>NC_091823.1:127045435-127672935 GCF_038994185.2 Dermacentor albipictus | reverse complement strand
GAAGGCCGGACCCCGGCCGAAACGTCAATAAACCGCTTCATACGCGCGTCTACTTCACTGTGAATATTTACCCGGACCCAGAACTGCTTTTTTTCTGGTATATATATATATATATATATATATATATATATATATATATATATATATATATATATATATATATATACCGGCTTTTTTGTTGTTGGTATTTTGTACGAATACTGGATAGCGTGGTGTCGATGGAAACTTATAAAGGAATTTATGAAATTCATCTAATACGCTGGTTCGCGTAAGTTGTCCGCGTTATTACCTGTTGTTCTGTAACTTCTATTTGGCATGAAAACGTGGCGTGTACGAAGCTTGTGCAGTACAAAATACTCGTGCCGTATAGGGAATGTGCATAATTTCGTTGTAAAGTTCGTCTTAATTTTATTATTTTTATTTATTTCTCTCTCTCTCTTTCTTTTTTTCATTTCTTCTTTCTTTCTTTTTTCATTAAATGTCCCTTGAATGAATCTTCCCGACCTACTTACTATGCTAGCAGGCAACTTTCCGAGGATACGAAAGAAAATCTATAGAAGCAATGCGCGTACAAGGGCGTACCTAATGATAGTCCCGCGTTGTCATCCGCATTGTCATCCGCATCAGCAACAGCAGAATGAGACAAAATACACCAGCCAATACTAAATTTACCGTTTGGGCAAGTGCGGAACCGTCGCTCGTTGAAGCTGCGCTGATTCAGTATCTGTTGCAAGAAACGGAAACAGCTGTCAAGATATCCCGGACCACGTGGCGCAGTGACACATGTACACTAGCGCCGCCCCCGTCTAGTCACCCACCGCGGTGACTTAGCGTCTACGGTGATGCGCTGCAAAGCACGAGGTCGCGGGATCAAATCCCGGCCGCGTCGGCCGCATTTCGATGGGGGCGATATGCGAAGAAGTCACAGTTTCGCCCGAGAGGCAAAGCAGCTACTCCTACATCAAATTAGTAGACAGCTATACGAAGTAAGCATATTAGTGTTATCGCCCGTATAGACTCGCAAACATTCGCTTACTAACCAAATTAACAATTATACGGTGGCACGCACGCATATGTAAACATGAACACATCTCGCTCGATGACCGCGGAAACTCGCTGTCGAAAACACCGGAGCGAGTAAGCCCGGCAGCAGCAGCGAGCGAATTGACCTTCACGCTGTCTCTCGCTGCACCGCGAACTAGACATCGAAAGGACAGCGCATGCGTATATCATCACTCCGCGTACTTTGTCCACTTCGGAGACCGCTTTGAAGATGAGGCCCGGGCGGGCGCGCGCTTTTCCCAAGTCGTATATCACTTGCAAGATATGGCGGTCATGCGGCCATGCCTGTAAGTAGCGGCCGCCGGAGTACAACACCCCCTCCCCTTCCTAAGCCTCGTCGGAACTTGTTCGATCGTGCGTCGCGTGCAACAGAAGACTGCGCGCTTGCGCTCCGCCTTCCTCCCTCCCTCGCCCGCGGCAAAGTGGATTAAGGTTGGTACAAATGAGAGCAAGTTGGATTCAAGTGAAGTTGCGAATTAAGAACACGTGACAATGTATGATGTCACGTATTATGGGCGTAACGAATTAATTAGAGAAGTCAGTATGCTTTCGCATCCAAATCCCGTAAGGATACTTACTTGACTGTCAGTTTTTGTCCACGCGTCTGTCGCTTTCATTTCGCTAAATTGTTCACTAATTTGCACGGCCGGTAAAACTACAAACCCTGCTTCGTGTAGCTGTGGAATACTTTGTTACAGCTATCAATGCTTCGCCGTTCGGGTGAAACTGCGATCTTTTTTTTCTTACAATGTCTCACTTCTAAATAGCGAAAAAAAAAAGCAGCGGTGTGGCTTTTTATTCTCACGATGATGAAATCATTCCAATAAGAGTACAAGCAGAATGTATAAATGTCTCGGTTCTCAAGAGTATAGGTGCCTCCGCCAACAGATTTCCTAGTCGCTAGAGCAGGAGCCAGGAATTACCAAGTTTCGTAGTGCATTCGGTAATTTCTGCTTAAGCGCTGCCTCCGCGTTCAAACAATATGCAGAGCGGCGCCAGCGAACGTTAATTACGACGCTGGTACACGGCAGAAGCGGCAAGGGGCGGCCGAGGCGGCTCTTCGCCAGCAGCCGCCTTACCCGGATTTTTCGGCTCCAAGGAGACATTCGCGGAGCCGCAGAATTAATACGCTGCGTCAGCGGTGGTATATAGCGAGGGGTGGGGGGGGAGGGGGGAGAGGGGGGGGGCTTCTCCTGGGCGAACGCGAACTCAGTCATCCCCGCGTGCGTGCAACGCCGGAGGGACCGGCTTTGCGACCTTTTCATAGCGCAGACTATGTAGTAAGTATATGCTTCTAGAATAGTGATGATGATGACGATGACGACGTCAGGTACTGTGGCACATACTATACGCACTGTGGCGGATCGGCCAGGAATTGGGAGGTGCGTGCTAAGAATAATTTAACTTCCTAAACCCAATTAAGCCTCCGAAACTGGTAATCATCTCTGGTTCTTCCTCGGTCTGATTATTATTATTATTAAAGAGAAAAATTGACAACCACCAGAGTGTAGCACGAAACCGAATAGGAAACCCATATGGGTTTCCTTTGTAGCTTCGGGCGACACTCGTGTGGTTGGCAATTTTTCCATATTATGGTACTTGCTCCGCCTTGCGGGACTCCGCAGAACTGATTATTATTATTATTATTATTATTATTATTATTATTATTATTATTATTATTATTATTATTATTATTATTATTATTATTATTACATGGCAGTTACTGTATTCCACTGTGTTTGAACTGTTGACTCATGTTTTTATAAACCACAGTACAGGAAATAAAGGAATGCATAGCAGACAGGGATTGTTGCCAGACGCCTAACCGCATGCGCTAGGACAGTTTCTATTGCTTCCGTGTTCCGTCAGTAACTGGATATTTATTCTGGTAAATCTCCCTGGCTACTGTAACCCAAGTCGCTCTCCCAATCTAGACCCGCCGTGGTTGCCTATAGGTCGCGGGGGATCAAATCCCGGCGATGGCGGCCGCATTTCGATGGGGGCGAAATACTGCAAAACACCCGTGCACTTAGATTTAGGTGCACATTAAAGAACCCCAGGTCGTCAAACTTGATCTAGAGTCTCCCGCTACGGCGTGCCTCATAATCGCATCGTGGTTTTGGCACGTAAAAGCCCATACACTCTGAAAAAAAGTTTATGCCCTTTGGGGCTTATCTTGTCCCCAAACGATAATCGTCATCTGCTTTGCTTGCGTTTCCTCTCTTGAACACTCGGCGCTCGCTACTTTCCTGTCGAGAATGCTCTGTCAAGCTCATAACGTGCAAATCGTTCGTGACTAGGAAGTACCGGGCTCGCAGCGTTAAAGAAAGAAAATGCGGGCAAGATAGATAGATAGATAACCCATAGGGAGTAAACTTTTTTGAGAGTGTAGTTTAAGTTTTCTTCCATTCTAGAGAATTCTGAACTTGGCATAAAGAATGACGAAGAGCTCGAAGCGATGGCATCCGAGGAACGGTCGGTGAGCGTGGCGTACATTTCAGCGTACGTTCCAGAGGGAATTCACATAGGCTACTTTATCGGTCACGTACAAAAAGAAGAGACAAATGCCGTCGTCGCTTGAAAGTGACGGGCGCAGACAGGCAGTCGGGTTACCAGGAGCTCCAAGGATGGAAGTCCTTTGTCAAGTCATCTTCTATTGTCGATGGGTCTTTGCGACACCCGGCCTGGCAGTCGAACGCGGCTGTTTCCTAGCTTCCTATCCCGCCCCCCCCCCCTTCTTCCTCGCCACTTTCACTTCAAGGGGAGATCTGATCGAACTCGGTGAGCCCGCGTTTCGCCCGCGATACTCATCTGTATATTTGCAGTACATTTGCAGTACATTTGCAGTCATTCTCTATTTCCTCGTTTGTCTTGTACCTAACGATGCGGTCATGGGCACGTTGCCTGTCTTACCATGCACGCGAGGAAGCGCTAAACGACACGGACTGTGAATTCAATTGAATTGAATGCTGGGGCTTTTGCATGTCAAAACCATGAATTGATTGTGGGGTAGTGGGGGACTTCGGATCAATTTTGAACATCAGGGGATTTCGAACGTGCTCTGTTAAGAACGTTCGCTGAAGTGCAAGTTTTGCCAGCCAGTTGCGACAGCGGCGGCAACTTTTTCTTGGAGCGCCACCGTCACGCTCTAGCCTCGCCGCAGTTGTGACTGAATGCGATCGGCGGACCAACTATTGTTACTGAGCCCGCCACCGCCGCCCTGGTCTGCCGCGAGCGGGGGAGTGCTCGCGGGAACGTAGTTCGAGGCTCCTTCCCACGCGCCGTCCAAGACGCAAGACAAAGGGCACCCGGCTGCGCTGCAGGGGTCAGCTCGGGGAATAAAAGGGACGTCGGCTCCGGACCGTGAACCTGTGCGGAAGTGTGTGTGTGTAAGCCGTCCCGCAGAGAGGCGGCTTGTTTACGATGCCTGGACGAACGTTACCGTCACCTTGGCATCGAGGGAGGACCGAGTGTTTATAAACCGCTGTTGTGCGGCTGCTCAGTGCAATTTCTCTAGCAGTCATGTTAGACTGATGCACATTCCCAAGCAGTCATGTTAGACTGAGGTACTTTCTCTCGCAGTCATGCTAGACTGATGTAGATACTGTAAATAAATCCATATTCCTCGTTCTCGATGAGAAGCAGTCCTTCCCTTCATCAACGTCCTCAGCGTGGATAAGTTGGATGACGGCATGGGCCAGCTACCTTCTAATTCATGCCGGACTCCAATCTTGACAACGGGTTATGAGCGATGGGATTGAGCCCCCAATCCTTACAGCTCCCAGGGCAAGGACACGGGCGTTTTTTTGCATTTCGCCTCCATCGGAGTGAGGCCAACGCGGCCGAAATTCGATCCCGCGACCTCGTGCTTAGCAGCGTAACACCATAGCCGCTATGTAAGCCGCCGCGCAGGGTGGACTGTGAGTAAGGCACGTGTAACGACATATATCGAAGCGCTTGTGTGCGTGTATTTATGCGTACATTACTCGCAGTCAATGTTATTTAGTTAGCACAACCCCGTACAATAGGAATGACTGGCTCTCCCAAGACGCAGTCCTCTCTCATCACTTTACTTGCGGGCGTTCCTGCAAACGTGTTGCGTTGATCACGTGCTCTCCAGTGGATAAAGAACCTCCTAATATGAGCAATGTTCTTTAGAGTACTTAGCTGCACCAGTGCATCCTCGCCCAAAGTAGCTGTCTTGCGAAACTTGTCCTGGTGGCTAACACACTGGAAATGGCGTATACAGGAGGTTATTGCAGGGCCCCCGCATTTTGTAATAGGTCGTCGTCGTCGGTTGACCATTAGACACTTCTTGTTTTCGCCGTTGTTGTTCCAGTAATTGCCTGTTCCTTCTTTTTCTTATCGCTCATATACGGGGAATAATATCTTTCGCTATTTCGTCACACGCACAATCAAAGAACACGCGGTGCGCCGAGCGTTCCAAAATGAGCTCAATGCCGATGTTGGGCAACGGTGAACTTGTCTTACACAGGTGGTGTACGGAGATGTATGAGCTTATAGAGCTGATGACAACACGGATGTTGAGCACGAAGAAAAAAAATAATAAATTTCCGGAGTTGTTATTACCTGTGAACGATCAGTATTGCTGCTGCTCGATCGTGTTTCCCAAGTTCCGCAGTGTGCGCTAAAGCGGGCTGCCTGGCGACGTCGGTTGCTTCCGCCTTGCAACCCCAGTTTCAGCTTTCGTCGAGTTGATCAACGGCGTCTGCTAATCTCCTCGAGGAAGATTAATTTACCCATTAGCGCGCACTGATTAGGTGCACGCATGCACTGTTGACTTTCTATTTCACTCTGCTACTGCCCATCTTTTGAAAATGAAAGACATGACCTCTGCACAGCTCTAAATCTGTTTGATACGAAGCCGTTCACCTTGAACGAGCATTTGGGACGATGGCCTCGCATATCGCAGCTACAAATGGCCACAAAAGCGCTGCTGCGATATTTGAAAGCTACCGGATTGAGTCAGCTTCTGTGATCCGGACTGAGTGACCGATCGATATCCCCAGTGGATTTGTCTTCTTTTAATCTTTCCCTCCCCTCAGCCCAGTGTAGGGTAGCCAACCGGGCTCAGTTTTGGTTAACCTCCCTGCCTTTCATTTATCATTCTCTCTCTCTTGCAAATCACGCCGCTTTAAACGGTTATAGATTCGCTGTCGCCTTCACTGGGTTTGCTTAATTCACTGAAATTTCAGTGACTCTCATATATACAGTGAAGCAGCCCTTTCCAAACGACCCGTCTGTGGGCGATTTCCTTCGTCCTCCACAGTTGGCGATTTTGGCGGTTCGTTCGTGTGGGCTGTGACCCACGGCGTGCGTGTCGTCGCCGAACGTGCAGCCGTGGTGCCTCCGATTCGCGACGGTCCGTGGCGTTTGCAAATAAACTACATTATACTCGAAGCGCTGATGGATAAACGGGAAGCGCGTCGCGAATTTTAATGCGACAGCATTGCAGGCGTACCGTGCACACTTTGTAGGAACCCGTCTGACGAAAAATATGGGCCGGTACTGAAGTCAGTACAGTCTAGCACGCGATGTCTCAAAGTGCTGGCTGCTACGAGCGAATAATGCGAGAAACTGAAGCGTGACGCTATCCTCAGATGCGTCAGAGAGCGACTCCGGCACGAAGGCGCACGCGTGCGATCGTGGCCTAATGGTTATAGGGCGTCGGAACGCTGTGCTTGTATGAAAGATGTTCGATCCCGCCCATCGGTCGCGCATTTCTTCATGGCATTACAGGCGGATTTCACTCCCATTGGAGGTATACCTAGCTATAACCTATAACCTATACTTAGTTATAACCGAAATCTCGGGGTACGTTGACCGTGCGCGAGCGCGTCACAAGTGTGCGCGAAACCGCAAAGGATATCAGAGGTGCAGAAACGTCAAAGTTCAGGCCAAGTATTCGTTTTCCTTTTTTCTTTTTCTTTTTTCGTGGTTGGCTGGGTGGGGAGAGCAGCTTATGAATCCTTGGCGCTGACTGACTATTGCTAGCGACGTCACAATACTTGACCAACGTGCGAGTGCTTTCTCACACCATCGAGAGAGAGAAAGAGAGAAAGGGTGGGTGGGTGGGTGGCGTGTGGTCAGCATTGTGGGCGAATTTGGTGAATAAACGCCTATTGGCTCGCCATGTTGCGTCGATTGGCTCGTTGTTCGCAATCGGGCAAGTGTGCCTCTATGCCTTCCTCGCCACTCAAGCAGCATCTAGTCGGGTGTGTGTATGTGTAGGCCGCCCCCACGTATAATTGGGCTTCTTTTGGAAGCCATGGTCTTTCGTAATGCAGCCAACAGCGAGTGCCGCAGGCTTTCCGCTGCGCTTCGTGTGCCCGGCAATACGTTTCCTAATCGATTTTGAACCGAAGAGGAATCCGACTTCGCACTTAAGCACGTAACGAGAGCTCCTCGGGGTTTCGTTTGTCCCAGTAAAACAGCCACGATTTGTGATGTGCCCCCGCCTGTCAGGAGCGCAATGCAGCGAACGCTGCAGTTTTCTGCTTTGTTCTTTGCCCCAGACCCCGCTTAATTGTTCTCTTTCTTTCTTTCTTTCTTTCTTTCTTTCTTTCTTTCTTTCTTTCTTTCTTTCTTTCTTTCTTTCTTTCTTTCTTTCTTTCTTTCCATCATACTGCCGTATTGGTGCGTCTTCCTGCAGGAGCAAGCAGACGCACGCACCAGTGACGCACGCACAGTGGTCGTGAATCACGGGACGCTATAAATCGACGAGCATATTGCAATCTGTTTCCCGCTGACGCGCAACGTCAGAGGGCAAAGCAATATAAACGGGCGCCGCGGACGTAGCATTTCGGTCGACGGCTGGGAATGGAAAACTGCGCATATTCCATTTCTACCTGTACATATTTACATTCGCGGGGTGCGTGCGTTTGCGCAATTATGCTTTTCTTTTTCGTTCTTCTTTTGTGCGGCCTCCGTGGCCGGAGCCACCAACACTCGTATTACCCTGGCTCATATTGCCCCACTCGTAGTGCCCAATGTATCATGATACGCGTGCCCCCGACGATGGTTACGAAACGCAGTCGTATGCGAATCTTCTGACTGGTAGATGCCGAGACACAACACTCGAGATGGATGGGAATTCAACGAGGCGGTGCAGGAAGCGAATCCGTCCGCGCGTGCTGCACCTCGAAGGAGGTCGCTTTCGAGAGAGGGGGGATAAAAATAGAATAGGGAAAGGACTGACTGTTTCACCGGGGGAAGATATATAGAGATCGGAGAGATTCACGGGGAAAATAGAGCAAGAGAGATAGCAAAGAGAGGAAAAGCAGGGAGATCAACCAGACAACGTCCGGTTTGCTACCCTACACTGGGGGTGAGGGAAAGGGAGAACAGAAAGAGGAAAGCGGGATAGAGGTAACACTGTGTGTGCACGCTGCAAAGCGCTTGGAAATCAGTCAAGTCCATGCAAGTGCTCCGCCGATATGTTAGGCTGCCGTCATTTTGCTGTCCAAAGTTAACCTCGATTGCTCGTTCACCATAGCTGGTGATTACGGCTAATTACGGCGTAAAGAGGCTATTGTGGCCCCGTTCTACCGCAATGCCGTTGACGCAGCCTATCTCATCTCCCGCACTCCTGTCGTGAGCTATCAACCACCTCCCGACGCGGCGTGCAAGGCAGCAGCAGCAGCAGCAGTGGGAAAACTAGCAGTTTGCCACGAGCCGTGCAACCCTGCTGCGCGCCGGGAAACTCGTAGGGCATCGGCGTGCACACCCGATACTACAAGAGTAATGGATAGACAAACCTAAACTTTGATGACCACGCCATTGCAGAAGTTTCCAAAGCCCGAATCTTGGGCTACTGGATCCAGAGCAATGACACGATTGCCACACTAAGCCCAACGTCCAGTCAGATTGCCCCCATGATTGGGAGAATCAGATATCTTAAGAGCGGCATGAAGGAGAGAGACACCGTAAGACTCCTCCAGGCATTGGTCATGAGCAGGGTAACGTACAGCTTACCCGGTCACACGCTCACCAAGACCGAGAGGAGAGAGGTGAATGCTATCACCAGAAATGCGTAGAAGGCGACTCTAGGGCTACCGCGTTACACGCCGACAGAGAGACTGCTAGCCCTCGGCTTACAGAATGCGTACACTGAGCTAAAGGGGGCGATATTGATCTCGCAGAGGGACCGATTGAGCGGCGCCTCTATGGGTAGAACAACCTTAAGCAGGCCGGGCATCGTAGCGCATTCGTAGCACCTAGACGAGGTGCTGGTGGACTTGCCGCGAGAACCGAGCACACACATTTCGGCGGCTCCGCTACCGAGAAACATGCATTCAGAAAGGCACAGAGAAAGATGACTCAGCAAGCAGATGGAATCGGACCCTTGTACCACGTACGTCGACGCGGCCAGGTACCGTGAAAGTGGCTGAGGCCACGTCTTAACGGCAGTGGACCAAATTCTCAGTTTGCTTACTTGCTTGCTGAATGAGTGAATGAATGAAATCAGATGTGAATTAGCGGCGGCGAAGGCACGCTTTACTTCGCTCTCTCACTTACGTCTGTGTGTTCAGCTCACTCCAGCAGCGAACATGCATGGCACCGGATATCGGAATTTCTGTGAAAATGCCTGTCGGTGAGCGTCGCACTTTCGTCACAAACTTTCATAATAGATTGTCTACAGAAATTACTACAGGGAACTCTGGCGCTGCGATCGTTCAGATATCGTGATAATGATAGCTATAGCGCATGGTTTGTCTAATCTTCCTGCTTACTGCTTCGAACCTTCATTTTACGTTATTGATGCGGAAGCGTAGAATGGTTCGTTGAGCGAAAAAAGCCGGCGTCCGGCGTCTGTAGCGGCAAAACGGCACCTAAATTCCCATTGGCTGCGACGCCCCGTCATGAGCGCACCTCCATGGAGCAGAGTGGGCAATGATGATGATGATGATGATGATGATAGCCATCTAACGAAAGGAAAGGATGCACCTGCTGTCGCAGATGCGCGGCACTTGTTGCATTAGGGGAGAGGGCATCGCCGCGACCCATGTGTCATCCTCGCTCTCGGAAGGCTGCGTTATCCAGCGTTCCTTGTCCGCGCAAGTTCTCGCCTGCGTTTTAACTGCGCCTTGGTACGTCTCAACGCGCTCGCTAGCCCGCGAAGAGTTCATAATTCGAAGGACCGCTCAGCGCCGTTCAAATAGACGTTGATGCTTTCGCATTCACAACTTATGCGTCCTCAGATTTTATGCGAAGCATACTAGCCGCACAACCACGCTCTTCCTTGCTGCGCCGCGCGCGGCCGCGTAGCTACCATATGACGTCATAGCTGCAAAGCGGACGCTTAAGCTTCGCCTTCAAGAGTGGAATGCGACAGCGTTCCCGTCGACCTGCAAGGGGTGTAAGACAATGGGCTACGGCGCAGCGACTACGCGCCCCGCATTGGACGCGGTGAGCGTCGAGCAACGCAGCGTTCGGCGCGACAACGAAATGTGTGCCTGAGCAAGCGACGCACGCCTGAGCCTTAGAAACAGCTCGTTTCTAAGGCAACACCGCGTTCACTAGAGGCGCTTTTGTACCGCTTTGAAGCATGGAACTCGTGGCTCGGTGATAAAAAAAAAGCTCGTGGCTCGGTGGCAACGTCTCCGTCTCACACTCCGGAGACCCTGGTTCGATTCCCACCCAGCCCATCTTGCAAGTTCTTTTTTATTCATGAAGTGCCTGCTGGGATTTATCGCTCACGGCCAACGCCGCAGACGCCGACACCGACGACACCGGCTTTTCTGCGACACGAGCTCCTTAACGCTGTCGTGTTAAAATAAAGGCTAGTATGCTTCGCATCCTGGGCTTAACCTTAGCTAAGCCACAGCCATTTTTTTATTATTGTGCTTCATCTTTCTGAATTTCTAAGCTCTCATAGTTTTCGAAACACAGCAAGGAAAGTAGTATCTGCGCACACACCTAATAAGTAATGCCAAAAACATGGCGATCATGGCCTGTGTCAGGCTCCAGCGATCGCTTCTGGCGCATCCAGGCAGCAAAAGTGAAGGCTTCGAGATCGATTCCTGTCACTCTAACCGTCGCTGATGCGTGGACTCGTACACCACCTATATTATTGCTAATTGTTGCGCTTGTAACGCAACGTATTGTTGAAAATGACAAGCTTGCAAAGTCTCAAAGACGTTCGAAGTAAGGACGAAATCCCTGTGCTGTACCGATCATTGTCGTGCTGGCCGAACCGCGATGCTTGCAGCGGCCGTACAGGCACTGGCAGCCAGAGTTCGCCCTAGTAATTTTTGTTGGAAACCCTACGATGGTTTCCACCTGCCGTGTTCTTCCTGAAGGGGTGCGGAAGCCGCTGCTTGCGACGGAGCAGCGCAAGAACTATATATATATATACACACACACACATTAGGGTCGCGTGTCTTTCGCTTAGACACGCCTCTTTCGGGTTAATCATGTGCTGGATAATAAGTTTCCACTGCCTACATACACTGCCTCGTTTCCCGCTTTTCTTTTGCTGCCAGCGGGAGTACCGATACCGAGTCCGGAATATTTGCGGGCAATTGTTTCGGGGCACGCTACGCGAGCGTCAGAGCGCTCGGCACCATGTTGAACTGCAGGCGTTCGACCGGTCGCTCGATCTTTTCTCTGGAATGTCGGCCTCCGTTACGGCGATTTCACATCCCGCGTTTATGCGCATATATTTTACGTCAGATCTCGCTTTGAGGTTTGTTCGCGAAGTTCGGGCAGTAGCTGTGTAGCCGTTCGGTAGCCCCGGCCGCCTAGTGCGTTGTCCCCAGACGCAACGTCGAAGCAGGATACCTCTGTGTCTATGAGTTGGTCCCTCGGTGCGGACAGGATAGGCGCGCGCGAGCGCAGCACCTTCGAAAGGCAGGCAGCGCGCGGGTCGGCGGTGCGCATGTCCCGGACCTTTATCGTGTCCTCACATTCGCGATGTCGCAGCGATTGGCCGAGCGAGTAGTTGAACTCATTGCCGTGCGGCGTTGTTCAGTAAGAGGTCGCACTACGTGATGGCTAACCAGTGGACACGTCGTTGTCATCCGGGAATTGGAGAGAGAGAGAGAGGGGGAGGGAGGAGGAGGAGGAGGAGGAGGAGGAGGAGGAGGAGGAGGAGTTCAGGTGCCAGCGGTAGAGTTTATCCGAACCATACTTCTGAAAATTCCAGGTCACTAGCAATAATAAAAAAAGAAACTAGAAGAAAAAGGTCTTACAGGATGAAATGCGCACTTAACTGGCAAACTGTTATATTCTCGCGGTAAGCATTTGTGAGTCCTTTTACCCTTAGTTCTGCCACAATTTGCTGTACCTCACAGAAATAAATCGTTTCTTAAACTTACATTCGTAAACGTGCATTAATATTCTTGTTTTCTGTTCCTGACGATGTTTCTCTAATTGCCTGCGACAGATGGCACAGTCAATTACTTGGAGGGGCTGACGTTACCTGTGCGACAGGTCGCTATGTTCTAATAACTAATTAACAGACTTCGGCTAATTGACCTTAGAAATTCACTTAAAGGCGAGTCGGTCACTAAATCACCATGTTCATTTAGCGGTAACCTCGAGGCTAGCACCTCTTTTGACGTAACCCTTTTTCAAAAACCTTCGCTATAACTTCAGGGCAAAGCAGTAGTTATTTGTTAAATCACAACATGAGTAGTACTACTCGAGCCGCCAGTGAAAGACAATATTAAAGCGAAACGTTCTTTGCCTACCTCCGTCGTACATGTTCCTCTTTTAGTCCGCATCTTCGTAGCGCTCTTTTCTTCAAGTATGCAAAACCAACTCGCCCACATCAAGCTTCTGCTACCTCCCCGTGTTTGGCATGGCTGCTGATGCTGTCTGATGCTCGGTCGGTTGGTATCTCGGCGGATATACTTCCGGATATAAATATGCGAACGTTATAGGTGCGCTTAATGCAGATACCGGCGAACGAGCTTATGTAACTTTTGTATGCTGACCGACAAAAGTAGTGCCAGAGCGCACCTCTGTTCTGCATTTAAAAAACTCTTACATGTAACCTGGACATATAACATCGTCTCAGCCTCGCAGGTACATCCAGATCACACCGACCTGTTAACGGGATAGTGCATTATATTCAACGGATTCCTTGATTTACTGCATTTTTCTTGATTTAGCCAGTCGGTGTGTACCACTTGGTGCGTGCCCATTCTCGGCCCATCCGGCAAAACGCCCATTCTGGAGGATTGCGTCACGTGCCACGGCGACGCGAGAGACGCGAAGTCCTTAAGTCTGGCTAGATATGTGTCGGGCTTCCACGCCATCGCCACTCTTCTCTCGACAAGCGTGATACGACAGCGTCTTCGTCCTCGTGACGTCACCGCGTGTACATGACATTAGATATTAGACAGTTTTAGTTACACGTACGTAGAGGCTTCACGTACGCAAACGTGAAAAGCCTACGTACCTTACGTGCACGCCATCTGAAACGCTTTTAGCTACACTCTACACTCTTAGGCAAAGTTACACCCTTTGGCTTGCCCCTTCTGCCACACAACGATAATCGTCATCTGCCTTGATGCGTTTCCTTTCTTTAACGCTGCGAGCCCGGAACATTCCAGTAACGAACGGCACGCGCGTTATCAGAAGCGGCACTCCAAAGGGTGTAAACTGTTCTATGCTGATAACGCGCGTGCCGTTCGTTACTGGAAAGTTCCGGGCTCGCAGCGTTGAAGAAAGGAAACGCATCAAGGCAGATGACGATTATTGTTGTGTGGCAGAAGGGGCAAGCCAAAGGCTGTAACTTTGCCTAAGAGTGTAAGAACAGTTTACACCCTTTGGCTTGCCCCTTCTGCCACACAAAAATAATCGTCATCTGCCTTCATGCGTTTCCTTTCTTTATCGCTGCGAGCCCTGAACTTTCCAGTAACGAACGGCACGCGCGTTATCAGCATAGAACACTTTACACCCTTTGGAGTGCCTCTTCTGATAACGCGCGTGCCGTTCGTCACTGGAAAGTTCCGGGCTTGCAGCGATAAAGAAAGGAAACGCATCAAGGCAGATGACGATTATTTTTGTGTGGCAGAAGGGGCAAGCCAAAGGGTGTAAACTGTTCTTAGAGTGTACACGTACGCGACGCACGCCAAGAGGGACCACGCGTAGCTCCATCTATCGGGAAATGTGAACACGGCGGTAGCCAATTCAATCATGTCGCCGTGTTTCGATGCGAGCCGTCTGCGCGCGGGCGGCCCGCTATCGCTTGTTTGTGATCTTGCGGAACTCCCGCGCGAAGCTGTCTACGTGCGCAAGAAACGCACGCAAAGAATTGAATCTCACGTACGTCCGTGAGACGCGCGCGCGCCCGCTACGTTCTACGCATGCGCACTGCTCACACGTAGAAGCTCTACGTATGCAAAGCCTCTACGTACGTGTAACTAAAACTGTCTATTGTTGCTGGCGGAGTTGGTTTACTACGAAATGCCGTTGCCGAGCTTCGTGTGCTTTACGTATGTGCGAGTGAACGCACGCTGCGAAAGCAGTGCGACGAGGGAAAAAAGAAAACACTTAAGCAGCAGGGAGCAGGAAGGAACAGAGTGGGCACTGAGCTGCAACGGTTTATTCGGAGAGCGATGTCGAAAGAATACAACAGATGCGCATGCGTGCAGCGGTTACGTCGAGAGAGAGAGAGAGATGAATTGTTCACCAGGCACATTTGTCAACGAGCCCCTGAAGATTAAACGGCACGCTTACCGATCATGATTTATAGTGTGACTATTCGTACTGATTTGGCTTTTGTGTCGTATTCAGCGTGCTCCTTAATTCTGTTTCCAAGGAAATCCACAGCTGGAGTTGGATGTGAAACTTGTAACTTTGTTCTCATTATTGTCTATACCCCATCACCCTTTATTTTAATACCTCGACAGGGGCCCTCAAGGGAAAACATTATTATTATTTTTATGACGATGACGACAATGATGGTGATGATTAATACTAAGCATTGGTGTTATTTAGCCTAGCGACCGATGCGCAGCACTGCAGTCGGTTCTTACGAGGCTTTTATGTTTGCTTCCTTTACCATGCACAAGTGATGGGAATTAAATTATTATTGTTGTTATTATTCCAGTTTTTGAGTACGCCTCCATGGTTTGGAGCGGTACTTGTATGTCAAATTGTGAACTTCTCAAACATGTGCAAAAAAAGTTCGCATCTGTATTTAAACATCGATTCTGTCAAAACGCTTCCATCTCCACAGAGCTAACACATACACTCACGTTACCTGCCCTCACCTGCAGACGCAACAAATCGTATGTTCTTTTTCTTCACAATTTAATACATGGAAAAATCTGCTGCACGCCTTTATCTAGAGTGCAGGAGACATATAACACCCACTCAGAGTGCATGGATATCTTCATGCCTAATTTTAATATTTTCTTGAAGGAAGTTGTAGAGTAATTTCAATAACTGAACTAAAACTCTCATATGTGTTGTGTGTTCCGTCATTCTGTAAAATATTTTTCTGTTTCGATCTCCATTTTTGTTTTGTATTCTCTTCGTGTACACATTTTATGCTCTGTTAAAATCTGTATATGCGAAATTATTTTCTTTGTCTGTGTGCGCGCGTGTACATGTGTGTGTGAGCTTGCATTGTGCTTGTGAATTGCTTTGGCGAGTGCGCCAGCATCAGGACCCTGTTACGAACTTCAACCGCTGCACCACGATAACGGCTTTGTGGTCCCGTAGCGCTCGTCACCCGTTTCGTGACAGAGCGTTGGTAGCGAAGACTCCGAGCCTGGCGTCGATGAGAATAACAAAAGGGACTTTATACATTATATACAGGTTATCATACAGGACATGAACGGGTCGGCACTGGGGCCGAGTGCTCACAACAAACGCGACTGTTCTCGCACGACGACGTCCGGCGAAAACGCGTTTCACATCTCACCCCAGTCGGGAGCGATACTCTCTCCCGGTGGGGTCGGCAGATCCTGTTTTCGAGCGGCGTGTCACTGCTTTTATAATCCCCGAGGCCCATTGTCACTCAAACGGCCCAATACAAAGTCAGCACACGACGGTCGTCCGAGGGGTCCAACCAGCGACCGCGCTGGCCACCCGGTTCAAAGTTCGCGCGCGCGGTGACCTCCAGGCAAGGGAGGTGCGGCGCCGGGCTGTCGGCCACACGCGGACACGTTTAAACACGCTGCTTCGCCGAGGCTTCTCCCGGACGAAGGCGCAGCATCTTGTCTTGTGAAGGGAGAATTATGGCGCTCGCAGGATAGATTCTGCATCTTGCAGATTCGGGATCCGGGCTTGTGGTAATGGCACAACAGCATCCCCGCCCTCAGATAAGGCGCCGGGAAGACGAGCTGCCTCCACGTGGCTCGGATGCCAGGCGCGCACGTTCGTCAGGCTCGTCCAAGTTCACGTCCAGTGTCGGGACGCCAGGTAACCTCACGTGCCCAGGTCCGACTCGCCAGGACAGGAGCTCTGCTCACCACGTCGTCGCCAAGGCACCTTGACCAGCTCCGCTCGGGTCGTTCCTAAGACCTTGCTTCTCGCCACTGGTCCCGCTTGGTCGTTCTGCAGCTTGCAAAACCGACCGGCAAAAGGCAACACCCAACACGAACAAGTGCCCTCTGTCTCCCGTCAAACACCAGACAAGGCCATAATTCAAATCAACCTAACTAAATTGTTTTCCCCTTTTTTTCTCCCGCTGCAACAAGAGGCAGGTGTACGATCTAGCACACAAGGCTTAAACAATCAGTTTTCAAATCAACAACACATCAAAATAGAAACAATTATTAATCAGCAATAATAATTACAAATAGAATGGTCCCCTTGAAATCGCTTTGGACCGAAAACATACTTCTGAGGAAGCAAATGAGGTCATTCATTTTTCCCGGCGATATTTTCGCGGAATCTGAAGCTGCTTATATTTGCGACCCTGCTTATCCGTGTAGCGGCGGTACAATAAGCCAGATTCCTTGCCAAATGAAACCTCCTTTTTTTTCACTCCCCGTTTGACGCTCTTCCTCAGATCGGCTAGTGAACAATCTTCCTGTTGTTCGCGAATCCGAGTTTCCCTTTCAACTGCAGCCTGCTCCTGCCAGCTGGCGGAAACCGGAGCGAGTGTGGAGCCCGCGTCGCCTAATTGCGGCGTCGCGTCTCTATCGCGGCTAGCACTGCACGCGTCACTCCCACTCACCTCCAGGACCCGCTCGCCTAGGCCAGCCTCCGAGCTCTGCCTCTCCCGTGACTGCTCGCCACTCAAGTTACCGTGATCGGTCCGTGTGCCGCACCGCCTTTCGCTCACCGACGCTAAGCCAAGTTCCCTCGACAGCGGGCGCGCTTTGGATCGCGTGGGGGCCATGTACGCCACGTCGGCAAAGAATGATTTGCCCTGATCCCTCAGCAGCTGCTCCGAGCTATTTGAGAAGAGGTAGGAAAATTGCTCCGGGAGGGCGGCTGACACAGCGGCTTCGGTGTTAAGTTTCCCAAATTCTCCTTCAATGCTAACCGTTGCGATCGGTAAACAGACACTCTCCTTCTCGGCCACTTGCCGTATCCTAACGCACTCTCCCGTAAAATCACTCGAGGAGACGAAAGACGGGTGAACCACGTCCATAGTTGCTGCAGAGTCCCGCAGTGCTCGGCACTTCTTGCCGTTTACCTTAATTTCCTGCACATAGGGCTCCAATAGACGTATGTTCTTGTGAGTTTCCTGTATCGTTGCAAAAGCAATTCTCTCTGGGCAGCTTGCAGCGATGTGCCCTTGCTTTTTGCAATTGTAGCAGGTTAACGGTCTCCGTTTTTCAAAAGAACGCGTCATTTCGTTTCGCTGTTTCGGACCATCGTCATCATTCTGAGATGTATTCTGCCCTTCCCTTACAGTTTCTTTGGTAAGGGATTCGTCGTCCCGAAACTCGCGACGCGTGATTTCCTTCCGTTCGTCGGGCTTCCCGGAAAACCAATCTCTCCTATCAGCTTTTTCTACGCGCACTGCCTTGCTGTGCAAGCTGCGGCGTGTGTAATACTCTTCCGCTAACTCTGCTGCCTTGTTTAGCTTAACCTCTTTTAGCCTATCTTGCAGCCAGAGCCGGACATCCTCATCAATGCAACGGTAGAACTGCTCCAACGCGATGCATTCGACAATTTTGTCGCGGTCGTCGTAAACCTCTTCGCCCTTCAGCCATTCCACCAGGTCGGCTTTTAGACGAAACGCGAAGTCAACATTCGACTCCTTACCCTTTTTTGCATACCGGAACCTCTGCCGGAAAGCTTCGGGCGACAATTTGTACTTCCGCAGTAGCGCTTCCTTCACATCACTGTAGCTCTCAAACGCCTCTTTCGATAAGCAAGTTATTACGTCTGATGCCTCCCCAGGAAGCAAGGCTAACAGATTCTGTGCCCAAAGGGATCGCTCAATGCTATTCCGTTCGCACACGTGCTCAAATTTCACGAGGTATTTGGCCATATCCTCTCCGACGACAAAGGGTGGAAGTTGATCGCGTATTCTTGGAACATTAGAAGTGAGACTAGGCGCCGGCGAGTTATTTCGGATCTCCAACTCTTTCATTTTAAGCTCGTGCTCACGTCGCTCCCTCTCTCTCCTTTCCTCCTTTTCCTCCTCGCGAAGTTCCTTTTCTCTCCTTTCCTGCTTTTCCTCCTCGCGGCGTTCCTGTTCTCTCCTTTCCTCCCTTTCCCGTCGTTCATTTTCCTTCCTTTCCTGCTCGCAACGTTCCTTCTCCTCCCTTTCCCGACGTTCATTGATATCCGCCCAGGCCTCTGCGGCTTCCTCAGCCGTTACGTCCCCGGTCCTCATGACCTCAAGGATCGCATTCTTTCTTTTGGTTGAGCCCAACTCAATGCCCAACTCCTCACAAATTTCGAGAAGTTCCTTCACCTTGTACTTCTCCATCGTTCACACTGTCCTCCTGCTGTTTACCCTTTTTGAATATACCTGCCGTACGCTACTATAACACTACTAGTAAGACATATGCAAGTATTTCACACACTGCCCTGTTTACCCCCTCAGCATCCCCTGGTTTTCAAAACACTCTTACTAGGCTTGAAACACACAAGGTTATCACAATGCAACACCAAATCCTTCCCTAAGCTACTATAACCTGTGTCAGAGAAAGTCTGGTGTTTGAGGTAAACTTCAGGCACTCACCGCGCCGAGGTAGCTGATGCCGGTCAATCCCGTAGCTGCCATCCAGTGTTACGACACCCAACCGGTGCCACCAGTGTTACGAACTCCAACCGCTGCACCACGATAACGGCTTTGTGGTCCCGTAGCGCTCGTCACCCGTTTCGTGACAGAGCGTTGGTAGCGAAGACTCCGAGCCTGGCGTCGATGAGAATAACAAAAGGGACTTTATACATTATATACAGGTTATCATACAGGACATGAACGGGTCGGCACTGGGGCCGAGTGCTCACAACAAACGCGACTGTTCTCGCACGACGACGTCCGGCGAAAACGCGTTTCACATCTCACCCCAGTCGGGAGCGATACTCTCTCCCGGTGGGGTCGGCAGATCCTGTTTTCGAGCGGCGTGTCACTGCTTTTATAATCCCCGAGGCCCATTGTCACTCAAACGGCCCAATACAAAGTCAGCACACGACGGTCGTCCGAGGGGTCCAACCAGCGACCGCGCTGGCCACCCGGTTCAAAGTTCGCGCGCGCGGTGACCTCCAGGCAAGGGAGGTGCGGCGCCGGGCTGTCGGCCACACGCGGACACGTTTAAACACGCTGCTTCGCCGAGGCTTCTCCCGGACGAAGGCGCAGCATCTTGTCTTGTGAAGGGAGAATTATGGCGCTCGCAGGATAGATTCTGCATCTTGCAGATTCGGGATCCGGGCTTGTGGTAATGGCACAACAACCCTCAAGGTTGTTCCTGAGCACTTTAACAAACACATTATTATTATTATTATTATTATTATTATTATTATTATTATTATTATTATTATTATTATTATTATTATTATTATTATTATTATTATTATTATTATTATTATTATTATTATAAATTGGTTGTGCAGATGCGTTCGGTGTCTCAGCCCAGTGTTAACTCGACGTGTCTGCTCACAATACAATGCCTAAATGCCGGTGCCCGTTAACGAAATACAAGTTCATGTGTACATAGCGCCCGCTTGGCTCCGGTAAGCGCAATTCGCGTGCTGGCGGTCGCACTTCGTGTCGATCCCACGCTTCCGCCAAGTGCTATACGAAGCAAATATAAAGCACCTCAATAAAGGACAAAGTTACGCATGTCGTGGTCGATGGGGCCATCGAAATCCCCTTTATAACGTTCTCCGTGTATAAAACTTGGATTGCAGATAGCGTTCGTGTGCCTTTATCGATTCAGTCGAAAAATGGTCGCTTTTTCAAACGAGAACCCCGGCTCACTTTGATGCAACACAGCACCAAGAAACGTCGCAGCAACCGTTGTGCTTAACGTCTGCGGGTCCACTCCTATGGCAGTGCACTAACAGTGACGCGAATATGTCCAGCTAATGCACTAGTTTTGGAAACCCACTAAGCTGTATGCGCAGGACAGTTCGAGTGAGGTGCTCAGCTATGTTTCCTATATCTGAAATGCAGCGCGTTGGTAAGGTTTGCGCAGTTCACATTAAATTATTTTACTTAATGCGTGTGTATGGGGGGCTGGGGGGTGATCTTCTTGGAATGTGGCACTCAAGGGGGACCTGATTTGTACGTGCCGAGGAGCAATTATATTTTGTGAACTTCATGAACTTTTTTTTTTTGCATACGTGAACTTTAGAAAATATGTCACTGTATTTGTTCTTACCTTTGCCTCTATAATGATCTTAGTGTGGAGCATAATTACGTCAGAGAAAAGGAATAGCCAGCACCACCTACAGGCACTAACATCCCCTTAAGTATACAGCTAATTAAAAAAAACAAGAAGGCTATCGGGCGGCAAGTATAATAAACCTGGGCATCCCGCTATATAACACGTCTCTCACTGCCTGTGTGTTGTGAAAGGTAAAGATATACCTGGGCTGCAGCACGAAGCTACAAAGAAAACCTACACGTGTTATCCAAAGTTCTTTGTACAGGGTGAATTTGCTGGTTGATCTAAGCACGCACTGCTTGTACGTGTTGTACGTGTAATGCACGTGTTTCTCAAGAAGAGAGCTTCGCAGCTGAAGAAAATTCGTCCTAGTCCACGGGATCGAACCCTGGACCAATGCCTTTCCGGGGAAGTCACTGTACCGAGTTAACCAGGAGGCTAGCAAGTTTCAGCGCTAGATAGAATCAATCGATAGAGAAGCCCGTGCGGGTTTTCTTTGTAGCTTTGGGCTACAGCCCAGACGGATGCCAACTTCTCTCTCTTCATAAACCTTCCTCCACCTGGTGAGCTTCCGCAGAACTGATTTACCTGTGTGTTGCGTTAGTACGGGAAAGAGGCACTAAAGAGCGACGCAAGATAGGTTCGGATGGTTAAAGAATTCGTTGACAACTCGACGATGCGCCGACACCTTATTGTGACGCCGTGGATTTCGATGTAGCTTCTCTACTTGGGCCGCTTTAACGCAGGAAAAAATCTCTAAGCTTTTTCTAGGCTGTGTCTTTGGTGCCTTTATAATACGGCGCAGTCCTTGTTTACCCATCAAATACCATGTTGTTCTGAACAGACGCTGTCAAAATCAGTGACAAAGAAGTAGGGGCGGAAGGGAGGGTGGGGGCACATATTGCCCCCTGTAGTGGCACCCGGTCGTATGGGGCTTCGCGCACCACGCATCCCGCACACTTCTTCCTGCAGCACCTTCCGGCCCCTAGCTATATCTCCTCACCTCTGGGCCTACCCTCTTCCCTCCTTCTAGCCCCTTGCCACCACACGTCGCGCGGGTTTTTCCACTGTTCTTGAACTTCTCGCAGCTCATCCGTCCCGCCACCTCATCCGTCCTTTCACCTCATCCGTCCTTCCGCAGTTATCTTTCCTGCGCGGTTGCGTGTGCCCTACCGCTTCTCGGAATTCAGGGATTTGCAACCAGGGTACCTCTTTTAGTTTATTGCTTTATTGGTGTCTTTTTTATCTCTCTCTTGGCATCTCACTGGTGTTTCACATGTGCTTCGGGCGGAGTTCTCGGTGGTCCCGCGCTATATTTTGCCTCGCGCAAGAAATAAAAGCTTCAGCTCGCCGCTATGCGCATCGCCCGTCCCTCGTGCACCCTCGCCCCTCGTGCCGTTCGCGGTATGGAACGACCGCGGCCCGAAAGCTAGCTCACCGAGTCTCGCTTTGTGCACAGCGGTTTCTCCATCCTGCATGCGCGTTCATTAGCGGTCTCCGGGGCTCGGGAATCTCCACTCGGTTCTCGCGGCAACAGGCGCAACGACAAAGCGGTTTTCCTCAGCTCCCACTAGGGAGCCCGCCGCATGCAACCGAGGGGTCGCGCGACTGCAGGAGAAGGGCAACTATTAATTACTCGCAGTGGCGCGCCCGCCTTCCCGGGCGGGCCACTCCGTCCGGCACGCGCCAGCCTCGAGCGCATTCGTCTTGGGGAGGCATTCCGGGCAGCTACTGCTCGCGGTGCACGCTTCCGGACTCTGGATTAAAGAACGGAGAGAGAGAGGAAAAAAAATAAGGAAAGCCCGGGAGAGAGCTTAAGGCGCGCTCCGCGTGGAAAGCTCACTGCGAGCCTCGCCAGCGTTCCCTCTCCAAGCCGCCAAAGTCGGGACAACACGTGACCACCACCCGGAAACACCCAACTAATCGGCCGGCGTCGACTCGCAGTTCCGTGATAGAGTCGACAGAGTCGCACGAGGGATCAGCCCAAGTCTTAGCAGGTCGCCGTGTGGTTATGACATCGCTCTTTTCCCAGGTCGTTACTCTTTAGCGGGAGATTCGTTGTCGACCGGTCTGTTTTTTTCTTGTAATGGGCTGTACGACGTCGCGGAGAAACCCACCGCCGACTGTTTTCCGACGCAGCAGGCGAACGGTATCTAGCGTTATCTGAACCGCGCAACAGCAGAAGAGTCGTCGTCGACCGTTCACGACGACTGAAGATGTACCGATGACACCAGAAGGCACCATCTCTGACGGCGGTCATCCGTTTGCGTGCGAACAGGTGAACAAAGATACAAACGGCCCATCCAAGCCAAGTGTAAAACATGTCAACTTAGTTCTGCATCAAGTTCGCCCTTTCGGGTGCGGACGCCGCAGTCTTAGGTCAGTCATATAGACACCCTGTGGCATTTTCTATACAGCACTGTACAAGAAGAGTAAAGCCATAAGTTTATAGACTTTTCATGGACTAATCCTAAGATTTGTCTGTATAAAGTCGTAAACAAATGTGTATAAACCTCCAATGTACTATCTAAAAAAGTTTGTAAGGGCAGAGCTTTCAAAATTGGAGACACAGTTAAGGGGCGGCCGTCACCCAGCATTTTTCCACGCAGCAAGCATACGACGCAGAAGGTATATAAGTAGTCACGCAAAATGCTGGAGGTTATCAGGGCGTTTAGGGTTTATCCCATGCACACTGACGCCGGTCACATGTATGCTGCTCCTGCAGTAAGTCGTCAGCAGCCTATGTAATGTCTGCTGCTGCAGGATGAAGGCTTCTCCAAGCGCAAGTGGTACCTTCGTATTACATCAACCGACTCAAATTCCGTGCTCTCGTCACGTTACCTCACGTCGCCTCGTCACGCTTCATGATCCTTGACTGCGGCTTCATTCCCTCGGCACCCATTCCGTTCTCCTTATACACCACAGGTTATCTGATCCACGAATTACGTGACCCGCGCCAACTTCAATTCTTCCTCTCAACAACCTTTACTCGATGTGAGGCGAGAAAAGAGCGCGTAGGACGACAGAGGAGACGAAGACACAGCGTAAATGTCTTGGTCTGTGTAGCGCTGTGTCTTCGTCTCCTCCTGTCGTCATAGGCGTTCGCCATCTTTTTTTTTTTCACTTTTCCTCAATTACGCAGTACCGCCTAGGCCCCCAGTTTGTTCTTTATTTCCATTCAACGTCAACTAGAATATTATCTACACTAGTTTGGTTTCTTATCCTTACTGCCGTGTTCCTGTGTCTTCGTTCAATCATGAACATTGTAAGTAACCTTAACTCTGTATATCAAAGACAGAATGAAAAGCTCTTCGTCTGTACAGGGGTCAGCTACAGGGATAGTACGATCGAAAGAAAGCTCTGAACACTATTAATGTAATCGCAAAACACAAACACTGTCTCCTTACCTAGGTGATCTAGGGAGGACAGAGGGGGTTTTAAGTAGCCGTTCTCGGCTCCTCGGTGCTTCATTTTCGGTCATGCTAGACTGATGGAATGTAACGCTCTCCTCGCTTCATGTAAATATTGTAAATAAGCCCAATACTCCTCGTTCTCGTTGAGAACGCGTTCCTGCCTTCATCAACGCCCTTAGTGTGTATATGTCGGACGGCGGCATGGGCCTGCTACCACTTTTGACATGCCGGACCCCAACTCTTACAGTTCAACTGGCTTTAGGGTTTCGAAGCGAAATTCAACTTAAAAGAAGACGGAACGCTGACATTAATTTATTTTTCTAACAATCAACTTATTACCGCGAAATTGACAAATGTAGAGCTTCGAAAGAATAATTTGTGTATTTACGATGAATTTTCGGCTCTCCATAAGAATAAATTCATGGATATTGAAAAGTTGGCTCCTGTACGTATAATGGTAACAATTACTGCTTGTCTGTGGTGCATTCCACTGCTGCTTGGTTTGTTGGCTTCCCTATAGCTATGCCGCATACCCACCATGATGCAATGGCCCAGAATCGGACGGAATTAGAAAATACGTTTAATCGTATCCATAAAAGAAAGGCGAAACTATAAAGATTACGTAAAGTATGTAATTAAAGTGTGTACTAAGAATTGAGGAACGAAATCGCCTTGAATCAAATAAATATTCAACAAAGGCTGAGCACATACCCCCATAAGAGTGTCCAAGAGAAGAAACTCCCAAAGACAATGTTAGCAATGAAAAGATTCTTTCCGATATGGCGTAACGGCGCCCCTAAAGACATCTGTCCAGTAAATATGAGAAACGTTGACCTAATAGGAAAAAAAGTGATCTGTCCTCTTCGCGTCACCATAAAGTGGACACTCCGCGATGAATGTTTAAGGTAAGTAGACTCCAGGACGCGTTTTAGTAAAAATTGACATCAGCTCTTCGAGTACGTTTCTCAGGTAATTCTCTTAAAGATGCGCTTGTTGTTTCTTCCTCCTCCTGTAGGCACCTGTGCGAAGAGATCACAGTGATGTAGCCTAAATAAAATGAAATTTATCTGCCCCTACAAGTGGTTTGGTCAGCCATTTTACACCCCACCCCCCTTTCTCGCAGCAATATTCGCCCGCCGGCACTACCCCAAATCGCACAAATACCGTATTTTTGTTAAACTTTAACCACCCCTAGTATCTAAACACACCCTTGTATTATGAAAAGCAGCAAATTAAATATGGATGACAATCTTTTATTCGTAGCAAAGCAAGGGCCCTCGTTCTGGCCACCATGGGTTCTTAAAAAAAAATTGTGCTTGTATTCGAGTAAATACGGTATTTGTCGCCACACGTGGTTTTAAAATAAATACAAGGAAAGATCTATCAGCACCTCCTATAGACGCCGTGCTACTCCGCTGCTCCAACGTGCGATAAATAACAATGAAGGGCCGCAATCAATAATAAAGTAGGAGCGACGTCCGAAAAATCAATTGAGAAAAAGTTCATCTGATTAGTTCGAAAACCTTCACGTTCACTGAATGAGTCATGATGCCAGCTGGCGCTTCGCAATTTTAGTTCAGTCCAGTCAGTTAAAAAAAACAAAAATAGAAAATATTGTGCAGGTCCCCGCGCACTGTAGGAATTTGTTATGCGAAGCATTGCGCATGTACCTGGCTATCCACCATTGTTTGAGGTTCCACGAAACGATACCAGGTGGATCAACATATTCCTGTAACCGCGGTGTCGGAACGAAATGTTTTTCCTTCTGGTTTTAGTTTCGTTCCACAGAAAACCTTCCGTTCCGGTTCTGTTCCGGAACGAAAAGGATAATGATCAGTAACGGTTGGTAACGGTTTAGGTTCGCATGCAAAAATTTTCGAAGCAAGGTAACCATGGAAACGTAGTATTAATTTATTTTTCCCAATAAGTGAATTATGAATTCAGAGATCATGCTCAGTGCCTTGACTTAAGGCACTGAGCATGATCTGAGCAGTAGCGCGTCATCGAGTAAACTCGCCGAAATGCGAGATCGCTGTTCCGATAAAACTAACTGTAACGAACATAAACGAAAGGTAAAACATAGGTAACAAAGCGTTGTAGTCAGAGAAAGCGAAACGATAAGCTCTTCAGCGCATAAGCTCTACACTCTAAAAACAGTTGCACCCTTTGGGGTGTATAGTAGAGTGTCCACTCTAAGAACAGTTTACACCCTTTGGGGTGTATATTTGCCACACACTCTTAAAACTGTTGCACCCTTTGAGGTGTAAATTTGTCCCACAACAATAATCGTCATCTGCCTTGCTTGCGTTTCCTTTCCTGAAAACTCGGCGCTCGCTACTTTCCTGTCGAGAATGCTGCGTCACACTGATAACGCGCATGCGGATCGTGACTGGGAAGTACCGGGCTCGCCGCGTTAGAGAAAGGAAACGCGGGCAGGACGGATGACGATTATTGTTGTGGGACAAGATAAGCCCCAAAGGGTGTAAATTTTTCTAAGAGTGCACAACAATAATCGTCGTCTGTCTTGCCCGCATTTCATTTCTTGAAAACGCTGCGCTCGTTACTTTCCTGTCAGGAATGCTATGTCATGCTGATAACGTGCATGCCGTTCGTTACTGGAAAGTACCGGGCTCGCCGCGTTAAAGAAAGAAATACGGACAAGACAGATGACGATTATCGTTCACTCTTAGAAAAATTTACACCCTTTGGGGCGTATCTTGTCCCACAACAATAATTGTCATCTGTCTTGCTCGCATTTCCTTTCTCTAACGCGGCGAGCCCGGTACTTCCCAGTCACGAACGGCACGCGCGTTATCAGTGTGACGCAGCATTCTCGACAGGAAAGTAGCGAGCGCCGAGTTTTCAAGAAAGGAAACGCAAGCTAGGCAGATGACGATTATTGTTGTGGGACAAATATACACCCCAAAGGGTGCAACCGTTTTAAGAGTGTTGTGTGGCAAATATACACCCCAAAGGATGCAACTGTTTTTAGAGTGTAGGTTTTGCTGCGCTCTTAAAAAAAGCTGGCAGTCTTTGGGGCTTCTCTTGTCCCACAACTCCGTGGACTCAGCAATAATCGCCATCTACCTTACTTGCGTTTCGTTTCTTGAAAACTATGCGCTCGCTATTTTCCTGTCGATGGCGCTCTGTCACGCTGACAACGCGCATGCCGATAGTGGCCTGGAAGTACCGGACTCGCAGCGTTGAGGAAAGGAAATGCGGTCAAGATTCATGACGATTATCGTTGTGGGACAAGATAAGCCCCAAAGGGTGCAAACGTTTTTAAGGGTGCACGATGCCAATCGGCCAGTGTATCGAGCGGCAGGCTTATGTTAGTGGAGCGCTCGACCGGCCATGGATCGCACTGTCCCTGCCTGAGATACGCGCTTATGCGGACCCCTGAGATACGCGCTAATCGTGGCGTTGCCTGAAGTCGGTTGTTTCGGGCTGCCTACTTTCCCCTTGAACCGAAAACCGATACAAAGTATTCTTTGTTTCACTCCGAAACAAAATAATAAATGACTTTTCGATTACGTTTTCGCTCCTGTCAAAAATACCTTGAAGGGGGGGTGGGTCGTTTTTTTTTTTCTGTAGTACACTCTAAGAACAGTTTGCACCCTTTGGAGTGCACCTCCTGCCACACAACGATAATCGTCATCTGCCTTGATGCGTTTCCTTTCTTTGACGCTGCGATCCCGGTACTTTCCAGTAACGAACGGCACGCGCGTTATCAGCATGGTAGCATTGCCGACAGGAAATGCTATTATGCTGATACCGCGCATGCCGTTCGTTACTGGAAAGTACCGGGATCGCAACGTCAAAGAAAGGAAACGCATCAAGGCAGATGACGATTATCGTTGTGTGGCAGGAGGAGCACTCCAAAGGGTGTAAACTGTTCTTAGAGTGTATGAGTACCGCTTCGTGTTCTCTCTTTCTTCAAGTCTCTTGTTTTGCTTCCGGTAAGCTTTCCAAAATCATGAATCACCAACTGACCTACGCCCACACTCTGCCACGACGAAACCGAGAGGCCCTGCCACCTCCTGGAGCTAGAAAAAATGTGAGGAGGAAGTTACGTGGTCTTTTTCGCTGTTGTAGCGGCCATGTTGTCGGGGTACAATGGCGGTTTTGTTACGATGGTGTGTGCTCATGCGTGTGCTGCCCCCTAGGTGTCGTGTATACCATGTCAAAGGCGTTGTGTGTGCAGGATTGCGTTAGTCTCCGTGTTTTGTTTCGCTCTGTTGTCTAGACCGTACCCTCTGGGCTGTTGTCTAGGCTTGGTAGGACTGGAGGAAGTAAAAAGCATGAAACGAGCGCGTACGCAACGCCTTAAACCACGCGCCACGCCACGGACGAAGGGCAATCTGGGAATCTGTCTTCGGTGGACTCATGCTAACGTGTCATCACAGACTGAAACCGCTGTGCTTCAGAATGTGTACGATAAACGCCTTGCAGTTCAGTGACAGCTGTGCAGTGTTCTTGCTGTTGACAGCGGACTATGCAGTTGTGGCACGTAAAATAGCCTTGTGGAAGGATGGGAAAGAAGCGGCTGCTGTGAGCAATTAAGGGCCGAAGCCTGCTTACTGCAGGTACCTTATTTGCGTGTTCGAGGGGCGCAAGGAAGTGAACGTTTCGCGGATGCGGTGCGTTAGTCTCCGTGTCGTCGGAAGTGAACGTTTCGCGGATGCGGTGCAAGAGTGAACAAGGCTCGGCGGAAGAACGTATACATCGTGCACATCAAAGGGCTCATGGTCACACGTAGGCCCGGTCAACGCGTTAGCCGCACGCGTACGCGTTTACTGTTCGGCATAGTGCGTAGTAATACTGCAGAGCTTTGTTTCCGTGAAACTTCACTTACCGTGAGAACAGCATAACTCAGGCCTCAGTCAGTGTAATTCAAACGCGTAACGACGTTCTTCTCGGCTGGCCTATTCGTCGCTGGTCTTCGTCTGCTGCCCGCTAGTCACATCTCCGCGGAGCGCTGCATGCCGCCCGAAACTTGTTCAATAAATCAAAACGATTTCTATAAAGCCACGACCAGCGTACGTGTTTGTTTTCATAAACTGCAGACGGGCTAGCCGTAAGTCGTGAGGTGCGTAAAGTGTGCTGCCAGTCATTGCCTGGGTCATTCTTGCAGTGCAGTGAGAACTCAGATATATTTAAAAAAGAAAAGAACCGGCAAAAGTAGCGCGGGACCGGCCTCGCAGCCTAACTTGCCGAGTTCATTATGAACTCGTCTTGACGATAGAGCACAATACTCGGACTAAGTAACTCGGGCAGCGGTATCGCGATGGTGTACACCGCGATTGAATCCGTTGGTCGGAACACTACGGCCGCACGTCCGCGCAGCCCGACGTTGTTCCGCGCTGAAGGCGAGAAATGGAAACAAGAGAGGAGAATTTGCCCCGACAAGGCGGCGCAATAATGAACTTCACAAAGAGTGACGTCAGGGCGCCTCCTACACTCTAGCGTCTCAGTTTGTTTTCCTTCCTCCATGCTCAGCGCGCTCTCGGTGCGTGTCTCGTGGACTTGTGGTGCCATCTGCTAGCCGCCCCTGCATGCGATGTTGGCCTTCGCCTCCTTCGCCCGCCTGTGCGTTTAGTTGAGCTAGACACTAATTTCAGCCAACCAGTTATCGCGATCGCGCAACTGCGTCGTTGGGCCGATCCAGGCCCGCAGTCGACCACTGGGTCAGTGGACTGATAACGCTGGCGGGAGATGGCAATGAGCGATAAGCGAGGACGACGAAGGAAGTAATATAGGGCGTCGTCTCTTTTCGCTCGATATTTTGGCTTGTCGTCCGCCGTTTCCTAGGGTCGTTCCGGCCTGTATCACCTGTATCTCCAGTTGCAAAAAAAAAAAAAAGAACTGGTAGGGTCAGATAATTTCGAAGCAGCTCCTTCTTCGCATTGGGGATGGACGACTAAGGTGTCAATTTTTTATTGTTCAATAACTGTTGATAAATGGTAACGTGGCGTTTAAGATGTAACAGAATCGATCGCTTTGGACGAGGCCACCAAAATTGAAGAGCACATTATGGTGGTTTATGTTCTCTTCCAAATTCGTGCCGTTGCTGGGTAAGACAAACAAGCAATCTTATTCATTATTCTCTGAACGCTTATGAGTATTGCGAAAGTGGCGCAAAAGCCAGCCTGGACAGAAACTTTTGAGTTTCGCAAGATTTCTATTTATCACGGAAATATATACTATACGTGAGACGTCGTGTTGTGATTTATTTATTTATTTATTTATTTGGTAGTGGCACCAACGGTCTCGTAATTTTAGCAAATAAACGCGGCCCAAGAAGCACTTTTGGATATGGCATTTCACGACTCCTCGTAATTTTTCTTACCCCAGGTATACTACCATACATACGCGCCCAGAATAGGCTAAACGTGATTGCGAAAGAAACGGCCAACACTTTAATCATCTGTCACATCGGTGTGTTTAAAAGCTTGGATATGTGTTACCTGGTGCTCCCTCTCTGGAGCGCCGACACCTATAGTCGACGAATGCGTCGCGGAACCATTCACTTTATTGCATCTTACGGGAAAATTTTTGGTCCGCAAGTCATTTTCGATACGCAGCCGACCGTCACTTTTAATTTTACCACCGAAGAGCGTGTTTTCCGTCACTTACCAGTTAGTAGTATAGCTTTCTCCCGGGTAAGCATCCACTCGAAACTTCGTGCGGATGACAACAAATCGCACTTGCGTCGGACGCAATACCGAAAGCAAGCGCTCCCCATCGCGCGGGTTCGCCGCTTTACGGCGGGCAAGATTAACGCCCACATCACACAGCCTGCGCAGCCGAGTGAGCTTTTATGGCGGTGTTTCCCGCAGAGCAACTCTCGGATGTGCGACCGTCTCGTGCATCTGGGTCGACCCCACAGCCGCTGCGGGTAAACATTGACGCCGCCGTCGTCCCGCAGTGCGTACAGCTTGTGGCCGTCGTTCTATAGCGGACCGCGCGCCGGCATCGAGGCCCGCATTGTGCGCGTCCCGGGTCGGTCCCCGCGGCCCCGTTACGTCACCCAAGAAGCGAGCGCGTCGAATCAACGCCGGCGTAGCCACCGACATGTAGCGGCGACTGCATGCGTGGTAGGGGCTCGAGCGGCTTGAGTGCGTATGTATACCGTATACCCGGCCGCCGTTGTTGCGTTGTTCTGCAGCCGAGCACGATGTCGGGGGTTCGATCCCGGGCCACGGGAGGGGAGGGAGGGAGGATGTGACGCATTTTGACGGGAGCGGAATACGGAAACGCTCCTGTGCTTCTTCGACTTCAGATATACCCCCAAGGCTCGCTTCACTCCTTGGCGAAAGCAGGGGTGCACTTGGAAAAGCGGTTCGCAAGATATTTTTTTGTAACTTTTGCGGACCTATCGCAGCCCTAGCAGTCAAGCTATTCGAAGATTCCCTTGGCAGCGTTTTCGGCACGTTGGTAAAGGTACATGCAGAGATAAGCGTAGCCAAGGTATACGACTATAACAACAATTATATGCGTAAAATTGAGTTTAATTTAATCATTTTATTACCCGATTCGCGGACGTTTCGCTTTACATAGTTTTCTGATGACACATAGACAAGTGATGCATGCATAATTTGCACGTACCGTATCTCTCTTTGCGTAGAATTTAATGCAGGCATTTTAAGAAAGCTTCCTTTAACGTTGATTCCAACAAACACGTTGGATCTGGCGTGATGTTTATAATGCATACAAGTGCGCGTGCCGACGGACGTGCTTGTTCAACTGTACGTAGCATATTCTTTCGTAGACCATTTCTCTATGGGAGGGGTCCGTCACGTGATCTGTTAGATGACCCGTGGCATCTAACGTAGTCATGCGAGCTTCCTGCTGATGCTATAAGATTAGGAAATACAGGTACCGTATCCGAGGGGGGCGGGAACTGCTCAAACTGTCATTTTTTTCAGTTTCATGTGGACGGTTTGTATTTGCATGTCCCCCTTGGCACTAATTGGTCAATAAACCATTTAAAAAAATACGTCTCCCGGTGCGCTTAGCCGCACGTCATTAGAGAATCGATACATCCGTGCGCTCCACAAATTTTCGGGGATCATGCTATGAATATCGAATGTGATGGCTGACGTCTAACTGCTGCTGTACTTGGACCGAAGAGGAAATTTATTTATTTATTTATTTATTTATTTATTTATTTATTTATTTATTTATTTATTTATTTATTTATACCGTTGACCTATAGGCATTACAGGATAGGTCAGAAGCAGCACTTTCATGACCAATACAAATTTATATGGGCGTTACAGAATTGCATAGGAGTATCATTCGCATTATACATAAAAGCACGAAATCGGAAGGTTGTACACGTGGTATAATGCAGTGAATATACCGACTCGGGAAGTACGGTACAGTGACATACAGTGATACAAGAACTGTGCGCACAATATATAAAATATTATGTATATATTTCACAGTTCTTTTACATATCATCATATTCATATACCTTTATTTAGTTATATATAAATATAGCCAGAGGTGCAGCTTGGCGTTACAAAAGTTAGAAAAAGAAGTCACATACACTGATTCTGGTGTATATACTGACCTTTCTTAATGGGAGTCATTTTCTCTAGTCATCCCTATAGACCGCAATGTTCCACTGTTTATTTTTATTTTATTTTTTTCACCACTGGGGTCGTATACCACGCGCGGTTGGGAACCCCATACGTGGAGCCTTCAGAGGTCGAGCGACGCTCATGCTCTTCGTTAGCCGCCTGTATGGAGTACACAGTCCACGGTATAAGATAACGGCTTTCCTGTACCGATTTCTTTCGGCGACCGCGGACGCTTACACCGGCTTTCCAAAAATGGCCGTTTCAGGGCTCAGCCGCCGGTAAACATCGCGGTTTTGTGCAGCTCGCGGTTGAAACCCTGGATGCGCGCAAGGTCGGGAGCTGGAGGACGGTTCTGTCTTGTGCCTTCGACAGCCCGATAGCGGGGGGAAACCATCTTTGTTTACAATGATGACCTGGAGGCCCGTATGAAGGGACGAGGTAAAGTTTCGCGTATCACATTACGGAGTCCAAATTGATTTTCCGTGTGTGTATAGGAGAAGAGCGCGCGATATGTGACCGTATGGCCATTTTCTTGCAGACCGTTTTTTCGTCACGAGTGCTGATCCTGTGCGCCGTCCACAACACGTGTTACGCGTCCCCCCTGCCTTATCACTTCTATTGCAAAAGCTGGTCGGTTGGTTTGGTTCGTCAGGTTCACTTCGGTGCCCGTCGTGATGCGAGATGCACTAGTGCGACACCCGAACTAAGAGCGCGAGAGATCACCTCCTCCTTCCTGCTGAAGTCGTTACGAGACACCCGGAAAGAAATGGGCAGTGTCTATGAGTGCTGAAAAGAAGCAACGTCTCCTATACGCCGTACAAGTGAACGTTATCGCGGTCGTCCAGCATAGGCGAGTGAAGAAAATTACGATATAGGAATCATTGCCGATTATCACCAAACACAGCGGTAGCTTTCATTAGTGCGGCATTATACGGTTGAAAAAGAAACTGCCCCTTTACTATGCGACGTGTTTGCAGGACGCGAACAGTGGCGCGCGCAGTCGTATAAAAAAACCCGCTGCACGACCAAGATTTCAGAGGTGGACCGCTCGGAACGACGAAGGCTAAGTGGTTTGCTGTCTGTCGTGTACAGAACAGAGCTCTTCAAAGGCGACAGTGCTGACTCAGCAAAATGGGACTCCTCGCCAACTGCAAGCCCGCGAGCGGACCGAACTGACGTTGGTTTTGCGGTGTGTCTATACGACACGTTCGCAGTACCCGCAATGTTTGTCAGGAAAGTGGTATTATGGCCGTCGGCGACGACGACCCCTCTTTTCCTTGGATGTTTACAGCCACGCGCAGTGCAGGTTCTGGCTTTTTTATTTGATCGTTTTTTCTCGCAGTGATATACCATGCCGAGATATGAAGGCACGTTCAGGGATGTAATCGCTTTTCAAGTCAGTTCTTATTACTCGCTGATGGGTTACGTCCGTCAAAAAGCTGCCTTTCTTTTTTGTAGTTATCACTGCTAGATGCCAGAACCGGAGTCTCCATGCTCTGTATACGTGGACAAAGTAACCATCTCCTCGTGTTTCATAGGTAAAAAGTTATCTTTGCGTAAACACGTAGATGAAGATGCAGCGTCGTGTGGTGGGTTGCCATGTGGGCGCTGCATACTGGATGTACGCGTCATTTCACGGTATTCGAAACGCGCTTCACGGTTGTTTTTTGTCGTCAGTGATGAGACAGCGGCTATGCGTTAAATCAGTGTCAATTTTCTCGAAAGCTGGCAGCAAGAATATCATTGAGCCACTATCACTCAGTTCCGCGTGTATCTCACGTCCTATCCAGGTTGACTATAGACGAGAAAACCATGGCCAGGCGGCGCTACTGCGCCTCCTGACAGCGCCCCAATGTGGAAACGCCAAGCAGCGCGGTCGCGTCGTGGCGTAGTCTCCGCTTTGTTTACGTTGTGCCGTCCGCTCTTTTCTTCGCTGCTCGTTCTCACGGCGCTCCGTTTTCGACGGCGGCGGATCGCCTGCTTCCGCAACAGCGATGCGAAGATTGCCGTGCGGTTTCAAGAATGTTGCCGACGCCGACAGCTTTTTTTCGTGGCGGCAACCTCACGATAGGGGAGCGTCTGCTTCCGAACGTGTACGGCGTTGAATAAATTGTGGACAGTGATGTGAGAGTGAAAGCCAAGTGCGTGTCACAGGTGTCCGACAAGATATTAGACGACGTCGAGTTAGAGGTACGCACCATGTTCAGAAATTTAGCCACTTTTATTTCAATTACAACGTAAGTCACACTGGCAGCAGGAACTTCTGTTATACTACTCGATCACTGCAGATCCATTGGGCTGCTTCTTGACGGTTCCGTCACTTCACAAAGGCATGTTCTGGAGTCTGTTTCACACGTGTCTTGCTGCTGCTCAAGAGCTGTGTCGCTGCAGTACGAAAGCACATGTCCCGGTGGTGCTGACTGCTGAGAAGACTGTTGTGAGTGCCATTGGTCTGTTTGGCGCCGCGTCCATCTGCATCGCAAATAAATGAAACAGTATGTGTGCCTATTTGTTGTGGGGATTAAATTACTCCCAATAATATGTTTGCAAAGGTAACGTTGCTGTGATTGTGTGCATATATTATTCTACAAGAGTGGTACCGCTACAAGTTATGATACTTGCTCACTTAGATACTTAGAAAGCATGGGCAAACAGCAAACATAACGCGCACGTCTCGAGCGGCTGCTTTCCGATCTGCCGCTTCCCGACGCACGCGACGACCGCGGCTTGCATTAAATACGGTCTGCTACCACACAAAACTAGCGCGCGGCCCCTTTCGTTACCTGCACAACTAGTAATTTAAGTTGCAGTGTTTAGAAAAGGGAAATAATTCTCTTGAGCTCGTCTATGCCGATCGCGAGGGAAGGCACATTGCAATCAAATAAATTCGGGGGTTCTAAGTAAAACCACGAAATCATTATGAGGCCCGTTGTAATGGGGAGTCTCAGGAATTTAACCTCTGGGGGTTCTTTAACGTGCACAAAAATCAAAGCACACGGTAACAAGGGTGTTCTTGCATTTTGCCCCTATCGAAATGCGGCCGCCGTGGCACGCATCGCAGAGCACGCGTCGCAGAGCTTAGCGGCGCAACACGCATGCATTTACCGCTAACAAACGGCGGATGCCACCACAATTCGACAACGCGACACGACTAAACAAACGGCCGTGCACTAAAAACAGGAATGTGACTATTCCGCTTTCAAGATATTACACGCGAATGCGAAAGTATGACACTTACTTGACTCGGCGCACTGCAGTTATCCATGCTTGTCGTCTGTCCTTCTCGTACCACTTCCCAGGAAATCTGTAGAACTTCACGGGCGGCGTACGACCTTTCGTGTCTTCGAGGCTGCTGTGGCAATCAACAACACATCAATATTGCGTGCCACCTTTCCTGGCTGATGAGGTCGCACTCGGCATCGCAAAAACCACGCGCACGAGCGCTCCCGCCGTACAGAACACGGGCGCGCGCTAGCGCAGCGACGACCCTCGAAACTTCCATCGGTCCGCTAGGGGAGCATTCGGCGCTGGTGCCGCGCGGGCAAACTTTAGGTTGCCTCGTCTATGTTACGCAAGTCCCCTTCTATGAATAATTTTGAGAAGAATTGAAAGCAAAAATGCGCAATGTAATGTACAAGGGTCGCAGGAACGATATAAGATACAACAGTGGTAGAACAGGGAACGTCGCTGCGGCCAACTTTCCGTGTTCGATCACTATTCGACAATTCAAGCCACCACCTTATTGTGAACCGGTGTCTCGTTTGGATAACGGTAGATTATTCGGACATTTACAAAAAATCGCCAGGGGCGGTGGGACTACAGGCATACAGCTTTGGATTCGTGTGGTCAAAATAAGCTATACAACGTTCAGACACAGCGATGCGAGGCATCTGCCTCAGGATAAGCTTGACCAACAATAAAAGCACAAATTGTAAATTCTAACCATAGTGTGAGAATACGGTAATATTACTTGCTGGGTATAGCAAGTATGATTTCATTAGACGTTTAACTAGCTTAATAAATTTCGTGTCATTAGACGCAAAAGTTATCACTGTCCTATACAAAAGGGAGATAATCGAGAAATGTAGCTATAACCGTGGTTGTTGTGCTTCTCTATGTAGTCACTGCGTCTCATCCGTCCTCTGCAGTGTTCCTGTCTGAAACTCTTGCTATTGGGCACCACCCGCCATCGGGTCGCGTTTATATATATATATATATATATATATATATATATATATATATATATATATATATATATATATATATATATATATATATATATATATATATATATATATATATATATATATATATATATATATAGCCTACACCTCAATCGTCAGACCTGAACTCGCATATGCATGCACCGTCTGGAACCCTTACACAAAACGTAACATTGAGGCGCTGGAAATAATCCAGCGTAAATCTGTTCGATTTGTCTTTAACAAATACCGCTCTGCTGACTCCCCCACCACTCTCATGGCACAACATAACATACAGACACTGGAAATACGAAGAAAAATTCAAAGATTGAAGCTACTTGTCTTAATCAAAAATAACAAACTCTCCATGAGTCCTGCTCCATTTATTAAGTCCACCAAAACACGCCTAACAAGAAATAATCACACGGAATCCCTAACACCGTACAACGCTAGAGTCAATGTTTTTAAATACTCTTTCTTTCCGCGCACAATCACTCAGTGGAATTCACTGCCGACTGATCTACTAACCAGTATTGATGCCTTGGGCAAAATTACTTATTGACAGTTGCAGAGTTATTGTTTTCTGTTCCTTCTATATGTCATTGTTTATATATTCTCATTACTGTAATGTAATTTGCTGTGCTTTTTGCAGTTATTATTGTCGTTCTTTTTGTGTTGCCCCTCCTGCTAGGACCCAGTTAGGGGCTGCAGTATGCTGTAAATAATATATATATATATATATATATATATATATATCCTGGCGGTGTTTCGCCGGCTTGCCACGTGAGAACATGCGAAGAGGGAGGATAGAGACCAAGAGACGAAAGAAAGAAGAAAAGCGCGGAGGTTAAACATAGCGGAAAATTCGGTTTTCTACCCTACACTGGGGAACGGAAGAGGTTCAAATGTAAGAAGAAAGTAGAGGGAGAAAGAGAGAGAGCGCATATACATCGATCGCGGCCGGAACACAACGAACACTGAATTTTCGGAGTTTACAAACATGCCTTGCGGGCGACGAAAGGTCACGGACAACGCCCTGGCAAGTTTTCAATCTGGTGGTTAGATTTGTAACGCCTTCATTTAACAGAGAGAAAAAGAAGCTCCCACAAAGACAATTGGGGATGTTTATTTTCTTCTTTTAAATAAAGACGTTACAAAGAAAATCACCTGCGCAATGTATCTCACCAATCGCATGCCCTGTTCAGCACACCCATGTTTGCTGGTAGTTATTCCAAAGTCTCAATAAATTGTATATCTATGGTATCGACGTGTTTTTTTTTTCAACTATCAGCAGTGTCAACAGTAATATTGATAGCAATACACTAGTTCTTTAACGGTTGCATATCGATTTACACTAGCAGTTAAGGTGCTTGTGGCCGGTTCGTAGTGGGATATTTCATGAACAGTGTCAGAGGTCGCTGCTGGCGATCCACTGTCCTGAGATGTTGGCTGTACGCAACTGAAAGAGTTGACCCGTGTCTCGCTGCGTTATATTAAAGAACATTTATAAGGCTCATACTAATAGCATTATAGTCATACAAGAGCGAAAGAAGTGCATATCTTTTGCCTCCGTATACGCGCTTATCGCGCTTATCATAAACAGCGTACTTTATGAGTGCCTGCTGTGTCCTACAGACCAAAACTGAGGTGCGCCAATGACAACGGGCGATAGAAATACGTACGTGAGCATTGTCCGTGACGCCGTTTTAATCGTCCGCGTGTTCATCGCTGCGTCACAATTCTGGTCTAAAACATGCGTCAACTAGCCCAACAACGTGTTTTATTAAGCGTCTTAGTTTTCCTTCATGACATAGTGGCAAAGCCTTTTGACAGGTCAGTGGAGTCCGTCGCCTGAACCGAAAACGGGCCTATAGCCGTTTTTTCACCCATATTTTACCTATATTCCTATATCTCAAAACTTCGCTAAATCAGGCGAGACCGTGAGTTCACTTCGTCGTTTCGAGGTTTTTAGCGCATCAGGCTCTGTGAATGTCTGTCGGGTAATCGAAAGCACTTTGTTAAAACGATGAGAAAATTTTGCGAAATCGGGTTTTGGTAATTCTATAGGCTGTCTCGGAACACGTGCATCACCAAGAAGAAAAGCAAGGCCGACGCGAATGCCGGCCGGTCTTTGTGTCAGCTGCAGCGACGCCGCAGACGCGCATGGGACGGGCGACACGCGAAGCGAGGACCGACAGCCCTAATTGATGCTTGCAGGGTTTATCCCATTGAACGGGCTTACTGAGCCACGACCGTCCGACATGAACGATGTCGCTGTTTTAAAGGCCGCCTATTCTTCGAGGGTTGCGCGTAAAGTGCGTTTTATGGGACTGCCGAGTTGTGCGGAGAACCGATCGATACGCCTTTGCGCGCGTCGTTCGAAGGTCTGACTAGTCGCGTCGTTGTCGCAGCATCCTTTGTGATACGTTGGCCGTCGTGTGTGTGTACAATGAGCCTGTTGCGCAAACCGTCGGTTACAGAAGCAGCGCACGCGCATTCCCGCGAGCTGTATTGGCGCTGTAGCTGTCCAACGTAATTTGACATAAAGTAGTCGAGACGTGCGCGGAACAGTTTGTAGTGGGCTACACTGTAAAATAATTTACACCCCTAAGGGTTTTTTTCGGTGTCTATAACTAACCCCCTAGCACCCTTGAAAAAGGTGGGTTCTATAGGGAATTACACCCTTATGATGGTTATTCTATATTCCAATAACACCCTATCCCTTGAGGGTGTTTTGAACAACATATTACCCTTCGACCCACGGGGTGTAAGGGTGTGATCAGGAATATATTACCCCTTCACCTATCGGGTGTAATGAGCAATATAATAACCCTTGAAGTATGGCATGTGGATGCGGGTTCATATGCACTTCATTGTTTGTTTCGTAAGTCCACACTCAGGCTAGCACACAGAAATGTTATGTATGGTGTGCATACAATAGGTAATGTGTTTCCAAACGCACGGCATAGCAATTTTGAGAGAAAACACATAATCATGTGTGATGGTCCCATTTACCACAGACACAGAGTGACTGCATGGAGGGTCATTTATTCTAGCCTCCTGTACAATATTTAGAGCTTGCACTATGCCTTGTATGTGGTGACAAGTCTTCTGGCCGTTCTACGTTGAAGAACAGTCTCATTCAAACCAAAGTTCCAGGGCAGAGGCGAGGATGATGATGCCTTTGTGTAGCTGCACTCCAATGTCCTAAGGCGAGCCATCATAGATGAAGCCATTTCTTCACTGATCGCTGTAGCCATCTGCTTCTTTTCTACCTGCAAAATGATTTGTTGCAATTTAATGTCAGGAAAAGTACAAGAAACATGACAAGCTGTGCTTCCCTGCATCATTCACTTTAATATTTCAAGATCACATGAAGAGTAGGTTAATGAAACAAGCACAGATAGTGCTTACTTCCAAGAAATCGTTATTTCGAAAGAATAAGGCATTCAATCTGCCACATCATGAATGTAGGAGAGACAGGCTACAGAATTACATGAGGGCAATTCAGAAATTATTGCCTCCAAGCCCACTACTTTGCCAATATTACAGCAAACATTTTGAACTCTATCATTTATGCACTTATGTTCAAGCTATCGAATGTCCCTTGCCTCGCCTTCCTATCTCTTCTCGTTCCAGAGTAATCGAGCAATTCATGGCATCCAGTGGTGACGTCCAGTAGAAACAACAGGCTGTAATTGAATTTCTGACTGTGGAAGGTTGTGTGCATATCAACATTCATGGCCATCTGACTGCAGTTTACAGGAATGCCTGTGTTGGCCGTCCAGTTCGGTGCTGATCCTGGACATTTGATGCGGCTGGATTTTGATGTTTCTCAGTACTTGCCCACCTACGCACAATGCTGACTTCAACACCGGCATCCCCGTAAACTGCTTTCAGATGGCAATGAATGTTGAAGGGCGCAGAACGTTCCACAGTGAGAAATTCAATTCAATTACAGCCCACTGTTTCAACCGGACATCACCACTGGATGCGATGCATTGCTCGATTACATTGGAACGCGAAGAGATAGGAAGATGGGTCAAGTGACATTCTATAGCTTAAACATCAGTGCATTAATGATAAAGAGCCAAAATGTTTGCAGTACGACCGGTAAAGTAGTGGGTTTGGAGGCATTACTTTTTTAACCGCCCTCATATTACAGCAATAACGCTGTGCAGTTTGTTTTTGTGTGTGACATTTGACCCAAAACTAGAATTTAGTGATCTTAGGCTTCTAAATTCACCTCACTGGTGTGCTCTTGATCCCTAATTGTCATGGTGGTTGCTCTGCAAATGTTTATCAAGCATGGTTTCTCTAAAATATTTGACACAATTATTTGTAACATATTCAACGAAAAATTTAATATGTTAGTTGAGAGCATTACTTGTTTCGTTTTCCTGTTGTTCTCTTTATACTAAGCATCACTAAGCTGACCTTTATTTTTTCTTAACCTCTGACTTACACAGTGGCTGGTAACAACCCCTCTGTCAGAACTATTTGGCATCTCTACTACAAAGAAGCCCTACCTACACCTTCTGATATCATCTTAGCCATCTCCACTAAGCAAGCACATAATCCTGCTGGTATTTTTATTACAGAGGTTTTCCCTAAAGATCTTCCAAGCAAGAACACTTTAGCATTTGATCATTTAGATGCTTTTAACTGAAACAACACAGTGAATCCATCATGCTTAACAGAAGTTTAGCTATTTTAATCAAAGCAAAGTTAAAGGCTTTCATGTATGAAGTTTGTGATCTGCTTTCACTTGATCTTGCTGGTTATATGATTGTGAGTTACACTGAGATCAAACATTCTAATGGCCAACATCTTTCATCTGTGAAGCGCAGAAAACTTTAGTGCACTTGTCAGTGTTGTTACGGCATTCTTATATGTGATGATTAGGCTGCTGGCTGTTTAGCACTGTAGTAGGATTGTACAGGGTGATCATTTTTAAGTTTTATGGAATTTTAAAAAATCTCCTGCGGCAGATGGCATAATTCTTGTCCTTGAGCTAGATTATTTGAAGAGGTGGACATTACTAGCATGAGAAATCGAAACACATGCTCAACTAAATAAAAAAAAATCACTAATTAACTTCGTAACCAATTATATTACTGCACATATTGCAATTTATTATTTGTAGCCAGTGAGCTTGGAAGACATATGCATTTGAACTTCCAGAATGACACCAGTTTAGGAATATTTCCCTTATAAAGACCAATACACAAGGGTGTTCCCGTTACTTTTGTGCATCAGTGCATAAAAGCACATTTTGTTAAAGAAGTAAGTGGAACAACAGTGCATTTTTACAGCAAGTTTGATGGTGCATATCTCCAAACTGACGCCATTCTGGAAATAAATTCCAAGTAGATACACCTTGTAATGTCACTGGCTATGATTCGTAAATTACAATATGTGCCCCAGATATGTGGTGGCGCTGGCAAACACTCCCAGGGTTCTACTAGGAAACATAAATACCCAAGAAAGTGATGGGGAAACGGCGCCCGCAGTAGCTCAATTGGTAAAGCATCTAACGCGTAATGCGAAGACATGGGTTCGTTCCCCACCTGCGGCAAGTTGTTTTTTCATCCACTTTCATTTCCATTTATTTATCATTTCTTTATTTCATTTGTTAATAACAAGTAATTTACCCTAACTTGTCCTTGGCGTCAGTGTTTGCTGGCTTCTTAGGATATGATTAATAAACATCGGGTTCATCGGTTAAGCCGCTTTCTTTTCGTTTATATTAGCTATAATGTAATTCATTCGAAAGATAATAAAATTTTCTAATTAGCTTGATATGTTTCAATTTCTCGTGCAAGATATATCTGCCTGTTTGAATATTCCTGCTCAAGGACTAGAATTATGCAATATGCAACAGGGCTATACTGAAAAATTCCACAAAACTGAAAATCATCACCTTGTATAAAAACAGTGTGAATTTAAAAACAAGCTTCAGTGAACCTTACTAAATCAGCAAATGGCCAGTGTAACTAGTCTGATCATCCTGGAAATCTTTCGTAGCTTATAAGCATAGTGCATTTCAATTCCACATTTAGGAGTGCAAATTTTTCTTGAAGTCAGCCTTTTCTTTTTAACAGCTAGCATCCCTGCCAGTTTGCTTAAACATAATGTTGCATGACTTCAACAGTACTGCACAATCAGACTTTTTTCTGCTCACAGTGTCTAGTGATGTGTCTTTAGCAGCTGAGATAATTAATGTTCATGCAGATAAACATCAGAAAACATTGCAATAACTGCCAAAAAAATGCAATCATGCATTTTGTTTACAAAAGAGCATGTGCTCTATCTTCTGCCAGGTTTGTTCTCCATGTCAGGCTAGCACGGAACTTGCACAAGAGGCACCTTTTGCATCCATGAAGATATTTTATGAGGTTATGGTGGTGTCGAAACATGATATAAACCATAACACCTTAAACTATTTTATGAAACAGTTATTTGTACAAAGATAGAAAAGGCACCAATTTTGAATTTATCACATTTGGTTTAGAGTACCATAGTATAAATGGCCCAACTAGTACAGGTACGCAAATGGGCTAGTTGGTACTGGTCGATGACGTTAGACAATGTGAACACGACAAAGGATGGAGAAAGAGGCAATAGCATTTGTTCCATTTCTCGCCACTTTTGACGTCCCTTGTACAAGTCTGCGCTGTCGAACATCGTGGATCAACTAGTACAGTCTGAAAAAAATATGTCATGAAAGAAAACTTGGCTTTCAACCTCGACAATTCTGCCTGTTAGGTATTATGGTTTCTTTAGAACTTATTTCTTTATACAAAGTCAGACCCATCAAGTAAAGCTCGCTGAGAAAGAAATGAATAACAGCATCACCTCTCAAGGCACATGCATCAAAGGAGTCAGAGCATCAAACACATTACCTTTAAGTGCAAGAGTATTCTCTTTCTTAGGCAAACTGCATTTCTAGTTTCTTAAAGCCTATATATTTATTTGCCGCAGCTATGGGAAGATCACAAGGTGGAAAAGATGTGTTGGTGCAATTTCAACTATTATGTACAACAACAAAAGGTAAAGCACAGGAAGTCTCGCTGCTCCTCTGTCTAAATGACATTCAGTTTCATTTGTCATGTCCACTCCTATCCTGATGGCAGCAGAAACAGGAAGACAGCAGCGTGGTTCAGAAAGCAGACGAAGGAGCTGATATCCTAGCTGACATAAAGAGTAAAGAAGGGAGCTGGTCAGGCCATGTAGTGCAGACTTGAGACATCATTAACTAGCACGAAAAAGACAACGGACGACAGCTAGAAGCACACAAAAAAAAATTAAAAATTAAATTATGGGGTTTTACGTGCCAAAACCACTTTCTGATTATGAGGCACGCCGTAGTGGAGGACTCCGGAAATTTCGACCACCTGGGGTTCTTTAACGTGCACCTAAATCTAAGCACTAGAAGCACACAGGACAGAACTCTAGGCTTCAACTGAAATTTTGGCTACACAGAAACATAGGATTCAGGGGATGCGACCTCGACGCATGGAAGCAACATTTATCTTTCCTTTTCCCTGCCTGACACAGGAGGTATCGGAGCAAATCGATGGGCAGGTTCATTTCGAGATACGAACACTCTTTTTTGGCGAGAGCCAGGGAAGGGGTGCTTACACACCTATCACCCGCTTTTCAATGCGAAGTGCTTCGAATATTTTCATGTCGACCTGCATCTAGAGCCGCCTGGGCAGATGAGTGCTTTGAAACTGCTCAGTGCATGAGCACTTACAGCAATGATTGGCCAGATGGCCACCAGCCATGACAGCTGCCCTGTCTTTGTTCCGCCAAGCGGTCGTTTAAACACCGACCTGTTTGGCTTGAGGAAACATAGGGCAGCTTTGAGTGCCTTGGTGGCTGGTGGCCACATGGCCAATCATCGCCATACGTGCTCATGCACCGAGCAGTTTCAAAGCAATCGTGTGCTCAGACAGCTCCAGAAGCAGGTACATAAGGAAATATATGAACCACTTTGCATAAAAAAAGTGAGGAATAGGTGTGTAAGCACCCATCTCTGGCTCTTACCAAGAAAGAATGTTCGTAAGTGAAATTAACCTGTTCATAAATTTGTTCCGATAGCTCCTTTGTTGTTTCTGTCCGTCGGCATTCTGTGCATTCCATGTTTCTGTGTAGCAAAAATTTCAGTTGAAGTTTAGAGTTCTTCCTTATGTGCTTCTTGATGTTGTCTTTTTCACGCTAGTTATTGATGTCTCAAGTCTGCAATGAGCACCAACTAGCCAAAGTGCCTTCTTCAACCATGTAATACATAGGGCATATAACCGGTGGCACATTCGAGTTACAGAATGGATGCCAAGAGAAGAGAAGGGTAGTCAAGGACGGTAGAGAAGTAGACTATGATGAAGTCAAAAAATTTTGCAGGCTTCACTTTGAATCAGCTAGCGCAAGACAGGGGTAATTGGAGCTCACTGGGGGAGGTCTTCATCCTCCTGTAAAAAATATGTAGGCCAATTGTGATGAAAAAAGTATACCTGTCGGCTCAGACGTCTTCACTGTCTTTTCAGCAATGTGTAGGCCCAAGACTGCCAGTCGGTTCCCATGCAATTGCTTCATGCTGACTGTAACTGCATGGGCACAAGAAAACAACCCACCATTAATACCACCCGAGATTGACCACTCAATAAAAGAACCTCTCAAAACAGCAAATACAATTAAGCATTTACCAGCTTAATAAATACATATATAAAGGCCAAGAATAGTTACAATAACCATACACTTTATAACTAGACATTAAAATAAGGTAGTGAAACGTACTCTAACCGTAGGACGCTCAGTGCAATTCATTTCAGAAATACTGTTGACAACTGACAGGACGCCTTAGGCAGGGTTCAGTCACACAACAAGAAAACAAATAGTAGTAGTAATAAGCACGCCTGCGTGAAACCAAGAAACGAGTTCAAGGACGAGAAAAAAATTGATTAGGCTCGGTGTGCTTATTTATACAAAAAGATAAATTTATAAACAAATAGCGCAACCATGCGTTCATCCGCAACAGCACAAGAGCTTCTAGAACAAACGAGCACAATTTAAAGCGAAGGAAAAGTACATAGCCGGGACGGGCGTGGTTCTTTTGTTTTGCATTAGTTCTAGTCATGAAAGCACAAGCATTGCAAGCTGCCTGCGCCATTACCTACCACGGGACCTCCGACAAAAAAAAGAACAATAACAATTGAGTGAAAGTACGCAAGCGACATTTAATACGGTTGTCACACTGCATACTTTTGGCCGCGATCGATCCTGACTGGAATCGAATTTCTGGAGGCGTTTGGCCTCGTTGCACAATCGGCGGACGGGAGCCAATCGCGGTCGAAAATTTCGATCCAGAACAGGCTCAATCGTGATCGAAAGTGGCCGTGTGACACCGGTATAAGTATGCGCCCATCTTTAGTAACAGAATGAAGTAATTAGCCAAACCAAAGTATTATTTACCTGCCTGTGCCGGATACTGACGTGTAGCAGTACTTAATTCTCTACAACTCTAGTTGAGGACACGTGAACAATGAAACATTAATTTTTTTTTCCTTTTCACATTCGGTGCCCATAGGCTACGCCTGGAGTGCATATACTACACTCGCATCCAACACACGTTATGCTGTCCTTTAAATAAATTGCGCGAAGATTACTACCACAATGACGCACCATGAAAACGCGACGCTGAACGTGGCTACGTACGTACCTTTATATGAGCAGTTCATGCGCCTTGCAAAAGGCCCTCGGTTTGAAGGCGGAGCGCTGCCACGATGTGTACTGTGGGCACACCATTTCGATCACGTAGTGGATGGACGATGTTGACGATGGATTCCGCCGAAAAACAAAACGTCCACTTCATCACTGTTCAGGCCGAATGGAAGATGTTTTCTTCGTCGCCACGAATGACGGCCGTCGTAGGCGTAGTAAACACACTGTCACAAAGAAACACCGATGTCGTAGGCCGCTGCTGCCCTTCTTTCTCACGCACAATCGCGTCGTCTTCACTCCGGACGCTCACTTCGCGTCGATGAGCACAAAAGTACGCGAGAACAACGAGGTGGTACAACCTAAACGCAGCAAAAAACAATCTAATTACTCACAACTTCAAGAATGTCACGGAAAACACACATGCACCCGATGGCCCGCCGGCCCGCCGCGAGACGTAGGAAATGACGTAGCGGCGATAGCGGCGACACCTGTCGGGGGAAGTTATTTCAATTTCGGTTTCGTTTTCAAGGCATAAAAACAAGTATTCTTTTAAACTACTTGTGTGTATTACTTTCAAAGCTATTTATTTTACGCTACCTCTAAGCCATTTTCTGTGCTTACGGGTAGTTTCACTGGAAATTTATTCCCAGAAACATGGGCTGATATCAAATCAAATGGGGCAAAGGTGGGCTGGTAACTGCATGTAAGTGAATTTATTTCTCGATGCTTTTTTTTTGTTTGTTTGCTTGGACGTTCATTTGTAAAGAGACGTGGCCCTTCCTGATTTTATAAGATACAGAGGTACTTGCGAGTCTGTCTTTTCTTTTATGCGCAGAGAAAGAGAGAGAGAGAAAAAAAAGCTTTAATTGGCATTTTCAAGACGTTCACAATGCTCATATTTCTGAACTGGTGTGCTCACGCAAATTTTAAATAGCTTGGACGAACGGCAGATATAAAAGTACTTGCATAATAGCTTTCTAAACGTATAGGCGACACCACGAAAATTCACATGTGCAGAACTACACGAAAACCTTAAGTTTCCAAATACGAAGTCTTTGCGTGGTGTCGTGAAAGTGCAACCGAAGCAAATCCAGATCTCGGGGTTTTTTTTCCTTTCTTTTTTTTTAAGAGCGGGTGAGCAAGTGCGGCCGATGACCGCTCAAAAGAAAGAACAAATATAACAACGACTCCCCTTTGGTGGACAGCCCCGTGAGTTGTCGCTTACAATCTGATGTCGGTCATTGTCTTACTGCAGTTGCTTATAATAGCAGTTTGACGGGTAATGAGGAAGATATCTTCACAATCGAGGTATTTTGTGCATGCGGTAGGCAAGTCATTTTCAACCCAATTACTCTCGCCCTCAAACTACCACGAGCAGAGCAATTTAGTATTGTTCCTATTCGATAGCTGTGCCTATACCATCGCCGAACCCCTTTGCTCGGCGAGGGTGCAGCTGTGGTAAAGGCTATTGAATGACAACAACAATTTCTTGGTAAGGTGTGGGAACTGTGATGACGTTTCGTCTGGGTGTTGGCTTTAAGCATTCTCTTGTCTCCCCTTAGTATCATACTGTCTCACCTCTGCGCTGTTGCATGTGAGTACAAAAAAGTAAGTGCTGCACTTTCTGCACTACTTTTGCGGTGGGTTGGGGTGGGCAGAAGGGGGCTAACGCGTAATTAGTCTTCCAGAGGGCATTGTGTCGATGGCCAGGGTGTTTCAGTGGGCATTGTGACGGCCAAAGTGGTCCAAGAAGTATTGTAGCGATGCCCACGAAGTTCTCGCTAAAAGGACTCGCACACGCCTTCCCCGCGTCCCTCTCATGTTCATTATGCACGCCCTCAAACCACCCACCGACGCGGCTGGCAAGCCAGTGACAGCAGCAGCAGCAGCAGAATTGGAAAGAGTGAGGGAGGAGGCATAGAAAGCTTCGTTTTAAAATCTGGCAGAACGCCCCTGTGCGCGCTGTAACCTGCAATCCAGAGCTCTGGTGTTTTGACAAAATTCAATTTCATTCTGCAAAGTATTTCTTTCCCGTATTCAGCATGTGAATCTGTCCTACCCGTCTAGCGAGGGGAGACGGGCGAGTCTCGCGAGACGGGTCTGCATATGCCAAGACATCGCGAACGTACTTGGCAGGTGGACAGTAGCGCGCACACTTGAAAAATGGCTCACCACTGTTCCGTGAACAAAGATGGGTCTGCAAATGCCCCTCCAATTTCTGGAATCTCGTTATATCTGCAATGATTGGCTTAATATCCTATTGATGCATGCAATAATACTGTCTCCAGTTTGGGAGGGGAAATATTTGAGTAAATACCGCTGTTAGTCGGTGTTGTAAATACTTTATGCATCGCAAGTTGTACGTTGGTTCTCTATACTTTCTCAGATTATTCTCCCTTTCTTTTTGAGCACTCCGTTCAGGCAGCTGTTTGTAAGCCAGTAGAACTTTCCCTTACTATACAACTACAAACTTAACAGTTTCTTTTTGTACAGCCAGCATCGTAAATTGACGCAGACGCGAAGCCATGAGCGTTTTGCACGGCTCTTTCCGCAGATGCTGCTTGAGCAAAGCATTGTGATGGGTGAGAAGGCTCAAGTTTGCCAACGAACCTACCTTGTTTATAAACTTGAGAGAAGCAGAACGAATTGGGGTTATTGATTCGGCGAAAGAAGGCCAGGTGGGGTCAAAGCTTCCCGAATCGGCGTATCTTTTGTCCGCGTATGGTTCGTCGCGCCCTTTTCTGCCTGTTTTGTCGTGCTTGAAAGAAACCTAGACGACTGCACTGCTTTGGAGCAAGTGTGGCGCGTCCAGCTGCATGCTGTCACGTGGCCTGTTCATTTTGCTGGATTCCTGGCGTTCCAAAAGCAAGAGCTGCACTAGTTCTGCCTTACTGAAAACATTTTGAACATTTTTCTTTTGGTTAAATATTCAATACTAGAAAAATTAGGTGTGCGCTTTTGGATTCCGCGGAATTTGTGCGTGACGACATTTGAGAACTGTGTGCCACCTAGAACACTGTGACATAGTAGATAGTAGTGCTTCAGCAACAGGTTTTTCGCAGGACATATTTAAAAAGGGCTTATCAAAACAGACAGTGAAACGGAGGGGGACTCTCTTCAGGAGTTTTGTCGGCACTGAAAGCCCGACATGTCTCGGGGGGAAGCGGTTGGGGTAGGGGAGGGCACGTTTCTGGATCCGCCACTGGTTTTTAGTGCCGTGGGACACGCCGTCTCTTCGTGCAACTGTATGTTTGTGAATGTGATAAAAACAAACAAAAACACCCTTGCACCCACCCCCAATATTCTTAGTCAGTGCACCCTTTCGGTGGGTAAAAGGGTGTTATGGCACCTAGAACTTCCCTATGCTTCGCAAAAAGTCATGATGATGGGATGTTTCTTGAATGAAAACACCCTTCAAGGGTGTTATGATTCGCAATTCTCACCATCAAGGGTGTAAATTATTTTACTGTGTAGAAGAGGGAGAGGGGATACCCGCCGTGGTTGCTTAGCAACGGTTGTGGTGTTGGGCTGTTAAGCACGAGGTCGCGGGTTCATATCCCTGCGGCCGCATTCCGACGCGGCCGAAATGCCGAAAAGCCACCCGTGTACTTAGGTTTAGGTGCACGTTAAAGAACCTCAGGTGATTCAAAATTAATCCGGATTTCCCACAACGGCGTGCCCCGCATTCATATGGTGGTTTCTGCACGTAAAACCCGATAATTTAATTACTTTGAGAGGACGCCGAAGAAAGGAGAGGCTCAACCAGAGGCATGTCAAGTTATCCGCCTTACACAGCGAGAAGAGAATGAAAGTGGCAGGAAAAATAAATAATTAAATTTAGGAGTCTTACGTACGTGCCGAAACCAGGATCTGATTACGAGGCACGCCGCAGTGGAGCACTCTGGGTTAATTTGGCCGGCCCGGAATTCTTTAACGTGCATCTACGTCTGTAAGTTACCGCGCGTGTTCTTGAATTTCGCGCTCATCGAAATGTGGCCGCCGCGGTAGAGATCGCACCCCTCGAGGTCAGCAGCGCAGCTCCATAGCCACTGGGCTACCCCGGCTGGTTATAAAAAGTAATAATAATAAAGAACACATTTAATCGTCAAGGCCACAAGCACGAGGTCATGCATGCGCGCCCGCACACGCAGTATATGTAAGTTAATTGTTGTGTTACTGTATGTGGAAGCTATACCGCAAATCGGATCGTGAACGCGCCGAATCTTTATTCTATCCACTTCGTCCTTCTCTTTCCGGCCATGCGCTTGCATCACAATTTTCTTGAACATCCCATTGCTTATTAAAATTGCTTTTCAAATGGCTTTTTTCTTTTTTTTTGAGGGGGGTGGGAGGAGGTAGGCTTGGTTTCGTAACTGTTATTTTAATTTTTCATGTTTCATAACGGGCAGTGCCAACTGGGGAGGACGTCGAAGAATAAAAGGTTATTCGGATTGCTGCAAGATGCTATTCCCATATCATATTAGGAAATTTATGCTCCATATTTGGAATACTCCACCCAATTCTTGGCCAATCCCCCATCGTGGGTAGGAGCCACACGTGTCACAGGCTACAACATGCGGCCGCGAATAGTTCGTGTATGTGTGAGCGTGAGATTTCGGCATAAATGCGTGGAGTCTGGCTCGATCATCATTCGGATTGTAATTCCACATTTTCATTGCGTCGCGCCGTCTACTTGACACGTCGTACAGAGACAAGCGCCGTGACCTTGGTGTTCCACGACGATGAGGTATTTCAACGCTTCCGACGCTTCGCTTCGCGTGGGCGTTTCCTATACAGGTTTGAATCATTCTTCTTCGTATGTGACGAGCTGAATCAGCGGTCAAGACAGTTGACAACATTACTTTATTGTTTGCTTTATGTGTTTTGTCTACGCCCTACAGCGCCTCGGCGTCACAAAGATATCTGGATCGGTTTTTGTTAACTGAAGTTTTCCTACACACACACAAACGACAGCATGCTGGCGTTTCTCGTTGTTTTTTTTTTCTTTCTTCGTAGAAACGCAGTCTGTCAGATACGATAATCGAACCCGCCGCTTCTTTCAAAGCGAAAGGGTTATGTACAGGCAACGGCAAAACGTGCAAACAAGCGCTGTGTCGTTTTTGCTTGCGTCGAACGCCTCTGACATTTCTCGTGTGACGTTTTCCCGGGTGCACCTGGTAGCAGCAGTAGTAGCAGCTATAGTGAGTGGAGTGCATCCGCATTCCTTGCTCTTGAGAGAATAGAAAGATTTAGCTTGTCCGCAAGCATCTTGACCGTCTACGGATTACGGGGTTTACCGGAGTCGTGCACGGCAGCGGCAAAGGTGGTGGCGACATCTTGTGCCGTTCTGTCTAACTAAAACACGCTCAAAAAATTTGTGCTGCGTGAGTTTTCTCGTCGAAGGGAAATCATAAAAAGACTGCGCGTTAACGATGAGGTCGCTACCGACCATTTACACCTGCAGTCAGATAGGATGTGGTAAGTCACTGCGGCGCTAACTTCTCGTCCTACCGGCCTAAACTCTGCGTCACAAGATGTTGCGACCGGTGTTTTTTTTTGCTGCCGTACACCTCTGCGGTAACCCGGTATTCCGCAAACGCTAACACGTTTAAGGACAAGCGAAAACTCTCTAGTGGTAGCTTGTCCGTGTATGCATTACTGTTCACTGAAATACGGGTTTACCGTAGACCTAAACGTCAGCAGCCGGGTTGGTGGCGCCGCTTTGACGTGGAGAGTTTAACGAGAGAGGACGCAGACCTGTTATTGCAATAACCAACCATATTTTGCTTAGCTTTCGGTGTAAACCAACGGCAGCAACGTAATCGCCCATATGTGGTTATTTTCCTTTTATTTATTTATTTATTTATTTATTTATTTATTTACCGTCAGGGCCCGAGTGCATTACAGAGGGGAGTGGGTATATTCGATAAAGTGAAAAAAAAAAAAGAACAGCAAGAGACTTGTGTAAAACTAAAAAGAAAAAGAAAGGGTTACATCAATAGAGTAGAGGAAATTAACAATAAATAGCGCACAGTACAAGGAGAAAAAGAAACGCCGCTTAGCATACAAAGCATAAAGAGACCTCATCAACAAAGAAAGAGAACAAAAGGAATGACGCCGTAAATAGTAATATAAGCCTACAAAACAAAGTTAGTTGCTTTCAAAGAGGAGAAAGAAATGGGCTAAGCAAGAATAAAAAGGATAACAATGCTACACTTTCTTGTGTTTATGACAAGAGCAGGTTAGTTAAAGCAGCTTTGAATTTAGTGTTATCAAATATTTCAACGACATATTGGGGAAATTGATTCCAACTTGCTAACGTGCTGGGGATGAATGAATTGAAAAAATGGTTGGTGTGGTATGGAGGAACACCAACCTTATGACGATGGTCGATGCGAGCTGAAACGTAACAAGGGAGGGTTATCAATTTATTCTTAAGAATGGGGTTGTCATTATATACCTTATGGAACAGGCAAAGATGGAATATTTTCCCACGTTGTGATAGAAATGGTAATGATAAGCTTGCCTTTATTGATAATGATAATGATAATGATAAGCTTGCCTTTATTGGGGCCGCTATTGTTCTTGATTTACATCAATGATATTTCAAGTGTTCTGGAATCACCTGTTAAAATGAAACTTTTCGCCGACGATTGTTTGCTTTATACAACTGTGGCAGATACAACCGACCAAAGGAAAATTAATCGGTGTCTCCAAGGTTTACATGACTGGTGCATAAAATGGGGAATGGAAATAAATTATTCGAAATCGACGTTTGCTCATATAACAAGAAAGAAAACTGTGCCTTCCTTTGACTATAAAATCGGTGATAACTCTTTGTTGAATGTACGTAGCTTCAGGTACTTAGGGGTGATCATTAATCATGACTTGTGCTGGCGCCTCCAAGTGGAGGAGGTCTGCTCTAGGGCTTACAGGAAACTGTTCTTCTTGAGAAAAAAGTTGCAGCATGCACCAACACATTTGAAGCTCATTGCGTACAAAACATTTGTTCGCCCGGTTTTGGAGTACGCCTCCCCAGTTTGGAGCCCTCACCAACTCTACTTGCGAGATAAACTCGAAAAAATTCAGAGAACCGCGGTACGTTTTATTTGTTCGCGTTATCGGAGAGCCGATTCTGTAACACACATGTTGAAATGCTGTGACTTGGAACTGCTAGAAACACGACGAGAAAAACAACGAATGAAATTATTTTTCCAGATAACCAGAAATCAAATAAGAATAAACAAAGAAACATACATTCGCCCCCCTTTAAAACACAGTGCGCGTTTAAACCACAGTGCTAGTGTACAACCTTATAAAACACGCCTTGATGGTTTCGAACACTCGTTCTTTCCTTCGTCTATTACTATATGGAATGGCCTTCCGGATTGCACTGTTACAGCACAAAATGTTAACGAATTTTGTAGTCTATTAGACTTGTATTACAATCAACGGGATCATTGAGACTTGAACATGCTTACTGTTATTCTGTGTATATTTGTTCATCCTGCCTGTAATTTGTGTTTGACAATGATGTATAATGTTGTATTGTCAATGTTGAAATGTAATTTTTTTATTCTTTTCCTCTCCTGTAATGGCCCTCAAGTGAGGGCTACAGTATTCCTAAATAAAAAATAAAAAAAAAATACTAGTGACGATGGAGTTACGGCGATAGTTAGAAAGAATGAAGCGAGCCGCTCGGTTCTGGACAGATTCAAGTTGATAGATGAGCGTCTCTTTAATGGGGTCCCAGACAGATGCAGCATATTCAAGTTTAGTGCGAACTAACGATTTATAAATAAGTAGTTTTGCAGAACTAGAAGAAAGATAGAAAATCTTTCGACAGGAACACCTACGTGACCCAAGAACGTTTTCAACGCGTTGTTGTTGGACGAAGTGTCATAAGATGTCGCTACCAGTGACAGCCTGAGAACCATAGACGGCAATCATCGGAAGCAGAGGATGAAAGCAAAAAAAAAAAAGAGCATGTAGTTTTACAAACGCGGCGAGCGGAAAAAGCCCTCTTGCGTTCCCTGACCTAAAGCTCTCTATCGTCAACAGCTGTCATGTGGCCCCAAGTTTTAATTCTTTCTGCCCCTACTTTGTGCTCTCACATCTCACTGGTGTCATTATTTGACTGTTCGACTTGTTTACACAGCGCGCACTTTCGCTTCGCCGCTAGGCGGCGCCACCCCGCTAGAGCAAGAGCTTGGTGGCGCAACCCACCGCCCCATTCCAAAGGGGACGCTCATGACATCCATCCATCCATACCGGACGTGTTTCGGCTCGCTGAACGCCAGAACCATCGTGCGTTGCTGCCCACGCAGTGGACGTCGAGGGGGGCGGGGCTCGTCCTGCACGCAGCATGGAGCCGCTAATGACGCGCTGGGGCCCCCAGTCGGCGGCTTTCGTGTTTCCACTCCGACAACGGAAGCACGCGTATATAGAAGCCAAGGTCAGCGGTGGCACAGGGGGCGTGTTTAAACACTTTCGGTGGTCCCTACGGCACAAAGGCTGTTGGGGGCGTGTCGCGTCCTGCTGCGCCGTCCCCGAAACCACGAGGGTGAATTCCAGAACGACAAAGAGACGAAATGGAAGAAGCGAGTGTTCTGACCGTAGCTGTGTTTTGACGCGCGACTAAATAAGCCTGCCGCCGAAGGGAGCTATCAAGCAGCAGTAGTTTTCCTGGCCAAATGGGAGCTTTTCGTAAAGCTGTAAAGTAATGACTGCGCATTGTCTGATTCTGTAGATTCGGGGGGAGGGGGGGGGGGGGATCTGAGCGCTCTCTGACATGCTCGCCGTGCTAACTTTTGAGGCCCTTGGTGATTGTTGTGTTTGTCGCTGTTCTACAGGGTGACGCCTGCTGGTACGATTGGGCACTATAGCAGAGGTAGAGAGAGATAGAAAAATAAGGAGAAATGAAAAGCGGGGACGTTAGCAAGGACTCATCCGGTTCCGCTACCGTACACTAGGTGAGAGAGACAATGAAAACGCTTTGGAAGAGAAGAAAAAGCAGAGCTTATGCGCGTTGGTGACAAAGACGACCTGGTAGGTCCTTCACTGCCTCACAGATTAAAATTTGATTTTAAGGCGTACGCCTTTATTGGCTCATGAGTGTCACGGCGCAGTCCGTGGTGGACGCAGGAAAGCGGTGTGCGCCGGTGAGGGGAACAAGGAGAGGAGGCGCCATGCCAGTAGCGCTGTGCGACTGGGCGCATGGGAGAGCGCGGACATGCGCGTGGGGGTGCGCGCACATCGGCGTCAAACGTTGCAGCCATATGGCTGTGATAGCATCCCATGCTCGCGGCCACGGCGGCGTCCGTTCGCAGAACAGTTCAGACAAAAGCAACAGAGCCAGTCATAGGTAGTCTTTCGCCTATCGCACTTTAGCTCAGCAAAGTTCCCATAGATTTTTTAATCCATAAGTATACACGGCCGTCTGTAGTCTAAGTTGAACAGAAATGGCGACCACCCGCAGTATCTGATGATCGCTATTTACGCATTACGCTTTTTGGATGCGTTGTGCCCGCTCCTGATTCAGCCGGGCAATGACGTGCTCCTGCATTGCCGTGTAAGTGATAAATAAATAGACCGCCTCACTAACGGTAGATCTGCATCTGCAACCTATGCGTCGGCTTGTAAGCTCTGCGTATACTATTAGCGGTACGCTCTAGATTGGGCGTGCAGGTTTGTAGCATGCATTTGCACCGTATAGTAATGGAATCTTTTTCTTCACCTGGCAGTAGGATGCTTTCACGCCCCATTGCAGCGCAATATGATATCGCTCCGAATTGCCGAAGTTTACCGCTATTTGCGCTCAAAGGTATTACCTACTGGTGAACACGGACCTTGTGTAAAAATATGTAGTAGAAATAAAATAAACGTAACCAGCGCAGCAACAAGAGGAAAAAGAAACGGCGCTAAGGCGGGATGATAGACGAACCTTTTTTTTTTTTTTGACGATGGTAACTTGTGATGCATGGGTTCAAATCTAGGAACTTGAGACACAAGTTTTTGAGTTGACCTTTTAGTCTCATTGAACACTTTTATGAAGGAGGTGTGTGTTTCGCTCCTACGGTAGTATGAAAAAAGAAATAACGTGTTCCCTTTCACATTGATAACGACTGTACATGCAGATACCGCACTGCGTCAAAAGCTTTATCGTCCCCTTTTCTATCTATAGGGTTTCTTTCACCGTGAACTCATTAGCCCACGAGTCAGTTCGTGCCGCAGTAAGAGTAACAGAGACAACTGTTGCGTTGAAAATTGCGGCAGGAGACGAGAAACGTCAGCGTGTCAACCTGCCTCCTGCAGCAGCGCGACCTGAAATCACTCTCCGGCGTATACAACGCACGACGTTCGCGCGTCCGATCGCGCTCATGCACTCAAGTGGCAGCCACACTCTCCTTGGCCCTACACTCGCGCTTTGTTAACCGCACCTATGCCCGAAGCACGTGCCTTCACGTTTCGCTCGACAGCACGCACGGCACGCCCTGCTGGTCGTTACTTTGTGCCACTCTATGCAGCCAGGGCTGCCTTTTGCCGATCGCGACTCGGAAGAAAGCAGTCGCCCCTGGAGACAACGTGGCGGGCGCTCTGTGAATGGGCGAGAAAGCGCGCTGGCGGCTGTTTCGCGATCTCGATAATGATGATGACGCCGCAGCTGCCAACGGCGTCCGAACCGAGGGAGACGCGGGGGTGGCTGGCGGTTGACGTGACGGTCCATTTGAGCGCGCGCGCGCTCTTCGGCGACTTGCAGCGGGAGCCGTTGCGTAACAGAGCGGAGGTGCCGGCTGGGGGCGCATTACGGCGATCCTGGTTCGTGCAGAGAGAGGCTCCCAGCGTTGCGCTTGTTTGGCTCTGCTCTCTTGTTGCCTGTCGCTTCGCGCGTTCCTTCCTTCGCCGCCGCTTTCTTGTTCGCGTCGTGGGCGGTTGTCAAGAGCTGGCGAACTTGAGCGAGGACGCCCTTGGGCCTGCCGGCCTTCCGCCGAGCTCGCAAGCGCGCGCGACACTTCGCGTTGACGCGTCGCGGAGTTTGTGTGGCGGCGTCATCAGTAACTGCGTGTGGCCGGCGTAGCGGCAACGGTACCCGCATGGGGCGGCGGCCACTTATCTGGGACGCCGGGCAACGTCACAGAACGGCACGGGGCGCTCGCTGTGTGGTTGAGCTTCAGCGCGCCGCCGAACGGCACGTGGTGTCCGCGCCGATAGCTCAGTTTAGCAGTGCGTCGTGCAAGCGCTAACACAACGCCAGCTACATTTCCGGCTCGCGATAAAGCCGACGAATGGAGGCAGAAGGCAATAAGTGAGCCCGCCAGGCGCGGTCTGCCCCTTTTACTGCGATAGCAATTGCGTACACCCTCCTGAAGCGAATTGCCGCCGTGCGGCTCCGCGTATATTTAGGCACATGTACGCTTGTCCATGCCTGCATGCCGTTTATGTGGGTTATACTGATACACTAGTCAGTCACTCAAGTTGTTCATACCAGGTCTTACGCTCACGACTAAATTATTCCTGCGAATTTTGAGAATGGTAGCGCGCAAGCAAATGTTATAAAAACATTTAGAAAACGTAGAAAGAGGAAGCTTTAGCTCGGGCCCAACTCCGATGCGGACTATTCGAGTACATGTAAAACGCAAAAACGCTTTTCTGAGATAACTCCTGAACCGATTTTAATGAAAAGTGTTGCATTTGAGGGAGATAGTTAAATTCTAGTGACTGTTAGGAGTGGAATTTCGATTTAGGGCCTGAATTTTGTTAAAAGCATTTTAAAAATTCACGAGTTCAAAAAAAAAAGTACACGCACGAAGTTTATAAATTAATAGCTCTGCATCAAGATCAGATATCGTGGTTCTATAAACGGCATCCATTAGGTTATTGAATGCGGACAAATTTGATATGACATCTTATATCTTACGTGAACTTGTTACGTTCTGTACAAAGGTTGTGCAAAAGCTGTATTTCCATATTCCTAATTTTTTTCTAGATTGATGTGTAATATATCACATTTGTCCGCTTTAGATGTGCTGTTAGATGCAATACATAGAATCGTGGTATCATTTTTTATTGTTGGGTTACAGAGTTGTAAACTTGATAGTTTCGTTTTCTGAAAATTTTCGGTTTTTGCCAATTCTTAACAAAAACTTTAAGCCCTAAATCGAAAATTCGAAACAACAGACACTATATTTTTAGTTCTTTCTTTTAAATGCAACAGATCTCGCCAAATTTGGTGCAGTGGCTGCCGAGAAAAACGAATTCTCCTTTTACATGTACTTAGATAGGAGCACTCAAGCTAAAGCTTCCTTAAGTGGCTCTTTGCAATGGCTCATAGCCGAAAAACGCGGCGTATAGTACAGTGAGACAAAAAATATCATCATCGGGAATGGCTCATGCCCTCATAAGCAAGCAAAGCTGCAATGGCTGAATATGAATGAAGAAACGGAAGAAAGACACACACAAAGAGAGAGAGAGAGAGAGAGAGAGAAACAAAGAACGAAAGAACCTTAAGGTAGTGCATTAGATGTCCGCGTGTGTCGTTGAGTAGGTCGACCGACAGCACGAGAAGCTTACTTCACACGCGGCTCGTTATGTCTTGCAAGAAGTCTGACCCCTAGGACAGGCACGTACCCAGGGGGGGGGGGGGGCGGGGGGGCCCGGGCCCCCCCCCCCCCCCCCGAAATCAAGTGGCATACCCCCCCCCCACCCCTCCCCGCCCACGCCACCACTCCTCACACATTCCTAAAGCGCCGCCAGATCAATGTTGAGACTTGGCAGCTGTTCATCGGTTAGCCTTATCCTGCCTTTTTCACTCCTTTTAGATGGCGGTAGTTATCGGCATCTCTTGTAATGTGAAGGACAGTTTTCTCATAGATTCCGCACCCACGCGATTAACTCGAGATGCGTTCAGTTGTCACCATCTATTCAACCGTCACGCGCATAGCTGTTGCTTTTGTTATTTCAACCACGGCCGCTCAATGGAAGTTCAACCTTCTTTGTTTAGGCTGGTCCTGGGACCAGAAGAGGGATGCGGCTGTTACTCAGCTGGTCTGTACTCTCATGGAACGAGTTGCGGCCGGAGAAAACGCCAATTGCGTTTAACTTATCCCTTTGCTTTATTATTTCCTTGAGTTACGGCTCGCTGCGACGCTGGCAGATGCCCGGAACCATATAGACTTGATATGGGTTAGATAAGGTGTGAAATAAAATAATGTGAAAGAGCGTCCATCATGAAACCCTGCAATAACCCTTAAACCCGTAAGTAAGATGAGTGTCACCCGTTACCTCGTCTGTTTTTCCCTAATTGTATAGCAATTTTCGTGCAAAATTGGCAACTGGAAACAAAAATCGCAAGGAGTTGAGAAATTAAGCGATCTACTAAGGGAGAGAGCCAAGGTAACAACCAAACTGCAAGCAAAAGCGAATAATAAATAAGTTAACCGTTGTTTATGAGAATATTTATGGATCAACATCTTTTTATTTAAAAATGAAGTAGAGAAAACGCTGCCGGAAGTGGAGAACAATTACTTGTTTGGAACCGCCTCACGTAGCCACTTCTCTGCTGTGCTTATGTGGGTGTTTTTCTAACCTTTCGCGGTGAGCGCAGTACGTCTAGAATCGCTGAGTCCTGCGCTCTACGCGGTTGTATGGGACTGGCGGCCGCACAGCGTTACGCAATTCGCGGAGCTGTCAAAACTGATCAACAAGGCGAAACAAATAACTGATATTCGAAACTATAACATGAGAAAGACTGAAGAAGCCGTAAAAAATGAACGCAGCCTGAAATCAGTAAAAAAGAAACCTGGCATAGGACAAACAATGTTGTATGCACTAAAAGATAAGAAGGATAATATCATCAGCAATCTCGAAGATATAGTAAAAGCAGCGGAAAAATTCTAAGCTGACCTGTATACAGCACCCAGAGGAGTCACGATAGCTCACTTAGAAACAGTAATGAACAGGATACAGAAACTCTCCTATAACTAGCGATGAGGTCAGAAGGGCCCTGCAAGACATGAAACGATGAAGAGCGGGAGGAAAAAGTGGAATAACAGTCGATTTAATCAAAGGTGGAGGAGACATAATGCTTGGAAAACTGGCGGCTCTTTATACGAAGTGTCTATCGACTGCAAGGGTCCCAGAAAACTGGAAGAATGCAGATATTATACTAATCCACAAAAAAACGGAGACGTTAAAGAATTGAACAATTATGGGACCATTAGCTTACTCCCAGTATTATATAAAATTTTAACCAAAATAATCTCCAATAGAATAAGGGCAACATTGGATTTTGTCAACCAAAGGAACAGGCTGGCTTCAGGAAGAGATACTTTACACTGGATCACATCCATGTCATCAATCAGGTTATCGCGAAATCTGCAGAGTACAATAAGCCTCGCTATATGGCTTATATAGATTACGAAAAGGCATTTGATTCAGTAGAGATACCAGCAATCGTAGACGCACTACGTAATCAAGGAGTACAGAACGCTTACGTAAAAAGCTTGGAAAATATTGCTACATGCGTGTGGTATTTGTTTGCTTGAACGAGGCGCGTAGGCGCCATAACTCCAGAAAAGAGGAGGAAGAACGAACTGGGCTCGCGCTGTGAATCTAACCGGTCAGCGCTGCAACGTTTTTGTAAATATAATCTGTAAATAGTTTCTCGTCTTACTGACTCGACCTTCGCGAAAGAATATCTACAGAGGTTCTACAGCTACCTTAGTTCTACAAAAGAAAAGCAGGGAGATACCTATAGAGAAAGGGGTCAGACAGGGAGACACAATTTCTCCAAAGTTATTCATTGCGCGCTTAGAAGAATTCAAGCTATTAAACTGGGAAGGCTTAGGAGTAAAGATCGACGGCAAATATCTCAGCAACCTTCGGTTTGCCGATGATATTGTTCTATTCAACAACAATGCAGACGAGTTACAACAAATGATTGGAGACCTTAACAGAGAGAGTGTAAGAGTGGGGTTGAATATTAATATGCAGAAGACGAAGATAATGATAAATAGCCGGGCAAAGGAACAAGAGATCAGGATCGCCAGTCGGCCACTAGAGACTGTGAAGGAGTATGTTTACCTATAGGTCAATTAATCACAGGGAACCCTGATCATAGGAAGGAAATTCACAGAAGAATAAAAATAGGTTGGATCGCATACGGCAGACATTGCCAGCTCCTGATTGGAAGCTTTCCATTATTATTGAAAAGTAAGGTGTGCAATCAGTGCATTTTGCCAGTGCTGACATATGGGGCAGAGACTTGAGAGCAAGTTAAGGACCGCGCAAAGAGCGATCGAACGAAGATTGCTAGGCATAACGTTAAGAGAGAGAGAGAGAGTGGTTTGGATCAGAGAGCGAACGGGTATAGACGATCTTCTAATTGACATAAAGAGGAAAAAACTGTATCTGGGCAGGTCATGTAAAGCGCCGGTTAGATAACCGTTGGACCATTAGGGTTACAGAATGGGTATACCAAGAGAAGGGAAACGCAATCGAGGACGACAAAACACTAGGTGGAACGATGAAATTAGGAAATTCGCGGGCGCTAGTTGGAATCGGTTGGCGCAGGACAGGAGTAATTGGAGATCGCAGGGAGAGGCCTTCGTCCTGCAGTGGACACAAAACAGGCTGATGATGATGATGATGACGATGACGACGACGACGACAATGATGATGATGATGATGATGATGGAGGTGGTGGGCCCCCCCCCGAAAAAAAATCCTGGGTACGTGCCTGCCCTAGGATCATATAACTTAATGCACTACCACGTGTGCAGCAGGCTTTCGCCTTCACGTGTTACGGGATTCTAACATGCTGCCGATTTTTTTTTTTTTATGCTACCCTTCGTCCCGAAACAATATGCATATTTAGCACCGGACAATGACTGAAACGCCGCGGACGAGGCCCATATATAGAGAACGCAAATGGGAAGCGCCGTGTCCTTTTGCATCGAAATAACTAACGAGTCATGCAGAAGGGCAGTGTACGGTGAAATAAGTGAAGAATCCACTGCCATCCACTGAATCCACTGTCTTGTGCGTCCTGCTGAGGGTGTGCGGGCTGCTAGGGTGCAGGAATGACGTAACCAATTACACAAGGGGCATTTATTCACGCATTACAAAGCTTACATGCTTGACTTGTGATACAGCTGGTCGGAGTCCCGGGGTCTGATTTTGCAATTGTGCGCTCTCCTAATTCGTAGTGAGGTGCTGGGTGTGAATGTGGGAGGTGTGAATCAGTGTGAGGCGCCGGGTGTGAATCAGCTCTGTCTTGCTAGCCGCGTCTGTCCCCATTTCTGGACTACACGTGCCGAACGCGACGGCGCCGCGCATAGCCGAGCAACCGTCAAATGCCGGAATCATATTGCACGCTGTGAGCCTTATATGTAACTCCTGATGAGCACAGGATTGAGTTTGCCGGATCGTGCATACTGTGTTGAACAGATCTTGAAGCGTTGAAGTTCAACACGAACTTTCAACAACTAGCCCGACTCACGAACTTGTTGTGCACATACCGCGCCTGAGTGAGCTCTCTCAAACGCGACCGTATACATCCGCTTGGATTGACAGACGTTCTGCCGACCCATCCATCTCTGAACTCCGAGCGAGAGGCTAAGTTTAGCTTCAATTTACACATGCCGTGCATGGCGCTACGGAAAACAAGATTACCTTGGTTCGGTCCAGCTAAGTGGAATTTGCATATCTCTAATGTTTGGCTCAAGTTACGTGGGACACCGTGTATATGCCGACATTGCGAAAGTCGTGGGGCTGTGTTCGCAGCCGAGAGCGTCTTGATGCTTGCATAACGCTGCAAAGCTGAGATTATTATTCTCTGTCTGTCTCTGTGTGTGTGTGTGCGTGTGCGTGTGCGTGTGTGTGTGTGTGTGTGTGTGTGTGTGTGTGTGTGTGTGTGTGTGTGTGTGTGTGTGAGAGAGAGAGAGAGAGAGAGAGAGAGAGAGAGAGAGAGAGAGAGAGAAATATGAATACCTTCGTGTTCCCTAACGAACAATTCACGATCGAAGCGTCGGGTTCTGACTGCCGGCACGGACTGCGTGATAGATTGGCGCTCTATATCACCCTTGTCCGAAGGCTAAGTGGATAAGCTGGTTACTCCGGCACCACTGGGCTGTCAGATGTGAGCCAGTGAACGAAATATTAAAGAAGAAAAAATTATGAACACAAATCGCAGGATGCCCTGATTGCGCAGTCTTATTCCGCGCTTCTTTATACACAAGAATCCGTACCTCTACAAGGCCTGTGTTTCGCACCGTGCAGCGTTGCAGCGAGAACTGCGCGACCCACTTCGATTAAAGAAAAGAAAAATCACGAGATAAAACAGCAGCAGCAGAGCAGCGGAAAGTCCAAGAAAGAGGCAAAGAAAGCTTCGCTGTAAGTAGATTTTTCCCTCTGCTTTCTGCATCACTTAACCAATCCTTTCTCTCAGTTAGCGCAGGCAGAAAGAAAATAGCAATAATTTTTAAAAAAAGACGTAACGTTAACTAAGAAAAGGGCAGCTGTTAGGACCTTTGACAGATGCACGTCACGCATAATCGAGCTCACCCCGTCCCCGCGCGCGTTATCTGCGACGGAGAGGGTTTCGGCCAGTGGCGGTCGTCGCGAGGCTTACATATGCGTACACATCCATCCATGCATCTGCGTCGCCCATGCGACCTTCACTCGGCCTCGTTAATCAGCAGATCGTCGTCGCTGCGGCACTGGAAGCTCGCGTCCTTCGACAGCCTCGTTTCGCTTTTTTTAGCGCTGCGAATGCACAACGCCGATCTGCAACCGCCGCGCAACAGCTTCGGCCAACAGTGCGTGATTTCCAGTAATAAACCGTGCAGCCTCGCGCCCGAGTTTATCGTGCTCGAACTGGCGGATAATGTAGTCACACCGCGATTCCGCGATGTAGCCTGATGTCCTCTGTTAAAAAAAAGGAAGAAAGAAGGAAAGTAAAAGAAAGCCGTCGTAACTAACGGTTTGTCCTTTTTTGATAACAATAAAAAAGAATTGCCTGGCCACGCGGCGCGCGTTCTGTTTATGGTCAGGCGTCGCGGAGTGTATTAGATAAGTCACTCGCAAGGTCAGTGTGGCACGCGGAAAAGAAAGGGCAGGCGTCACGCCTTGGGATTGTGACGGCGCGAGACAAGTTTAGACGAAAACGGACGTTCACGAGGCGGAAGGCGTCGCGTAAACCTGATCTGATTGCACGTTTCTCAGCCTTCGATAAGCATCCTCAAGGTCCCCCACGATATGGGCCTTAGTTAATCGGGCGAACCTTGCGCTCGCGTGTGTTGCATAACACGCGTCTTGTTATGTAAGAGGTCGGACTGCTCGCTGCCCTTGCAGCGTGCATATGTATGTAAATACGAGGGTTACGTACACGTGTGCGAGAAAGTTGAGGACGAAGATTAAGCGCTCGTTGCGTAATCTGTCCGTGGATCTAACGCGCGCGCGCGAGAGAGAGAGCTGCAGCGAAAAGCACAAGTGACAACCGAGGCGCTAAACTATAAGGACAGTTTAAATATAAGATTACCTAACCCATTATCACAGCTACCTTCATCGTATGGTGGAACGTCGAAAGTAGGTGTTGTTAAGATCCGCTTTCTTTCATCGATTGTGGCAGTCGATGAAATCACCAAGCTCAGTGAAGTCGATTAAAAGGAGTCTTTTTAATGCAAAGTATTCTTTGCCTCACTCTCGGCAGTTTGCTCTAGGTAGGTAGGTATAGGCTCCTGTCTTGCCTCGCTTAGTCAAAAATATATTGAATTGGAGGACGCTTAAGCTTCGCCTTTATGAGTCGAACGCGATAGCATTTAAAGATCCCTGGCTGGTTTTCAGACTTCCGGCAACTGCAGATTATGTAACTGTTATGTTTACCGAGAAACGACGCTGGCGCCGAACTCTTTGCGCTAAGGCAACCTTTCTGGTAGGATCGGCACGCGATGGATGCATGGGTGAAAGGGTGGATGCTATGAGCGTCCCCGATGCGGCGGAGGCGAGCGCCACCTGGAGGTGTTGCAAGGAAACGGGATGCGCCGTTCGATGGCCTCCGAGATCTGCGCGCGGAAATCGTGGAAGCCATAGCCGTCCTATGAATGGTAGAAATGCTGGAAAAGGGGTTTGTGTTTGAGTTTCCGCGTAACAGAATTATGTTTTCTCGTATGCTCAAAACACAATCCTACGCTATCCTGTCTGTAGATTGTACCTTACGATTTTTTATGACGCATTTTACTTTGAGGAATTCAATCAGTGCACTAACGCCTATGCACCACTCGGATGTCCTGCGTGGTTGTGGTTCGGAATGATTTCTCGTCACGCGACGTCCGACGTCGACATCGGATGTTTCGCGACACAAGGCCCTTAACGCTATCGCTTTAAAATAGTGTGTCACCGATGGCGCAATTGAACCTCTGCTGTGGAGCACGTCCGCCCGGTGCTCTAACCACTAGGCGAAGTTCGCGCGCCATCCTCTCCCGTTCGAAAGGCAGCCAGCACTTTGAAAACACTTGGCGCGTCCGCCACGTGCCACTTCCTCGTCTTATTTTAATCCGACAGCGTTGAGGGCCCTGCGTCGCAGAAAATTTGACGTCGGTGTCCTGCGTCGACCGTCCTTTTCGGTAAAAATCGTTCCCACCCAAATTGCGAGCCACGCATACCTAACCACGTACTTTTCTACCACCGAACTTGCTCATACCTTGTCTTTCATTCTGTACAATGCTATTCCACGGAATTTTGAGAACGGCACCCCACAAACAAATGTAATGAAGAAAGAAAATTGGCAGTTCCGCCGAAAAAGCGACGCACCGATTGCGACAGCAAATTAGTAGATAGCTGTACGAAGTAAGGATAGTAGATTTATCGGGCGTATAAACTTCTAAACATTCGCTGACTAACTAAATTAACTATGATAGAATGCGTAAGCGTGACTCAACGAGGACGTAGAAAGAAACGCAAACACGGAGACATCGCTGTCTTTGTGTGTTTTTTGCTATGTCCTTGTTCAGTCGCGCTTACACATTCTATCGTGGATTCAAAGCAATTAGCCTGTCAATGTGTTTTAACCAAATTAACCAGCATATATAAGTTCAGAGAGACGTTGGTTATACACTTCACGAATGCTAAGAATATGTTCTGATGTAAAATAAGATGACACGTGTTCATGATATGATAAGTTAAGAATAAAACGAAGACATCTTTTTTGCATTATATAAAGGTTGTTTAGATTGCACTAAGATGTAAATCCCCAGATAATAACACAGTAGTGCAGACGGGAATGAATTAAAGTATAGTAGAGTTGACGTTTTAAGTGTTTAGGTAATAAGGTCCGATATCTATTTAGCATTTCTATTGATTTGGCTATGTTACAAGAAATTCTACGTGTGGTGCCCATCGTAAATTTTTATGAAATCGTACTCCTAGAAACATATTGTGACAGGCGTTCCAAATCCTAAGACTTCAAGGAAAGTGGGCGAGATAAAACAACTGACTTATTAGTAGCATAGAACATTATGAACTTCGTTTTGTTAACATTTAGGTTTAACTGAATAGCATTTAAGCATTTGATAAATGGTTAAGACTGAAATATTAAAAGTGCGAAACAAAAAATGGCTGTGGCCTAGCTAAGGTTACGCCCAGGATGCGAAGCATACTAGCCTTTATTTTAACGCGACAGCGTTAAGGAGCTCGTGTCGCAGAAAAGCCGGTGTCGTCGGTGTCGGTGTCTGCGGCGTTGCACTTCATGAATAGGGACCTTTAGCGCGTCCGGTATCCGGGAAAGCGCGGGCGGTTTTCCGGTTTAGCGGGGGCGTAAAGGTGAGCTCAACCACACAACCACGGAGCTAATTACTGTATTCTGCTTAGCTGCTGGGGTAAATATTCGACAGTGGCGTAATCGTGTTCACAATTACGCCGCTGCCAAAAATTTGCACGAGTGGCGAGGCAGGATATGGTGAGTTACTGCAGTTTTAGCTATGCGTTTGTCTGGTTGAGCTCTACAACACCAGGCGGCTTCACCGCTCACGTTTACGCCCCGACCATCCGGTAACCCGCCCAAACCGCTCCCGTTTACCGGATTAGCGTACAAGCTAAACGTCTCTAATAAATCGTTGTCGCGCCGAACGCTGCGTTGCTCGACGCTCACCGCGTCCGATGCGGGGGGGCGACGCCGCGAGCGACGGCGCGAGTTGGAGCCCCGTTTCTCCTCTGTCGTGACGTCACGGTGTCACGTGGTATTGAAGGCGACACCGCCGCGCCTGAGGAGCTGGGTTGAGTTCTCGAGCGACGGCGCGAGTTGGAGCCCCGTCTCTCCTCTCTCGTGACGTCACGGTGTCACGTGGTATTGAAGGCGACACCGCCGCGCCTGAGGAGCTGGGTTGCGCTCTAGTAATATGCTTCGCATAAAAATCATGAGCCATTCCGCCCTGATGGCGTTTGACCAGTGAAGCTGTTTAGCACACGACACGGAGGTGACGTAATTTTGAACAAAGGTACGAACTCATTTACTGTCTTGATGTGTCGTCATTGTGACGAAAGGCACACACACTCATTTTTAACGCGACAGCGTTAAAGGACCGCATGTCGCAGGAAATCCGGCGTTCATCGTCAGACGGCGTTTCGGCAAAACATATTTTCGAACCACCCATACGTAGGCCCTCCATGTGGCACAAGAAGTTACTGAATTTCTCAAGCTAAAATACGTACAAGAACTGTAAAGCGCGACTTACACACAACCTACAGAATAGCGTCGGATTGTAATTTGAATATAAGAGAAAGCATAATTCAGTTACGCGAAAACTCAAATTCCTTTTCCAGCGTTTCTACCATTCATAGACCGGCCACGGTGTCCGCCATTTGCTCGTGCCGGTGCGCGATTATCTCGGAGTTCACGGAGAGGCTCGCCCATTTCCTTGAAACACTTCCAGATGGCGCTCGCCTCGACCGCATCGCGGCCCATGCAAGAGGCCGTGTTTCTACCAGAAAGCCCGCTTTCTTGCATAGCGTTCGCCGCAAGCGTTTCGAGGTAAACATTACGGTTGCATACGCTGCAGCTGCCGGGAAGCGTGGAAAGCAGTCAGGGCCGGATCTCTGAATGCTATCGCGTTCCACTCTTAAAGGCGAACCTTAAGCGTCCTCCAAATTTTAGTCTTGACCGGTGGATTATTTCACTCGCAACTGCGATCACATTCTTTGATAATGTCAAATTGATGCACGTACGCCGCTGGGTGGTCGGTTGGGCCGGATCGGTGTGGCATCGCAAGGAGTATGTCTGCAACACGGAACGCGTAAACCACTCCCTTTTCGGTAGGGACACATCCACATTGAAATCACCAACAACCACAACAGGCGTAGTGTCATCGCAGCTAATTCACGCAAAGTGAGTAACGATGAACCTTACGGGACTGTGAGTCATTGCATTGTTTGTTTGCTTACTGGGGTATGAGCCATTTCTCACGGGGGTATGAGACATTGATGATGATAGTTTTTGTTCACGGAGAACAAAAACGCAAGGAACCCTAGCCGTATACAGCTTCTCTGTAATAACAGGAGATTGAGCCACGCAAGAGGCCACGTTTCTACACGTTTCTACCAGGAAGCGTGCTTTCGTGCATAGCGTTCGCCGCCAGCGTTTCCCGGTAAACGTCAGGGTTACATAAGCTGCCGTTGCCGGGAACCATGAAAAGCAGTCAGGCGTCTTCGAATGCTATCGCCTTCCACTCTTAAAGGTGAAGCTTAAGCGTCCTCCAAATTTTCTCGTGACAACTCGCGCTTTCAGGCTCCGGGTTTGACTGCATCACCTCCGGGACCGGCCCACTTTCCCCAGCACTTTGCTCGTAGCATTTTACGCAACGTAGAAATAGCTCGACGTTGTACCAGCTTCGTGATCACCCAGCAGGTTTTAACATTTCTTCGCCGGAGTACAAACGCCACCGTCGGTTTAACATACACCACATGACAGAGCCATGGGAACTTACGGTTGTATAACACGTAGTTTATGATAACGTCACAATCAGTGCTTCTCTCGCTTGCACTCGTCCATTGTCCACGAGGAACCCAACAGTCGTCATGTGGTAAACTTGCGTCGAACGGCCGGCGTATATATGCCTTTGCTGCCATAGGATCATTTTCGACGTGGTCGTCGTCGTGCTGCTGGCGTCACATGACACAGGCGCGCGCTCGCGTGCCACACAGACAACTAATCAGCACTCAGTTTGCACAAACACGTTGGTTCATCTGGTAACGATTTGCGTAACACCAAACAATGGAGGGTCGCCGGGTAGCTGCAAATTGCCTAGCATAACATCGATTCACGCAGTGCGGGGAATCCGCACGATATTTTTTTCCTGTGAGACGGATGAAAGAGCGCGCGCATGTATGTGTGTGTGCGGGGGCGGGGGGGGGGGGGGTGAGGCGGGGTGAGGGGGGTGTAGGACGCGGGGTAGCGGTTGTACGGCGTTCGCTGTAGGTGGCATTTACTGTACTACACGGAACTGGTACGGCCCAGCGTTAGTATATGCGTGATTCTGCTCATCAGAAACTTGGGCGTGCGATATGGCACCGCGAAGACGCGAGACGGACGAAATCTGCACACGTATGTCGCGCTCGTTGTCCGATCCGTATCCTTACAAATTAAGCACAAGCTTACTATACATTTTCATTGAGCGAGAACTGTAACTAAAGGCGTTGCAAGCTCTGTAGACGCTAATTGGTGTTAGTATTCTTGCTTTTTGCAGGAGCAAGGAACATTTGTGTTTACGTTTGAAGTTCTCTTCCGTATGAGGGAGAGTGAGGGCTCCAGTGGAGATTACATGCTGGTAAATAGCATAGAGTTTCCTACAATAATTGCTAGAGGGAACTCTGACGCTGCCATCGTTCAGCCACCACAGAAATGATGGGAAGTGCATGGACTTGTCTGGTCTTCGTGTTTGTGGATTCAGACGTTCTTGTGGCTGTGTTTATTGCGCTTTATATGTATTCATTGTAGTAAATTTCGGAGCAATCTGTACGTTTCGAAGCCGAAGACGCTGCGAACACGCACAGTCGCTACTAATTGCAACGATTCAGCTTGTCGAGGGGGCCAAATCGAAACGCGCCAAGCGTTTCAAGGCACTGACTTGCCCGCGATAAATTCACGAGGGCGTTTCATGTCGCTTGTGGATGCATGCGTCCGGGGCGTAATAGTTGCGATGGCGCGGCCGCCTCTGTGATAGAGGTCCTGTGTTCGAATCGTGCTGTGGGACAATTTTAGTAATGTTTATTTGATTACTTATAACGCACTCGAACGAGAACATCAGGGCAAGTTGCGAGAACAAAACGAGATCATCCGGACGGCCAGTCAAGACCGCATTACATTCTCTACATACTTCCGGAACAACTTACAAAACATATTGCTTCCGAGTTCCTTATGTTTGTTCACAATATCGCTCTAGTACGCTGAAGTTTTATTTATAATTTCCAATAGCTGCGTTCAAAAGGCAGATACAGGGCCCTATACACTGGATTGTCATCTTTTGCGCCGAGTTCTCTTTTCAGCGCCGGCGGTCCGTGAGTTCCTCGTCGCGTCCGGCGCGCCGCGAATGGCCGTCTGGCCGAGAGCGATATTTGCCATGAGTCTCTGTCTGTGACAGGAAACTATTGTGTCCATATGGGCCAGCACAGAGTTTGGCGTGGTGCGGCGTGATGTAAATGGGCTGTGCCGTTGCGAACTCTCGATTACAGGAAAGCCAGCAGTTAGTGTATGAAACTCTACGGAAAGTATAGCTCCCGCGCGAAAGAGCAACGGAGGGTCCTGAAAGCTGAGAGCGCGCCTGCTCGAGAAACTGTATCGAACCAGTGATCCAGTGGCCTGCAGTAGACAGCGCGAACGCACACCAGATATCGCGTGCACTCGCAATAAACTCATGTCTGCGGTGTCGTGGCTGCGTACCGAAGGCGGTTTCGAACGGATCACGGCTCTTGGCGTTGCGTGCGTTTTCAATGTTGCCGGTGGTTCGCCCAGTGGAGCACGCGTGAGGCTCTCCACTAGCGTATACGTGCATATATAGCGTATACGTATATAACGTATACGTATATAGCGTATACGTATGCACAGTAGCCGCGTACGCGGACACCGCGGCTGCGTCGCAAGGGCTGCGCCGTGCGGGTGCGACCGCGCGACGCGTCATGGTGCCAAGAGTTGCCCAGGCACTGTGACCTTGTGAGCCCAAAAGAGGATGGAGCATGCTCGCTCGGCAACCGGTCTCGTTCGCGCCCTTCTTTCAAGCCCTCAGATGCGCGCCCTGTCCCTTGCGCTGACCGCCCTGTAGTCATCTAAGGTGTAGTCTATCCCACGTACGCAGTCGTTCTCCGCGGATTCGTAGTTCACAGATTCGCTCCAAGGGCTAAGCGCTCACGCTGCGTATATAGCGTGCGCGATACGGAGGAAACGCGCTCGCTGCCTTGCCAACCGACATCGGTCAGTCGATCGCGTATCGTGTTGGTTCCTGCCCGATTATAGCCGCTGCGTAGAATGTGCGCAAGGGACTTTGTTGGGAAGTATATACCAACGCGGAACTGTGAGGCGTGCAAATGATTGGTTCACTTCGCGTTTCACGAGCTTCATTTCATTTTTTTTTTTACAGCGGAGTTATTAAGGGCTACTTTTCCCACTATCGTTTCCGCGTGTAAAAAAAAAAATCCCTAAGATAGTGCAATGCCGGGCCGACCCGCGGCGGAGGTGCAGTTCGCCATTAAGGGGTCCACATACACAGCTTCGCTGGTCATCTTTCTTCACAAAGTGGAAGCGCACTGAGATTTTTTTTTTACTTTTTCAACTTTTTCTTTTGTTCATTTAGCACTGAACAACCCCACTTACTCGCTCACGCGCTTCCTTCCCTGCAACTTGACGACGTATGCCCTCCAACCTAGATAAGTGCTGCTCGCTAGAGAAACCATCTGTGAGTGTGTTGGCCCGCGACGTGCAGTCGTAACTGCCATACAACACTGAGGGCGAGACGACTCGGTGTGCTCCTTCAACAGTAAATAAGTTGCGAGAACTCACCACGCTGTAAGATATCCGCGTGGCAGCGCCCGAATGGCGTCAAACAGTTTAGATTCCATTTCTCGTGCCCGCGTGGCACGGGTACTATACGAGTTAATACAGTATGTGATTACCGTTTTTAGTGTCATTTTTCTTCCTCCCTTTGTCGTGGCAGTTCGAAATGACCCGTGTCTTCGGAAAAAGAAAAAAAAAATGAAAGGAAGGAAGGAAAGAAAGAAAGAAACCTGGGCTCTCTATGCTGCTTTCACGTCTGGCTAAGGCCTTTGTGTGGGTCTGTGTACTTTCTAATGGCGCAAGGATTATCTGACGCAAACTGAGATGCATTCGCACTGAGGAGGAGGCTCTTGAGCGCTGCTCGGCCCCCAGCCGTGGATGGGCCGCTTCTTTTCTTCTCTGTCGTCGCTGCGCTCACGATTGTTTCTGTCCGTGTTGCAATTTGATGCTGAGACGCTTCGGCGATGGGTGCGCTCATTGTCCACATCGGCGTCCGCTCTGTTTACGACTGCCCCCGTTGTGGCCAGGCGCGCTAGCGTGAACTTCGTTCGCCCATACCGCAAACCGTATACGGTATGCCGTATTTACTCGCGCATAATTCGACCGAGTGTGAGGTCACCGTGCCCCATAGTGAATTTATTTATTTATTTATTTATTTATTTATTTATTTATTTATTTATTTATTTATTTATTTATTTATTTATTAGGGATTACAAATATTGGCAAAGCACAATATGTTGCCGGCTTATCCGCAAAGTTATATTGTTATACGAATGAAGGATGCTGATTGATGAAGAGAAATTGTTCAACTATATCACATTGCTGTTGTTTGTTTGTTTGTTTGTTTGTTTGTTTTTGTACGAACAAATTTTGAAAATTTCACGTTTGACAGATTGTTCCGTTTTTTTTTTTTTTTTCAGCGGCATTTATTGAAGACAGGCGTTACTTGTGCGATGAAGCGCAATGTACGTGTAGCTTACTTAAAGATCCGGCTTTTAATCATTCGGTTTGGAGCCGGTGTAACTGTGAAATTGAAGCCTAGTGAAGTCATGTTTGCTTAGCAGAAATCGTACGTCTAGCACCACTTTACAGACATTCTGCCATTTAAAGTGTGCTCCGATATACATTGGCGTTTCAGCTAACTTTCCCTGAATCTTGCATTAGACATTTGAGTATTATTGTAAGTGTAATGCCAATGCATTTTTTATCAGATACATACGGGGACGCGTATCTAGAAAATGCCGCTTGCCTTTTGATTTCTGCTAAGCAGACATGGCTTCACCGCTGCTGGGCTTCGGTATTTCTGCTGGAACATAAAGCGAATAATTAAAAATTTGATTAGTGAATATATTTTAATAGCCACCTGGCGTGGTATTAAAATCGTCTATATTTTAATAGACGATTAGCCGCGCAAGTAGCATCCCCATCTTCATATAATCCACTTCAACAGGCCATTGCACTCTGTACTCCAACTGATCATCAAACATTTGCTCGAAGGGAAGAAAAAAAGAAAGAGAACGGTATAATAGTTTGCTATAGATGCGCGGCAGTTCCTTCCAATAAAAACACTCGAACAATGAAGCATATAGTTTTCCTCAAAGTTTCAGATATTCACGATAGTGCGCTGACAAGCATTTCATTGATAACAAGTTCAAACAACAAAAGAAAGAGAAAAGAAAGCGTGGTATTGTACAGTGTTGCAGCACCATACGATAAAATCTGTAAGATCATCAACGCGAAATACTCACCCAAACACAGTATTGCATTATGTAACATACCTGTATACACACGCGCTCTGCGACCTTGGTTTTACCTTGCTTATTTTTTAAAGCCACAATTGTTTAGTATAGGGTATCGAACCGCATTTTCCGTTCAGGTTAACCTTCCCTGCCTTTCTCCATTCTTTCGTGTCTCTCTCTGTCTCCTTTTTTTAATGTCCCAGAAGTAAAATTGAAGAATTTAGCTTAAGGTAATGTTCGTCTATAGCGTCAATTTTGAACTTAGAAGCACCTGGATTATCCAACAATTGGGCTAGTTTAGGTGACCAGAGCTCCTGATTTAGGCGGGACACGTCTTCACTGTTTTTGCTGCCGTGGTCCCGCTGTCCCACGGCTAACGTGTGGAATGGTGTCTTGTCCTGCTTTGGCCTCTACGGACCCCCGAGTTGCCCCGAAGTGCCTGCCCTGTTGTGCCAAATCGGCTGCTTCACATTCTCGGGTGTGGGGGCGCCACGTTCAAAAACACTCGAGAGGCTGGCAGCACAGCGAAACACTGCCGCAAGTGTGGCAGCAGGACCTGTGGTGCAATCTTATATAACCGTTCGGTAAGCGAACTATTCACTTGCCTTCGCATGATTGGTCAGAATTGCGGTTTCGCTGACGAAAGCACGATTCTGGTCAATCACGCGAGAGCAAAGGAACGGTTGTCCCACCTCTCCGCGAGCTCATGGTCACTTACAGCTCGCAAGTTTTCTCGATCCAACTACTATGAAAATCTCAATTCGTTCACTAACGAGCCGTATCGAAGCCAAAGCGCACTGACCACGCCTTCCTGCTTCTAATGCATGGGGTGTTGGAAGTACGTGGAATAATGCCGAAGTGCAAGTGCATATTTCCTGAAGAGCTTGAAAAAGGGTTTCCCCTTCACACAGGCAAAGCTTGGACTATTAATAAATGTTGAATCACATTTCTCTATCCGATCGCATCCCCCCGTCCCGCTTTGATGTCCGAGGAATCTGATCACATTAGGCTTGTTTCCAACTATACCTCAACTTTATGCTCTGTCGGTTCATCGCACCGCGAACTGTTATAGATGCACTTATCATTCTCGTTAATCATAGTTCTTCCCGGTCCGGCTTTTCTTTGTTCTTTGTATGCAAGAACATTGCAGGTCCAGGCCCGACGTGACAGTCATTTCTCGCCCTTTCGCTACAAAGGTGAAGACCGTATGAGGCAAGAAAATTAACCCAGGATAAAACAGAACAGACAGAGGAGTCGGGGAACACAGACAGACAGACACATATATATATATATATATATATATATATATATATATATATATATATATATATATATAGAGAGAGAGAGAGAGAGAGAGAGAGAGATAGAGAGAGAGAGGGGGGGGGGAGGTGAAGCAGAGCGTACTGGATAGAACGGTTCCTTGAAATGTGGTTTGTTTACTAATACATATGGTCGTCTGTCTCTGGGAACTGCAGCTAATATCAGTTAGTATATGTTCGTATAATCATTACCCGTGTAACCTACAGCGAATACGTATAATTAGTCGTCAGTGTCGTTGCTATAAACGATGCGGTCATCAGATTGACATTTAAAATTATTTTGGCATGAACACCCCTGTCCTCATCAACTCCCCCCACCCCTTTTATATACTATAATTTTCGGCGTGACCTTGCCTGCACAGAAAATGCGAAGTGAATTTACCGAATTCTTTAGTGACTGAAAGACCAACCATCGCTTGCGCGCTCTCGAAAACTGGCTCCGTCCGCGAAGCACATTTCCGCCGCTGCTTCGCCCTTCTACCGAGAGGTGTCGCCACTCGGTCGCAGACGCGAGATCTTTGATTCGCGGTGCGCTGAATCGCGGCCGCTCGAGACTCGATTTCGCAACGTACGTGGCACACAGTGTAACATCGTTGCAGGTTTCGAAAGAGCCGCGCGTTTGTTTATTTTCCGGTCTGGTCCTCGCTGCGCCGGACGAAAGAAAGGAAGAGAACTCGCCGCTCGCAACCGCGACGGAACGTTGTCATCAGTCGACTGTCTCTGAGCTAATATTGACAATTTCGACTTCAGAAGGAATGACACCCGATAATAAAAGCCAAGGAGGTTACACTAAACTTTTGTTTTTAGTATAATTTCCTTTGATGAACCTTAATCTCTCTCCCTCTCTCTGTCTATCTCTCTTCCTTTCCTTTTTTCTCCCTAAGATAACGCTGCTGTAGGGTGCGCTTGGACCGTGAGCCGAAAGTACGTTGTAAGAGAATGACGTAATTAAAATATTGCGCCTAGACAGATCGTCTATTATCACTTAATTATAACCTTCGTCGATGGCAATATTCCGGCACTGCATTCAGAAAGCCAATCAGACACTTTACGAACATGCAGTGTGTGGCCGCGGTGAGGGTGTGTATATATATATATATATATGTTATGTAATGTGGCTCATCATGTCATGCCCGGCAAATGTGACAGGAAGGAAGCACTTGATCAGTGAATGCTTATTCAAGCGTGGGCAGTGACCTCACGTGTAGGCATGGCGCTCTTTGGCCATAGTTAGCCCTTGCGCCACAAAGCACCACATATCATCATCACCTCACATACGTGCAATGTTGCCAGGAAAATTACGCAGTGTAGTTTAGTGGAGCAGTAAAACGCAGCAGAGACTTGCGTTCCACTTTCGGACACCGCTTAAGTATCAACAATAGTCAAGCGGAATATGGGTCATTTGGTACCCACGCCACAGGCGTCCCCTAATCTAACAATCTAACAAATACGTTCTCTACTATTTTCCCTTTGATATTGGTTGTTAACTAACTTTATCGTGTGGGTGCAAGTGGCTTACGTACGCCAGAACACAAGCTCAAATTATTATTATTATTACTATTATTATTATTATTATTATTATTATTATTATTATTATTAGTAGTAGTAGTAGTAGTAGTAGTAGTAGTAGTAGTAGTAGTAGTGGTAGTATGCCGACACGAAAAATAAGCAACGATGGGACCAAGAGGTGATGCCGGCTGTTCCTTTTCACGCGAGAAACAAGTCACGCAACGTTAAACAAGTAATACATTTTATAAAATGACATTACGATAAATCTACATAGCACGAAGCATCTCCGCAAACAAATGCAGGTTACGAAGCCCGAGGGCGCTGGATCGAATCCCAGCCGCGGCGTCTGCATTTCGATATGGGTGAAATGCAAAAACGCCAGTGTACTGTGCATTTGGTGCACATTAAAGATCCTCGGGTGGCCAAAATTAATGCGGCACACTACGACGTGCCTCATAATCAAATCGTGGTTTTGGCACGTGAAACCCAAGAATTGAAAAACCAACAAAAAAAAAAGATACAGTTTAAGACACCACAAAATTTACATGCACGCCACTTGGGTACCACGCCAGCGGTTGTCGTACGCAAGCGGAATTGCGTGCACAAACGGAAGGCAGCGAGCCGCTTGCGCCTCCTCTAGAACTGTAAGCCGCGCAAACACTCTGTGCTCGCACTGGGGTGAGCGTTATCGGGTGGCAGGGAGGGGTAAAACGTCGAGCTCTGCACAACTGCTGCTCTTATCTCGTATTTAATGAAGTGTATCATCATCATCGAGCGTGCGCACGCAGTCGCTGCGGCTGAGATCCGCAGCGCGCCCTCGCTCCGCCTCACTCGCGTCGCCACCATAGCGCGCGCCCGAAAGAGCGCGCGTTGTCGTCACGGGCTACGTCAGCGCTGACGTCGCGCGGCCGAGAAAAAGTCGGTCATGGGTTTGTAGCAGCGCCAGGGGCTGACCGTGCTCTATGGATCCCGACTCGGGGTCGCCGCCGCAGTTCCGAGAAAGTAGGTCGCGTTTGGCCCCGCTGCCGCGGGTCTCTCCTGTCCTTCCGCTCCTTTTCGTTTCGCCGCACAAACCCGGAATGGCGAGGCTGCAGGCAGCGCGGGTCGCCCCGAGGCGAGGTTGAGGGGTTGCCGTGGGCCGCACTGCGGGACTGTGTTGCACCCGGTGCCAGGCAGGGATGCGGGCAGAGCTTCGCATGTAGCTTATCTGCGACCGGCATCTGTCCCTCACTGGTCGCACTAGCGATGCAGCGGCAGCAGCATACGGGATGGAGTGATCGCCTCCGGCTCGGAAGCAAGCAAGAGCAAAGCGCGCGGAACCCGCATGTGTGTCCGCCATAGCAGTCGGCTCGTTAGCTGTTCGGTACTCGCGGCTCGTGTAAAGACGCGCACACGGAGACTATATGACTCGAAACATAGGATAGTTCTTTGGAACGAATCGTGTTTCTGACGTATGCACGAAACGTACATGTACATCTGGAAAATGCTGAAAGCCGACCTGTCTGCGCCTGCGCATAAAGGAAACAAGAGTTTCTTCACAGGACACCAAATGTAGTAAAATTCGCGCTTTTAGAACACACGAAATCACCAGTGCTGCGTAAATTCCTGAACAGCAACCACATGGAATACTTCGTAGATACGTTAAAGTATTTGCGACGTATATTCAGCATGGGTGTCTTCTCGTTACACTCATCGCGATGTCCACGGTGCAGTCAGAGCTGGCGAACAAATATCCACGCGTCTGTACCGTCTAACCGCATATATCAATAGTACTTAATGCAGCGTTAATATATTGAGGAAAAGTAGGGGGGGGGGCGAATGAAATCGCAGAGCCACGTCGAAAATAGGCCCGAAATACGCCCTATATGGTTTCTGCTTTATGCTTCTTCAAGGCAGTAGCTACCAAAGTACCTTAAGGCAGGATCGGTATTTTCAATGGGAACATCAATTGAGATGCCACCGCTAGCTACGGTTAGCGGTTGGCACATTTCCCGTCATCGACACTGGCTGGCACGGATTGCTGTATACCACATGCTTCAAGTGGAAGGAAGTTCAAGGAACCACAACGTTTAAACAAAGTGGAGTGGTGATTACACAGTATCTTGCCGTCCCTGTATCTTTCTGTCCCACATATACGTGCCCCGGAGCAATGGATAAGATGGTGGCTGTAAAATATTTGTTTTCCTTAAGAATTCGATCGCCCCTTGATCGATGTAATGTGGACGGGAAAGGGAAAGGTACGTTGGGTAAAGTTAAATCGCGTGTCGGAGATCACTTTCCCATATGTGTCTAACGCAGTAACACAACAGGCTTTCAAAAACAAACAAAAAAGAAAGAAAAACTTGGAGGACGCTTAAGCTTCGCCTTTGAGAGTGGAACGCGAGAGCGTTCAAACATTCCTGTCTACTTCTCACACTTCCGGGCAACTGCAGCTTATGTGTGCCATAATGTTTACCGGGAAACGCTGGCGACGAACGCTATGCACGAAACTTCCTGGCAGAAACGCGGCCTCCCGGAGGTAGTAAATAGCCGCGCCAAAAAGATTACATCATTTTCAGGTTTCTGTTAGTGTTTGGCACTTTTAATATGTAAGTCGGAGAAGATTTAACATAAAAGGCCTGCGCTGTCGGCGTCTTGTTTCACGAAATTTGTTTGTGAGCTGTCATTCTCGAAATTCCGAGGAATAACTTTCTCAAGCATGTGAGGCAAGCTGCGCGAAATTTTAGTGATAGAGTGTTGCGGCAATACGACCCGCATATACCGCATCTCATATAGCAAGGCGTAGCATATGCACATGCCTAAAGATATAGGGAAAATATAGCTCGTGGTCAACTCCGCCGACACCGGACACAGGCGCGCAAGTCCGGCGGCCTATGTGGCAGCATTTTTAGGGCTTGCTGGCGCTGCCGAGCGAGGCCTGGGCAAGCCGTGGCCTCCGCGATCAGCTCCGCCGCCGGAGCTGATCGCGGAGGCCACGGGCAAGCTCACGTGATGCGCTGCACGTCCGCTGGGTGCGGTCAAGGCAGCGGGTAGGTATACATGGGCTGTAATCCGCCAGTGCGAAGGCGATGCGGTGGTGCCACTCTGGAGTCACTGTCGTGCACGTGAGAATATGAGGCAGGCGAGTGGCCACTGCACGAGGAAAGTTTGCATGCGTGCGTGTTGGGTTTTCGGGTATAGTGTCAGTTGGAGTGCTTGTCGCTGTTCTGAGCGGGCGTAATAGACACCGCTTCATCGCAGTCGTAATGCGGAGCCGAGATATCTGTTTGATCGAGGGGCCGCAGGGTTCAGCTATTCCTCCCGTACCACCCTACGTACTACGTTCGCGGGAATGCCACTGTGACCAGGGACCCAACTAAATTAGTACATGTTAATTAATTGGATATGGTTGCTTGGCCGTTGAATAAAGGGATTTGTCGCGCAAGTTCAACCCGTTCTTTTCTTTTTCTTTTTCATTTGACTCAGTTGCAGAGTTGGAGTAATTGATTGACTGACTCCACAATGCCGTTTTATATTGGTCACGTTGGTGCATCATTGGCTCTCAGGCATAAGCGCCAACTATGCGCGGGATCCAGGGCCCGAGCCCCCTCTGAATTTTTCTTGGGTGGGGTCTCCCCCTCCCTCCACCTCTTGCCCTAAAGTGCCATTACCAGAGTTCTGTCACTAACATCATTTGAGCTTTCTTTTGAGTTGCCTCTACCTTTTCACTTAAAAATTTATTCTGGCTAAAAAAGCTTAGTGTATCATTGTTGGCACGGACATGTATGGCTATTAATTCATATGTTCGCTTTATTTCTGCAAACCCTGACAATAGGAGGAGAAGCTCATTAGGAGCACCAGCGGCGGCCGCCTCATCCGTATTTCCTCACTTCGACGTCTTTCTTTTTTTTAATTTCCACTGTAAACACCATGCGCAGATACAGTATGTTTAAATATATCCAAAGGACGAAGCTTATTATATTTTTAAAGTGTAGGAGGTAGCCAACTAACAATTACTTCTAACGGTATGAATAGCCTGTAAGCCTAGAGAATATGTTGTTCTATATGTTCACCTAGCTTCAAATAGCTTTGCGGGCTTTTTTGACCCTGAATCAAAACCTGCAGATTCCAGTGACCCTTTTTTACAGAGTCTTTATCAATGGCGTGTGAAATGCACGGTAATGATATATGTCTCAGTATAGATTCCCTTTCCAGTAAGCAATGCTAACGACTCACGAAAAAAAAAAAGAAACCGATAAGAAAGCTCTTATAATAATTTATGCCATCTATTATGCTTTGAAACATTGTCACTTGCATGCAGAGGTCATATATATATATATATATATATATATATATATATATATATATATATATATATATATATATATATATATATATATATATATATATATATATATATATATATATATATATATATATATGTAGAATATTCTCTCAGTAACCCAACTGACGCCAACCCGGAAATCAGTAAGTCATGTTCAGCATATACTCGGACGCAGAGTATAATAATAATAATAATAATAATAATAATAATAATAATAATAATAAATAAGAAAAAGGCTGCAGTTTCGCCAGGAAGGCGAAGCAGTAATAGTGGTAGCCAAGTATAAGACAATTACGCGAAGGAAGATTAACCACAGCGAGACGCCTGAGGGGACTCAGGCTGTGAAATGGAACTGAAGTTCAGTAAAGTGGAAAGTTGGGCTAGTTGGTGTGTGATCATGATTACCTTGCTGGTGAAGCAGCGCACAGACACGGACACAGTGAAGAGAAACAGGAAAAGACGACACTCGCTGCACTCGCAACTTGCAGCGAGTGTCGTCTTTTCCTGTTTCTCTTCACTGTGTCCGTGTCTGTGCGCTGCTTCACCAGCAAGGTAATCATGAAATGGAACTGCCTCCTACTGTGAGGTCTTGTACATCGTCCTACAACGTCGCCAATTCCGTCAGCATTTCTTCGAGGTAACACGAAGTTTCTTCCAACTGCAAATGTTATTGAAGGTTACACACATACCCACACATACGCGCGCACGCACACAGTTTTCTATTTCGAATGGCAAAAAAAGAAAGAAAAAAAAGGGAAGACAGTAATGTTTTCACGGGACCGCATAGTTGTATTCGAGTGCAGCAAAGGTCCACGTCAATTCATTGCTACCTCAATATTCTGAGAAGCAGCGCGCGCATATTTTACGAGTTGCAGCCTGCGCTCGTTCTTCGGTATAGACACGAGTACCGAACAATCAAACCAGCTTGTCGGCATGGGAAGGTTACAGCAAAATATGTGCTAGGGGACAAATCTAAGGTATAACCCGCCGCGGTTGCTCAGTGGCTATGGTGTTAGGCTGCTGAGCACGAGGTCGCGGGATCGAATCCCGGCCACGGCGGCCGCATTTCGATGGGGGCGAAATGCGAAAACACCCGTGTACTTAGATTTAGGTGCACGTTAAAGAACCCCAGGTGGTCGAAATTTCCGGAGTCCCCCACTACGGCGTGCCTCATAATCAGAAAGTGGTTTTGGCACGTAAAACCCCATATATTAAAAAAAAAATTATTATTATTATTAAATCTAAGGTCACATAGTGCGTGTGCGTGCGCCTCCGCTTCTGCGTCATCTACAATCTTTAGGTATATATAGCGCTTAAAGCTATGTAGCCTGCTGCTTTGCGTTGCTCTGTTATAATCTCCCGAAGGCGCCTCAGTGAGTGCTAAAATTCCCTTTCTTTCTTTCTTTCTTTCTTTCTTTCTTTCTTTCTTTCTTTCTTTCTTTCTTTCTTTCTTTCTTTCTTTCCTTCCTTCCTTCCTTCTTTCTTTCTTTTTAATTGTACGGCCTTCTGAAATAATGCATATATGCGCTATTTTAGACGCGCGGCTACGAAACAAAAATTATATGTTGAAACTAAGCTTAATATTTTGCATATGAAGTTTTGAAACTTGCGCATAGCGTGTCATTCTGTGCACGCGTGATTATTCTAACCCCGATTCCTCCGTCACCGGCGCTCACGGTACGGGCGTCTTTAACGAGCGCGTTATAGCACTGTCTCTCGATATTAAACTAACGCACTTGGTTAGTCGTTGACTGCGTCGCTATCGATATTAAGCTAACGCACTTGGTTAGTCAATGACTGCGTCGTTCTCGATATTAAGCTAACGCACTTGGTTAGTCGATGACTGCGTCGTTCTCGATATTAAGCTAACGCACTTGGTTAGCCGATGACTGCGTCATTAACGAAACAATGTGGCAGAGCCACTAAGCGGCGATAATACCGAACCGCCGCTGGCAGCTGTGTATGTGTATATGCGAAATGGCGAGGCGCGACTCTGCATTCGTTTGCACGCCTGACTTTCGGATGTCGCTTGACAAATTATATTAAAGGGAAGCTGAAAATATTTCCAGAAAAAAATGAGTGAACATCTGTACATAATGGTTTTCAACCCTCCGAATTCGAATATCGTATCGAAATTGAGCGAAAGAAAACGCAAATATATTTCATTTCGACGAAAAGTGAAGCAGCGGACACGCCCAGCTCGCGTGTCTCGTTTCCGCCTGTGATTGGTCGGTGCGCCTCGTGACGTCAACTCTAGTAACCGACCGCTGCCGCTACACATGAAGCGCGGCGCCAGGTAGTTTTGTGCTGTTCTTCTGAGATGGTAATGGAAAATTTAGAGAGACTGCGTTTTTCTGAGGAGTTCGGCGTTACTCCCTACATGTACGAGCCGATTGCGAAGAGCCGGCCTCTCGAAGAAGCAAACGATGCTGGTGCGAGCAGTGCTTTCGACGCGAACGAAAGCAAAGTCTTGGGATCTCCTCGTGTTGGAGATGCTCTTTGGTGAGTATGTTTTTTGTAAAGCGATCTAGTGATCTCGCCGATCTTTCGCCGATCTAGTGAGCTCGTTTCCGGTCAAACAACTGTAGTGGCGTGTTCCTGCATGTCTCCTCGTGGAACGTAAGCGGGGATGCGATCGTCGGCATTTGTGCGCTGTCCAAAGCTGTCGGCAGTCTACACAGACGGTTTAAACGCGTGAAAAGCTTCCCGGTTCATGCAGTACGTGTAGCGACCTTCATCTGTTGACTACCACGTTGACTACCACTCACGTTGATTACCACTCACGTTGACTACCACGCACGTTGACTGCCACTCTACATACACGCAGACGCACCAACAAAGGAATGCAGGGTCGATCGAAGCAGATTACGATGGCGCGCACGCAGAAACAAGCGCGGTCAGGCACGGTCGCGGACGCTGCGAAGGAACGAAACACTAGAGTTGACGTCACAACACCGCGGTTTCCGGTCTCCGCTCTCGTCGTCAGCGTCAGCAGCAGCGCGCGGCATTCGACGGGGGGCGGAGCTACAGCGCAATTTTAACCGACGATTACGTCACTCCTAATTGAAAAAAAGACCCCCAAATCTGACCTACATGGTTTATAAGGTTCCCGCATCCGCATATGAGCGTCTTATTGAATTCGACAGACTCTTCAGCTTCGCTTTAATTAAGGCAGTTTACTGGCTATTTGCGGTGCTAAAAGATAACAAAGAAAAAAGTGGAAAAAAAAGGAACAAAATTCTAAGTCCTAGAAAATCAAAGTGGCACATTCTTGCGCATATGCTTGTGCCTGCTGTCAGTATAAAACAACACATTTGCTAGTATCCGCTGTAAGCCATGAATTCCGGTCCGTGCGCACAGGCTGAGAAAATGTTCAGCGTTTGCGAATATCCCTGCGGCGCGTAAGCTTTTCATGCCGCGTACGCTGACGCGCTAAAAACAACGTTAGCGGCCCATAATTAAATACTAAATACTAAGCAACGGCGCATGCGCACACTGCTGCTTTGATCCTTTGGCATGGCTGGGCCGATCTCCTTAACGTACACTACATAAGACCGCCATTTAAGTCATAGTTTCGTGTGGAAAAATTACTGTGTAGATGGAGGAACCCTTGGTGCTGCATAGAGTACAATGGTGCTGCAATTAAGTATTGCGGTTCAGCGAGTATGGGAATAACGGCTAGTGTACCGTGCCGTACTTTGTGCGCGAGTTTGCCGAAGCCTTGTCCTTCTGGCTCCAGAAGGCATCCCGACTTCTTCACAAGTTGGTCATTTTATGCGAAGCATATTACTAGAGCTCAACCCAGCTCCTCAGGCGCGTCGGTGTCGCCTTCAATACCACGTGACACCGTGACGTCACGACAGAGGAGAAACGGGGCTCCCACTCGCGCCGTCGCTCGAGAGCTCAGCCCAGCTCCTCAGGCGCGGCGGTGTCGCCTTCAATACCACGTGACACCGTGACGTCACGACAGAGGAGAAACGGGGCTCCAACTCGCGCCGTCGCTCGCGGCGTCGCCCCCCGCATCGGACGCGGTGAGCGTCGAGCAACGCAGCGTTCGGCGCGACAACGAAATGTGCGCCTGAGCAAGCGCCGCACGCCTGAGCCGACGCCGACGACACCGGCTTTTCTGCGACACGAGCTCTTTAACGCTGTCGCGTTAAAATAAAGGCTAGTATGCTTCGCATCCTGGGCTTAACCTTAGCTAAGCCACAGCCATTTTTTAAACAAAATATTGCGTTATAAGTTGAACAATTTGCATTGTCATTATACGAACGTGCGTGCATGAGGACTAATTGCCTTGCTATGTTTAGCGAAACAAAAAGTGAGCGCTTGGAAATTGAGAAAGACAAAGCCTGGGTAATCAGTTACGTCGCAGGAAGGTTTGAAGCCGCACTTAGCTTGGAAACGAGCGTGACAAATCCATGCACTAACGATCACTCTAGTGTTAGCTGGACGATCTCAGTTTCACCTAGCAATTTTACTGCATGATTTCAGCGGCTCGAAATTGTTCGCAACCGAAAGGAATATTAGGTATTCTAAACTTGCCTCGTGCCGCATTTGCGCACGTTTCATATTCTGTTGAAACATATATATACGGGTAACAGCGCAAACAGACGTCCACAGACGTTATTTATTTATTTATTTATTTATTTATTTATTTATTTATTTATTTATTTATTTATTTATTTATTTTTCATTTTGCTTTCATCTAAACGCGCCCGCCGCGGTCTGGATGTGATCTGGCGACCTCGTGCTTAGGAGCGCAACACATATATTCGCTAAGCCACCCCGGCGGATGCTTTTCAGGTTTTAAATATAACTATATCATTCACAGTATCATGAAAACGAGCCTTGCTAAAGTGTCCGACGTTCTGCTTTCTTGTATGTATAGATGACGCGAATTGCTAATGTAGTATGTATATCGGCTGCAGTGCTTCCGGAATGAGACTGACGGAACGAGATGATTATGGCTGAAAGCGAAATTTAGTTTTGTTGCGACGAAACATATGGTGTTAGCAACCTTATTTGAAATTTAAAAAAAAAAATAGAGGGACAAAACACGGCAGGCGCATTACAATTTTTTTGTGTGTGTCAGCGAATGAAAGCGAAAATATCTTCCTGCACATTTGGGGCTTCCGCAGAACCGATTTGCCGTATTCTGCGTTCAATAACGGAGCAATTGCTTCGAAGCTCAGGGCATACCGCTTGTCGCCACCACCGTTCATTTGGTCTTGCAATGAACACTGAGGAGTGACTTCTCAATCATTCCCAGCACGAAGCCATGTGCGAACTGTCTTTCACTGGCACCGACGCGCACGCACGCACGCATAGACGCAAATTGGAAGACGTCGCCGAAAGAACTAGTCGATGGAAAAACGCCGATGGTGATGGACGGGCCCGTGCGCTAGGTTCTTCGTAGCTATTCCTGGGTTAATAGATCACGTGGATGCTTCGCCATGACGTCATCGCGGCCGCCATGTTGGGGTATGCTGAGTAAGAAAGAAAACTTTCATCTTGCATGCACATGGCATATCATTTCGTCCTTGCGTGCTTCTTCTCCCCGTTGTTCCGTGTATATATATATATATATATATATATATATATATATATATATATATATATATATATATATATGGTACAGTGGGCGACACGCTCGCTTTATACAAGTACTTCTGCAGCCTAAGCCTTGCCTCACAAGTGGTGGAAATGCGGGGAAGGGGGAGTACTGACGCGTCCCGGCAGGTGTGGCTTACGGTGTGTACATATATACTTTGCAACTCGTGAGAAGAAGAAAAGCGGACGCCGCGAGGTCTTGGTGTCGTCACGGTCGTTGACCACGGGCGCTGGTGATAGCGGCGAGTGGGCGCGAAGAAACAGGCAAAACAAAAAAAAACGAGAAAGAGAGAGAGAAAAAAAAAGCCGCAGTATAGAAAGCAGCAGCTGCCCACAGCCACTGTATAACCACGACCAGCGAACAGCAGCCGCCGGCGATTCCCCCTATCGAGCCGACGTCGCGATAGCGCACGCGGTCGGCCTCACAAATCGGCCGCCAGGCCACCGCGAAATTCGACGCTGCGTGCGTCGCCGGTGTTATTTGCTGCAGGGGAGCGGCAGCCTTCATGTAACGTTCATGTAACGAATTTGCGATGCGACGTCGCCCGGCGTCTTAACGTTACATTTCTAACATTTCTCGAAAAACAGTGCAGTGTTTCTTATTTTTTTCCGTCTAGTTAAGGAGCTCCCGCCCACAAAAGAATCGGAGGACGCTTAAGCTTCGCCTTTAAGAGTGGAACGCGATATAGCATTCAAAGATCCCCGACTGCTTCTCAAGCTTCCCGACAACTGCAGCTTATGTAAACGCAACGTTTACCGGTAAACGCTGGCGGCGAACGCTATGCACGAAGGCGAGCTTTCTGGTAGAAACGCGGCCTCTTGCATGGGTCGATCTCCTGTTATCGTTTCGCACTTTTAATATTTCAGTCTGAGAAGAGCTAACGCAAAAGATACGCGCTGTCGGTGTTTTATGCGAAGCATATTACGAGGGCTCAACCCAGCTCCTCAGGCGCGGCGGTGTCGCCTTGAAACCTCGTGACACCGTGACGTCACGACAGAGGAGAAGTGGCTTTGGCTCAACTCTTGCAAGATGGGCTGGGTGGGAATCGAACCAGGGTCTCCGGAGTGTGAGACGGAGACGCTACCACTGAGCCACGAGTACGATGCTTCAAAGCGGTACAAAAGCGCCTCTAGTGAATGCGGTGTTGCCTTAGAAACGAGCTGTTTCTAAGGCTCAGGCGTGCGTCGCTTGCTCAGGCGCACATTTCGTTGCCGCGCCGAACGCTGCGTTGCTCGACGCTCACCGCGTCCAATGCGGGGCGTCCAAGGCTAAGCAGAGTAACGCATGAGTTGTTTCTTCGTCTAGCCGAACCAAATATAGCCAAGCAACAGCAGTTCACCAAGCTAAACAGTGGTTCAACAACTAAAATAAAGGCTAGTATGCTTCGCATCCTGGGCTTAACCTTACCTAAGCCACAGCCATTTTTTTCTTCCCACTGCATTTGTTTGTGGGCAGCCGTTCTCAAAATTCCGAGCAATAATATTGTAACGAATGAAACGCAAGGTATGAGCAACTTTCACAGTAGAAGAGGGGTTTGGTATGCGTGATTCGGAATTTGGTTCGACATTCTTTTTCGACGCTGGACGCTGGAGGCGGTACACCGGCGCCGGATTTTCTGCGACGCGGGGCCCTTAACGATTTCGCGTTAAAGGTGCACTGCGCCATGCTCTTCGCCTCTGAAAAAAGGAGAGCAGAGCCAGCTGGAGTCCGATCGCGACTTGTATGCAGTGACTTCGATGTGCTAATGTAAATCCTAGGATGACTGGAAAGTAAAGGCTAGTAATTGTTTCCCAAGTAAAATGTCGCTTTTTTGTCTGAGCGGTGACATCGGGATCCTCCATAAAATTCGCCTGGACGTTCACGTTTCATCCTGAAACCAGCGGCACAAAAACCAATCTGTGCGCACAACGCAGTTATTTCAAACACGCTAAACCGGTTGAGGTCAGGTTAAATAGGCAAATATAATTGGCCGGCGCGCATCGATGCAAATTGTGTTTGAGATGGGCAGCGTACGTTTAACCTTTTAATTCTTAGGTTTTCACCGAGTATAAGTGAGTTTTACCTCATAATGTATCCTTTCAGAACTTCACTACCGTTAGTTTAGCGCTAATAGGTTTGCCTTAAGAAAAGGAAATGGTCAAAGTTCCATCTATAATATTAAATTTCGCGCCGAAAACTTATAGCGCCGGCACGTTAGTCAGTGTGACGTCACAAATGTCAAGATATATATATATATATATATATATATATATATGATAATTTTCGAAGCTTTCAAGTGTATTCTTTGGCTTCATCAGAGTACAATGCTGTGACGTTAAGACCCTTGACGTCACAGCGCGAGCTCGTGCGCGAACTTCACGAGAGCGTCGCCGCCCTTCTTTCGTTCTCGCGATTTTTTCTCGCGTGCCAAAAGGACTCCTGTCACGGCAAGGGTGACCTTTTCTTCAGTATCGCAGAAATGTATCTTGTGCGCGCAGCTCGACTTATTCATCACTCTAGTCAGCGTGTAATGGAGTACTGACGAATATTCTCCCAGTTGTGAAAAAAAGTCTACCTGGCGCGCGCCGCTCGTGCGTAAAAGGATGGCGATTAGCAAGCGCGACGGTGGAAAAACACATTTAACATATTTCAATTCGACACTAAAGTGAGTCTCCGAATACCGTCCATGACGTCATCGATGTGACGTCGTGGCTTAGAGGAAAGAGTGCTAACGTCTTACAAGGCTGGGCGCGATGAAGTCGCTCGTGAAATGTAGACGAAGAATACTACGCGCGCTTCTTCTGGCTGCGCTTGCTTGCTGCAGCCACATGGATCGCGGCAACGGAGCGAACCAACGAGTGCGTCAGCATGGCGTCGAATTCTTTAGCGCATCGAGGTAATTTATGCGACAGCGTTCACGTGTTTACAAGTCTACCGATGGCAGCACAGGGTGGCGATGGCGTGTGCAACGTCACCACTCCCTGGTTGGGCGGCGGGAGATTTGAATTGTGATCCAAGGTATTCGGGACTCTTTGGACGCAATTTTCTCGCAAACTGAGCCGTTTCATGGCACGCAACTAGTATGTCGAGGTTTCTGGAATGGTATTTAGATAGTCCACGTCTGCTTAGTATTTGCCTTTAGTGCCTCCTCAAGGCTCGAAACATTCAAGAAGGAAGTATATGGTTTGGGGGGGGGGGGGGCGCTTTGTTCTTTCTGCTAGTAGGCGATATCTTTTCTTCAGATTAACGAGAGCGACACGCTCTTCCAGTCTAGACTAATTCGATGTTGCTTTTTAAGCGCCGTTAGAGTGGAGCCGAGCACAGCGCAGAAAGCTTGCTGCAGTCTCGAGTCGCTAATGGCGCGTCACCTCCGAGATGGGCGGCGCGTGTCGCACGTCTCGGAGGCCGCTTCACGACGCCAGAGCTGTCGGAGTGGCCTTTCGCGTTGTGCCGTAGATTCGATTCGATTCAATTCAAATTTATTCAAAGTAGGAAGAGTACCCAGGAAACGTTGTACAAGACTCGGCGCCGTGTTTGTCTCCTCTTTCTGGTCCTGTCGTCTAGCGCTGTTTGAATTTTATTGTTACCATGGGACACCAACTCGCCCAATCCGCTGCCCTTACGTTGTACAAGACATCTGGATCCCTAGCTGAAGGCTCGTTGGGATCCGTGCTATAGATGTTATTCACAATCACAATGCCAATACGGTAAAGTATATATAAATAAATCAGACGTACATAAATATGCATTTGTAAACAAAAGGCAGCGCACTTCTAGCAGCTACGAGAAACCTACAGAAAGGAATTTGTACTGAGTAACACGCGCGAAATGAATACGCTGTATATACAGATAGTATAGTAGTGAGGGATAATGGTATTTTAATGATAATCAATAAATTGTGGCTTGTTTTACTTCCGATGGTGAGTTGTTCCATAGGAATGCTCCAGTGCTGTTTAGCTTCCTCCTTCCATGCACATTATGAATTTTTGGCAAAAGAAAATTTCCCTTGAGTGCACTGCGTGTATTGCTTCTGGAGTGTAAAAAAATTGATAAACTCGAAGGGCACTTAGTGGTTATGCTATTATGAGTACTTATTGTTGTCTTAAAATTCAGTGATAAAGTGAAAGGCAGTATATTTAAACTCTGAAACAGTGTCATTGATTTAGCATTGCAATCCGAAAAGAAGTCATCAATAGCAATGCCCTTTTATGAAGAAGTACCACAGGCTCTACATCTGAAACGTACGTGTGACCCCAAGATGCAGTACTGCAGGATAGATGACTATGGAATATGTTTAAGTAAATTGCCCTCAGAGTGGCAGGTCGAAGTAATAGCGGCATTTGCACAGAATCAAAACAATTTTCGCTTAATTTTTTTCAGAGCTATGCAATCTATGGCTTCCAATGAAGATGCTCATCGAGTGTGACACCCAAGTATTTAATTGAACTTACCCGCTCAAGTACATTATGGTTTAGAGAAAGCGAGTGACATTCTCTTAGAGGTGCTTTCCACGAAGAAGTAAGGAAAATATATTTAGTTTTGTTGGTATTCAGAGTTAGTTTATTTGACGTATACGACTGGTTAACACTTAGAAGTTCATTATTAGCCACTGGAATTTTTAGTCCATTGAGTCTAGCGCACGAAGTAAAACCGTGTCGTCTGCATACATTACAGCAGAGAAGTTGTTTAAAGGGACACTAAAGGTTACTATGAAGTCAAGTTAAAGTGATAAAGGAATGGTCTAGAACGTCGAAGGCGTCAATATAATCGCGAACAGAGCTTTAGTAAACGAAAAATTGAGGTAAATGCGTGACACGATTTGAGATCCCCCAGCGACGTTCCGAGCCCGATGACGAAGGCACTCCTCATCATAATTTATGTAACTAGTACTCAACTACTCGTATTAAAAAGATCATTTCATTAGGTTATAAGACGGAAGAAAATGCTACGTATCTACTTCTGTTCGATTTTAAGAAAAATTGACATTTTGACGTTACCGTTCAGTAGTATGGGTGGTCAAAAGGTTTCGTTTTCGCTCTACTCTGCGCGCATGACTCTGCGCCGCGCGCGCTTTGGAGTTTCAGTTGTTTCGTTATCGCGTCGTGCTGAGCTGGTTCTGCTGGCTCGCGAAACTTGCATTTGGAACAAGCAGCGAGAATGCCACGTCCATGTGATGCTGTGGGATGCGCGAACGGTCCGCGGAACTTGGCCAAGGGCAGTTGCCGCGGCGAAGCCAACGTTACTTATCGCTGTGTGCCAACGAGTGAATCTCTCCGTTCGTAGTGGTTATGTGCCGTACCTCTGCCACGGCGCGTTGGCAAAGAGCCGGAAAATTGCATATTGTGCTCGCTGCACTTTCGTCTATAGGATTACGAGTTCAACGCCGACTTGCTGAAGATGTGTGGAGTGCCTTTCAAAGCAATGCTTTTGCGTAGCGCTGTTCCGTCGGTCTTGTCTGCATTCTCCGAAGCGCATGAACAGCTGCAGGTCGAAGTGTGCGGTATTTGGTTTTCTCGAAGGAAAAGCTACAAATATGCGAAATGTACAGCCATGACATACAGTTGCCGTCGTAGTAGTACACAACGACGCCGGCAGCGCGAGTGCTCAGTAGTAGGTCACGTTCATCAGTGCTTGAATCGTTGAAGTCGAGCCCAGCATCGCGAGCCATTATGTCGTTGTCAGGGTCGTCCATTGCAACGAGCGTCAAAGTTGGCGTCATAAACATAAAATAAAGAACCAGCTTATCGTCGCGCGCTTTCCCTTTCGCTAGCCACCACAGTTCCGCTTTCGCGCTGCTGTAGGCTCTGCAGGCTTGGCTCTGTTTTTGGCCACGCGTTTGCGTTTTGCGCAGAAAAGCCGTAGCGCCGTCTGCGGGCGCCGTTTTACTCACCGCCGGCGCAACGTCACTATGAGACCATGACGTCACCACTCCTAGATCGAAGGGCGGACGATTTGAACTGTGCGAGGTACGCGGACGCTTCAGAACGCATTTTCTCTTAAAATAAGTCTCTTCTTCGCATGAAACAAGCGTTTCGAGGTTTCTGGGATGGTATTTTAACTTTTCACGTTGACTTAATATTAACCTTTAGTGTCCCTTTAAGGCATTAGGAAGATCGTTTACAAATAAAGAAAAAAAATATATCGGCCCCAGTACTGAGCCTTGTGGACACCTGTAGCAATGTCAGAAACGCCGAATTTGGTATCTGCAATGGCAACTAGTTGTTTTCTGTTATTGAGATAGCTGCAGGAAAATTCAAGAGTTAGACCTCGAAAGCCATAGCGTTCTAACTTAATTAGCAGTATGTCATGGTCCACAGTGTCAAACGCTTTTCGCACGTCTAGAAGTAGGCCTAGTACACTTTTGCTGTTCGAGCGAGAATTTATGTAGTCACACTATGGTAATGCTGCTGTATTTGTCGATATTCTAGCTCGAAAACCATGCTGGCAATAAGACAAAATGGATTCACGTTCAAGAAATGAAGTGATTCGTTTGGAGATAAGTTTATGATGGTAGTTTTCTAACAAATTATGGTCCCCATCTTTGGAAATAGGAGTAACCTTAGCGATCTTTAATAACTCTGGATAGGTAGCAGTATATCAGTACATAAAGAGAGATTAATATTTTTCTAATGGCTTGCACAGTATATCAATACAATGTTTTAAGGTCACTGTTGACGTTCCATCGTGCCCAGTAGAGTGTTTGAATGGCATGCGTTAACTACGGACGCTATTTCTTCAGCTGTAATGTCCACAATACCAAATGACTTTGACGTCCTTTCCGGGTTAGTAACAGACGAAAGAAGAGGTACATTATTAGACATTGCTTGACCAAATGTACCGAAGTACGAGTTAAACGACGTTACTAAGGCTTCCTAGATATTCCTAAGACTTTGATGTCTGGCATTTTATATTCTCTAACCGATGGCCTGACTACTGGGTTGATGATGCGCTATGTAGCCTTTGAATTGACAAAATTACGGGCTATTAAATTTGTGTAATACTCTTTCGTTCTACGAATGCGTATAGCGCTGGTTACCATATTTCAAGCGGTAAGATATTTTTGTTCGTACTATTTGTTAACCCTATGTGACTTTACCTTAGTTTGCCAGAAGTCTTGATCTTTAAAGGGACACTAAAGCAAAATAATAAGTCAGTTTAGACTAATAAAGCTTTGTTTGAGAGCCCTGCAGGCATTCATTTCAAAAAAATAGTTTGATTATTAGATCAGAAAATGAAGGTCCAAGTATCAGTATTTGAATTTCGCGCCGAAACTCTAGCGCCGGTACGTCAGCGTGACGTCAGGGATTCCAAAGTGTGTTTTCGCATTTGGGCCGCGTTGGTTGAGTAAAGGTTCCCGAAACTTGCCATGTTTAATATTTGGTTCCTTTAGAAAACAATGTGGTCAGTCTGTACCACTATATATAGTTAGTAGGCCCTAGAAGATGCCATCAAAAACCAAGACCTCACAACCCAGGCCCGGGAACTTCAAGTATGCGTCGCCACTCGTATTTCCTTCTTGCGCTTGTTATAGCTTAGAAAACGTCTTATCGTTGTAAGAGTGGTGTTTTTGGTGTTGTAGGAAGGTAATTTACTGATGCAGAAGAAATCATTTTTCACTTTAGTGTCCCTTTAATTGATTTTTGCAGTCCTTTCGTCATCCAAGGACAGATAGGTGTGGTATAATATATTTTTTTTTCTGGGGTGTTTGACAATTGCGGTAATGCATCACATAACGCTTTGCTGAAACTATCAAGTTGCTTTTTGCCATTTTTTTTTTCTGCGGGCCAATAGTTAAAGAACAGAAACACTCACGTAATGCTGGATAGCTAACTCGATGAGAAATATGAGAATGACCCTGAGAATGACTGGAACGAAGGAATAGGAAGCGGTATCAGAGTGATCTGTTACGTACAGCCGAATCATAAACATTACACCAGCTTGAATCGGTATTAAAGTTGCGCAAGATATGGTCGATCAGCGCGTATGTCAATGAAGTTATACGTGCTGGGGTTTTCATGACGTTATGGAATCAATATGATCTTATAGCATTAGAATATTCACTGCCATGTTCCTTTATAGCATCAATATTAAAGTTCCCACACATCATTATTCGTTTATTTAAACTGGTTAAATTACCTAATAAATGTTCCAAATGTTGCATCAAAGTTTATTTGTTCTTGTTTGGAGCATGATAAATTACCGCTGCAGCAAAGCATTGAGAATTCGCAACAAGCGTATCGAATTCATTCGCGTATGAGCACCCCTTAACGACCGAGCACGATATAGAAGACCTCACAAATAGTACAACGCCACCTCCCTTGTTTAGCATACTGGCGAGACCTCGCACGGCCACTCGATGCAGATAAAACTGCCCGCACGTGCGTGTTCGGTCGCCCCTGCTCACATAGTGCGTGTTAAACATTCTTCGCATGAACGTTGTTCTATGAAGCAAACCTTGTCGGTGACTGACGATAGAACTTCTGTGCCGACCGAAAGCCACGTATATACAGTCAGCGCGTTGGTTTTGACAGTGGGTTTCTGCCTACAAATATTCAATTACGCCTTGGTTTGACCACTTGTACGTCGCCAAATAAGTCGGTGGCGGGATTTTTTAATGTGCTAATGCGTGTTCTGTGCAATGCGACTGCCAACACGCGGAAGCCAGCTAGGAGGCTGACCCCATGGTGACATCGCCGCGATTTCTGCCAACTTGTGAAGCCTCGCGATGTAGTGTTTTTCTTTCGGTCTTGCAATATGAGAGCCGATCTCAACGTGCGTCATAATACTTATCTCACGGGATCACTTTTTATTTTCCCGCTGCGCTGGCTATTGGAGTCTCGGTTGCTGAAATAAGTCTCGAAGCGCGTGCGTTTCCCTTTTGCTGCTGCTCGCGTCGGCTGTACCATAGGCTGTACTGCAGAGGAAGAAAGCGGCGCCGAGTAAACGCGGCAGCGGCATCTTCCTGTGACCGTCCGTCGGTCTTCTGCTACGTAACAGCGTCGAGACCGCCGCCCGGCCGTGCTTCCTTCCTTCTGACATTCAGGTTGAAACAACTTTCCTCCTCGGCTTGCACTTAACCCCGATTCTCTCTCGCGCGCTAGCGCCCCACATGTTGGCCGCGGCAGGTGGCCGTAGCGCCTGCGCCTCGCTTGCGCTGCCGCTCTTCCCATTTGGGCGAGGCATTGCGTCATAGTGACGTCACCGCTCTTTCCTTGTCCTCTCTATCCTCTCTCTGCCGCTTGCTCTTGAGAAAAGACCGGATGTCACGTGTTGATTTCCTTTGGTTTGACGTCACTTCTGCTTTTTTGAGCTGCTGCTCCGTCTGCCTGTTCGGCTGCGGAGGTCGCGGCAGTGCATGCTCTTCCCTACCGTTTGCTCGTCCGCTTATTCGTGCGTGGCTCGGTGTCGCGTGTCCCGTTGCGGCGCGGCTGGCCGAGTCTGCTGACCCAGCAACGTCTTGCTTGATCGCATCCTCGCGTTCCAACGGTGTCGCTCGCATACTCTCAACGAACGGCGTGGCACGATCATGTGTTCGCTTTCACAGACCCGAAAAAAAAAAAATAAGAGAGAGATAAGTAGAGTAAAATATCGCAAAAACGGAAACAACATGGATATAGAAAATAATATGCACAGGAGCGCGGAATAATAAAGCAACTATGTGTTTCGTCGTGGGGTAGTATCCCGACGCGGCGCCGTTCGTCAGACGCCAGTGCAGTCGTGTACACGATCGATCTCCTCTGAGCACAAGCTGTTGATTTGGCGAGACAACTGCGAAGGAGGCAGGGGATGAAGTTGATGTACCATTATATGATGCAAATTGGGAGCAGCAATGTGCTACAAAAGTGATCCATAGTCAGAAGTCAAGCAAACCTTCCGCGTCTGAAATGTCACCGCAGTCTCATTGTCGCCGCCGCGACTGCGTCATTTTTCTGTTATACTGACGTCTGGGATGAAATTTCTGTATGGCTTTATGCGCGACCACCAATGAGGAGCGAGCGCAGTTCGCGCGCCCAAGTAAAACAAAAGAAAACAAAGCGATGATAATTACTGACACCACAGCGTACGCATTGCATAAATAATGAATTAAGACATTAAAGCATAGATCGAGCGCTTTATTTTGAACCATTTCGAAATGGTTTGAAGCAAAAATATTGGTGCCACGCATCATACCACGGCAAAAAGCAAAATGCCTTCGTGGCAATCGAAACCGAAACCAGGTTGATGTGTACATTTTCTTACCAAGTGAGCGGTTAATAAAGGAATATCTGCGTGTAACTTTAACTTCGCAAAGTTTACGAACAGCACTGCAAATATTTAAACAAGGTTCAAACTGCAAGTAGTGATAGAAAATTCGGAAGCTCACGACAGCGCCTAGCTCCCGCTTCAGCGTCGAGAGCATTGGTTACTCACGCCAGGACGCGCCAGTTGTAAGCGGCGCTGCTTATCAAGTGCTCTCTTCAGGAAGTGCCGCCATCTTGATTGTCGCCCGTGACTACGTAAAATGGACGGGGTCTGGAGGCCCGGTGGTGGAGATCGCCCACAAGGTACCGTGATCTATTACTTTTCGCGTTATGACCCGCAATCGCAAATGTCTAGGATTTCGGCGAAGAACTGTGGCCGCTGCTCGAGCTGTCGCCGCGTGCACGGGTACCGGGTGATCGCCGGAGCGGCTTGTACGGGACTCGGCACGGCAGGCGAGCGCCATGTTCCCCTCCGGTTACGCTCGACGAGCGGGCCTGTTCGAGCGCTCCTCGCCTCCGTAGCGCTAGCCAGCAGCGTCGGGCTCGCGCCGTTCACTGGTCGGAGCCACGGCGTACGGTTTCGCGACGTTGTTACGTGCGTCCCGTTGTTTTTGCGGCGCGGGCGTCCGACGCCCTAGTTCCGTGCGGGGTGCTCCGGGGGCTGCTTCGGCTCGTCTCGGCCAGTGTGTGTGTGTGTGTGTTTTTTTTTTAAGCCTAATTGTATCGGGAGTCCCGTTTATTTTGTTTTGCCGATGCCTGCGAAACTCGTCGCTCGTTTCTTTCTGCTCGCCGTGCATCGGGAACTTTGGCCCGAGCCTGTGCGCTGCCCGGACCGATTGACACGGGTTCGTTTCGACTGTCGGTGTGTGCGTGTGTGGCGGCCCGTGTGGGGCCGAATGTCATTGGGTTGTTCATGCGTGATACGGACGGCCTCTAGGCCTAATCTGCTCGCGGAGGGGAGCTCCCCCGTGCTTTCTAGCGGTACTGAGGTGTCCCACAGCTTGTTCGGTGTTACCCGTAAGCCCGTCTGGGTGTCACTTGCAGCCCGTCGTTCAGTGCGAAACCTCGGGCCAGCGGGCGCAGCTGGCGGCCAACAGCGGGGTCCCGCTAAACTCGGTCGCCGGAGGCGGCTCGGGAGCGCGCCGGCTCCGCCGCGGGGCCGACCCGTCGCCAGCGCAGACGTTGTCGTCGTCGCGTTGTTGTGTCAGCGGCTTCGAAAGGAACTTGGGAAAACTTCGAACCGCTGCTGCGCCCGCTCGGGGAGACAGTGCTACGGTGTAGCCACACTAACAGCGCTGTGGGTTACGTGCTTGCGGGCGCGTTGAAAGGCGGCGTGTTGTTGGCCGTTCGCGCGACCTTGAACCTCAGCTTGGCCGATCTTTTTTCCTCGCTTTCTCGTGGAAAAATGGCGTGCGCTCGCTTGTTGCTGCTCCTGCGATCTGCATGCCGCCCGCTTTCATTTTTTTTTTTATTTTGCTATGCGAGATCCGTAGTACATCGGGTAGTCTGCAGCGCGTAGTGTCCGCATCCGCCTGGTACTCGGGGGCACGTCCAATCTAACGGTGCTCGAAGCGTACTGCGGACACGGGACTGGACCCAACGGGGAACCATCGTATGGCGCCACGCGATTCTGGAGACGTGGCCTCAAGCACGGGCCAGAACCATCACGATGGCCTCTTGAAGGCGGAGGTTGCAGAAAAGAGATGCGTCGTTCTCCCTTCACTGCAGCTTTTCTTTCGATGTCTTGCGCTGTCGTCGTGTATACGCGCCCTTGTGGCGGCGTATATCGATCTGGCGAACCCCTTTTTGCACGGGCGGCAGCCTTTTCGCGGGCCGTGTCAAGCGTTGCGCAACCACATTACGTAACAACGGGGTTCGCGTCCTCCCACTTTATATTTTTCTTCTCTCTCTCGCGGCTCCCGCCTCCCTGCAGGAGCGCGAAACGCACGCAGAGGCGCGCTGCTAACCCTCGAGGCACTGCAGTTGGTGTTCGATGCAAGGATGAGGTTTCACGCGGCGGTTCTTTTTTGCCGGGTGCCCCAGGCATTCACCGTTCGACGACACGCGCGATTGAACCACGCGCCGCTACGTGTGACCCGCTGTTTCTTTTTTTTTTTTTCGGTAGTTACCCCCGCCTTCTGCGAAAAACCGCTTGCGATCTTGGACTCGATGGGTCACTGATCGCGCTCGTGACGCGAAGCCTGGGTAGTGCGACGCTAGCGATAACGTTCCCCGGCTTCGTGATGGTGGTGGGAAGCGAAAGCGGTGCACTATGTGGTACAGCACACTCTGCCCAAGTCATTTGTCGAGGCATGCAAACTACGATTCTATGAAGTCTGTTGTGGTTTTGGGGCTTGGAAGTTTGCAAGTGAATCGAAGACTTGAAAAATTCATGAATGAGCAAGGACATCACACATTTTTTTCTGCATTAGCACATAAGCAAAAGGGGGAGGTTCTGAAGTATTGCTGACATTTGCCATAGGTTGAGATATGTGTAGGATTGCCTTTAATAAAGCGACACAGCGTTTGTTAGAAAACAGACTGCAGTAAAAACAATTCGCACGTAGGAGATCCAAATCGTGTCTCAATGACCATGCACAGTTTCAAAAATAAATAGTTCATTCATTGGATGTCCATGTTTGGATATCCCATCGTGGGCATCCTGAAAATACAGAGCATGGACCTATTTTGGATATCCTACTACGGATGTCCCATGGATATTGCATGTGAATCTTTCTTGGCATACATGTTACTATTTAACCTCAAAAGAGCTTTGTCTGAGGTTCCTCGTAACATAATTATGTTTTCTTGCAAGTTCGAATTATGATTCGAAGCTATTGTGTCTGCAGCTCGTGTGTACGTCCCACTTTGTGAATTTATTAATACAGTTTACTTTGAAAAGTTCAGTTAGTTAATGAGCTACTTGCGTGCGGCTGTAAAATGAGTGTACTGCACTTCCACTTGTGTGAATGCAATTAATTGTCCACACATGATGTATCTCTTCATGTGGGCCCTCATCTGTCACACAGCTTGTGCTGCGAATGTAGTAGACCTTAAAGCAAACGCTATGCAAAAGGCCCTGACATATGCCCACAAAACACCCGCAGCATGTCCCCCTGGTGTCTCTCGCGGGCATGCAAGGGATGACAACAGGACATGTACTTGACACATTCCTAGGATATACATGTCCTGGCTGTGGATGTCCAGAGCAGTTAAGTTTAATATCCATCAGCAGTCCAATGGAGGGGATGTTTCGAGGCTTCACATTAGCACTTCATTTCCAGGAAGCACAGCTGTTTGGTACCATCTTGTGTTTGAGCTTGAATTGCATTTGCTTAGTAATAGGCATATCTCTCTGAATTCGAATTAAGCCACAGTTTTATGCAGCTTCTAAAATATAGTTTCATTTTGGGACCAATGGCACTATATGTACACTTTATGTGAACATATTTTAGATTGGACTGACATTTGAAGTGGCTGCGGCGTTAACTGTGGAATCTTGCAGGAGTGGTGGCTGTGTATTCTTTTTTTTTCTTTACATTTGAATTTAAGTTGATGTAATAGCATGCCTGCCTATTAGGCATCACGAAGTTGCATCACATCTTGTAATTCATTTACTCAAAGGATTGGCTTTCAGTAACGAGGCATACAAGAAATGGTTGACTGTTCGAAAGCAGTGAATGCGCATAAGCTTGCACGCTTCTACTGAGGCAGATGAGTTCTGTGTGGTAACTACTCGCAGCGTGATGTAGCCTACCTTTAGTTCACCTTACAAGTAGTGTTTGTGTAATGGCCTGCCGCAGTAGCGTAGTGGCTAGGATGGTGTGCTGCTGAGCTCAGGGCCGTGGGTATGATTTCGACCTCAGCAACTGCATGAGAAGGGGGTGAAGTGCAAAAAAATGCCCATGCACCTAGATTCAGGTGCACATTAAAAAAACCCTGGGTGGTCAAAATGCACTATGGTGTGCATTATAAATAGATTTTGATTAAATCCCTGGATTTAGCTTAATTTAGTGTTCATGTAATGCATATATTCAAAACTATTGGCTCCTTAATCCTTTTGTAGTGGCATCTGCGAGAGAAGATACCGTTTGTTTTATGTAATTTTTGGCACTCAATGGCAGGAAAACAAGCACTAAAACATCGCTGCATATATTAGCAACCACTGATGTTTTTATCATATGGCTGGCAGTTTATATCATTATTCATAAAATGGTGTTTGTAATTTAGACGTGGGATGTGTTTTGTTGGGGTGCCTGAGAAAGTATGTTCTTTGTTTATCATTGCAGATACTTGTTGTAGTAGATGTTGTAGTAGATCTTTGTTTTGTGAAGACAGCAGCAATGTGTGCAAAATTAAGCAAACATGAAATGTTCAGTTAGTTAATGAGCTACTTGCGTGCGGCTGTAAAATGAGTGTACTGCACTTCCACTTGTGTGAATGCAATTAATTGTCCACACATGATGTATCTCTTCATGTGGGCCCTCATCTGTCACACAGCTTGTGCTGCGAATGTAGTAGACCTTAAAGCAAACGCTATGCAAAAGGCCCTGACATATGCCCACAAAACACCCGCAGCATGTCCCCCTGGTGTCTCTCGCGGGCATGCAAGGGATGACAACAGGACATGTACTTGACACATTCCTAGGATATACATGTCCTGGCTGTGGATGGCTGTGGAAAATATTGGTCCGAATAGAATTAGCTTCAGTGCAGCCTATGCTTCTGTCCATATGGCATCATAGGAAACCGTTACAGTGTCGTAATATCATTTGCTCATTTCGTGCAATGGCTTGACAAAAGGCCAAACAGCATTGCTTCATTCTCTATGTAGTGGCAGGTATAGGCATGGACGCTTATTCGCCAGAGTAAGGGCATTATTTGCATTGTGCTCTCTGGTAGCGCAACCGGGGCCATATTTATTTAAAGATTATTTTCCTTCTATTCGTTTCCATAACTGCTCCCTCTCCTGAATTTTTGGTTCAGTTTATTAGCTCGGGTTAATTGTACGACTTTGTAAATGTGCCAAGTCCTAAAAAAAAAAAAATTCTGTTCACGAAATGTTTTTTGTAAAGGTGTTGAAAGACGGGGAAACACAAGTGTGAAGGAAAAACAGGCGCTAAGAACTAGTACTCCTGTAGTAGTATTTGTTTCAATCAAATTTATTAAGTCAATTTCTTGAGCGGGCCATGTTGGCAGCAGTCAAGTTGCTGAAAAAGTCCTTGTGGTCTAAAAATAAATACGTTGCATGTCAAACTGCTGTTCACAAAGTTTGCTGTTGCTTGTGTGCTGTGTATAACTGATTGTTTACAAAGTCTGTGCATGTTCCACAAAAGGTACGTGGTGTGGGCAAACTAAACAAATCTCCCTCGCCCCTCGTATTTGGTGGGGCAGAATTTGGCATGTCCGCGGGAGTTTTGCATATATTAAGTGCACAAATTGGCAGACGTACATTTATCCTCATTCTTAAGCACCTAGCGGCCATTTTTGACAATAGTGGAGGCATGCTTCGTGTGATCAAATAAGACGAAAAGTATGGAAAATTAAAATTGTTACGAAATACAGCTTGTCCATCATCTCCGGCTGCACATTAATTTCAAAGGCTTACATTTTTACTTAGTGTTATCATTGTGTGCACTGAATGATGCGCCCTTATCTGTCTCCTCTTCACAGAGTTGTGAGACGGAGGGGGAAAGGCTGTGCTTGTGTGCTGTTGACATGCTCTTCGTTCTGTAGACTTCCTTGCCTCCATTTTTTTTATATCTGCGGCGGCTTTAATTGAATTCCATTACAGCTGCTAAGTGCAATGTGCCATGATGGTTTGCGCACTGTTAAGATAGCGCACACCTGGGTCATAAGTGCTAAGAGCGGGGGTTGTAATGCTGCGATAGCTTCTTGACTTTTGACCATGCACCTACATACATTTTCGGACTTGTATAAATTCGACTGCACACTTCTCGCACGCAAAAAGAGGACACTTTGAAAGCGTAAAGGTTGAGAAACGCACCTGTAAACACTTGAAATACTTCACCTAGTGTCATTGACATTATTCTGATGTCACGGGGAAAATTAGCTTAAATCATGTGACAATAAGGCTAGGTATGTTGAGGTTTGTAAAAAAAAAAATGAATGCTGTGCGTGTTTCTTCTGGCTTAACTTGAGCATGTCAGTAGCAGTGATCTCGGTAAGAAGGTAGCCAATGTACTATGATGTCTTGACACATTCACTGCCTAAGGACCAAAACTAATACTGGTTTGTAGAAACAAGCAGAATGGTAAACTATTTAGACTGCTTGGCCCGTCATTTAATGCAAAAAAAAAAAAAGGCAGGGTGAAGATTTTGTCAGTACACCTTTAATATATGGCCCTGTTACTGAACTTTTGTGGAGCATGCAGTAAAGCAGTGGGCAGAAAAACTTCCCAGTTATTATTTTGCTTGCACTGCATTTCCCGTTCAAAGTTTCTACCAATAGGGCTGAAGGGTTAAGGGGCTGTCTGAATCCATGTCCCATTGAGACATGACACAATGTTCGAAGTAGGCACCACTGTGGAAGGCAGGTTAGTTTTACCACCTGGGTTCCCTGTAAATGATAATAAAAACAGTGATTTCGTGCTTGCTAGAAGGCACTGAATCGTCGTATCGGCTTTTAAGGAAATGCAATGATGGATGGTATGTGCAAGTTGTGTGACAAGATGTGTAGGGCCATGTCTCTGGATTCATTGGGCAAGTGTAAATTTCTAGACATTGGAGTACAGCTAGAATTTCTTCTACTTGTGATACTACAAGCCCCCCTTTTGTCTGACTTCCTAAGTAGCACTAAACCTTGACTTAGGCCACTGTGAATCGGTTCTTTTGCTCGCATTGTATGCCCTATGCTTGCTTGTGATATGTTCATTTCCATTGTGCTGAGTCGCACAGTGAGCCTTCAGCTGGAAACTGCTCAGAGCAGTATCAAGGTATGTGAGGACAAGGTGTGAGGTTGGCACTTAATGACCTTATCAGTGAAAATGTGTGGAGGGCTTTAGTTTCTCCAGACGTCGTGCAATCATTTTCGGTGAAGACAAAGCGCTAAAACTTCACCTGAAGTTTTTGTTTTTGTCCGTGTGAGTGTCATTGTAGCTGAAAGGTTTCGGATAGTTCTGTGTACGAAGGCTCTTACTGGTGCTGCTTGCATTGGATTATTCGAGCTCGATGACTTATTTTTGATCTCGGCAGTCTCTCATGGTGTATCCTTACAGCCTAACATGATGGAACAGATTTTCAATTCCCCAGGCAGCTGCAGCAGGTTGTCTAATGCATTTTTGTCCTCCTCTTGGACATCCAAAGCTCTTTTGTCTCATCTAAGAATACGCAGTATAGGCATGCATACGCATGCATAGTGGAATACGCATGCATAGTGGAGTTGTGGGCATGAATGGGCTTGCCTCCTCATTGCCATGATAGTGATGCTGAACTGGCAGCTTTTTTTTTTTTTTGACATTGTGTTGACCATGTGCCACATTATAAGCCACTGCACTAATGATAATCAAGTGCTGGGCTTATGTTATGATTTCGTGGATTTGCATTTTGCAGTGCCATCACAGTAAAGGCATGCAGTGTAGGGCTTCACCACGTCTGTTACAGTAGAATGCTATCGCCATCTGGTGGTCTTTTCAAAAAAACAAGATATGGGCAGTTTTTATGTTGACCACATCGGAGACTGCAATAACAAACAAGGCAGGCATGACAAGATAGCAACAATATTGTTTACGAATGTGACAGACGATACCAATGTTGTGAAAAAAATCTGAGTGGAAAAACAGCAATGATTACTGTGAAAAATAAATAAAATTACAATGCAGGAAGAAATGAAAAAAAAGTAAACTTCATTGACAAAATGAATGCAGCTATTCCCGGAATAATTTTTCAGTTAACATTCCACTACATTAGCAGCCATTAATACATTGCACCGTACGGCATCACATTCTAAAATTGTAGGAGGAAACACCAGGGGAATAAAGAAAATTGGGGAGTCATGTTAGGTAGACTACATATATATGTTACTTTTTTTGGTATTGCTTCTTGTTTTTGTGAAAGTAGCAGGGAAGGGGGGCAAGTATTTTAAAGCATGATCTGGGTGAGGTTTAAAATTAACATTAACAGCTAAGAACCGCTGACGTTTGGGGTGGGTGGGAAAGACAGGCCATGCTTTTTCTTACTGTGCATTGAATTGTGCAGGTTACTGAATTTTTTGAAATGCGGTGCTTCTGCATTTGTGAATAATAATGTGTAAAAGCAGAGAGTGCATTTGCATAGGAGAGGGCTGGGGGCTGCCTTGAGAATGTTGTGGAGCATGCTACTGGAAATATCCACAGTCGGCACAGATGTTCTGTGGCCATGCCTAACGTTCCTTTCCTTTGTCGCTGCTGTTGAGGCATGTTATACGTCATCGCTCGGTGTTGCATTTGTTGTGGAATGCCAGGCTGTTCCTTCTTTCCGTTTGGCGCCGTCTCCTGCAGAGAGAACGACGCCTCGTTACACCGCACATTGCTGCGTGACCACTGTGCAGCGAGTGGTAGAAAATGTTTTGGAGTGTTGTGCAGCGCATGCTCTCCCATGTTCAGGCAGAGACTGCACGCATTATGTGCAGCGGGAAGTGATCTGTCATGAACCCAAAAGGCAATTCCCCCCCCCCCTCCCCCCCAAAGAAGAATAGGTCAGACAGTGCTTGCTGTCGTCATGATATCAGTGATTGTACCAGGGGTTGCGGCCCTCTTTTTTTTTCATTATTAATTTTCTTGTTTTTGCGTCTTGTGGAAGTGAGCAGACAAGTATTGTGTGCACAAAGCCCAGCGTGTTCTAAGTTGCAGCAGCCCCTATGTCACGTCGTGTGCGGAGAAGCATGGTGGGAGTGAAATTGACTTCAGTGCAGTGGTTCTCAAACTGAAAGCGTTCACTTCGTGTCTCGCTCAGCAAATATTCAGTGCTATTTAAACAAAAAATATATTGAGACCCAGGTGTCATGTTGGGGCTAGGACATTTGAATTTGCCTGCTGCATTATGTTTTAGCCGCTTTATAGGTTATTTGCAGTCTACTTATGTGAAAGGTTATGTTATGCTGTGTTGAACAAAGAGTCAGTACACTGCAGCCGTGCTTCTTGTTTTTGATTTCATTTGAACCAAAAGATATTAGGAAGGATCCTGCATGGAAAGACTGTCGCAGATTCCTTGCAAGACGTCATGCTGCTCGTTCTCTAGAAATTCATGTCAGAGGCACATTTCTGGAACAGTCATTACTTTAGGACTGCCTTGAGCTCTATTGCGTACATTTGGCTGCTGGGAAGCTACAGTGAGAAACGCTGTAAAGTACGGTGGCAAATGTCAAGGTCACATGTTGATGTATGCAACATGGTCATGATAAATCGGCTAAATGCACACAGTTGTGCAATTGATATGCGAGTGCTAAGGCATGGACAGTAAATGGCTGTGTGCACAATCTGAGGGTAACTTGCAGAACAATTATTTGACGCATGGATCAGCAAGCTGCCTGCAGCGAACTTGCTCTTTAGCGCGATAAGTGTTCGTGAAAGAGAAGTTTGTCACATTTCCACATTCTGCAAAAACAACCCTTGAATGAGTCATGTAGAGCTGCGTAAATCATGTGGTGAGTGAAAACAAACGAAAAAGAAAATGCTCACAATTTTTGCTAAGAGAAGTGTTCCTGAAATATTCCTTATAGCACTTCGTGTTTGTCAGAGATGATCGCCACATATAACCTGCCACACTATCAATGGTTGCACATCATGCTATGTTCATTTCCTCTTGGAGCTTGTCCTAAAACCTAGCTTCATGTGATTTCAGCTACATTTTATTATGAGTGAAGACTACCTTTGACAGCCAGATGTGGGTGGCTGCTGAGCATTCCTTGTGGAAGTGCAATAAATTGCATAACGTTTGGCAACAGTGACTAATGACCTTACATTTGCCCCAAATGTCTTGTATGGCTCTCTGTTGGACATCTCTTCTGCCAACAGTTCTTCGCTTGTATTATCTGCTTACTCATTGAGTAGTTGTGATGCTGCTGGGCCTTGGTTTGTTATAACCAAACTAACATGATAATTAGTGGGTCATAAGTTGGCAATGGCTGATAGCTACCTTACAAAATTTCCTGGACAATGGGAAACTGCTCTCACTAAGCAAGTTTTCCCTCGCGAGGCCATTATGAGCAAGTTCATGGGTACATCTGTTATAAAGCCTACTGCATTATTTCTAATTTGCTACCCTTAAAGGGCCCCTCACCAGGCTACATCGCAAATTTTGGTTATATGCTGGAAGCTGTTAAGTGTCCTCTAGGGTGCATTCAACTGCAAGAACTTTTCAAATTGGTTCGTTAATAGCCGAGATAGAAATATTTCAGTGCCGTGAACTGATGATTTCAGGAGGCGAGCGTCACCGTTAACATAAACACTCTCTCCACTTGCCCCGTCCAGCCTCTGCAAGCGAAATTCCTTCCCTGCGTTCTCCCATAACGGAGCTGGAAGATTGAATGACGCATGCATCATAGGCTCTGCCTTCTGTGTTTTTCACGCATTTTTTTGCTGCTCAGTGCACTTCCACTGATACTCTCGTGTGCGAGCTGTTGCATTTCTCTTGTTTCGCACAGCTCAAGATTTTGTGCGCTGTGCATGAGAAAACCTGACTAGCGGTATAAGTCAGTGCTACACGAATGCTGACACATATGCAAGTGGACCACAGTGCATGATTGCGCGTTGAAACACGGTAGAAAATGACGTAGTTTCGCTTTCTGTACACGCAGCTGCACAACATCAGTAACAAAGGAACTCGAAACCATCGATCCCCCGGCATTATGCGTGCGGTGTTCTACTAATGTGTGGTACATACCTGCCAACCCTCCCGATTTGCCCGGGAGACTCCCGATTTTTGACTGAACTTTCTGATTGTACGATCACTGTCTTATATCTCCCGAAAAGTGGTCTCTGTTCACGCAATAATGGTTTTTGCGAAACCGGAACTGCAAAATCTAAAGCCACATCGTAATCGTCAGCATCACCAACAGCGGCCGCACTAGCACCATCAGTATGATCGACTAAGCAGCCGACTACGGTGCCTAGTAAGCCGACCAAAGCCAGAGCCAATGTAGCTCTGGCATTTCATGCAGGCCTTCCTTCATGGTGCATCTTGTTGTTGCTGCTTGCAAGACGTTGCTGTTTGTGTGTATGATTAGTGTTGGCTAGGCCGTGTGTATGCGGTGCACAGTGTAAAGTTACAATCCTCGTGTGCTTGATGCCATGGCACTATCAAAGCCCAAGAAAAGGTATTTGCAGAAGTTTTTGCGATCTTATACTTCTCAATTTCCATGCTTCTTGACATCAAGAAAAGGAAAACCTTATGCATGTTACACAACGTGTGGATGCAGCGTCAGCACACGGTGGCAAAGGTGACTTGAAACTGCACGTTTCCACGGCGCACCGCAGAGCAGCAAGACAACATAGTGAACTTTCTTCGGAACAACCGCGACGACAGTGTGTGTAGTGCCTGTTTACAGGATTCCTCGTTGAACACAACCTACCCCTTAGTGTCAGCGACCACGTTGCGCCTCTTTTACGAAAAATGTTTCCGAAATGCGACGAGGCCAAGTGTTGTGGATGTCGACGCAACCCTGAAACGCAACTCGGAAGAATGCGGAGGTGGCCAATCTGAAATTTATTTCACATGCGTCGCTCTTGAGTCATCGTTTTTTCATTCAGAGTTTCCCGCAGCTGCTGCCTCGAGATATCAATTAATCTGCTGAAGACGCTTTAGATGCTCTCGAAGCTGAGGTTGCCACACTACAGGTGTACAGTCTTCAAGAGCGCATTCTGAATGAAAAAAGGTGGGACATGCAGTGGTCTATGGTTGGAAAAATGAAAAACACTGATCGAAAACATGTTTCACTGAGTTGCTAAGGTGATGCTCGATTTACTCGTGATACCGCATAGCAAGGCAGAGTGTGAGAGGATTTTAGCAGGGCGCGAAAGAACTAGGGCTGAATTCCGCTCATCAATGTGCAACACAACTCTCCAAGACCTGCTGCTAGTGAAGGGCCGTCAGTCTGGAGCATGTTTTGAGCAAAGCTACTCGGACAAATTTTTGAAGTGAGCAAAACCTGCTACTGCAAGGTCCCTGCAAAAGGACTCATTGAACACTGCCTGAAAGTTTGACCCCCCCCCCCCCCCCCTGTCCCACCGAAAGTTGAAGCAGTGCATGCAACCCCCCACCTCCGTTGGCGCAAATAATGTCTCCCGATTTTTGATCTCGCCAGGTTGGCAGGTATGGCACTGGTAGAGCACCCCCAGAGATTGTGCCCTCAGGATAATATATACAGGTCTTGAAGGCTGCGCTTTTGCTGGTTGCATGTGGCGGAAATACATCATAGACGTCAGATTTTGGACACCGCCTACTGAGATGCTACGGCAGATTGGGTATTTTTATGTGTTCTATATCTGGCTCTAGAAGTGTCACACCCTCATGGCAGGGCCATGGGGGTGGATGTGGCACATCCTTTTAACCGCAGGCATCCTGATCCATGTTTAGCTCCTACTGGCAGCAAGCTGTGTTTATTTCTCTTTTTGTCCCCATTGATTTTCCTTGTTAATTCTGCATTTCAGTAATAAAAAAATAAAAGTTGATTTCATTTATGCTTTCTGTGGCTTCATTTTCTGTTGGTTTCATATCACTGCTGTTATTGTGTTGCTTGTCACTGAAACCTCACCTTCTCTCTCGTTTTCTTTTGCAGGCTTCCCAAATGTGACCCATCTTTGGAGGGTTGGTCTGAGATGAGCGTGGTCACCAATGTAGTTCTCAAGAAGCGGAGGAAGCCGGAAAACAAACCCCAGTCGCAGTTGTGAGTTCAATGACTTCTTTTTTTGCTCCATTGAACCAACTTGTTTTCATTTTAGATTCACGAATCATTCCATTTATAGACTGTCATACATAGCAGATGATGCTTTAGGGAGACTGCCCACATCCGCGACCACTGGTGCATCAAATATACAAGGAAGGCATAGGTATGCACCATGGCATTTCATGTAACAGTAAGTTGAGCTTTTATGGGGTAAAATAGGATGTAAGTACTATTACGTAGGGGGCAGCTGAGATCTGTATTTATATAACACCGAACGGGTGCAGCGATACATTTGTGCGACTAGCGGCTGCAGCGCGCTCGCGTCCAGAACATAGCATGTCAGATACTGATAGCACAAAGGAGCACAAATAATACATCATTTGATGTCACCTAGCATCCACAAAGTTGCAGTTGTAATATATGTAGTTATTCTGTGGAGAGCTGCACAGATTTATAAAGAAGCAACTGCGCTGCAAGATGCACTGCAGGAGAGTTCTATGACCATGTGTCAATTCAGCAGTGCTCATGATAAGTATGAAACACAGTGTAGTCTTCAACGACCTTGTTCTTGTTGCAGATTTGTGGAGCTTTTGATGCATTAGTGTTCTGTCACTGGCTAGCACTTTACTTTCTCCTTGTTTGCTGTAGCAGTCAGTTGGTCCTTGCTCTCGAAAACTGGTTCGCACGTATGCGCAAGTTTTTTTTTAACCGCTGCAGGTCTGCTTGTGCAAAGTGTGGTTTAGCTCTTTTGCTATGTAAGAACTTCTACACCTCAGTTTTGGGTTACCAGTAAGTGCAGCACGCCTGCCCATAACTGTGCTGGAGTGCTGTGTTTCTTCAGTACCATTTGTGGTCTGTAGCAATCATTAGTACTCACAGTAAAATGTTACTAATAGTCTGAGGCACCCAAGATAAGAGGAGTAAATGGAGCCAAGGTGGCTGTATTAGGAACAAATTCCCGATATTCGACATGGACTGTCCAGAGTTTCAGCTTGCTGCTGACGTGAAACTTTGTCTTGTCAAGGCAGCCCAGAGACTTGACAATTATGGTACTGCACTGATATGGAGCCAGCGCTTACACTTCACTCTAAAAATACATAGTCAGTCTTCAAGTGCACTGGCTGGCAGAGAACTAGCAGTTTCGTTGCATGGCGTGTCATTTGATGGATTTGATGCCACTGGCAGGCTTGTTTGACATTTGTTTTTGCTGAGCAGGAGTGATTGTGCTTGTCTGTTTGTATTGGCCCGATTGAGATCTTTTTTTTAAGGGGACTTATGGAGAAGTCTGCTAGTCGGTTTGTGCAGGATATTTAGTTTTTTTCGGCAGCGAGATTGCCTTGTACATGTTGGTTAGCATAATAAGAAGCCATTGTGAACTATGTCGCGCATTTGTTTTTGCATCCTTACACCTTGGTGGGGTTGAGCAGGCTATATACTCGGCCTTCCTCCTGGGCACTCTTGCAGTCTGTGTTGTAGTTGGCTGGCTTTATTGTATGCTGAACTTGACGCACCTTTACTCATTGTTTGGAAAAATATGGCCAAACGTCACGATTCTCATTTTGGTCTCATGCCATCATTGTCAAGTGACATGCACTGCGGTGATGACACCTAGATGCATGTTGCTAATTTCTAACAATAATACTTCTCTGTTGTCACTGTTTTGTTCATGTTGCTACATCTCACATGCTACGTATCGATGCATCGATTTCCTGCGCAATTTCTGGGTGGTACACCGATCACCTGAATGCTTTAATGTCTAGTATAAATGGCTCTTGCACTTTCGAATACTGGCTCATTTGCCATCGCATTTAAATCGGTACTCTGGTGGCATTACACAGTGATTTTGCCAATACTATCGTATTTACTAGAATATAGGCCGGCCCCAATTGTAAGCCCACCCCCGAAAGACCAAATCCAGAAAAAACAACAACCTTATCTCAAATGTAGACCAAACAGAAGAAGTGAGGACAGTGTTTACAAAATGAATACGAATTATTGAATATGAACGTGCCGACCTTATTCCACGTTGCTATCTTCCTTATTGCTGTCATCTCCTCGTAGCGGTTGGTGCACGTAAAAAGCGTCTGCTCTTGTCCGCTCCAACGACTATTTTCTCATCGATGCTGAAGTCCCGCCTGGCTTGAACATTTGACGGTGCCTCTGCACTGCACGATGCACAACTTTTCGTTTTAAAGTTGCAGCATAGTGGCATCGCCTGTTTGGGGTCATTACTATAACGCCACGCCACGTGCCGATATGACAGCTCAAAATGGTGACATCGCTCATGTTGGCTGCTGGCGCGGCTAGTAGCGCGTGCGATACTGACTTTTCTAGGTGGCGCTAGCTATGCACCATATATTTATCAATTTCAAATAAAAACTGGCCTGTTCTTTAATATCCTCGAATCTAAGCCAGCCGACCCTAGAGTTTGTTATGTGATTATTTGAAAAAAAAAAAACTATTGGCCCATATTCAAATAAATACGGTATGTTTAGACACAGTGGTATGGTTTAATGTTGATATAATAAACATGGATATAATGAAATGAATCTACATTTTGGTTGGTCATGCTTTATTTGAAGTGTCATCCTGCTAAATGACAAAGAAAATGCGGGATCTAATACGATATTTGTTGCTGCTAAGCGACCAATTTTTCAGACCTCCACGATCATTCGGATTTCCCTGTGGCCCCGCCACTTACTTCTCAAACCTACGTATGCATGGCAAACGAAATTTTGGATGGCTCACGATGTACTGCTAGATTTTTTGGACATTATCCACATGCACGATGCTGCTAATGCAGCAGCTGTGATCAAAGTTGCGACCTTGCTGACTTGACACCAAAGTGCAACTTCAATTGCCAGAAAAGCAACACTGGGTAGGCCTAGTGGTTTATGCAGTATATATGGCTGTGACAAAACTCTGCTGACGGTCGACCTAGTGCCTGTGGCGACAAGCCGTCGTGGGCGGCTTGTTGGGAATACGATTGTACCCGAAAACATCATTGGTGATTGGGCATGAGATCACACGCACGTGCTAGCCTGATGGCCATAGTAGGGGAGTTTGACTTTTGGCTTGGTTAGATCACAGCTGCCAAGCCATTGCATCAATCCCGTGTGACCCCATTGCTAGCACAGTTTCAGGTTAGTGACGATCAGAGGAGCGTGTATGTATTTTTGTTCCTGCGTCATGTGTTGGCATGGCAAGTTGCTTGGTGTACATTCCTCCACCATCATCAGCAAAACTATTTTGGAGCTTTCTGCTGAACTTCTGATAGAATATCACTGGGTCATTGCTATGCTTCATCACTGGTCATGGGGTGTTGGGCCATAGTTTTTTAGTTATTGTAGAGGACAGCATTAGCCCACTCCATTGTGGTTGAGGGCCTTTTCTATATTAGAACCCTGTAATCCACATTCATGTGTCAAATGTCTTACCCTGAGTGAGAGCGCCAAAACTTTCTAGAGGCCGCCTGAGTCAGGGGTGTTTGCACAGGCCTTCTTCTCGGAAAATAATGAGTAATCTTTTGGCAAGTGACTGCATAGTTGGTTGCATTGGCATTTAATGCCATTCTTTCTTTGACTACACTGTTTGCTGTAAGTTTTGCATAGTAACGTTAGAATGCGGTATCGAGAGACTCTAGTGTGGGCTGGTTGTTGGGAAACTTGGAAAGTGCACTGCTGCGCCCCTCCATTGCCTTCAACATGTCAGTCCTGTGTCTAGGCCTTTAAGGACGTCCCGATTCTTCATTACAGTAGACTCCCTCGAAGATAAACAGGAAGGAACCTTGGAAATCTGTTTCTTACCGGATGTTCAGCTTAAAAGGGCCCTAAACAGGTTTGAGCATTTTGAATGAATGACGCGGAACACACAACCACACAGCCGTTACAACGCAGGCCGAATCTTGCAGCACTCTACATAGCGGCTGTCTCTCAAAATTACAAACCAGAAGTCTGCTGACATTGTTTTACTCGACCAGTGGACCATGTTGCATTGGCTGCTTCTCAGTCCGAAAGAGAAAAAAAAAAGAGATTGGATGCAGCATAGTGTCATTTTGTAGATTCCTTTGAACACCTTTTTGGGACTCTAAGGAACATGTTGAAGTAAGTGTAGCGCTCTTCAAGAAAGGTATTCCGAAATCAATTTATAAAAAGATCCCCCTAATACGAACATACGTATGAGTAGTGTTCTTACTTTGCTTTCCGTATTCCCCCTCAGTGCAACCATTTCCCTTCTGGATAGTTGCACAAATAGCAATGCCTCGCCTATCGCACCCGAGTCACTTAGCTTCGGCATCAGATATACCTTTTCTATTTCCGTGGTGAGCTTATGGTAACCTCTACTTCAGGTCATCGCGAGCTGTTTGGAGAGGGGATGCAGAGCTGGGGTATGGCTCCCACCGACGCCAAGAATCAAAGGTCACGCCCGGGACCCTTCCCTAGAGGCTGGCGAGCGCCTTTCGAGGTGGGCCTCGGAAAAAAGTTCTCTAAAAGGGCCATATAGCTGCATTTACATGAACGCCAAAAGTGGTGCATCATATTGCATTCCTAGCACATTGTATTCATGTAAACAGTGGCAGTGCGCTAGGAGGCGAATTGCATAGATGCAACAGGAGATGGTTGTTCGAGGTTGTGCAAGTTGTCTTGTGCAGTGCATGGCATTTAACGTGTGAGGGAGAGAGGTGGCCACCCCCTTGTGCATTCCTCCACTCATTAAATCGCTGGAAATGGGCTCCATCGTGTTTCGAAAGAAGAGGAATGCGCTACATGTAAATGCTGTTACGTAGTAATTACTGCGATGTGCTAAAGAATGCAACATGTTACTTTTGTGTTCATGTAAGTGCAACCCATGAGTAGCAGGTCATTGGACTGGCTGCATACATTAGTTGCTGCATCCCTAATTAATAACGTGGCATATCTAGAATGGTGTGCGTGAGTAGTCAAACCTTGTTATAACAAACAAATGGATAAAACGAAGCAGTTGTATTTCCCCTTAAAACTCCAATTAAATGTGATGAATGTTTTAACGGAGCGAAATTTTTTTACGTATGGATAAATCACTGTTTTTAGTTCACAATGAAGATTTACTGGTCATTGCGCATTGATTAGGCCGACGTCTGTTGGTGCCGCAAGCGAGTAATCAGATGTCGTGGCGATTGAAAGTTGCAAGCTGTTTGCCACTGTGCCAAACTATCCGCACTGCTAAGTTGGAGGCATGGTCTCTGAGATTGGGCAATGTAACAAAGGTGCCGAAGGAACGTGGCCACATGCTACTGCCACTGACTGCATTTTGTGGACATAGCACTGTGTTTTTGTTTGTCGTCGCGTTATCATCACTCTGAAATAAAATGCAAGCAGTGAGGCACATTGCTGTGCGGTGTAACTGCTGCTGCATTAAACAGCACATGTGACACTCAGATTAAATTCTTCATGTTCAGCTCTTTTGTTTAACACATTGGTCGCCTTTCTTAGTGGCATTTCTTGAGAGTATCGTCTGAGCACTACAGTCTCCTTAATTCGTACAGTTCTTGTCACTGGATGCCAGTGTAAAGTAACAAGTTTTGTTGTAGAAAAGTGCGCTTGCATCCAGTGACGAGCGTTTTCACAAAATCAAGAGTATTGCTGTGCTCTTCTTGTACATCTATGAAATGCTGGTTGGCCAAGCAATTGGTTCATTAGTTTATGCCAGAAAAATACTTTTATTTCTTCTGCAGTTCAAGCAGGCTTACCTGGCAGAAAATGCGCCTTCCTGCACCCTTGTCGGGCAGTGTCTGTGAGGGAGGGTAGTGTTTATAAAGAACTGATGGTTACAGTGAAATACTTTGGCCCCTCCTTCAACTCCATTATATCGAGGTTTTACTGTAACTTGGCGTCAAAAGCAATTGCCAGGTGGCTGGCAGCTATGGACTGCTGCCACCTTACATTAGCTGGCAACTGTCCAGCAGTTCAGAAACTTATGACTGCATATTTTATATATGTATGAGCGATGGATGAAAAATGAAAAGAACCTGTCCATCGTTTTTTGTTCACATGCACTGTATGACACGTAATCTGACACGTGAACCAACTAGCCTGCCAAGAAGTGCGTCTGAGTCGATGAAGAGCCTTTTCTTCAGTAAGAGAGAAAACCATCACTATTACATTGCGCTTGTTAGCATGCCACCCTTTTAAGCTATAACTACAAAAAAAATTTTTGATCATGTAGAAAACCTAGTTTCAGATTGCGTTAATATAGAGTAGCCTTCATGCAAAATCCCCTGTTTGAAATAGCAGTGGTTGCGGCACGAAAAGCTGGCAGAAGCAGACGTTTTTGATGCTCACAGGAATAAAACTCCACCATTAGCTCTTGTTGGAAATTAAGCAGAGCCAGGAATGCCGAGAACCAGTCCAGAGTCTCAGCATGATCTCCGAGTTGATCTCTGAGGTCTTGGATTTGTATTATACCTGCTTACCACCAGCTGCCTTTATTGTCTGTTTAGGCAGTATTTAAAGGCTGTTAATAAGACAACTGGGAGAGGTCCATATTCTCCCAAGCACACATCATATAAAGATAGATAAATTAAAAGTACTACAACACGCTCGGAACGCCCTAGATTCCATCCTTGCACGCCAAGGAGATAGAAGCAAAAGGAACTACGATAGTTTACAGATGCGTATGTCATCAAACACGGAAGCCGAAAAATACAAGCAGGAGAGCCCCGCTCAGCTAAAGATTTTTGTGGCTCTGAATACCTCGTTTCACTCCCCCAGTAAAGCTATTATGTGCAGCCTGTAGCAGTGGAACATCAATGTTACATAGGCCAAGTTAGACAGTCGACAGAAATTGTTTACAGACTATGCAAGCACGTACCGGTCAGATTCTTCAGCAGACTTCTGGTGCGGCAGCAGCTGTTGTGAGCAGCGCTAGGCTGGAGATGTGCCCTCTTTTCCTTTCGCCGGCGTGTCAGTTCATTTGCTCAGCATTGGACTTTTCTCTTTCTGCCACAACACGCTCCTCAAGCGCTATGGCAACACGCTTCTGCCTCAACGGCAGTATACATTGTGAATTGATATCGCTGACATCAGCTGTGTTCCATTGGGCTGGGCACTTTAGGTGAGAATGAGGAAGTAAAGAAGCGCCTTGGTGGCATAAACATTTTGCGCACTGGCTAATAAGAACAATCATTTCCACCTTACAGGCAATATCGGCAGCAGGTTGCCGCTGCTTTATGTTGGGAGGTTCTCTTTGCGTTAATTTTCTGGAGGCTGACAGCTGTGATAACCAAATTAGAAGCTCACTTGGTGTCAGTTCATTTTCCCCCTTGTGTCTGTGCGTTTCGCTGCCTTTCCCACTTGCGTGTGCTCTCGTAGTTCAGCAAAATCGCATACTATATTGTCTTCACGATGTTTGCCAACACGCTTTATAGTCTAGAAAGCAGTCATTCTGAATACCTGTTGGCAGCTCTTCGACCAAGGCTTTTCTCGTGAGCAGACACTGAATGGATGTGCCATTTTGCAGCCTCTTCGCTTCACCATCGATTCACAGATTTGTTGCTGTATGCGAAAACTTTCCTCAGCTTGAGGGTTCCTTTCAATTTTGTAAAGTGCACTTCAGTGACATTCTTTTGGGTGACCTGATCAGTGCGCTCAGTTCCCCAGGTGAAATGCTGTAGCTGGGCACTTGTGGTTCTACCCAAAGCCATTGAAGGGTGGGGACATTTCCCATGGAGCGTTTGGTCGAAGGAACTGTCGAGGCATAGAAAAAGCCATATTTTGAGGAAACGCTGATAGTTGAAGCGTCTGTCGGGACATTCTAGCCAGCTGATTGATTGGCATTGGGGCATGGGGATGAGAAGGGTAAGAGGTATGGTGATGTTTGAGGAGTTCGTGTAGAGATGGCCTTGCTTACCTAGATCAGCATTGCAATTCAGGTGTGAAGTGGCGACTACGCAATAACGTACGTGCCATCCACAGGCTAGTTAAAGCGGAGGAGGTCTCTAGTTGAGGTGCATTTATGAAAGCAATGTTAACTTTGCAAACTTCATTTTTGCTTGTGTACATAAACAATTACTATTGGAACCCTGATTACACGACTCTGAGGGGACCATGCAAAAGCATTGTATAATCCAGGAGTCGAATAATTCGGGCATCGTATAATTGAAAAACTTGAAATATAGGCAGTGACACGCAGTCTTGCCCAAAAAGCGGGTACACATTGCCTGAATAAGCCGCCGGCCCGCACCTGCATTGCTCCAAGGAAGGTAGTTTAAATTATTTTACGAAATGACAACAAAGCATTTAGTTGGCGGACGTGTGTGCGAATCTTTATTCTCACCTTTAAAAAAGAAGATATTGATCTTTTTCTGGACGTTTGCTCAGCCGCTACGCATCGGCTTCCTCCCGAGAGCTGACATCTGGCAGCAAGTTGCCGACATTGTTGCGTGCACAAACAAACCACCAAATGTTGTTGACGCTGCGCATCACGCCCGCGTAAAGTCGGAACGAATGGACCATTCGGAAACAAGTTCTCTTCACTTGTCGTCGTCCAAGGTTCAGAGAGCTTTCCTTGGGTGGTATTCTTCAGTGATCCCTTTCGGGGACAGTTTCACTTTCGCGCACCGATAGTCTCCCGAGTAAGTGTTTTTGACGCTGTGCCAAGCTCATTATCAGTACCAAGAGAATTATTGTCTGTATACTTCGAGGTGATCGGTACCGGGATGAGCAGAGTCTCACGAAAGCGAAACTATTTCCCTAAGTGATTGCATGAGATCACGGCACCTTTGAGCTTGTTTGAGTACTTAAGAGGCCTCACAACCATTTCAATCGGGGTTGGCACCGGCCCACTACGAGGTCCACAGAGCCCTTCTGACCGGCTTCGCACTTAAGCAGATGCACCATTTCATTCCTTTCATCACTTTCTGCACTTCTATGAAAAAAGAAAAGCTACAACCAAACATGCCTTTATTATTTGTAGGCTTTATAATGGTTGTGGTCAACAACAAAAAAAGGCGCCTTTCGAGCCGCTCAGCCAAGGCAGAGTTTCCCAACTTCTCAGCCATCAAAATCGCTCTTTTTTCGAAGCGGACCTCATATTGAATGCACTATGTTGCCATAACGGCACGGAAAAGTGGAGTCGAAGTGTGAAAGGTCGCATCGCACTGCGGCACCTCAGTCGTGACGACGATTCCAACCAAAAACAAGTTTTTACTTCGGCTGACTTGTCAATGGATTAGATCAAGACGTTAAGGTGCAGGTTGCCAGCGTAGCATTAAAAACCGTGGAATTTAGAACATTTGTTTTAAAATTGCGAATTTTGTTGTTATTTGAATTTAACATGAATGTAGCCCATTATCAGCCGGCTGCAGTGTGCTCAGGTGCCAGCCTGCGTCTGCTTGGGGCTTTTTATTTTTCTCGGACGGTACCAGGGACGCGTCTTACGAGGTGGGGTCAGTGTAAAATTGCGTCATTTAATTGAGGCTTTTAATACATTACTTCTGTGAGGGTTCTGCCAGGACCAAACCAATTCGTTGTTAAGTGTGGGCCGTCGCATGACTGGGGGATGTATAATCGAGGTTCCTCTGTGGTGACATGGGAGTCTGACATGTTTTCAAGGTCCATACCCTTGAAACCTTAGGAAAAATATTCACTGGCAAGCGTCAGAGTTCCCTACATAATTTACTACAGTACTTGTTCCTGTGAACCGGCTTAGGTTAGGCACTCGAGAGGTGAAGTATGTGATAACGCCACAATACATTGACTCAATTCATTTCTGCAATCAAAGCTGTTGCAACATGCAAGCACAGCCAGGAGGAAAAACACTGATGTCTGTTTACTTATTTTGTATGAGCAACATCATCATACCTAGCCTTATTGCTGTAACTACAACATCATCTGTGTGCTGTAATGTTACGTTGATGTTGGTGATGTCAGGTCTGGCATTTTTAAACAAGCTTTAGCTTCAAATTAAAACATTGAAATGTTTTCCAACCAACATGCCTTGCTAATTGCCATCTCTTTATGCACATAATGTGTGTGGTTGAGTTTCTACAGTTTCAAAAATATGCATCAGTAGTTCTTTAAAGGGTGCCTCACCAGGTTTAGGCATTGCAAACAGACAAGCGCAATGCGTAGATCATACAGTGGCAGCCAGCCTGCAAGGTATCGAACTTCTGCAAGTTGTGAAAACAGCTCATATTTCAAACAGAAGCCCACGCACCCTTCTTTTTCAGAGAGCCTCGCTTCCAGCCAGAGAGTCAAGCATCTTGTGTGAAAGCACAAAATATTTGACTGTTATACAGGAACACATTCTTGAGGGCCTCCTGTGTTGCTGTCAAGCAGTTTGTGTTTTCATACAAGATGCTTCGATGGCAACTAGCCCACTCTGTCATGTTACTCGGAGAGTCAAGGTCACACACAGAAATGCCTCAGCAGTGTACTGCCTGCAGCATTGCCGATTATGGCGCGTGGCCTAGGTAAATTGTTTAAACCCTTTAATAAGGGGACATATGAATACCAAAAGAAAAATGTTTATTTTCTATTAGATGTGCTGAACATATTAAGAATCGGCATAATCAACACAAACAAAAGATTATTTTGCGGAAACTTGCAGCAAGGGGGGTAAATGCCATGCAGGAAACTAGAACTTGGCCTCACCCCAAGCCACCTATGGCTTCGTTTGGCATTTTTGCAGACAGCTCTCGTCATATGTGAACCGTAGGTGTACAGTGCACAGCGATCAAACGCGATATTTGGAGCAAGTGACTGCGAGCGCTTCTTCAGCCACGGCTGAGGGCTGGAGACGCCAAGCAAGAGCCTTTGCGAAGATCAGAGCATTGTAATACAGTGTCGCTGTATTTGATCCGCCAGCGATCACTCAGCGCTCTCTGGTGCCGCAGAAACCACCCACCGCCATGTGGACCGATTATCGCATTTCAATCGCTGAGCACTGTACATTTTATTTGCCTTACATCACATGTATGACATCACCTCAGCTAGTGGTCTTGCACTGATCTGTCTCCTGTGACTGCGCTTCCAAAAGAAAGCAAGTCGCATGCCAGATTTCTTCCTTGTACTGTGTTCCTGCACTAAACACATAAACTGCGCCTGCAGCCTGTCATTCAGAGTTGGCCGAGGAGATTAAGCCAGAAACTTTTTACTCGATGCTGAAACTCGGCAAGAAAAAATAGTTTTTTTTTCTGGTACCTTGCCTCTTCAGTAAAGCATAGATGAGGAATGCAAAATACTACCATTGGGATTTCACCACACCGCATGAAGAGAAAGCGGAACAAAAAATATGTGGGGATTGCGATGTGTGACATGGTCCCTCTGCTCTAGTATAGAAGGGAGGGAAGGAAAGTTGCCTGCGAGCATCAGTCAAGGCAGTGGGAGAGTGTGTGTGTTGGCAGGCAAACTTGTTTCATGGTGGCATGGTGGCATATTTCAATTTCTCCCATCGTCTCTAATAACAAACTAATTTGGAAAATTTTTGCGGTAAGACGCTCCCTAGGCAGCAAGCACTCTACAATTTCTAGCATATAACCAAAATTTGGAATGGGGCCTGGTGAAGGGCTTTTTAACATTAGGCAGTATTTTTTTTTCTGTTTGTCTAAAAACATGGTACGCTTGGCAAGGTGAGCCCAGCAGATGTGGTCATTGACATTGTTTTGGGGAAAACCTAGCATAACTGTACGTTTTAATGACTTGGAACTGTGCCAATATTTTGCCTAGCAATCGGTAGTCATAACCTTTTTACAGAGTTGATTACCTTCAGCTAATGTGAGCAGCCAACTTGAGGTCTCTTGCCTTTTACGCATTGTTGGGGTGTTATAACTTAGTAAGCAATCATGCTAGTCGCTACAGCGGGTTGCAAGGCGCTGCGTAGTTGTGCTAGCTTAGCTTACTTTTTCTAGGCAGGATGGTGTCTGTAAATGGGTTATTGAACTGAATTATGTTCTTTTTCTTTTCCTTCTGCCTTTTAGATGTCTGATTGAGTGCTGTTGAGGTGGCTCAAGTGTGCACACTCTCACTTTTACATGTTTGGCACACCTGTGTAAAAAAACGAACATTTGCAAGAATGGGTTTGCGGCTCTTCCCCCCACTAAAGAAGGAACATTAAAACACTCGAAGAAGGAGAGGATATTGGAAAAAAGAAAAACACTGCAAAAAAAAAACACACACACAAACAGAAAGCCTGAAAAATGATGCTACCAGTCTTAGCTAGGTACGTAGTGCTGCTTTAATAAGATTGGCCTTTCATGTGGCGTCTCTTCTGCCCTTATGGTGTTCCATGTGGAAGAATGGAAAGGTGTGGCATCCTGTTCTTGTGTCTGCCTGGCTGCATGGAGACTTTATACCCTTGTTGTGCTGTGTGAGCCAATGTCCCCGAGTGCATGACCTGTTAGTTGTCTTGTTTTCGCTGCATCTATAGGGGTGACCTTGCAATGCCATTTGTGCAAGGTGTGGAATGGGTTTGATAGCAAAGGGCATTTCCTTGCAATTTTCCAATACTGTGTGAACGTGGACTGTGAGGCATGTCAGCTGCCTTGTAGTGGCGAGGGGTTACGGGATCGGTGACATTATGCATAGACCTGCAATACAAGTTCCAGTTCTAATGTATTCTCCCGAAGCTGTTCGCTTCATGTGTGTGCCCCTCACCGCTACGAGGCTGATGACACGCCGTGTGGTCGACGCTTGCGCAGTATTATTAAAAACTTGCAAGAGCTTAAGTTGCAGCAAAAAAAGTTTTTCATGTGCGTCACATGAGAGTTACGTCACCGTTGCCTCATTTTAGCAGCCTTGAGCTCCTGTTTGTTGGTTGCTAGTGCACTCGAGGTGGGGCATGTGGAAGAATGCTACTGAACCTTTTTATTGGCTTGATCTTGAAATTGTGTACTGCAAATCTCAATGCATCACCCGCTTCCATGGTCATAGTGGGGTATTGTTGCGTTCTGACATTTTAAAGAATTGAAGTCAGATTAAAATCTGCCAAGTAGCTGTTATGCTTACTATTGCATAAGAGTAAGGAAAAGGGGGGACAAGGGTTTTGAAAAGTGTGAAAGAGCAGGTAGCCTTTTAAGCAAGTTCGTTGGCTCCCAGCCACATGTACAAGAATAATATTTGATTTGGATGCTACGGAAAACATTGTCTGGCAGCTGCAAAGGTTTATTTACAGTGTTAAACAAGTGTTCCAAGGTTCCCTTTAGGATAATGGACTTCACCTGCTGTGTTCAACTTGGGTTTGGTTAAGTTTCAACTGGAAAATTTATTATACCTATCAAAGTATGAATGCGCTCTGGTAATGCCTACCAATTTCAAAACGGTCAGTGCAAGGCAAGAAATGTTGCCACTGCTTTAAAAGGGCCCTGAACCACATTTTATAGACGTTGAGAAATGCATTTGAAGTTAAATTAGAGTATTTCAGAAATACGTTGTTGCAAGAAGTTCTTCAATGCATTCAGAGAAGTGCAGTTATAAGCAATTAAACGTACTGTTCGGAGTGCTTCTGCTCCTTCTTCAATAATTTGCACGACGAAGGCTACGACGGAGCACGGTGGGCCCACAACACGCCGCTTTACTAAATGTCATCGTGGTGCGCAGTTCAAGTTTAATTTTGGATGCTCATATAGACGCCACTGTTTCCAATTTTGGTGCCCATGCTCACCAGATGTGCTTGTCCTCTGCGAGCCGCATCGCACTCAGCCAGTGTACTTGCTGTGGCACTCCACGGTGGCTGCGATATCTACGCTGCTTAGCAGACCGCAGCTACAAGCAACTGCAGCGTTTGTTTTTTGCACAACAGGGCTAGAGAGTGGGCTTATGGTCATGTGCTTCTGTCTGGCTCTGCTACGTAGTGTGGACCGGCTTTGTACCATGCCGGCTTGTCCGACGGATAGTAGCCACATCCAACTTTTGCATTTTGAAGCGCTGTCAATGGTTTGTTACAAAGCAAAGCCTGCCAAGGCATCTAACCAGGAGTGAGCACCTGCTGGAAAGCGTGCGTGTCGTCTAACATCACGTTTCACAAGGTTCAATGCTATTTGAGGGTTGAAAACTAGGCAAAATTAGCGAGTCCCGATGGCTGCAATACTAATGAGCAGGGTGGCTAAAGTTTCATTCCTACTAAGGTGGCCGGGGCTGAGCGTTAACAGACGACAGTCGGCTCCTTCCGGAAGTATATGATTAGTATTCAAATTCGAAAGTAGATTTTTCCTTACTTCAGCCTGTTTATTAAACTGTGTCAGCAAATGTACACAGTAGCAGTAGGAAGCGCACTGATCTAAAGAACTTTCTTGAATGATGTAAGCTATTGGCCAATTGCAGCCATGTATGGGAATCTGCTATATTATGAAATGAAGCGTCCAGAAAAGAGTGGAGACCAGGCTTCTGTTAAAAAAGAGCATTTGAGAGAAGGGGGATTTCATGCTCCGATTGTGAACTCCGTGCACTGTGCACAACTACAAAATGTGGCTGAGTGTTCACAGCAGCGTTTGTCGTCCATAGACTGTGTTTTTTCACCAACCCTGAGGGGTGGTTCTGGGCCCCTTTAAGCATCACTTGATTTTCTATCTTGTACGTACCCTTTTGCTGAACTGAAGCATGCTTTTAGTGGATCTCATTTTTCCTGCCTGATTGAAGCAAACTTTGCCTGTCTCTGAATGTTGTTTAGTAACTCCCGTGACTGCATTTTAAAAAGTTGTACTTGTCTGCTTCACCTGACCACAGCCTCATTGTAGTTAAATGGACACCACATAAAGCCAGGTTATGGTTTTCTTTTTTTTTTTACCACACGTGTGGAGGCTTGCATTAACGCTTTTTTTCCCTTTTTTGCTGCGATGCTGGACCTGCTACCTTGCAACGATTACTCAACTTGCTTGAGGACCCTAGTCAAGCATGAAATGCTTACAGACAGCGCCACCAAAAACTTTGTCGAACCTTGCTCAGATCTTGATGCCAGGCACTGAGAAAGTCTTTCCCTGCATTTTTAAGCCAGAACAGGAGAAACTCTCGCTGCTGAACTGCAGTTCGGAGCGATAGACCAGTACTCGCATTTTGATCCGCACGAGGCCTGTCAGCAGTGGAGCAGCGACGGGCGAAAGTAAGCCTATCTGCGTGTAAATAATGCGATCACAAAAAAAATACACTTGTGGTTATAATTTGAAGTGATCTTGCGAAGAAACTGTAAACAACGCATAAAAATGGATGCCTGCCAGGCTTTATTCATCATCACTGCGAACCCTCATCACAAAATAAAGTGAAAGCACGAGTGCTGATGATGCCCTTGTCACTGTCAGAAAGAATGGCGTCGTACTCCTTGACATCCACCAAGTTTACTGAACAGGCAGCACTTAGGAAGTGCCTGCGACACCGAACATGCCAAAGCGTTTGACGGCTTGCATGGTGGACTGCGGTGATGCCCTGAAAAGACTTCGAAGACCATTTGCTTGAGCCACTTGCATAACAACACCGATAGTCTTGCACAAGATTGCATTTAATAGGCCATAACCACATTGAATACAAAGAAGCCCATTAAGTTCCAGCGGTTTCATAATGCTGTTGTGGCACAATCTGGCATAGGCTGCACCGCTCGCCTGTGTGGACTGCGACACTCGGAGGCTTCTGTGGTATGTGCTGGAGGGCTTTATACGTGGTAGCAATTGCAGTAGGGCCTAGGGGTTTAGCTTTACCCAGTTCTGAAGCACGGTAAAGATACCTAATTGCTGACCAGCTACCGTCCTATACTGCTTACGAGCTGCCTTTGTAAGCTTTTTGATAAAACGATCATTCGAGTCCAACAAAGTGCTTGATCCATTTCAATGTGGCTTTAGGGAAGACTGATCTGCAACCGACCATCTTGTATGCATCAAAGTAAACATCCGTGGTGCATTTGTACACGAGCAGTACATCTTGTCTATATTCGTCGATATGGCAAAGGCGTACAACACGACATAGCTGTACTGTATACTATGAGCAAGACCTGTCGTAGATCGGCATTCAAGGAAATATGCCTAACACTATAGAAAGCTACCTGTCCAACTGTACTTATCAAGTCAGAATTGGCAATGTATTGTCTCGTCCATTTACACAGGAAACTGGTATACCTCAAGGAGGTGCGCTCAGCTGCACGCTCTTCATTGTTAAAATGACCTCGCTCCGTGCGTCGCTGCTGCCTCCAGCAATTACCTATTCTGTCAATGTAGACGACGTACAGTTAGGCATCTAAGCTTTTAACCTCGCAGTTTGTGATTGACATGTACAGCAAAGCCTAAACAAAGTGTCTAAATGGGCTGGAGAAGACGGATTTCAGCTTAACTCGCTAACAAGTTCCTGCGTTCTTTTCACAAGAAAGTTATGACTAGTTCCAGATCCCAGTATTGAAGTGTCTGGGCAGCGTATACCTGTGAACAAGGAGCAGAAGTCTTTAGGCATCGTGCTTGATGCGAAATTTACCGTCATTGCACATATCAGATATATCAAAGCAAAGCGCCAAGGTCAATGAACTTACTGAATATGCTTTCTCATACAACATGGGGAAATGACAGGATTAAACCTCTACAATAGCCATGTTCAATAATTTTTGGATTACGGTTCCATGGTGTATCACTCTGCCGTGCTGAGCATGCTTAAAAGCGCTAGATCCGGTCCATCATCTGGGTATCCGCCTGGCCACAGGCACCTTCAGAACAAGCCCTATTGAGAGCCTACGCATTGAATCGAACGAATGGTGCCTTTACCTATAAAGAACATACAGCAGGTTCACATATTTCCTCAAAGTACAGTCTCACCCTTGACATCCTTGCTACACATACGTCAATGATGTGGCTTGTGTTGCACTATTCCATAATCGACCCTCAGTGAGAGCCTTTTTGAATGCGGGTCAGAAAACTTAGTGATGGAATGGGTGCCCCAATCCTCGAACATTGCCTAATGGCTCCAGTAAAGCTTTTACTGCCGTGGCAATGGCAAATTGTTGAATGCGACACAGCATTTATAAACATACAGTGAAATCTCGGTACAACGAACTTCAGGGGACCGCGGGAAAATGTTCGTTATTCTGAAAGGTCGTTATAGTGAAAGCCCAAAAATTAGCCATAACAATAGCATTTCAGTAACGCAAGCGTCCTACCTTTGAAGCGGTACCTCCTTGAACTCGTTTCTCACACAATGCACACGTGATCGTCAGACAAGGCACATTTATTTGAAATGGTCTGTGATCGTCTTCTGACGGGTGCAGCACAGACTCTGCAGCACGAACGATTCCAGACCGTCCGCATTCTTATGCACGCCTTCGGTCGCTGTGCCGCTTTTGGCTATAAATATGCAGAGTTTTCGCAAGCAGTCCAACGCATCTGTGGCCGACACGGACTCGTCGCGGTCTTCGGGTGCTGCCGTAACGTGCAGCAAGATTCTTGCTGGTGCTTAAAGATTTTCTCCTTATCTTTGAGAATCGTGGCGATCGTCGACCGCGCCACTCCACGTTCTTTAGCCACGACGGATTGTTTCTTCCCGTCTTCTATCTCGCGAAGAATCTCTACTCTCTCGCTCAAAGAAAACTGCTTTCGCTTCTTCGCCGTGGTTAGAGTTGTTGAGCTCATGGCAACGCGAACGCCGGCACGCACTTCTAACACAATAATATAACCAGAAGAAAAACAAGATGGACAGGCCTGATACGGGTGACAGCACGCGAACAACTGAGAAAACAAGCAAGAAAAACGTGATGCGTCGTCAACTCCGCAACAGGAAAAAAAAAAAGCCCACTTCAGCGTTAATTACTACTTTTTTTTTTTCTTCTGCCGCACCGTCTCAGGTTTTACGAGCCCATGCTCCCCGCCTCTCCACTCACAAAACCTGGTGCGTCGTTGCCTCCACAACGGAGAAGGAAAAAAAAGTCCCCGCCCGCATCTTTCTCCTTCCGCGCCATCTCAGGTTTTTGCGGGAAGCAAGTTGCAAGGCGGCCCGCTCTTCGCGCTGCGTCGTCTGCTAGCTTAGAGCTCTGACTGCCGTGACGGATACACTGAAATCTAAGAATCCTCGCATTTCGGGATATGAGTTCGTAGTACTGAGGTGTTGTTAAGATGACACGGAAATTAAATAACGATCGTTATTCTGAAATGTTCGTTATTCTGAAGTTCGTAGTAGTGAAATATTTTTACATTGAAACTATAAGCAGTCGGCACGGGATTTCATAAAAGTTCGTTAATCTGAAATGTTCGTTAATGTGGTGTTCGTTGTAACGGGGTTTGACTGTAATAAAAAACGCCCCAGATGCGCACATACATATCAGTGAAGCTATTACTGCCGGGGCAATGGCAAATTGTTGAATGCGATACATCATTTGTAGACATAACACAATGTGCCCCATATGCGCACATACCTATGCACTTTCGAGAGCTTCAGTTGAAGCACATCTGCCCAGAGTTTTATACAGATGCGTCATTGTCACAAGTCGGCCTGTCTTACATGGCTGTCAGCTCATTGTTTTCGGAATGTGACGTTCTACATCTTGAACCTAGTATTTTTATGGCGGAGGCCTATGCAGTACTGTCGGCTACTAAACACATTAAAAAAGCAAAGCTTCCAAAGGCCATTATGTCCACAAATTCCCTAAGTGTTGTTAAAACTTTACAATTGCTATGAAAACAAAATAATCCTGTAATCAGTGACCTCTGTTCACTGCTCTACAATACATATGCATCTAACCAACAGGTTGCAATGTGTTGGTTGCCTGGGCACAGGTGTACAGAGCTTGCAGATAAAATGGCAACTTTCATAGCTTCAAAACCCAGCAATCTGGCCATTCCTACGCAAAAAACTCGGGAGCTATTGGCGACACTTGTGGGACGAGCAAACACTGAATAAGCTCCATGTAATTAAGCCACTTTTAGGTAACCAGCCATCATTAACAGTCATGACGATCTGAAGCTCTTGTCTGCTGCCTCAGAATAGGGCATACATATGATACACGCACACACACACACGCGCGCGCGCGACGCACATATACGCTTATGCACACCCTTGAACTGGTGCTGAGCCTCCCAGCTGCTATGGCGGGTTTGGCGAGGGGCTGATCGTTCTCCATGTTTGGCTGCTGCAAGCTTACCTACTTTTTAGTAGAGCACATGCCTCCAGAGCCTTGTGCTCTAGGGTCTCAGGGAGGCGGTAGTGCTAATGCAATCTTAAGCATTTTTTTTCACGCTATTTCAATTTAGAGTATATTTTATGCTCATCGCTCACATCACTCCTCCTTGACATTATTTTAGCACTTGTATATTTTACGTACCTTACAAAGAATATTTTTAGGGCTCTATACAGCCTCGCTCCGTCCGACATTTGTCATTCATCGCATCACGCATCATCAACTTCCCCACACCATTTCTTGGCTCTCTGGCCATCCCTGGCGCTTGTGCCAAAAAAAAAAAAAACCTACATCAGCATCATCAACCTGTGGTAGATGTGGTTAGAAGCTGACAGTCCTCCACATCATTCTGGAGTGTTGGGAAGCCGAAGCTGACAGAAACAAATATTTTCCTCTAGCACACCGCTAGCATGTCCCTCTCCATCCTGTAATGCTTCTTGCTGCAGAACCATTTTTTTTTTTAACACGAAATCACTTCTAGGATTCCTGAATGTTGTCGTCTTGCACGTTATTAGACCAAGAAAGTCGTAGCGCATCCTCTCGCCAGAGGACAGCCATCTCCTCGTAGGAAATTGACGGTTTTCCAACCCTGTTTTTCAAGGGTTCTGTTAAGGCAGTAGTGCTTCTCTGACACATTTAGTAGACCATATCAACCTTTCACCATGTCCCTTTTGTGCTCATACACTTCACTAGTAATTGCCACCATTATAAATACATTTTATGCACTTTACAGCGACTGTTTTTAAGGCCTCTTTACAGCCACGTCTTGACTAACTCTAGTAATTCATTGCGGCATTTTGAACTCATTTAACACTAGCCTGGCACTTCTTGGCCATACTTGGCCCTTGCGCCATGAGAACCGCATGTCATCATCATCATCATCATAGTGTTGTTGAATGCTTGTAATGAAGCTGCCTTCTTTTACCAGCTGCTGTTCATGTATCTTTCGCTTGTGGCTGCATGATAAGGATGGATAGCTTCTGCTACTGTTATCAGAGTTTGCACAGCTTCAAGGAAGTGTGTATGCTTGCCGTGTACCTAACAAACCAAGGACAATGCATTTATGGAGGGCTATACTATGGAACAGTCTGAGACTTCAATGCAAGCTCTGTTCACAATTCCGCACTGCACTTGGGGTCAATGCCTCTGCACTCTGTAACTTATTGCTTTAAGCAGTATTGACATGAGAGAAATACCTGGCGTTGCAGCAGGGCGCGCAAACCGCCTGACATTTTTGGCGCCAGAGGGGTGACGTAGCCAATGCCAGGGGATGCTCCGGCACCAAACATCACTCCTTTGGCGGGGAAAGAGCAGGATTCTAGCCAACTAGTCTAGCAACCTATTGCACAGTGCTCAAAATAGCTGCTGCCTTCACAAGTGCTTGGCAGTCTTGTTCGCTTCTGCGATTGCTTTTTGAACATGTTGAAGCTCGGTGATGGAGCAACTATTTTTGATCTCACTCATGGTGCACCAGATAGCCGCTACCGTGCTAGATGTTGACAGTTTAGGTCGTTAAAACTGTCTCTAAACATTCACATCTCTCAATCCCCGCACCATACCTTGCAAAGTTAGTGTGAGTGGGGCAGCATTGTGACGGCTCATTATGTCACGCTCCCCTCCGTGTCTAGGACCACCCCTGTGTGAATGCTGCTTGAGGGGTGCCGATATTGAGAGAAGCTCACCTTTGTCATAGATATGTGCAAATGTGATGGGATGGCTCATCTGTGCAAGTTCTGTTTGAGTTGAACAGTGGGGGTGCATTTGCCGTTGCATTCTTAGGTTGTTGCTCACTGTAGTTGGACTGCTTCTGTGGTTAATTACTAGCACTTTTTTAATAGTTTTGCTTGAAAATTGTTGCAAAAGGAGAGTTATGGAAAACAAATTGACAGGGCACTGCATGCTGTGCAGTGCTGCCTGCTAAGAAGAATGATTTGATTACTACTTTATTGTAAACAGATTCTTGTGTTCACAAGTTCAGAGGGTGGTTTAATTTTATTAGTGGGGTTCCACTGTACAGATTCTGCTGTTTCCTGTTCCAGTTATGGCCCTAAATGCAAGCTGTGCTGGATTTTTGTCACCTACCTGGAAGGTTTCACTTATTTGTTTCTATCTAAAATATAGAAAGGACGTAGCTGTGCATTTAGTTGAGGTCTAGCTTCTAAGTTTTCAAAACATTTTCTTGCTTACTTCATTAGCCTTGGTTCGCGAGAAGCCACTGCGCGCCGGGTCAACAGACATCCCAACTGCAGGGATTGACGATCTCAAGCTTGCTATGCGAGTAGGAAGGAAAATTAGTGTCAAGAGCTTGGGCCAGTTGGTCAAACCACGGTGCAAGGACATATTAAGTGGCAACACACGCCACTGTGCCCGACCAGATAGTGTTCATAGCTGCGGTAATCATGCCGGGGCGCTCCCACTGTTGTCGTGGTCGATGCCTGTACCATGCAGCGGCAAATCGTTTTCTCCAAGATCGCACAATGCACCTTTTGCTTAGCTGAACCAGTGCGCCTGCAGTTGTGTCACCTCTCCTCCTGGGTCTGGCTGGTCTTCACAGCTTCGTCCAAAGAACAAGCAGCCCATCACCAATGCCAGGTGCATAGTCGGTGACAAGCATACACAGGCCCAAGCCATCACTGAAGCTTTTGTGCAAACACCCCAGCACGAAACTGGGACGCAGAAGGCCAGCAACAAAACAATTAGCGCATATCTTTGTTATTGTTAGCCTTCAAAATTTTATTGAATTGTTTACAAAATTAGTTCCTCGCCTACCCAAATAAAAATTATTGCAACATACCGTGCACTGTATACCGTTTAGTGAAAGGCAAGCTTAATGGAACTGACTAGACCACCACTACACAAACTAAATGGGGAGAAAATATGCATCAAGCGGTTATAAAACTGCCTGTCCGCCAAGCGCCGGGTTAGTTATGTGTTGGGCTGACTTCATGGACAGTTGGCTTGCAAAGTTGGCTGTGGGACCTAATTTTCCCTCCTACCTAGTTTCTTTCCTTCGTGCATGTTCCGTGCTCTGTGTACGTAACATGCACAGAGTAAAGAAATTATCCCATAGTTTCTTGTGTTAAGTTAGTGTCTGGGAGGCATGGTGTTGATGACTGATAATATGCATGTTTGTGGTTGTTGACTCATTTTCTATTCTAGTTCATGTCTACTTGGTTTGAAATTTAAGTGTTATTTTCTTTAAGATGCAGAGCTCTCATTTGTTATAAAGAGAGCCTTTTGTGCAAGAACATTTGCAACCCAGATGCCTCTCTCTTTTTAACATGTGAACTATCACACTGTGCGCTAGCAGTTTTAACACTGTACAAGGTGGCTCCTCAGTTGCAGGTTGAATTTTTCTATTCATTTTTTTCTATGCTTTGTGTTTGGAGTAAAGCAGTGGCTTTACATTTGTGTTCACTTCTGTCCAATGGGAGCTGTCCTTTACTGTGTCAGGCAGGACACAATGCTTGCATTTTTACCTTGCTAGTGTATTGTCGGGATGTCTGGTTAGACCAGTGGCCCCTTCATTGTAGAGTTTTCTTCCTTTCTTCTGCGCACTATGTACGTACTGAATGAGGTACTCAAATTGTATTGAGGCAACTTGTTCATTGCTGAATAAGGATATAGTTTGGAAGGTTCCTGCAGGATAGGATTAAACGTGAAGGACTGCCTTTGTGCCATGGCTTACGGGATTATGATGACATTTCTAGGCTGAAGGCACAGGGGCGAAACCTTCGCCGGCTATGGCGAGACCTTTTGCAAGTCAAACGGGACAGTTTGTGGCTACCATGGGACTTTGGTGGGGTGTTGCTGCGTGTGGTGGGAGGGACGTTGTCACTTGCGTTACCTCTGCAGTGGAGAGGTGCATCTCTCATCTTCCTTGTGTGAAAACCCCTTGAGGCGGGAGACATTAGTTGCACTGTGGCTCTGATTCAACTTGTGTTCTACATTCTATATGCATATCTTTAAGGAAGTTTTGAAAAATGATGTGCCAATGCATGTTCAGTTTGGAAATGTCCGCAGAATTTTCTTTTTCCTTTTAGCTTTGGGCTTCACATGCAATGTGTGGGCTCCCCGAATGAGCAAGTTTTGAAGCCATGGCCCTGCAAGCCATGGGAATTGAAAAACTAGGCTCATTGCCTGGAATGTTGTCTGCCAGAGTGCACACCCACTGAGTGGTAGTAGTGTAAGTTTATTAGTATCTATTTCACTGGGCAGTGCAGGGGGGGGGGCTTGCAAGAGGGGCTGCATATCCGTACTGGCTTGAACATTGATTAGCACGTTAGGGCAGTCAGTGTGGCCCCTGACTATTCTACAGCACATCATTTCATAGGCTATGGCACCTGCTTGCTATTGAAGATTGTAGGGAGATCATTTTGCTTTTGTTTATTGTGCCTGCCTTGATAAGCTGAGTGCAAAGCTCTCCAGACTTTGTGTTGTAAGACTGTCTGTGTCACTTCATTACAGCATTCTTCCAGGTGTAGGGTCTGTGCGGGGTAGTGCTGGTGGGCTGCATTTTGCACGGGCGCTGCTTGTGTGTACCCACTGCTGACCGTGACGTGTTCCATGCCCTTCCTGTTCTCCCTGTTGCAGGAAGAAGTGCCTTAATGAGAAGCACCGGCGGGAGCAGGAGAACGTCTACCTGGAGGAACTAGCAGAACTGATCTCTGCTAGCCTGTCTGACATGAATTCCCTGTCCGTCAAGCCAGACAAGTGTGCCATACTGCAGGAGACGGTCAACCAGATTCGCCGGATCAAGCAGCAGGAGGCGAGTGGCGGCGGAGGCCTTGGCGAGCTGCAGCAGAGCGAGGTGTCGTCGAGCAAGCCAACCATCCTGAACAGTGACGTGCTTGGGCCCTTGCTCCTCGAGGCGCTGGACGGGTTCCTGTTTGTGGTTAATACCGAGGGGCGCATCGAGTTTGTGTCGGAAAACGTCTCGTCCTTCCTGCAGTACGGCCAAGGGGAGCTGGACGGCACGAGCATCTACAACATTCTGCACCACGGCGACCATGGCCGCTTTAGCAGCAACATGCTGCCCATGTCGCTGGGCGCCAACGGCCTGGGCTGGACCGAGGTTGGAGGCAAGAGCCGCTCGTTTCAGTGCCGCTTCCTTTTGCGCCCACCCGACGCCGAGGACAAGCAGAATAGTGCGCGCATCGCCCCCCTCTACGAGAACATGCTTATCTCAGCCCTCTACCTGCCCTCCTACCCCAACGGCTCCGGCACGGGAGGCGCAGGCAGCGGCGATGAATCCGGCGCAGACTCCGGTCAGTGCCTGCTCACCTCCATTCTCTCTGGGCCTTCTAATTATCATGATGACTCTACATAGCATGAAAAAACAGGCAGGCTGGAAGAGGGACAAGACAAACATTCACTTGCAAATGGTAGTTTGTTATGAACGTCACAGAATATATACACGCTAAAAGAACAACAACCTGGCAGTTAACCAAAACCGCATCACCTTGAATCTAAAATAATATCTAGCCAATTCTCCCCATCTGTCCCTGCCTTCTTTTTGCTCTCTCTACGTTCATTATGAATGGAAACCAACTTGCTGCACTTCATTGGCATATCACTTGTTGCATGCAGTCTCAGAGCACCTACTACAGTGGTCGTAGTGTCTGCTCTCTGAGCTTTTACTGTTACAACACCATTAACTGCGGGCAGGTTGGGGGAAATGACACTGCTGTAAGTAGTGAGGTCCTGCCAAAATTTTGAACGCACTTCGATGATGTTGCATGCTTAGCCGTGTTATCCATGTTGAAGTATGGAGCTAGTTGTGTGTCGTACTGTTCTTGAATTAGCTCTTGACTCCAGCTGGTACTTGCTTGCATTGTTATTCAAGGTGGCGACTGAATAAACATTAGAATTTATGGAATTCGGAATATCAATCTTCTTGTCAGTGCACTCTATTCTGGTAATATAGGAGAGTATTACTCCTTTAGCAGCAGAAAGAGTAAATGGATTTAGGCTTTTTGTATTTCCAAGTATTATGCTTAGCTCCTTTTCGGCATGTTGTCTAGTTCTGTGTTGCGTTAAATGTGCAACTGAATTCTGTACACACATCTAGTCATTTGGGTGTATAGCTTCATTACTGCCATTGCCTTGATAATGAAAGATGTGATCAATGTTGGCTTGTTTGTTGTTTATGTTTATGGTGGATCCACACGACAGACTAAATGAGTCTTTTCCGCGACGGACGGCGCATCACGTGACTACGCGTCACAGATTCATGCCGTCCGCGCATTGTCCACGACCCCTACGGATGGCAAATGCCGAGCTATTTTTCGCATCTGGATTCTGGGGGTCGAATGCTGCAGATTTAGCCCAGCATGCTTCACAGTCTGGCAACAAGCGCAACTTTGGGATCTTTCTGAAACGGCTTCATCTCTGTTGAGACCATTCGTGCGTGCTTGTGCGCGCGACTTGCACAAGAGCGACTGCAATGAACTTGAGCGACGAGGCAACTTTCTTCTTCTTGCATCTTGTGGAGCAGTTCCCTGCATTGTGGGACATGACTCTCACCGATTACGCAGACACGAGAGCAAAAGAGACGATTTGGCAGCAACTGAAGAAACTGCTCTCTTGTCACTCGAAGCAGCCTCTGGTGTTCTTCAATGTCGCTGACCAACAGCTCTCGGTACAAGTGGTTTTGCATACGGAGATTCTTGTTGGCGATATAGTTATTTCGCCAACAAGACCTCTTTCGATGGAACAAGTACTCATCATCCTATTCGGACAAAACTGCCATTGCGGCCAACTGTCATTTCCTTTCGATCTCCATCTTCATTCAGAGTGAAAAACACGTATGAGAGTCCTTATTACACCGATGGCACCATCTAGAGTGAGTAAAAACAAGCACATTTGTAACTTACGGCCACTGAGATCCGCTCGGACCACCGCAACATGTTCGAGGCCATGTTCAGCCAATGCAGCCACTCTAAGCCTATACGCCGAGAATCTGAGTATGGCTTTCGGAAATGGTGCCCACTCATCATGAATACTTTGCTGATGAAGCTTCTGGACAAAAATTTAAACCAAATACAAGCCTCAGTTTGAAAGTTACAGGCCACACAGTGGACGACGACAACTTGACAGGTTCGAGGCGGATGGCAGTTGCTTCGGGCGGTGCTGCCGTCTTTTTTTCCTCGGCGCGGTTGTCTGGGTGCGCTTCGCAGCCAGACAGGCAGCGGAATAAGCATCCGCAGAACAGATTTTCGCAGAGCCGTCCATTGTGTGGATCCACCAAGAAGAGGTGACCAGTTGATCAGACTTTTGCTTGTGAACAGTGCTTGATGTATGAAGGATTCAAAACAGTCCTTTAGGGCACATTCACACCGGCGACTTGAGGAGGTCGCGCGACCAAGTTGGTCGCTTTGCGACCAGTCGCAAATGGTCGCAAACGGTCGCCTTTCTCGAAAAGCGACCATTTTGGGCGAGTCGCTCTCTGCGCGATTTTTCAGTCGCGCGACCGTGGTCGCAAAACTGATAAACCAATCAGCAGCGCACCGGAAGTGATCATTCGTGTGTCTACATCCGGCCTCCTCCGGCGTCGCATTCAAATTCCGCGTAGATTCCGAGAGTTCTCGCTGAGAACGATAATCTCCGGGATTGCGACTTGCGGGTCGCGCTCAGCCGGGTTTGCTGGTGTGAACATCAGTCGCCTTCGGTCGCTTTTTGATTGCGAGTCGCAAACGGTCGCCCGACCTCCTCAAGTCGCCGGTGTGAATGTGCCCTTAACCATTCAGTCTAAATATAACTCGGCATTCTACTCGAAACAAATTTTCTTGCAGTATTCGTATTTGACTACTAAATGTTTTGCTATTCAGATGCCACTAGTTGCATGCCAGCAGCAGTTAAGGCAGAGGTCATGTGCCCATGCTGAACTGGTGGCAGCTTATCAGATAGCCAGTCGCGCAACCTCTAGTTGATTGCTGGTGTGAGTGCTCCCTTACGTGTCTGGTAATAATTTCGAACCGTATTAGTGCAGGATGTGGTTTGCAGTCATTCTTGTAGACTGACTGCCCTGAGACTAAGTCAGGGGTAGTGCTTTAAGCTTTATAAAATTTCAGTGAACAGAAGTAATTAAAAAAATGTTTTTTTTTTTTTTCGTGTCAACCCCTCACCCCCCTTTCTGTCTATACTGGGCTGACGAGTAGAAGCGCAGAACTGCCTGGTCTGTGTGGCTCGCCGTATCCCCGCGAACGAGAAGATTCCAGCCTCTGTAGGTGTGGAGCAGTTCACGACACGTCTTGACCTCAGTGGCAAAATTCTTGCTGTCGACACCAGGTGAGTCCTCCACCAACGCTGTTTGCATCTTTCAAAGTCGAAGTGTCTACCAACCGGGAAAACCGGGAATTCTCAGCGAATTTGAATAGTCTGGAAATACTCAGGGAAACCTCAGGGTATTAGTGCTTTTATCAGGAAAAATTAGCTGCAACTTTATTGAAAGGGAAAGAAAGTCGTGACAATGTTGGCTTCAGTGACAAGAATTGCAACAAATCATCATTGACACAGTGTCATTGGCACGAGGTATTGCCAGAGTAGCTAACGATTGATTTTCCAGACGCCCGATTTTTCGAATATGCCCGATAATTTGCACAGCTTTGCGGCACCATCGCATGCTCAATATAGTCAATGTATATTGCCCTGACTACAGGTCTGAAATGGCATTAATCAAAGCCACCACCGCTGCCATTTTGATTATCTCGCCGCTTCGAACCGGCACTCTCGCACGCAGATCCGCTGGCAGCCGTAGCCACCACCACGGCAACGTTAGGGCTAGCTGCTTCTACGTTTGCTTTTAAGCTTCTTGCCGTGCGGTAGTGTGTTTTTCATTGAATGAATTCGCCGCTGTCGGCAATGGCATCAACTCCACCTATGTAATCCTTGCGATTGGCTTCGAAGCTCACAGAGCAGGGCGCGTTGCGTAATGCGAGTCTCCGAAATTTAGCTTTGCCTTAGTACAGCAGTGGTATGCGGTGAAGGATAAGCATAGGAAGGGGCAATTGTCACGGGGCACAGTATGTATTCCTTAATTGTACATGCGTGCACCCCCATCTCATGTCACAGTACGAGCACCGAAATACCTAATAAGTGTGCTGGCAGGCCTTAAGAGCTTTTTCAGACGTGCCTGTCGCAATTTTAGCCCTTAAGGGCAGTTAAACACATGCATTCATTTTTTTTTTGACTGTCCAATCTTTTGGATGTTTTTGTGGCACCTGTACAACTGACCGAGAGGATGCTGTCAAAACGCTGGCGTAAGGAAGTGCGGTAGCAGCAGCAGGCGAATTCACTTTTGTGCTGCCTTGCTTCAACACGAACTAAGTGGCAAGAACACAGCGTATATGAAGCTATCGGCCCTCGGCGCTTGCCTCTGTTCCCATCGCAGTTTGCCTCCCGTATAGGACCCGCGCGGCTGTTTTAGCCGTGTCACATGCAGCAGCCACTGGAGTTGAATCCCTTCCTCTCACCGCCTCCCAGGTGCCTTGCTTGCTTCCTCCCAGCTTTCCTCCTTTGCGCGTCCGAGCTTGAGCCACTGTCGTACAGCTCACTCTCGCAAGCTTTCAGTCGTACATACAGCATACAGTGTGCGGTGATTATGATATTGCCCTTGGACTTTATACGGGGGGACATCACGGTGACGCCGCCGCCAGCATAAATCTGCCTGGAGTGCCCATGTAATTGCTATGTCAATAGTAAACCAGAGTAGTATTCATAAAAAACATATTGGGCTACATTTCAAAATTTCTGACTGTATAGCAGAATGCATGTTGTTGTGATTGCTATCGCTAATTAAAAATCGAAGGGCACTATTACCAAAATTTGCATGCACTAGACGGTTTCAGCATTGGAGTAATCTGCTTCAATATTCAGCTTGAGCCATTACTTAAGACAGTTGCAGTGCAGCGCTCGTGTCGGTTCGTCGTGGTTTCAAAGCGCGTTGCCATAGTCCATTATTCCACCAAAATTCAGATTGGCCTGCCCCAAACTTCTTCAAAATGAAATTTTATCTGCTCCACATTGCTCCAAAGTGAAATTTAGTCTGCTTCAAGCTGCTCCAAAATGCAATTTTACTTGCTCCAAAAATTGCTCCAAAATGACTCTGGGCGGTCCCGTTCCTAAAGTTGGGATTTTGAAACCTCTAGTGTGTGCACTGTGTTTATGTTCTCAATGCTTGCACGTGTGCTTTTTAACAGTGGTGTGTCGTCGACGTACAGCCAGTACCTCAACAAGTCCCTCGTGGGACGTGTGATCCAGGAGCTCTGTGATTCCAGGGATCTCCACAAGTTGGATCAGCATCTTAAAGAAAGTGAGTGGTGTCACTTTCCTCCACCTTTAAGTAGAACTAGTGAACTTGCCGTGTAGTGCAAATTTTTTCTTTTGGAGGCTGGTAAGCTCCAGGCATTCTAAGACTTGCTTTTGCATGCAACACAGTAACTGCCTGTTGTGAATCGAAGGTTAAAAAAAAATACAGGGCTGTTTGAGACGAGAAGAGACAGCCCAGATTATTGGAACCTGCTGACGCCAGAAGTAGGGGGAACCTCAACATGTGACATAGGTGAAGATAAACAAAATAATAAAATCTTCAGCGCACCTTGATGTTTTTGTTTTGGTCTGGAATCTCTCCAATGACCTTCATCTCAACGCTGTCCCATGCAGCCCTCCAGCAGGGTCAGCACACGAGCGCCATTTACCGGCTCCAGGTGACGCCCGACAAGTCTCTGCTGGTGCAGACCAAGAGCAAGCGCTTCAACTGCAACCAGGTCACGAGCGAGCCAGAGTTCCTCATGGCCACCCACTCCATCATCCGGTGAGGCTGCCTTAAATATTCTGGGCTTTGTAGGGGGCACTAGGGTGCTAATCCATTCTTCCTACCCTGCTGTTGTGATCAGTGCTAACTTAATGTTGTCTTTTTTTTTTCATTTATGAACTTTACACACTCTTGCTATACAAAACAAGAGAATGATAAAACATTGTGAGAAGCCAGTAGGTATCTGCTTAAGCCACAGGCATTTTGTGGTGCTGGGAGGGAAATGACACCTCTGAGTTGTTATCGCAGGTGTTGTGCTTCCTTGCCTAATAGCAGGTAGGGTCCAGGGGAGCTCCTAGGGCACTGAAAGACAAGTGATTTGGAACACTGTCATGTTCCACGGTGAATTTAATAGTTATGAAAGGCTTGTTTCCCTTCACGTTCAGTCAAGCGGTCCATAATACAGTGAAACCTCGTTAATGCTGGCTCCAGTAACAGGAATTGCAACAAATTGTCATTGACGCCGTGTCATTGGCACGAGGTATTGCCAGAACACCTAACGACTGATGTTTCAGACGCCCGATTTTTCGAACATGCCCGATAATTTGCACAGCTTTGCGGCACTACCACGTACTCCATATAGTCAGTGTATATTGCCCTGACTGCAGGTCTGAAATGGCATTAATCAAAGCCACCACCGCCGCCACTTTGATTATCTCACTGCCTCGAACCGGCACTCTCGCACGTAGATTCGCTGGAAGCTGTAGCCACCACCGCGGCAACGTTAGGCGTAGCTGCTTCTACGTTCGCTATTAAGCTTCTTGCCGTGTGGTGCTGTGTTTTTCATTGAAAGAATTCGCCGCTGTCAACAATGGCACCGACTCCGCCTTTGTAATCCTCGCGATTGGCTTCGAAGCTCGCAGAGCACAGCACGTTGCATAGTGCCAGTCTTCGAAAGTTAGCTTTGCCTTAGTACAGCAGTGTTACGCGGTGAAGGATGAGCGTGGGAAGAGGCAATTGTCATGGAACGAAGTATGCATTCCTTAATTATATACGCGTGCACCGCTGTCTCCTGTCACAGTATGAGCACCGATATGCCTAATAAATGTACTGGCAGACGTAAGAGCTATTTCGGACATGCCTGTGGCAGTTTTAGCCCTTAAGGGCAGTTAAAGACATGCATTCATTTTTTTCGCGCTGCCCGATCTTTCGGATGTTTTTGCGGCCCCTAGGGAGTCCGAAAAATTGGACGTTGTCTGCACAAGAGGATGCTTCAAATGATCCCTGGGGTGAATGCGTGGCAGAAGGAGGATGAGAACAGAAACGACCGAAGCACTAAATGGGAAAGGAAGCGTGCCGACACCTCTTTGAAGGAGCTTGAGCTCAAAAAAGAAAGTGTAAGCTGACGCTGAGATGCAGGTGTCCCTCAATTAAACCAAAATAAACTCTTTAAAGCAGTGAAACCCAGCACTGAGATGTTGTGTACAGGCTGAAAGTATCTCAGGACAGTTGAGGTTGACTTTCCAGCTGCTGAGAGAGAATCTTAGTTGTGACAAAGTTAAGGCCTCATACCGATGACCTTTCTATCAGTTGATAGAAATAGCTCATATTCAAAACTATTTACTTATGTATGCATCTCCTTTTCATTCGTATTTGAAAATGTTCAACTCAATTTGGAATGTGTTTTACCATTTTTTTCACTGTGAATTTTACTAACAACTTCCCTCTGTTTTCTTTTTAAATAAAATATATGTTACTCCTTACTATTCAAACTGGATTAAGTCATTTTCTTTGTTTCAACATGCTTACTAGAGAGTGACAGCGTCGAACAACTAGGTGTCAGCCTGTCTTGACATAAAATAATGTTCTGGCTCATTCAGGGAATTTATAAGGTGCTCAAGGAAAAGCTGGAAAACTCGGGGAATTTGGAAATGTCAACTTGGTAGACACCCTGTAGAATGCATTAATTGTACACTTCTATTCTTAAGAATAGCGGTAAGCTGCCTGTCAATACTTGTCATGTATCCCCTTCAAGCCATTTTTATTCTTCCGTATTATTCCTGCTCATGATCTGGGTCTTTTGCGACTACCGTATTTACTTGCATAATGATTGCACTTTCTTGTCAAAAAAATTGACGCAAATTCAGGGGTGCGATCATTACGCTGGTTAAATTTTCCGCGAAAAGAAAATTTTTTTTTTCATACCGCATTTGCTGTGAGATGACAATAGGTCAACAAACAGGGAGCTGCCACTGTAGCAGTGTGGGACACCAAAACGAAAATGGCGGCCGGCGGAGCAAGCCGAATGCGCCGAACGTGCCGAACGCATTTATTCTTCTTGTAAGTACAATATGTCCATTGAAACAGTTTTTTACGTATCAGTAATGATTAACATCGTTAATATCGGCAAGTTCGCGGCGATAACGTAGCCATGTCCACTTTGTGGGGACAGAAACAGAGATGGGCGGGCTTAGCTGCCCGTGACATAGAAACACATAGCGGGCATGTTGCGGAAACTTCGGCATTTGTCTTGACTACGATCACGTTAATACTATCACGCCTCCGCTAAAATGGGTGAATATCTTAGCTGTGTTACAAGCGTCAGTGTATGAATAGAGTACACTTCTAGCGCATCAGTGTAAATGTGGCTACTATCATTTCCGCTCGCGTTTTGTTGCGTGCCCACGAGTTCAGAAGAGAGAAATCGAAAGGCGCCTTTTTTTGTTGTTGACCACAACCATTATAAAGCCTACAAATAATAAAGGCATGTTTGGTTGTAGCTTTTCTTTTTTCATAGAAGTGCAGAAAGTGATGAAAGGAATGAAATGGTGCATCTGCTTAAGAATGTTTGGTGCGTACAGACTGATTGGTATGTCTTGAAGAGTCGTTCGCGTACCATTCGACAGGTGGTAAGTGCGATCATCATTAGCTAGACTTGGTGCATGACATAGTGCTGCGGCAAGTTCGGGGTGCGATCATTACACGGGAAAGAAAAAAAATCGAATTTTGACGACAAAATTTAGGAGTGCGATCATTATACGAGTGCGATCATTACTCGAGTAAATATGGTAATTGGCCTAAATAAACGCACTCTTGCGCGCATACCAGCCCTGCAAGTGTTAGCCAGCTCCAAGAAATCTGGCATGTTTCTCTCTTTCCGTGGTCTGATTCAGGGACAGTGAGGCCCCGTCCCCGGATGAGCTGTGCAGGGTTCCGACACCAGTCAATGGAGCACCCTCCTCCTCGTCATCGGGCCCGGCCCCCAGTGGTAGCGGGGGCACCAGTGGCGGCGTGGTAGGGACGGTGGCAACTAGTGGGACCCCGTCTGTGTCTGTCGCGGGTGGGAGCTCTGCAGCCGCCTTCTTTCACCTGAGCCCCTCGTCTTCGGGAGGCAGCCAGGACTTCAACCTTCTCTCCATGGAGATGTTCCCGTCCACCTCCTGGCCCGAGGAGGAAGACCTCTCTTCGGCACACACGCCTAAGGTACGACGCATCCCACTGCCACCTCTCGCAGCCATAGACGTTCCTGCATAAGTTGCTAGAATGCACTCTGGGGTTAGTGTCTGTGGGAGTTGCCAGTGTTCATACCTCGTAGCTCCGCTGAATTTTTCGTAAGTTTGTGCTTGTTTTATGAATGTTGGGTCAATAGTATTTAGACAAATGAATTCACCTTGCAAACAGGTTTTCTTGTCAGTCTCCGACCCTACCGTTGAAGCTACATTTGACTTCTGTTAATTTGACTCTGGTTAATTCGATTCCTACTGAAAGATCCTGTCCAGCACCCATGCGGTTCTGAGTCCAAACTATCTTATTTTGAGCCTAAAATTGGCCTTTGCCGAATTATTTGAACTTGGATCAGTCAGCATGCATGAGCCTGATCCCTATGGTGACCCCAATAGTGACCATTTACTGACAGTGTCTCTCTCGGCAGAGCTGGGTGGACATTGAGATGGGGTGAACACATGCCAAATCTTCAATGGGAAATGATTATTATCTGCTTGTTCTAGGAAGGTCTTCAAGCAATAATGGTAACTTGCAATGCCTGATTACTGTATTTACTCTGTTGTAACACACGCATTTCTTTTCCCCCAAAAGAAAATTAAGCTAAAGACCATCCTTGCTGCGTTTGTATGCTTTGCCGCATAACACGGCTGTATTGCGATGAATCTGACTTCAGGGAACAAGCCTCCACTGTGCAACACGTATTATACCCTTGCCCATTTTTTTCTTGTGTATAAAAGCGGGCATGTACTAGATTTATACGTTGTTTAGGAGCTTCAATTTAAGCTTGTCGTTAGTTTTCCACTTTGGGCATATTGAAAGTGGGTACACATTTGGTTCGAGGGCGTGTTGGAGTAGGGAAAAATACTGCGAAATGAAACGGCAGTGTGTTTTGAAATTTTTCATCTTTAATTTGACCTATCCGGTAATTTGATCCATTTTGTCTGTCCCTTCAAGGTCGAATTAATGGAATTCAAATATATTTCGCAAACTGTCCACTCTGGGCATGCTCTAAAGAAAAGGAATGCGAGCATTGCACTCTTGCCGTGGTTCAGGGTGGCAAGAGCATGGCCGGCGGAGGCGATGATGGCGACGACGATTATGGCTCCTCATCCTTGCCACCCCCTGCATCGACACCAGGGGCTGTGAGTGCGCCCTCGCCCTACACTACAGGGGGCACGACCTCGTCGTCGGAGGACGGTGGGGCGCAGAAGCTGCGCAACCTGCTGACTCAAGGCCTGGGTAGGGGTGGCGGTGGGAACGAGGAGACGGACGCCCCGAGTAGCAGTCGGTCTGAGAACGTCATCCTTCGAGAGCTCCTCAACCAGGATGACGAGGAGGAGCGGCCGGAGGGGAACAACATGCTCAGACGGGTGAGCAAGAAATGCCGAGCACTCTGTCAAGTTGCTGCACCTTTTCCCTTGTTTTTCTTCAGCGCACTCATTGTTGCGTTACGTGTGCTTGGTGTTTTGCGAGGACTCTTGTTACAGGGAAGAGTGCCCCAGGCTATGAGAAGGCAAGTAGTGTGAGTGATTGAAGCGTGAGTCACAGACTGCAAGCAATGAAAAGGGCACCCTGTGGAATAACGGAACTGCATGGAGCAGTAGGCCTAGGAAATTTGAGGGTTGTAGGGTTTGCAACGGCTAATGCAGGGCAGGTGCCGTTTGGGAAGGACTTCGGGAGTATTTTTTTGTTGGGCTGTTGACGATGACAAATGTTTGGCATGATGTTGCCCAATGATTGTGTGTTTTGATGCTTAGTTCTATGTTTATAGATGGTGTAGAGTAATAGGGTGTCAGCTGGAGCTCATTGTTCTGGTTTATTAATTTCCTTTCTTCTGCCTTTGAGGCACTGTCAACAATTGTGCACTAACAAGAACACCTAAACAAAGAACATACAGTTGACGACTGATCCTTTGGACTCCACGGGGATCGTAAATAAATCCGAGCTGTTGAATGTCTGGGGGAAAACAAAAGACGAATGTATCCAAAAAATAATTTCATTTACATTTCGAAGCCCCTGCTGTGAAAGGAAGGAGTGGTCGATGTGTTGCTGCATGTACGTTCGCTTACATACAACGAAGTCTGCCTGTATTTCTGCCAGTGTTGTGTTGCCCTTATACACCGATGCAAGGACTGCAAAGGCTCGAGTCAGATTGGCATGTGAAGGCTCCGGAGCACATGGCACATCATGATCTGAGTCAGTCACTGTTTGACATTAGGAGAACTTGCTCAATCATTTTGTCATCGCTCAGCTCGACAAATGACGACATTGCACTGTCGACGTCTGCAAAGTCTCCAAATGTAACAGTGGCAGGAATCTTTGCACCGCAGTCTCGCAGGTTGTCAATTTCATCTGCATTTGAGCTCGTTGTGGCAGGTGGCAGTTCAGGCTCTTCAATTGTGGAGTCGGGCTCATTATCGAAGGCAAATCCAGCGTGACTGAAGCAGTTGCTGAGTGTCTGCTGGCACTGCCTTCCAGGCATCAGCAAGAATGCTCATGGTGGACATCAAGTCCACATTGTACTTCATCTAACCGTCTAAGCACAGTATCATGTGGTGCAGCAGGTGGGAACGATAGAGCACTTTTAAATTCTTAATAATGCCTTGATCCAGAGGCTGGAGAACGCCGGTTGTATTTGACGGCAGGTATTCTATCTCACTCGCTTTCAGACTGCTAATTGGGGTGTGGGCACTGCAGTTGTCCATGAACAGAAGCACTTTGCGCTTCTGCAACTCGAGCTTTCAGTCCAAGTTGCGTACGTACCCTTCAGACAAGTGGTGTGCGATTCATACCTTATGTTGAATTCCAATCGCGGAGTCGGAGCAGCCGACGGACTCCGCGAGTGAGCATGCGACTCTGGCGCAGAGCAACGCCTCCAAATCCGCGAGTGGAGCGCAACCTGCGCCGCCGGAGCAAGGCGGAAACGGAATTTGTATCGCCGAGTTACCCAGGATACCTTGCGTGTTGTCACTTCTTTCCGCTGTTTGCGCCCACCACCGCCGCACCGGTCACTTGTCTCTTCGGTGCCGTTCACCTGTCGTTTTTTTTAAAGTGCGGAATGGATATCTCGCCAAGCGTGCGGCAGCTTTTGCTTCCTCGCGAGTCGTGACCGGTGGCGCCTCCCAGCAGACAAAGGTGATAAAGGAAATACGTCACACAGAGTTCCGGTCCACTCCGCCGATTTTGGCGGAGCATCTTTTTCTGCTCCACGGAATGACTCCCGCTCTGAATCCACTCCGACTCTCCCATTGGAACACCTTACTCCCGCTCTCGCTCCGTCATTGGAACAAACTTGCTCCGAAACGAGCAGAAAAACTTGCTCCGACTCCGCCATTGGAATTCAACGTTAGTATTTGCTTCGTACCACACAGGCGAAGTGTTTTTTTCCCCTAAAGCATCAAGGGTTTCTCGATTTGCCACTGCCTAGCAGGGGAAGCTTTTCCCTCCCTGAAGCGTAGCTGCCTACCCCGGCAGTGAGTCGTTCGTTACTATGCTTCCCACCTTGGCAAGGTTCTCCAGACAGGCAAGTGTCTTGTCTGGCAGCTGCTTATAGAAAAGCCCAGTCTCGTCGCAGTTGAAGGTGTCCAGAGAGTAGCGGCGAAGTAGCTACTCTCTGTACAACCAGTGTGTTGTACGGAGAGTAGTGTGTTGTTTACTAAGCAACCAGTGTGTTGCTTACTGCACCACTTTCCTCGTACATATATATAAAGAGATGTCATGCCGCTTCTTAAAATTTCGAAGCCAGCTGTCACTGAAGTTGAATCCTTTAATGCCAGGTCGAAGCGCTAGGGTCTTGGCCTTTTGTTCCAAAATGTGGCCAGAAACAGGAATTTGCTGAGAGATGGTAATGCTAAGTCAGATTCTCAATGCCTCTTGCGCACCCTCTTCTGTTCACCTACAGAAGGTTTCTGTGTCATGCCTAAAATCTTCGTGTAATCTGGTATTGTTTGCTTGGAAATGTTGAGCTCTTCAATCTGCGGGCGGCCACTTAGCACTTGTTGTGTGATGGCCACCTTCTTTGCCATTGTCAGTGTGGTGTATTTGGTGCACATTTCGTCGTTGTTGGCATGGACTGCGAGGTTGGTGCCATTTGATGCGGCCTCTCGATGTCTTCACGAGAAAGACTTCTTGGAGCCGGCAGAGCGCTGTCCGGAACACAAACTAAACAGACAAGCACAAAATGGCGGAACGCTGTCTGGAAGGCAAACTCAACAAACATTGCCAGTAGTGGGCCATGCTTGGGGGTGCTGGAATAAGGTGTGATGATGACGATGTTGATGTGACGTCACAATTCAGGCAGAGCCTCCAAGATTGGCATTTGCAGTTAAATCTCTGAGGTGTAGTGCTGCGACCAAGGCAATACCTGAGAGATCACCTTCTAGCATGTAATCTCTGAAGCCATACTGATGTCTCGTCGAGGTTGCCAGAGGAGATAATGGCAGCAGAGTTCTGCGTATGCTATAGCCACGGACGGAGTTCGGATAATCTAATGTAGAGCTGGCGGCTGTCCAAAATAGCAGTCGCTTTTACACTTTAAGTCTATGGGGTCATTGGCAGTGCCGCGAAGCTGTGCGAATTGCTGAGGATGTCTGGATTATTAGTGGGTGATTTATCGGTCGGTGACTGTTGCAGCTAGATAGAAAAAGATGGTTACGAAATGCAACAATCTTATTATGTGTTGTGTTTGAGCTGTGTCAGTGCTCTATAGTGCTTTTGCTTGTTTCGAAAATAAATTGTGTGGCAGAATGCCACGTCAGCTAGTTCAGGAAGCAGCGGTAAATGAGGCCTTTGTCTTCACTGTCTTTGCTTTATTAATTCTTTTTTTTTTTATGCATGAGCAGCTGTCACATTTAAGACACACGGCCTCTGTCGCTTCTGTCTGAAAAGAAACGGTCATCCTGCGATGCTTGCAAGTGTGGGCAGCATTGTGTGTTACACTGTCATTTCGTTGATGGAAGGCAGAGAGAGAAGCTCTTGTGGACGGGCAACTCGCATGGCTTGGTCGATTTTGCTCTGGACTGCGAGTGCAACAGCAGAGACATTCCGATTGTACCTTCAACAGCGAGGAAAAAGAGCCACACCTTGTGCTTCCTTGCCTGACTGATGCCTGACCCAGATGGCCTCCTCTGTGAAACCTGCTTGCATTTGTGCATTGCTTTTAATGTCTTGTGCATCCATATTTCCTCTTGGTTAGACTGTTTTCCTTGTTTTTTTTTTTTAATGACCCTTTCATCGTGGGTTTGGCTGTGCCATGATGAGCGAAGGGGTACACTTAGGGATTGCCAGGTACTGAAAGTTAAGAACTCAAAATTTCCATAAGTAGCCTGGAAAACTAGCTTTATGGTGGCAAATAATAGAGTAGCCAAACAGGATGTAACAGGTCCCAGTGCTAAGTAGATGAATCTTTCAGCTCTGACACCCGTCAACTTTCATGCTTGTTGAAGCCAGTGGCCACTGAATGTTTCAGGCATAGACATGCACTTCTTCTGCTCTGTCGAGTAGCCATTGACATGCATACATACTTTACTACAGATGCGAGTGAGATTAGTTGAGTTGCAAGTGTCAAAGCACATGTGAATGAATTGACGAGTAAAGATAGCAGGTGTCATTTTTTAAAGTTTTGCCTTATCGGACATAACAACGTGGAGCGCTGTGACTGGAATAACGTTCTGAGTGAACCTTCTTTCTGACAAGGTGAAGAGTGTGGAAGTTGGCTACAGTTCAAAGCCAACTGCAATGAAATTTTGGACTGCATGAAAAACAGCTTTAAATAGTGCAGATATAGAGGAGTGTTAGTAAAAAATGTTGCATTTGCAACATGAGTGGATGTGGCATAAAAAGCTTGAAAGAAGTGAGCGTTTTTGATACCAATAGTACTTTAAAAAAATAAAGCGCTGCAATTACCACTTGCCAGAAGTTGCCCATTAGAATGCACAGCAGCAGCTCCTTAGCGTGACCTCCAAGGTTAGGTGTCACTCACAGCTGCCTCGGAATGCTATAAAATTGAGGATGCAAAGTGCTGGGATTTGTGTCGTATTGCAAGTCCCAGCATCTTCTCTTTAGGTGCAGCTTGAAGGCTGCAAACGAGAAAATTGGACATTATCAGTTATGCAGCTTTAACAAGAATGCTTCAATAACCATTTAGCCAAAGTTAAATTTTGTTGCAGTTGGCCTTTAAAGCCTGAGGAGGTAAATAATAATCCAGCTGTTTTCTGATGCAGCTTTGTGGCAGAAATACCCATCAGTTAATTCAAATGCGATTAATAAACACACCAATTAATCATTGTATGAAGCCTGCTTTTTGTCTGAACAATCAAGAAACTAATTTACATATGTGCGCGCAGTGTAATGAATGTTCTGTTGGAAAATTATTTATTTCTGCGATTTTTAAAAAAACATTTTCAGATGCGGTTTTATTTTTTATGGCATGTGCAAGGCTGTCCCTTGATTGGTGCATGAATTTTCAGTGGCCTCTTTTTTTTATTATGCTCATCGAATTGACTGCTCATGAAGAGTCATTGTTTTACATAGTGACTGACCAGTCTGTATATGGGCCAGCGACAACTGCTTGTGTTATGGGTAGTACGAAAGACCTCCAACCTTGTATGGGTGCCTGTTAGGCTTGTGTCCATTTGAAAAGAAACGCGAAGCAATCTGTCTGCATTGCAACGGAGGCACAGGATTTTGCTAATTTGATGACCAGAACGTTTGTCTATTATCAATTTGCCTGTGAATAAAGAAATGGCTAATGCCAGTGCCTCATAGGATGAGAAACATATCAACTTCCATGCTTGTACATGTGCCTTGGTTTTGCACATAGTTTTGTGTATTTGTTTTGCAGCTCTGTTTCCTGAGAGCATAGATGCATGATTGTTCTGCTTTTGTGCTTGTTGATTGCATGTAAGTGTACGTTCGGTGAGATGTACTCGGTGCATGTAACTGTACACTTGGCAGATGGTGCTGCGTTCTGCATGCGCCCAGTGTATGTACTTGCTAATTACTGCAGCAACAGTTGCTTGAAAAAATTTTGCACAAGACTTTGAAAATATGACATAGCGTTACGGTTGAGGCTGTATTGCTGAACAACTGCCTTAGGTTATAAATTCACTTCTTCACTGCGTCATGTTTAAGGCAGTGTCTCACTCTAGAGGAAAGTAAGTGTTCTTGAGTGCACTTCCTCGCACATATACTGTTGATCCTGAATATATTGCACTCGAAGGGGATACAGTAGAACCTCGTTCATATGTTTGGGAAAAAGACGTGAGAAAAAAAAACTTACTAACCGGGAAAGCGTACAATCCCAAGTAACTAAACAAAATTTGACAGACCAAACTTTTGTTGACTTCTACATAACGCCAAGCGTTGCGGTCAAGACGGCAACGCGCTTAGGTGGCCCGAGACACATTTTGTTGTTTTCCTGTTGTGTGATGTATTAGGAGGGGGATGGGAAACCGAAAAGAAATCGAGCTGGTGGGTGACGTGGGTTGCCGCCATCGAAACGAAATGTGATGCCCACATCGTGCTGCCTGCAGCAGGGAATGGCAGCATGTTTGGATTATCGCCTACTAAAAGCGTGCAGTACGCTACCAATTGCACCAGGCACCACGCGCTGTGAAAGAGAGAGGTGAAGATGCTTATCGCAATAGGTTTGGTGGCAATAGCTGTGAATGCGGTATGCAACGACCCAGTGGGAGATGAGCTGGTACTGGAGTAAGAAACTGTGCACGCGGACGTTTTCACATGAGACGGGCGGCTATACGCTGTTCTCAATTTTGTGCTCCTAGGGTCTTGTTCGCATGGGATCTAGTGAGTGGAAAACGTATATGATCGCAGTGTGAAGCAGGGAATAGCGTCGTGTTTTGGTTATCGCCTATTAAAAGCATGCGCTACGCTTCCGACGGGTACCATGTGCTGTGAAATAGATGGGTGAAGATGCTTGTCGCAATAAGATTGGGGGAGACAGCTGTGACAGCGCCGACGTTTTCATGTGAGATGGGCGGGCGAGTATTGCGGTGAAGCTGCTGCGGTGGGCAGCTGTATACTGTTCTTGGTCGCATACAACTTGTGCATTTTCTTGTTTACATGGGATCTAGTGGCCGGAAATGCATCTTACAATTGCAGTTTGGTGGTGTACTGAACTATGGTGCCGAAAAATTTTGTTCTCTGGGAACGTAAGAATTGGTCAAAAATTAGCGTAGCAGATGTAGTGTGCGGTGATCTTGTTAAAATCAAACTGTAATGTACATTTCCACCCAAGGGGAGGTTGGGGTTGGATTCTTTTTTGGGCACTTGCGAAGTGCTAAAATGCCATTCGCATTAACTAATGGCTGCAGTTTCAATGAGCCACCCATATTCACAGCGAGCGAAACGAAGAGCATCCTGCCTCATTTTCCTCCACGGCATCTGGTGACCATCAGATTTGATCTCTTGTTTGACGGCATGTGCCAACACAGTGCCATTTCAAGTTTGTTGCTGTTAAATATATCCAACGAAGTAAGAAGCGATTGTGTCTCCATTAGGAGGAGCGTACTTGTGCAAGGTGCACGGACCGGCACAGCGTTTATTATATTGAACGTAGCAGTGAACGGGAATTCGACGTAGGTGCAATACACTGCTACACCTTTGCATGGGACTTTCAAGGAGATTTTCCAGCCGTTGGACACAGACAAAACTTCAATATATCTGGGATTGACTGTAGTTTGACCTACATAAGATGGTGGACGTCGCCCTGAATATGGAAAGAAAGAGCAGTGCATGAGCAAGTGCCGCTGCTTACCTGCCATCTCCTCCTTACTGCATCCTCTCATAGAAGATGCAAACTGGCTAATATATTTTCTCAGTCTGAATGCTTGGAATTTTTGCGCTCATGATGCCCGCAAGACTTGAGCCCTCTGAGGTCCAATCCTCCTCCTGTTTTTTTTTAGCGGCTCAATTCATGCTGGCCCAAAAGGTTCAATTTTGTTGTGATAGTGACAAAAAAAAAAAAAGATTGCTGGTGAGCATCTGATGTTCTATGCTAAAGCTGTTAAAGTAAGAATACATGCCACACATAAGCCGGTAGTGCAAGCCTCTTGTATGTGCACTGGCAATTCGGTGCAGCATTGCGGCAGCTTGTTGTAATTGCTGCACCCGGTAGGATGCCCGATTCAGCTGGTGTATTTCATCATTCGCTCATTCTGGAAGGTGACAAAAGTGCACAGCAGATTGAGCGGTTGCTTGATGGTGCGTTGTAACTGTTCTTATGATGGGTGTCGGAGTGGAAGGTGACACCGGTAAAAGTTGTTGTTAAAACTACCCGCTTGATTTGCATGCACATCTAGCCTTGGAGGGTCATGGGGTGTGCACTGTTATGGACAAATGAGACACAGACAGGTTAACAGAATATGGTTGTTTCCCTTCTGAACACTTCGTGCGACGTCAGCACGATATTGTGCTGTAAGCTTAAGACCTCCACTAGCTTTGGTAGCAGGACAATTGGGATTACGAAATCGCACGCTCGCATTTTACTCGTAAGGAGATGTTCAACTTTACAATTTCCCTGCATGCGTTCCATTTTTCCATGATAGTACGTACTGTCATGAGCAACATGGGAGGGAACACTTTGTTTTTAGGCAATAATGAGTCGTGATCTGTGGATACGAAGCAGTCATGTTGATGTGTGACAAATGGCTTTCACATAGGAGATTTAGTCTCGTAGGACAGTTTTGAGTGTTCCCTATCACATTGCTCAAAAGTGTATGTATGAGACAGATGTTTGCAGGTTGTGTACACAAAGCCCTTTTGTACAAAGGGTGGCTACTTTGTTGTATGTGACAAAAAGTGTTTGCTTATTATTGTTTGCTGTGCCGGCGCTGCATGGACTAACAGCCGTCTTCCACCAATTGCTTTCTGCACGCAGTGTCTTCTTTGTCAAAAAATAATAATAATAAAGCAGGAACTTGCGGGTGTACTGCTTTGGGAGTGGGATATGCAGTTAGCAGATTCCTGGGTGTATTGTTGGTAGGGGGGAGAAAAAAAAGAAAGGAAAGGCGACAGAACGTTCATCTCTCGCTGTTGAGGCAAATCAAGCGAGCGGGGGTGTCTGTGGTCCTGCTCGCAGTTGCTGAATAGCGAGGACAATGGGGACAAGAGTTTCCGCAGGTCGCAGGATCTGCTCATTCAGCAGCTGCTCAAGGCCGAGTCGCCCGACAAGGTAATGACCGCTCCCCGTTCTGACCCACTTCTGGACGCAGCCAGCATGCTCGCAGTCCTCCCTCCTCCCCGTCTTTCTCTCTTCCCTCTCACCCTCTGCACGTGGCAGTCCAGATGGTTGGGGAAGCCCACTGTACGCTCATTTGAGGTGAAACTGGCATGGTCCTCTGGAACAATTGTTTTTGGTTGCATAATCTCACTGTGTAGGCAAGAGGGGCCATAGCAGACGCAGTGGTTGATGCGAGAGTTCCCCATGGGCATGTTTCCCATCAGCACTGATTTTTATGTCCCATTGAGAGTATAGGAAGCAGAAGTGTGACAAGTTGCTGCACCTCCCACTACAGTCACTCGGCCCACGACGTGCTGTATGATGTATAAGTGTAGGTACTATAGTATTACCCAAAGCTGTTGGTCAGGATGGTGACCTGATAAGACTGGTAGCCAGAGCAGAAACTAGGTTTAGGGCTCTGGTGATTGCTGAATCTTGAGCCGCTGTGATATGAATACTCGTCCTAACTTAGTAGTCTCCTTGCATTATCTTGTTTGCTGGATTGCGTGTCTTGGAAGAGCTATTTGCCCTAATTTCTGGATATTTAGAGTGCGTGCAAACACTAAATAAGCGAAGGATTGAGATAGATTGAGGCTAGTAATTTGCAGATATCTTGAAAGAATGTTAATAATTTTATGCTTGTAGCCACTTAATTTGGCATTGAGTAAAGCAATGTGCACTCAATTTGCTGTTTTGAGCCATGCAGCATGGCACTTTGTCTAGGTTTACCTATGGCACAACAACAGAACTGTTATTTCCACTATTTCCACAACAGGGCAAGTGTTTAGCTTTTTCAATTGATATGGGCCGGGCTTGGTTCCTCTGTCAATTCCTCGTTTTATCATACCACATTGGAGGCCCCTTATGTGGCGGTCACAAATCTGCATCATTGTAGAGGGCCATTATTGAAGGTATCTGAAATTCAGTGTATCGGATTACGCTGACTTTAGGAAAGCCATAAAATTTGTGTCCCGTGGTACTAGACGTGGGGTTGCAGTTGCGTAGGGTTGACTGTTGCGCGAGTTTGTATATGGTAGGATTGGAAGACGCAGATGATCTGACTGTGCTATATGCAGCACCGGTAATTATTAAAGGGCCCACGGAGAGGTGTCGATGCACTAATATGCAGTACAAAGGTGCCCCCTTCTCAACCTTGGGATACAGACAAGGCACACGGGCATGTATATTAGACATTGCATTAGCTCGTCAATCACTTTGCGTATGGTCCAGTGCTGGAACATGTTCATAGCTATGCGACAGTTTCAAGAAAAGTAAAAAAATAAAGTTTGCGGAAGAAAGCTGTGCCGTCAAGCCCCTGTTAGTCTTGTGTTCAAGTATTGGAGACTTGAAACAAGAAAGGTTTGAAAGTTACAGTGCCAATGGGAAGTGTGCCCTCTTTCTTTTTAATTCCTGCTGCTGTTTCTTTAGCTCATGCTGAAGGTGGATGCCCCTTAATATTTGTAGAACAGCATCATCTTTTGCACTGCACAGTAGTTGCCAAGCGCAACACTCTGTTTTGTTCATTTTGATGCCTCGTTTCTATAGCACCCCTCGCACCCCCCCATCAAAAGAGCACAGAGAAACCAGACATTGCAGCTAGCACTGAGTCAGCCCTGCATGATTAGCTTTCGTATTTTAAAGAACCTTTATCACCCATGCCACGAACTGTACACTAAGGCCTGTGCAGCCTGGGCTGCCTGGTAAAGTTGGCAGGGCACTGTCTTGACTACAGGATGCTGCTGTATAACAAGACATGAGCCTATGCCCAGGTCTTTAGGCATAAGATGACCCATTCATATTGCCATAATGCCAGAGTTGTAGATGTGAACAGAAGTTTGAAGTGCCTTGTGACTGTACCTAACTTAATGCTAGCTTCCCATTGGGTGTACCACAAGCAAACCAAACCATAATGTGTTAAACATTCTTACATTCCTGGAATGTTTCTGTGAAAAAAAAAGGGGGGGGGAAGGGTAGGAGTGATCTTGCAGTTATCTTTTTTCAGCACATAAGTAGGGGGTAGGTCAGTGATTGAAATAAGAGGTCCATGTGTTATGGTGGAATATGATGTCAAGGGATGAAGCCAGTGCTAGCAGTTTCTATACGTGCCCACTCTTTTCTGTCCTAATAGTAATACGTGTGAAGCCAGGCTTTCCGTTGCGCATGTGCGGCATGGTGCGTGATGCCACTTGTTCTAAAGTTGCACGTTGGGTTTGTCGGTATATCATGATGGAGGCAGAAGGCGTGGCGCATCAGAAACAGGACAAAAGAAGAACACAGATGACACACACGTTTGGCGCTGTGTGTGTGTGTGTGTCATCTGTGTTCTTTGTTTGTCCCGTTTCTGATGCGCTACACGTTTTGCCTCTGCCACTTGTTTGCCGTTTTGTTGGGAAGAATGCACAAATCACAAATATAACATTATGACTTAGTTTCTGGAGCCAGGTGCACCCTTTGTCCTAATCGCCTCTGTGTTGCAGACCAACTCGTAAGCTGGTCTGCGTTTTGTGTGATGAAGAGCAGTACCACGTTGTGCACGTCTAGATGTCTGGTGCGCAGTCACCGTCACTCTGACTAGCGTTGCATCTTTGTGCATGTTGTCTTTTAAGCCAACGGTCATGTTGCTGCCTGCTGCATGTTATTATTTTTATTCTTTCTGCCACTGTGGCATGCTTCTCAGTTTTTGGAAATGAACTGGCCATTTGTTAATTTGATTCAAGGTGCTCCTTTTTTTGTTTTGTGTGTTGCAATTGGTGCTGTTGTCTTGATGTTTCTTCATGCGTTCTGAATTGAAACACTCCATAATGGCATTTTTTGTGTGCCTTTGTGTGCCTTTGGTTTCTGTTTCTGTGTTCTTGATGTTAACTTCTCGTTTCGGAGGTGGCACGTGGTGTGTGTGTGTGGGCGCCAATGTGGTTACATTTATGTTCCTGTATGTGCCTGTCAAGTATTTTCTTTTTCTTGTTTTGGTTTTTGTGTTGCACAAATTGGAGCTGTGTGGTGACGTGTCCTGTATCAGCATTTCTGATGGTTCCTGCATGTTTTTGGATGTTCTGATGAGTGTGTAAGGCACTGTGCATGTAATCGGGATTTTCAATTCGAGCTGTAAACTTGATTATTTTAAAGCAACACTGACTTGTATGTTTAAATTTGTAGAATCTTGACCATATGTTCCTAACATTTAAGATATTTTAGTTTGAAACGAAATTTGGCCATGATGAGCTAGCGCCATCGACATCATTATGTCATGATACGGGGCACACTTTGCGGACGTTTAACAATTAGGCTAAGTACAGTGACATTGCTCTTAAAATTACTGAAGTGCCATGCACATTTCTTATGGCTGTGCTTGTGTGTAGCAGCCTCAGCAATTGTAGGAAAGGAACAAGCCAATGTGTCGTGACTTAACAATGTGGCCATTCGCTGGGTAACGAAACTGAAATTGGTTCACTGGAAGCAAATGTTCTGGAAATGATTAAGTCGTTCTGAAATGTCACAGTATTTTTACCAGGGTTTAGATAAAATTGGGGAAGAAACAGTGACAAGTCAAATATGCCGTGCGAGTTGGAAAATGCATTGGACCTTTTTTGAGAGGCCCTTTCTTTCTATTTTTAATGGGTTTCTTTGGCTTTGTCATGTTTGAGTTGGTCTTAGCATGACTTTCTTTCTGTGACTGTACGCTCTGTATGCTCTACACTTCTGAATGTGAATGTTTCGATGCTAGGTATAGCAAATTGGTGGTAATTGGGCACATTCAGAACCTTTTCTTTTTTCGTTCTTATTGAAACACAACTGAGCAAATCGCTTGTGCTTGCTAGCTCAGAGGCTTTTTTGTGCTCATGTTTTCATACTTTTGCAGGGCATGCAAATTTTATGTTCGCTTTGTTTTGCTTATGAGAAGGCGTAGGCTTGCTTGTGTCCACCTTGCTGAGTGATAGAAGCACTGTGCAACTTTTTTTTTTATGCTTCTTCTTTTGGGAACTGGGTTAGGTGCTTTTGTAGGTTAGGGGGGCAGATATTTGGTGCCCTGCTGTCATAGCGTAGTTATGTAAAAATATATGCGGGCTAATTATTTGATAATAAAATGTTACTGTTAAAACTTCTTCATTTCGTGTGGCCCTCTGCAACAGGATTCAAAAGTATGCTCTCAAAAAGAGGGATATAATAACTGCACATACATAGATGTTTTCTCAACAGTACTGTGAAAAAATGATTTCCCGAAAGGGAAGAAAATTGCTTCAAAGGGGCCCTGTACTTTTTATCGAAGTTGAGAAAGGCATTTGAAGTGAGAATATGCTATTCCAGAAATACTTTGCTGCGAAAAGTACTTCAATTTGCTAGCAGAAGCGGAGTTATTGGCAATCAAACGCGGCCTCCGCTGTGCTCCCGTTCCTCCTTCAATGCCTTGCACTGTGAAGTCCACGGCGGAGTGGGGCGTGCCCACAACGCTCCACCTTCTAAGTGTCACCGTGGTGCACAATTAAAATTTCATTTTGAGTGTTACTGTAAACGCCACTACTCCCGATTTTGGTGCCTACGATGCTCTAAACATAAGGCAAACGCGGTGCCCCTCAATGAGCTGCAGTGTGCTTAGCCAGTGGACTCGTGGCGGCTGCTGCATCTACGCTACATAGCAGGCCGCAGCTACCATTAGCAGCTGTGTATGGGAATCCACTTTATTACGAAATAAAGTGCCCAGAAGAGAATGAGGAGCAGGTTTTGTTGAAAATAGAGCATTTGGGAGGAAGTGACTTTGCACTCCGCTTGCACGCTCCACGCACCACGTAAGGCAGCAAAACTTGGCCGAGATGTTCACAGCATCACAGCAGCATATGCTACTTGCAGGCTTTGTTATTTCACCAAGCCCGACGGGTGGTTCAGGACCCCTTTAAGTAAAGCACCAGAAGTATTGTGCCCCATTTCTTATTAGTCACGCTTGTGGATTATCCAGGTAATGCAAAACTGCACCAAAATGTGGCCCTTTTTGATGATTTAGCTTGCATGGCTCACGATTCACGATTCAATTCGACAGTTATTTTTTTGTTGTTCAACTTGAAAAGCATTAGAAACACAAATGCTTTGCACCACTGTGAAGTGACTAAAGATGGCAGAGGTTTTGCTGAGGGATGAAAATGCAAGGAAAAGGATGCAGATGACATAATTGTAGCTTGACTGCGTGTAGTTTATGTCCATATTATAAATGTGTAGATGACAGGTGCAGTGAGAACAACGACGTCAGCGCTTGGCCACGGGTCATCTGCATCCTTGCATTCCTATTGCTCAGTGCATTCCACTCAACATGTACAACCAAATGAATCAATCAATCAGTCAAAAACCAATCAGAAGCTCTAGAGGTAGAGGTCGTTTCTTATAGCAAAGTGACAGTTCTGCTATGCTCTTGTGAAACTCTCTGCCCCCGTCTACATCCCTCTGGCCAAGTAGCATAGAATCTTTGCGCTGTCTTTCAGCCTGAGGGTGCAGAAGAAGGCGGCACCAAGCGCAAGAGCCTCGAGGATGGGCCGGAGGCTGATCAGGCACCCAAGCGCCCCAACATGACAGGCACACGACCGCCGACGGTGAGTCCTGCTAGTCTTTCTCACTTCTCAACTCTCCCTTTCTCCTAATCCCCCTCTCCCCTTATTCATTGCCTTTGCATCAAATGGGGTATTCAGAGGAGCGGTGTTCTTTTCCGCCCTAGCAAGGTACATGCTTCAGAAGGGCCTATTATTAAAATTTACCCTTGGCTTCCATTCTTCAGAATGGAACAAAACAGGTCAGCATTGGCAGTACCGAGTCCTAGTATGTTTTGCCGCTCACATTTGCGTGTGCTGTTTTGGCATGCTTGCATGTAGCATGCACCCCTTCCAGTACTTGCAGTAATGGCACTACGAGTTCTACACAGCTTTTGTCACATATTGTTTGTTTTGGGTTAGAGGCTGCAGTGCGTGAAACTTTTTGTGCATAGCAGAATGCTTGATAAGTGCTGTTTAGCCGTTCTAAAGGCTGCAGAATAGTGTGTGGAAACATCTGGCACATAAGGGATTTGCAGATCTTAGGATATAGAAAAGTAAGCATCATTCAGAACTAACCCCCATATTCTAGAACGTTCCTCCACTCAACACTCCACCTTGATTCGAGAAAGTAGATGGCAGCGTCAACCCTCGACAGAAGGGGTCACTTTGCTTCATGACCGCTCACAACAATTCTTTGGAAGTGTAGTCTTTTCTTCAGTCAAGGGGCGGGCACTGTGCTGAACTCAATAGAGTGGAAGAAGAGCTTGGAGTAGAGCATTGTTTGTGAATATGGGCGTTAGTGCCCGAGGTGCCTTCTTTCTTCATCCTTGGCGTGCCATGTTACCTTGAATCGGAACTAGACTCTTAAAAACTTGCAGAACATTTGTATGCCGCTGTGCAATGACTGCATGAGGTGTAAAACAATACGCTTGTGCATGGTATGTGACCTGTTCAACAGCTGATAACAAGTCCAATCCATATAGCTTGTAGTTCGTAATGGACTCCTTTGTTGGCGGCTCTGCACTTCCTGTCATACACGTGGATGTCCTTGTTTGCAAATAAAAGAATCTCTCCTAAGGTAACCGCACCTTGCCACTGTCATTACATACTGTTTGTGGGCCTTGGGTCGTAGCTGCAGCAATTGCGTGCATGAGAAAGTCCTTTAAACAGTGACTCTTGCTCTGTGCGGTCACTTTGCCTGTGTCTCTCTTCGTGGCTGTTGTCATTGAAGGGGCTAACCTGTCTGAAAAAGATCGCTACCAAGTGGTGCTGAAGGCAAGCTGAAGTTTATCGCTGGCTTACGTTAGCTTTGCGATTTCTTCAAAAAGGTCGTGATCCAGATGACCCCTATAGTGCAGCTGCCTCTGCAGGGCTATGTTCAGTGCTCCCACTACCATGATAGCCAGCATTTGCAAGCCATGTTGTTACTGACTGCACTGCCTGTGTTCTTTTCCACTGTCTGCCTAACCCCTGGCTTGCCCGATTTTCCCGGTTCTGTCCACTCTCTCGATTGCCTTGACTAACACAGCCGACAGGGTCCAGCTTGTGCTTTTTTTTTTCTCCCTTTATGAAGAGAGCACACCTGTCGCATGCCGAGCACATTAATCTGGCATGCTCAGTCATGCAAGAATATGTGTGCTCAAGCATAAATGCAAGCTGTCAAGAATAAATTCAGGTGAGTAGTGATTAAATTGAACAGGCCTGTTGATGAGGGGCATCTCAACTTGACTTTTGGAAGGCATGAACTGATTTGGGTATCGTGCCATGTTTGATTTAAAAGGAGTCGATTCGTGTTTCATTTCAGCAGCCCATTTATAACTGACACATAGCTTGCTAAGGAATGCTGGTATTCCGAAGGATAACATTTATGGGTTTCACAGATGTGCACAAATCATCCTAACTTCAAAAAGCTTGCTGTCGTGTGGTGCTTACAGTTGTCTGGGTTACGCGGCGGCATCACTCAACTTAATACAGACTGTACACAGAGATGAAGTAGCGGGTGGCAAGAAGGTTGTCCACCTGACCATACATAGATTGACGTTCAGTCAGCGCCAGTAATCTCGCTGCACACATCTGGATCCGCATCATTCATAGTGCACCAAGTTCTGTAGCGATTCCTAATCACAATTTGTAATTATATTCCCCAGTATGTGGAACTAACATTGCAACCTTCATTAGTAGGGATGAACAGGATACAGAGGCCCCTTCATTAATTAGCAGTGACGTTAGGAGAGTCTTGCAATACGTGTACCGGGGAAAATCGGCAGAAGAACAGGGAGTAACAGTCAGTGTCATCAAATATTGAGGAGATATTTTGCTTGAGAAGCTTGTGACCCTTTATACACACAATACCTCATGACTTCAAGTATACTAGAGAGCTGGAAAAATGCAAACATTATACTAATCTATAAGAAGGGAGCCAAAGAATTGAAGAATTATGGGCCCATTAACTTGCTCTCAGTAGTGTGGAAAATATTCACCACAATAAATTCGAATAGAATCAGGGCAACATGACTTCAACAACCAAGAGAACAGACTGGCTTCAGAAAGGGGTATTCTACAGTGGATCATGTCCATGTCTTCAGTCGGGTAATTGAAAAACCTGCGGAGTACAATCAACCTTTCTGTATGGCTTTCATAAATTATGAAACGGCATTTGATTAAGTAAAAATACATGGTGGCATTGCGTAATCAAGGAGTACAGGAGGCATACATGGATATTTTTTGAAATATCAGCAAAGACACCACAACCACCTTAATTCTCCACAAAAAAAAAAGTGAAAAATATGTCTATCAAGAAAAGAGTTAGACAAGCAAACACAATCTCTCCAATGCTATTCACTGCATGCTTAGAAGAAGCATTGAAGCTATTACACTGGGAAGGCTTAGGAGTGAGGATCAGCAGCAAATATCTAGGCAACTTTCGGTTTGCAGATGACATTGTCCTGTTCAGCAACACTGGGGATCAATTGCAGCAAATGATTGAGGACCTTTGCCGAGAAAGTGTAAGAGTCGGGTTGAAGATTAAGATGCAGAAGACAGTGTTCAACAGCCATGCAAGAGAACAAGAATTCAGGATCGCCAGTCAGCCTGTAGAGTCTGTACACGAGTACGTTCATCTAGGTCAATTACTTGTAGAGGACCCTGATCATGAGAAGGAAATTTACAAAAGAATAGAGATGGGTTGAAATGCACATGGCAAGCCTTACCAAATCCTGACTGGGAGCTTACCACTCTTGTTGAAAAATGTACAGTCATTGCATTCTACTTGTGCTAACATATGGGGCTGATACTTAAGAGTTTAACGAAGAAGATCGAGAACAAGTTAATGGCTGTGCAGAGAGCAATAGAACAAAAAATGTTAGGCATAACATTAAGAGACTGAAAGGAAAGTGATGTGGATCAGAGAGCGAACAGGGATATTCAATATGCTAGTTGAAATTAAGAGAAAATAAAAAGGAGCTGGCCAGGCCTTGTAATACGAAGGGCCGATAACTGGTGCACCATTAGAGTTACAGAATGGGTGCCAAGGGAAGGGAAGCATAGTAGAGGACGGCAAAAAAAATTAGGTGAGGGTATGAAATTACGAAATCTGCTGGTGCTAATTGGAACTAGCTAGTGCAAGACGAGAGTAATTGGAGATCACTGAGAGAGGCCATCATCTTGCTGCGGACATAATAATAGGCTGCCGCTGGTGATGATGTGGTACCATCAACCTGCGTCAAATTTGAGCTGTAGCACTCGTCCAAAAATTGATGACGCAAGGCCTATCAAGCAGCTGCTGTGTGTTCTTATAAGTGGGCTGTGTCTCATTGCTTTTACATTTGTCACTACTCCCTGCCACCCCCAAGCCCCCTGGATCCCTTGCCATTGCTGATGCATGCTCCTACCCCATTGGTGGTATGTTGCCCTCTGCTGCTTTCTCCTTGGGCCTTTAGCGGTTTGCTTTTCTGTTGCTCATCCCTTCCCCCCAACCTCCCCACCCCAACCTCCTCTCCCATTTCATTTCTGTTTTCAAAAGATTGCCCGTGTCAGTTTCCCAAAGACCTTTGCCCAAAGCATCCACTTCCAGTACCAGCGATTGCCTTCAGGGATCATGCAGGTGAGGCAGGGACAGCCTGGGTTTCAGAGGTGTGCGAATAATAGCAGTGGAGTGTAAAATAAGCCAAATATGAAATGAAGAACGATTGCACCAAATCAAATGCAAATCTAATACTTTCAGAAAGCGGTACATTTACACTTGCGGGATTTACGGTTCTGCCCTACCGATTTGATACTTCGGTGTGTGGGGGGGGGGGGGGGGGAGGGGGGCAGCTGCATATTTTAGAACTGTTTTCCAGAGGTACCCACACCAACACAGTTTGTGTGAAGAACATTCAGGCTGTATTTAAAATGTATTCAAAATGACAAATGGCAGGTGTTCAATTTGATGATTGAATCAAATGTTGCAATGTTTGAGATGCTATTCGAAGCTTTCAAATATTCGCACACCTCCTTCCCCAGGGTGATGTGACAGTTTCATGGTGAGAGAGCAGAACAGCACCACTAGTCAGTTTACAGCGCGCTGATTCCATGGTAATTGTGCAGCTATTGCGCGCCTCAGATGTACCTGTTTAAATGCTTACCTATTGTCACTAATCATCACTATTCTATTCAGTGTTAGTTAAGCTCAACTGCCTAATTGCGGCTGCAATAACATGTCAAAAATCTGCACTCATTGTTTGTCCATTGTAAAAACCAGTGCAGCAGTGATTACATGGATGCGACCATCAAGCACGGAGTTCACATTCACATTTGCATTTCTGCTCATCCCGTGAAAAACATGCAAGCGAACATGGCCAGGCCCTGTCCCCTTGTGCTTGCGTTTACCCGAATACCGAACTCGCGAAACGCTATTGCGTTAGTAATCTTCCGGTGTAAAGTGATGGCTGCTAACGTGCAATCCTGGCGCCGATCGGATAGTGCCAGTCCGATGTGCTGCAGCCAGTGTGCTCGTCTACTTGCTTGCAGAGGGACACGATGTCGCAGCTTGACAAATTGCCAGTCGCTACGTTTGCAGTCCACAACGCAACAAAGTCTAATCATAGTGCATGCGAAAAGACCGAGACTGACTCTGACCGCGGAGCTCTCGTCAAAATGGAGCATGTTGTAACGCAAGCAGACGACGCTTGCTGTGTGCCGGAAGTGCTTAAGTGTAGTGAGAAATTGTTCTTGTCCATTCTCTTTCTGTTACTTTCTTTTTATAGAACCAAATTAGCGAACATTCCCTCTATTATGAACGCTATTTTTTCACCATCAAGGTGAAAAAATTATTGACAACGCGCCCTGGGTAGCCAATCGGATAGCTCGCCCACATGACGTCATATGGGGGAATCATGTCATATGGGTAGGGGCTGCTGAAAATTCTGCCGAGCGATGTGCTGTAATCGGCAGCGATTTACATTTTTAAAACCGTATAATAAATTACACGCCTTACGCCGATCACGTCGATGCGTCAATTAATGATCAGAAGGACCTACTCTAACGACTCAGTGCGTTTGTAGAAAATCGTCAAAATCGTTTCAGGGTCCCTTTAACCTGTTCTTGAAGGGCTTGTAAACCTGCTCGACTTTCATTGGAATTTTCATGCATTATTAGTATTAAGATTTCCTCACCTACTCGTGATATTCAGACCGCAAGCAGCAATGGCCAGTAGTACAGTAGAATCTTGTTCATATGTTCAGGAAAAAAAGAAAATGCATAATGTTCGGAAAAGCATATGACCCGAAATCTTTTAAGAAAATTTGGGCAGACTCAACTCTAGTTGACATCTATGAAATACGAAGTGTTATGCGAATTGTTGCAGCACGAGACTCCGCCACACACTATGCTGGTAGTACCTGCATCGGTCGAGACGCACATAGTTGTTTTTGCAGCTTCAGCAAGCTTACAATCACAGTTCTCAAATTTGGCCTGTGTGAGCAGCTTCTTCCGGCAGGACAGTTTGGCAGTAAGTTTTGACATGGCCACTCAGTGAGAATTGTGGCGACGTCAGGTGCCTACATCTCATGCCTATTGCGCAGTGTTTTAAGATGGCAAAGGGAAACCGAAACCAATGCAAACAGGTGGGCGACGCTGGAGTACAATGCCATCAAATTGAAACATGCCGCTTTCTTCACGCTGCCTGCAGCAGGGAACAGCAGCGCGTTTGGGTTATCGCCTATTAAAAGCAGGCAGTACACTTACAACTGCAGCAAGCAGCGTGCGTTGTCAATCAGATAAATGAAGATGCTTATAGCAATAGGGTTGGCTGTGATAGCTTTGAATGTGGCATGCAGTTACCGTAAAATGATTTGCTGGTGTGTGCCAGTGCTTTCGTGTGACACAGGCGGGTGAGTACAGGAGGGAAGCTGCTGCGGTGGACGGTTTCTGTACTTAAATCGCCTGCGCCTGTCGCCTTTTCTTGTTTACATGAAATCTAATGGCTGCAAAATGTACCATATGGTTGGAGATTGGCAATAAACTTGAACGTTGGTGCCAAAAAATCGTGTTTTCCGGGAACATAATAACTGTCGGAATAGAGGTGCAACTGTATGGGTAACTTTTTGTGTTCTTGACTGTGAATATTAGTGCCGGGAAATCGCACAGAATGGGATCATATCGACAAGGTTTTACTGTAGTTCGTTTTACGAATGTTTCAAATGAACCTTAAAGGGACACTAAAGGTTAATATTATGTCAATGTGGACTGTTGAAATGCCATCCCAGAAACCTCGAAACGCTTGTTTCATGCGAAGAAGAGACTTATTTTAAGGGGGGACATGGTGATTAAAAGTTATCATTATTTATTTATGAACCAAACTTGATAAAAATTGGCATGCTTATTTAGTTTCTTCTCCTGATTCTAAAAATGCAGTTATTTTTTCTGTAGGTTCATTATTTCATTACATAATCAAGAAAACAATGTATTTTACAATGTATTTTTTCTTACTACAATAGAGAAATAACCGCTGCACAAAAATAGACAAATGACATATGGTCCAATAGAAGAAAGCACAAGCTTCCCAACATAGGAAGAACTTTTATGATTGGATCAATATTTCCTACCTTATAGTGCACTGAACTCCATTGTTCTGAACATGGCCATGCATTAGTCAGACAAAAGACAAATTTTAAAAACTTTAAACAAAGAAACTTGAAAAACTGCTTCCTATGTTTGGTGCTCCAAACATCTAGCTTCATGCTACAAAAAAAATTAATACTATATCTATGATAGCTACTGATATATCACAGTAAATGTCTTGCTAGGTGGGTAAAATTAGTATTTCGAGAAAATCAAGAAAACAAATAAATGTCACATTTAATTGTGAAGAGTCACAAATGTGTGCACATACACATTCCCAAAACATTAGTAGGCTCCTGGGGCATAGTCAGTTTGGGTATTTGTGCCTCTGTGGCGCTTTTTGAACAAGCACTGCACATTTTCTGCCGATGCACGCTTGTGTTCAGATGCGGCTGATCGGCGCCGGTCTTTCTCCTCCATGCGCTGCATACACTTTTCGCCAGGGTTCATTGAGAGTTCTTGCAAAATGCTTGCCGAGGTTCTCCTGCAGCCAGCATTGAATTTCATGACTGCTTCCGCCACTGCAGCCTCAACGCTGAAGAGTGATGCGTGCTGCTCCTTCGGTGCGAGCGCCCATATTAGCGAGTGCAGGCTTTCATTGTTGTTCTGTGTTTTGCCTCACTGGCAACGTTCAAGCAGCATCTTGTCAGAGAGCCGTTGGTAGATTGGCAGTAATGCCTTGCTTACATGAGCAGGTAAATTGTAGCGGTGCTTTGGCACAGGTTGGCCTTTGGCCTTTGCAGCATTTTGCTGGCACCAGGAATCAGGACCTTCTGGACAAAGGCTATGATTTGAGATGACGTCATTTGATGTTACGTGATAGTAGCTTGCCATCACGGCCTTCTCCATGGCTTCAATGTCACCAGTGTGGGACTTCAGAGCCCATCCATAATACGAGCTCAATTTGTTGACCAAATCTCTAGTCAACCTTCCTCTTCCACCAAGTGGCTCTGAGCCAGGCCCCTTGTGCTTTGACAGGGCATTACGTAGTGCTGTCCCCATCCTCTTATGGACATGGTTGACACAATCCTCTTTGTCAACTTCTATAAAGCCATATACTTTGGCCTCCTTTAGGGCCAAGAAAGTACGGCTGTCACCGTCCGACAGCACAGTTGTGTATCTTAGGCCGTACTTTTCCAGCGATCTTTTGAATAAAATGAGGCCAGCCTCCACCTCCATTTCACCAGCCTTCTTATCCGTATTTTTTTGACACTCATGACTGGCCTTCCATTCTTCGTATGAAGGGTCACCAACTTTTGGTCCACGCTGACAACCGGCACAAAAGTTGCTCAGCACTACGTAGTCCAGGACAAGTCCCGTAAAAAGTTCAATGACGGCGCCGACACCGATGTGCGAACTGTGCCCGCGAGTCATCCAAGACCCGTCGTACGATACAGCAACGTTGCCCGGGTTGCCGAAGTTTAATTGGCTGTAAAGCTGCCCGGGTCGCGGCGGGCGTCAACTTCGTTTTGACGTACCCCTGCCACGTTTTCGTATGCAACCCGCGGTGCGATATATTCATTGTTGCGAAAATATCATTGAACGCAGTTTTCCGATTGCCGGTGCTTTGCATCGCGCGCGCAGCCAGAATATTGACGGTAAACGGATTCACTTTCTGAGTCCCATTCACACGCGGCGAGCTCCACGCTGACGCTTTGTCGCCGCATTTCGAGCATATGAGCACCAGACTTACTGCAAGGCCATATTCGCGCTCCTTCCGGATGATTTTCGCGCTACCGCCGCATGTATTACAGTTCATATGCTCCAGCAGTGCGTTCACCGATTCCAGGCACACCACGGTGAAAACTGTGTCGTCAAGCGGGCCGGCCGCGACATCGCCAGCGGACAAGATCTCCGACTTACGGCTCACTGCTGCGGTTGACGCGAGCTCTTGTAGTTTCTCATCGGATCTCATGTCGATTACCTCCAAATCTGAAGGCGTCAGCATAACGGTGTCACGACGGACGCGGCTGGCGTTTTCGTCGCACCTACTCGTTGTCGCACCACCTAGGCCTAGCACTCGGTCGGCTCCATCAGTTCCGTCGCTTGACGCCGTTGGTGGCTCGTCCTCAACCACTTGCGACGCGGTAGGGCGTTTTTTGAAGTTGTTGAGCATGGACTTCTTCCTTTTCTTTCCATACTTGTGCTTGGAGTCAAACTTTCGGAGCGGAGGAGGCATCGTCGCGCGTACTCACACAACGATCGTATCGAACATGGCGTCTCGCTTGCGCCTCTGCTGCGGCTAGCAGACAGCTCGGGAGTGCGCCCAGCCAATCACGTGGCGTTATCTCGTCATGCGCATGCGACAGCGAATGAGAACGCGCGTTTCACCTATTTTTGCCGCCGGTTTTTGTATTGAACCAGCAAGCCTAACGAAGCGGCAGCGCGCGATATTTGAAGCCGAAACCGCATTCTTTCAAACGAGACCAAGATGGCCGCCCTCAAGGCACTAGTACGCGAGCGCGGCGTCATTGAATGTGTGTCGTTTTCGCGTCGACACACGCGAAAAATCAGGTGCCCGATCTGTTTTTAAATTGTTCGTATGGCTGAAATATGACCTTACGAGATTGGAAACTTGGCAGATAGGGAGAATAATAGATGTAGATTAGAGAAATGCTATTTTCCAAAATTCGTTTTTTTATGATATTTTGGGTCTAAAGACCCGTGTCCCCCCTTAATTAAGAGAAAATGCATTCTGAAGTGTCCGCCTACCTCGAGCGAAGTTAAAATCGCCCGCCCTCCGATCGAGGAGTGGTGACGTCATGGTCTCATAGTGACGTTGCGCCGTCGGTGAGTAAAGCGGCGCCCGCAGACGGCGCTACGGCCATTTTGCACAAAACGTAAACGCGCGGCCAGAAACAGAGCCAAGCCTGCAGAGCCGACAGCAGCGCGAAAGCGGAACTATGGTGGCTAGTGGAAGGAAAGCGCGGGACAATAAGCTGGTTCTTCATTTTACGACGCCAACTTTGACGCTCGTTGCAATGGACGACCCTTACAACGACACATTGGCTCGCGATGCTGCGCCCGACTTCAGTGATTTAAGCACTGATGAACGTAACCTGCTGCTGAGGGCTCGCGCTGCCGGCGGGGTTGCATACTACTACAACGGCAGCTGTATGTCGTGGCTGTACATATTTGCACATTTGTAGCTTTTCCTTCGTAAAAACCAAATTCCGTACGCACCGCCTCGTCTTCAACCTGCAGTTGTTCTTGCGCTTCGGAGAATGCAGGCAAGGCCGACAGAACAGCGCTACAGGAAAGCATTGCTTTGAAAGGCACTCTACACGACTTCAGTAAGTCAGCGTTGCACTCGTAATCCTCTGGACGAAGGTGCAGCGAGCGCACCACGCGATTTTTCGGCTCTGTGCCAACGCGCTGTGGCAGAAGTACGGCACTTAACCACTTCGAACGGAAAGGATCACTCGTTGGCACACAGTGATAAGTAACGTTGGATTCGCCGCTGCAACCGCCCTTGGCCAAGTTCCACGCACCGTTCGCGCATCCCACGACATCACATGGACGTGGCGTTCTCGCCGCTTGTTCCAAGTGCAAGTTTCGCGAGCCAGCAGAACCAGCGCAGCGCGACGCGATAACGAAACAACTGTAACTCCAAAGCGCGTGCAGCGCAGAGTCGAGCGAAAACGAAACTTTTCGACCACCCATACTGCGGAAGGGTAACGTCAAAATGTTATTTTTTCTTAGAATCGAACAGAAGTAGACAAGTAGCATTTTCTTCCGTCTTATAACCTAATGAAATGATCTTTTTAGTACCAGTAGTTGAGTACTAGTGACATAAATTATGATGAGGAGTGCCTTCCTCATCGGGCTAGTACCGGGATGTCGCTGTCAAATGTCATGCAATGATGTCAAATCGTTTCATGCATTTACTTCAATTTCTTGGTTATTACAGTTCTGTTCGCGATTATATTGACGCCTTAGACGTTCTAGAGCATTGCTTTATCACTTTTACTTGACTTCATAGTAACCTTTAGTGTCCTTTTAACAGACTTGCGTACCCCCCTCCCCCCATTCCCTAATTTGGAAAGCATTGGCCAAGTTGTCGGCCATGCTGATGCGAAGTGGTGATTCACGGTGTTGTCCGGTGTGAGTGCCCCCTGTGTGAAGCGTGAGTGTGTGTGGCATTTCTTCCCGTGCATTTTGTGTTGACTGACTTTTGTGCCCTACCCCTTTTTTCTCTCCCCAATTTGTTCCTGATTAGGGAGCAAGCGGCATGTCCCTTAGTCCCGAGATTAAGGTAATTGGGCAGCTGAGGTCCCACAAATTTTGGTGGCCTTTCCCTCCTTGTCCTCCGTGTACCCTCTACTCCTAAGTGTGTTCCTCACTTGCTGTCCGTCCTCCTGTTTTATTTGTTGGTGTCGTGCACTCCTCTATTCTCAGTGTCCCAGTTGGTATCTGCTGTGGCTCCCTACTAAGTCTCTGCCTTTCTGTCTGTGGTGCTCGTCCGCTTGCTTGGTTTTGGGGCCAGTGGTTGCAACCTTGGGTGCCGTCGGGCGTACTGTTCTGTCGGGTGTAGTGCCTCTGTACTGTCCTCATGTGAAGAGTGTGTGTATGGAAAACGTGAAGCCATGTCAACCCACAAGCTGTGCTACCTTAAATTGGAGCACTTCAGCTTTGCATGATATGTGATGTATTACTGTGAAGGGATTTGTGTTAGGCCTGTGGTGCCTGTGCCACCCCTTCGTTTGCGGAACCATGGCAGACATGTCGCGTGATGCATATATTTTTCTTGATAAATTACTGGGGGAACTGTGGCGTTGCAATTGTTGTGCTACCATGGGTCTAGCTATCGTTTGGATGATGGGTAGTACATGGATTTGTCTGATCTTAAAGCTTGCGGATTGAAACGTTCTTGCAGCTCTACTTGTTACACCTTATCCGCCTTTGGTCGCCTTAATTTTGAAGCAATGCTATTTTCTTTTTAAATGCAGAAGGCAGTAAGATTCTGCCTGTTGTAAATTGCTGCATTTAAAACGCAATGTTTTGTTGAAAATTATTCATTTGCCAAGTCGCAAGGCTGTTTGGATCTAGAAGGACAATGTTTGGGCAAAGTAATGTACTAACCATCATTTCCATGCTGTTTGAACCATCATGCTTGTGGCTCCCAGATGCATTAGCACCGTAGGTCTTTGTAGCAGTGTCAGTTGGGAACTCTGTGGTGTGACGGACAGTGTGATCAATTGCATGCAGTCATCGCGTACCAGGCCCGAGTGATAAAGAGTTAAGGATGTTGTGAAGAACTAGGGTTTTAGAGCATTCCACATCACCGACGGCATGACCTACCCCAAAGATTTGGTGCCGTCTGATAGGTAGAAACAAAAGGTTTAATGGATGGTGACTTAAGCCGAATAGTGTTGAAACAAAACAACTGATCGGCACAATAATGACTAAACACTGATAATTCTCAATGTGAGATGAGACTAAGCAAAGGCTGGTTTTACCGTGTATTATTATTATATTATTATTATTAATATTATTTATTTATTTATTTATTTATTTTGCTGTTACATTGGAGGACAAGTAGCATGGGCAAATTCATATAGAAGCATGCAGTCTGAGCATTTCCATTTTCGCTTTCCTCCTGCGCTGTGCTGGCATCTGTCAGCAGTAATTATTCTTGTGTAAATTTTGCAAGGTGGTGTATGTTACTGCCCAATTCAAACAAAAGCGTACCCTTGTTTGTCTAGCTGGGATGGCCTTTGCGATTCACATCTATCTAGTGCATCCATGCGCCGCGGCTGTCTGGCTAGCTGAGCTGGGAACCCTCTCCATCTATTTTCATCCACACTCCTTTTGACACCAAAGAATCCTGGGTATTGGTTAAAATTGACCTGCATGGCAAATAAAATGAGTCATAATAGGCGTGATTGTGCCCTGTGCAGATTGTGTACTAAACCCAGTGCAGGCTCCACAGCTGTAGAGTCAACTGGCACATAGATTTTATTTATCTGCCTCGTTTGATACTGCGTTTTTCACGGGGGAACATTTCTTTTTTCAATGCTAGGTAGAGGGAGGGGAGTTCCCTTCAGTTTCTTGCACACCTTTTAAAAAATTAATAAGAACAATTCATTTCACTCCGGGTTTGTATGTAAAGTCGTGCATTTCATAATTGTGTCAAACACAGTGATGTCCAAGAGTGAAAATGCAACTTTTTTTTTGGTGCGCTTTGTGAAGTTGGGCAGGAGCTCTGACAAAGCGTATTGCTTAGCTGCGATTTGTAGTTTAATGTCTGAACCATGCTGATTACAGCGCTTGCAAAGAAACATAAGGAAAAGGTCCTACTGTCTTTTGACGTAGTACAGTTGATTGGAATTGCTTTAAAAAAAATTTCACCTCAAAGCAGCAGCCTTCTTCAGTTGTAACCAGTCCGCTCAAACGAAAACGCAGCTGCGAGCTACGTCCTAGTTTTTTGGAGGATCGCGGCACACTAACACAATATTGTGAGTCCCATGGCCATAGATTTTGTCTCAGTATGTTCCCTCATGAGTGACAAAAAGTATAGTAAAAAAAAATTTTTACCTAGAAATAAAAATCCATGTAACACCCAAAACTGTGAGAAATCAAGTGATGGGCAACTCTGGTTGTTTCTCAAACCCCACGCCATATACACACTTCTGTTATAAGACTACTGTGCCGGCAGAACAGCGATAAATACCTTTTCTTTCTGTAAGTCGTGGCCTCCTCGGCTGTTAACGCGCCACGCCATCTGACAACACGGTGGAGGAGATACGTTTACAGTGGAGTTCAGCTCTCTCGGAAAGGGTTGCCTCTCAGCGATGTCTGCATTGACTCCGTTATTTCACATTTCTTGCATAGAGATACAAATGCAGATGCATGTGGGCATGTGTACTTATGTCGTTGAGGAGTGCCAGGAAAGAAGCGGTGCCTTGCTCACTTTGTCCGGTACTCCCACGGTTGCAACGCCGCAGACAGGCAGCGGGCGCTCTGGCAACCCTGAGTACGCTTTCTTATGCTCTTATCATTACGCTCTCTTATCAACGTACGCTCTCTCATCATTGTGCATGGCGTACTCGTGGGGCACTGTGGGATTGCCTGAGAAATGTCTATTTGATGTTGAGGTTTATAGTTTACACTAATCGCCATGTTAAAATAAGGGAACACAGTCGACTTCATATCTGACTTAGTCACATGGCCAGGCTTTTTTACCTCCCGATTGTTACTTGCCTTTATTTCGTGTAACAAGTGTCAACTCGTCCCAAACGGCGTCGCCAATGTCCGATACCTGGTTGCGTGCTCTCTTGGCAGGCTCACCTCGCTGGCCAGAACCCGATGCTGGCATCGATGCTGGCGCAGACGCCGCGGCCCGTTCCCTCGGTGCCAACGTCCATTGCCAACTCGATCGTGTCGCAGCTGCCCCAAGAGCGGCTGCCCAAAAACCTTGAGAAGAAGCTCATCCACACGCCGCCGACACCCGGCGGACTGCTGCAGCCGCCGCACCAGCAGCAGCAGCAGCCACAGTCGGTGATGGTCAAGCAGCCGCAGCCCGGCCGTCCCACTTCCCTGCTTGGTCTGGGCCCACAAGGTGCGCCATCGTCATTGCCAGACCTGCCAACTCTTCTGAATTTATTCATAAAGATCACGAATTTGGGCTTGCTTTATGATTTTACAGACATTGCATCAAGTTTTACAAAAAATAAGTTCTGCTCACAAAAATGTTTTAAAGCGTTTTAAACACTGTGGCACTGCAACATTGCAAAAGATGCGTGCAAAAAAAATCGTGATGGTGTTTGCACTGCCCTTCTGTAGCAGTGTAAGATTCCTAAGTAGGAGCGTAGCGATCATGACGACTGGAACCACTGGCCATGCCAATGTGCAGGCGCACAGGGACCGAAGGGGGGTGCTTCGCGTCGTCCGCTACAGTGCTGGAGCATGCAGCTTTAATTTTTTTGTGAAGTACACCTCACTAAACGCAGGCTGTGAAGTATGCTTCACTAAATGCACTTTGCTCATCACTGGAGCCTTTTCCGGCTGGTTTTGTGTGTAGCATGTGAACAGCCTCCTTAGTCAACATGCTTAAACAGAAACAAGCTTCTCGGCACATAAACGACTTGGCATTTTCTTTTGGTGTGTAAGTGATGAGGGTAGAAGAGCGAAGAGCATCCGGAGAAACCTATCGGGAGCACTTTTCTTGATTGGGGCCATGATGTGATGAGCCTAATGCGCTGCTTCGTGCATCAGTGACGGGTCTACTGCCGGCGTGGCCGGTCCACAGCACACTCGGCGCTCCTGTTGCACTGAAAACAGAACTGAAATGTTTAAAGAGGAAAAGAACTGCAGCTTCAGACGTGACGTGACGAAAGAGTGGACAGGAACTGAAACGCACGTTTGGGTGGCATGGAGCACATGCGACATGTGGCACTACGCGGGTATCTTTACCCACTATATCGAATATTAGAAAAATTGAATAGCAAATATTCAATTCACAAATTGAATTGGAATGTTCACTATTCGATTTAATCGGGGGATATTTGAGTATTCGCACACCCTGAGTACTTTCCTGTGGTTCAGTGTAGATGTCCCGTTTGAGTGTGGTGGACTCCTCTGTCTTTTCTGTTTGTCACAGAATCCAGCACAATGACGCTTCAGCAGCAGCGTTCCTTTGGTGGTGGTGGTGGCCTCATCCAGCAGCAGCAGCAACAGCAGCAGGGCTTTCTCAGCAAGATTCTCATGAACAGCCCAGACTCGACCAGGCGCGCTGTGCAGCTGTCGCAGCAGTCATCGCAGGCTTACCTGCCGCACACGACGAGCACGGCAGGGTCCAGCTTTGCCACGACCGCGAGTGGCCCGGGTGCAGTGCTATCAGAGCTCCTCAACGATTCGCGCATCCCGGCCAGCATTGTGAATGCAGTCAACTCCTCATCCGCAGCATCGCTCTCCGTGGCTGCTGTGGCGGGGGGCGCGTCAGCGGACCAGCTGCTGTCGCAAGTGCTGGATGATGTGAGTGGCACTCGAATTTGACTTCTAGGTTGACTAGTTAGTTACGTTGGTTGACCAGCCCTCGAAGGGGAGGGGGTGGGAGTCATGGCACTGCTGACCTTGATGTTGACTGTGTGAGACGCAAGAGCTGCTTACCTCTATGTTCAGGGCGTTGCATTATCAGTTTTGCAGGTATTGTTGCTTTTGTGATGCCCAGCACGGCACATTGCTGTAGTGGCTATTGTATGTTAATGCCACCTAAAGCATCATATCTGAAAATTATTGTTCAGGAATATTGCCCCTGCAGTCTTCTTTGCATATATTGACAAGCTGGCTTTTTAAGTCTGCACATCACCATCAACCCATCCTCACTTTTGTGTCACGGCACTGATTGCTTGATTCGCTACATTGGCACACTAGTAGAGCTATGGCATTTTGCTGCTGAGCAGGTTGCAGGTTCAGTTCATAGCCATGGTGGTGGCACTTTGATGGGAGTACCATGGCGAGGCGCTTGTATTTTGTGTTAGATGTTGGTGCACGTTATGAAAATTCCTAGTGTTAATAATTATTTCGGAGGCCCCCGCTACGGCCTCTCACATGGGCCCAATGTTGGTTGGGAAAATACCCCCCCCTGCCCCCACCTAAAATCGAACTTTATTAAACCGTCATGAACAATTGTCCATCATCAGTGCCCGGTTGTGTGCCTTCAACTTGGTTTGCTCGGTTGCAGGTGTGGAGCCTGCAACAGGAGCTGCAGCCGGGTGTGGAGACGACGACAGCCTCGGAGGAGACGGTGCTACTGCGACTGCTCGAGGAAGTCCTGGATGGTCCGCAGCAGGCGCAGCCCTCGCAGGGACCTCAGGGTGGTCCGCAGGGGCAGCCCGACCTGAGCGAAAAGATGGCCATCAGTGCCATCCAGCAACAGCTGATGAGCTTCGAGTCGCAGCCCCCGCAGCCACAACAGCAGCAGGTCAGTGGGGCCTCCCTTGTGGAGTTCACTCTCCCGAACTTTCACCACACATTCCTCTGAAATGTGCATCTCTTTAGCCCGCATTTCCTCGAGCGCGTTTCTCCAGCAGTAGTCAGCTTTTCAATGAGCGTGCATTACAGTCGCCAACCGTTTATTCGGATCTCATGGGGACTGCGGAAATGTCCGAGTAAACAGGTGTCCGAAAAAGCAGATTAAGCAAAAAAAAAAAAACTTTATTTCCACGCATTTATTCGGGCTCGGCAGTAGGCTTGAAGAAATCGTGAGTGCGCCGTTGCACACTGTTCCGTTTACGCGCAATCAGATAAGCCTGAATCTTGGAGAGGGTCGTACGGTCACTATAGGCGGCTGAAAGCACAGTCACTGCTTGTGCACGCTTCGCCTGCGACGGCAGCGTAGCACATGGTGCGTCATCTTCCAACTCAGAGTAATCGTCCGGCGGTGCAGCAGTAACCTGACGAATGATCTCACTGTCGTCGAGTTCTGCGCATGTCAGTACAGCAGTGTCAGCACCTGTGAAACTGTCAAATGAGACGGTGTTTGGAATCGCAATGCAACCACTGCGCAGGTCTCGGCAGAACATTTTCTGCATCAGTAGGGAGCACATCGGAAGGCGACAAATCTTAGGCCTCCCGGCACCTGCTTGCCGGCATTCCCCAGCGCAGTCTGACGGGCACTGTCGACGCCGTTAGACACTTGACGCGATGTTTCCGTACGCTGCGTTGGATCACCGAAACCTCGGCACAGCACACAAACACCACCGTGCCGACACCAGTCACACAAACGAAAAACGTGGCCTGCTCGCAGCGTCGTGCGCGAAAGAAACAAATCAGCTGCTGGATTGTCTTGACATGGCTTACTAAGCTGAAAGTGGAACTGCTGTACGGCCACTCTATCGAACCAGGTGGCAACGGGCAACGATGATGATGAGCGGGGATTTCCAGTAGTGCCACTTCGTGGGGCAGCAAGGAGGCTCCGTTCAAAACAAAAATGGCGTTCAGCAAGTCGAACTAAGTGCGGGTCAGAGTCCGTGCATGATGCCCTCGATCGAGTTGGCTCAAGGAGTGTCCGAAAAATCAGACGAGAGGTTGCAAGGTGTCCGAACTTTCGGCAGTTGTTATACATTATGGTCTATGGGGAGAATGGCGGTGCCGCGAAGCTGACTGAATAATCGGGCATGTCCGAATTTTTCGAGTCTGGAAAATCGGTCGGCGACTGTATATGCGCAGAATGCAGATTGGGGTAGATGCCATCATACCATTAGCCCCTTCCGTGCCACATTACAGTGGAACCCCGTTGACACATTCCTCGCTGTTGCATTTTCCTGGCTGCTACGTCGGGCTTTCCTGGTCCCGACCGTGGTTTCAACTGAAATCGAAGCAAATGCCACCCTGTTAGATGTAAAGGCTAAGCAGGCTCGCGGTAGTAAGTACAAAGGTTGCCGCACAGTGGAATGCAGGCAGCACACAGAATATTTCTCAGCTTAGACAAGTTCTGAAGAAATGTACGGGGTTGACCGTGTGTTGATGGTGGCAGGGCTCTAGCAGTGCCTGCAACTTTTGTTTTTTTCTTGTCTCACCGGAGTGTTGAGTGAGGGCAATGTCTCTCTCGTGGCGTGTCCAGACCTCTCTCTACGCGGGGCCCGGATCCTCTGCATCCTACCAGCCAGCTCCTCCTATGTACAGCACCACGGCTGCTCAGAGGCTGCGGCTAGCCTCCCAACAGCCGCAGCCAGGTCAGCAGCCGCAGCCGCAGCAACAGCAGCAGCAAGGGCTGCGCCAGTATGCTCCCAGTGTGGCCAGCATGGCAGCTGTGTCTCCGCAGGTAAGCACTGGGATCGGCACAAGAGCTGCCCTTTCAAACTCTCAGCATCTGTGCCTTTGCTGAGCTCATCTTTACCATCAGTCATTGCATGTCGAGCGCTTCCTTGTGGATGTCATTATTGGGCTACACTTGTAGCTCTGACTGCATAAGTAAGGAATAGAGACTAAGAGAAATGTCTGCTGCACACTGTACTGTCTAACTTATGCAGTGGAAGTTGCATACCTTTGAATATGAAAGCACAATTAAGACTGCTGAAGTTCTGTTACAACGCTTTGCCATCTTCTATCAAGCAGTATTGAAATGGAAGGGATGGCCAACTTGCGAAATTGGTGAGCAAATGAGTGAACAGACAAGCACTGCTTGCGAAGGGGGCTAATCTACCAGCTTTCTGTCCTACTGTAATTGGTAGCAGCATTTTGACGTTGGCATCCCTGCTTTCAGCCATAAGAACGGAAAGTGTTGTGGCCTCTGCAGAAATGGTGTGCCCTCTTCGTGTGCAGATGCGGCGCAACCTTCTGGAGCGCCGGCAGAAAATGTTCCTGCAGCAGCAGCAGAAGCGTCTGCTGGCTCAGCAGCAACAGCAGCAGCTTACCATGCAGACGCAGCAGCAGCCTCCCGACACGTTCGGGCCCGAGAGCATCAACGAGCTGCTGAACCACGGCGTGGCGCCACCCAACATTGCCATTCAGGTATTTACTGTAGGGCGCTCTGCACAGGTGTCTGTGTGTGTGTGTGTGTCGTGCTGCCGGGTGGAGAGGCCTCAATCACTTCCAGCGTGCACCATTTTTATAAACCAATCAATGTGGAAGGTTGAGGACTGTAATGCTGTGAAAATATGCTTCCTGCCCAAAATTGGTGTGAAAGCAGTTTTCCTTAGCTCGTTGCAATTATCCAAGCACTGTGATGGTATTGACAATGGTGATCATTGTCATTGCTTATTGGCATGAACGTTATGGCAGCAGTTCGGTGATCAGCACTGGGTGGTCCAACCGCTAACAAGAGCTAAAGAATACAATGCTGGTGGGGAGTGCTGTACTAAAATTTCTTTAGTGAGAAATGTCCTAATGTGCAATATATATATATATACATTTCATCGCAAGCAGCAAAATGTGTGTTAACAAGGGTGCCACACAATTGTAATTTTATTCCATTTGGTGCTTGTACAAAGAATCTACTTGGGAAATTTAGTGCTGGTGGGCAGGATGCACTAAAACTTTTCTTAGAGTAATTATTTTATGCACTAGCTGCCGCATTGCAGGCGACATGAAAAGAGAAGCTAGCAGATCTGATGAAAGTACCAGTCCAAAAAAAACGAGGGGGGGTCATAATAAAAAAAAGCACTCATCATTCCTGTTGCTTTCTAAAGTGATGATCACAGTAAACATTGTGCTCATTAGTTGAGGTGCTTGCGGTAGTTTGTGTGTTATTCATGTTTTTCACTAATCACTGCCATTATCACATTTGCAGTGTCGGTGCTGTGCTTGTTCAAATTCTTTCATGCGACCAAGTGCCTGTTGTATACATAAAACTTTGAATGCCAAAGGATAGGGTTCACAGGAGCTGATGGCATCCCAAATGGTCTTATTTTCTGAACTGATGAGGCTCAAATGTATAGGGTTGTATTATGTGTGTCACTTTTGGCAAGGTCCTTAAAGAGACACTAAAGGCAAATACTAACTCGACGTGGGCTGTTTTAATACCGTTCCAGAAACCCCGCAATGCTTGTTTCGTGCCAAGAAAAGACTTGTGAGAAAATTGCATCTGAAGGGCCCGCACACCTTTGTTGCAATTCAAATCTTCGGCCACCTAACCGGGGAATGGTGATGTTGCATATGCCATCACCACCCTTTGCTGCTGTCACCGAGTAAAATGGTGGCCGACAGACGGCGGTGCGGTTTTTTTGCACAAAATTCTATTGCACGGCCATGGAGAAACTGAGCGAAAACAGAGCGGTGGATTCGCTGCTGCAGCTGCTTTTGGTCAAGTGGTGTGGACCGCTCGGGCATCCCGCGACATCACATGGAAGTGGAGTTCTCTGCTACTGGCAGTTTGCGTGAGTTTTGTGAGCCAGCAAAACCAGTGCAGCACTGTGCAATAACTAAACTACTGAAATGCGGAAGCACAGGCGGCACAGAGTCAAGCGAAAATGAAACGTTTCGACTGCCCGCTTCGTGGTCAAGCGTAATGCCCGCGAGTTCTTTTTCCTAAAGGTAAAATACAATTGAACAAGTAGCATTTTCTTACCTCTTATAATAAAATACAGGGTGTGTCCAGAAAGTAATGCAATTTTATCCGTAGAAAAACGATTATTCGAGAGATCGTTAAAAACCTTTAGAATTCCTCGAAGTAGTCTCCTCTGGCATCTTCACATTTTTGCCAGCGACTCTGCCCTGCACTCTACGCGTCTTGGAAGGCATCGACGGGAATCTCTTTTAGAGCCTTTGTTATGGCAGTTTGGTTGGCTTCGATGGTCCTAAAACAAACTCCTTTCATGGCGCTTTTGATTCTCTGGAAGAGAAAGAAGTCCGCCGGAGCCAGGTCAGAACTGTGGGGGGCCTGAGGCAGCGTCGCCAAGTTGTGCTTGGCCAGGAACTCCTGCGTGTGCAGAGAAGTGTGGCTGGGAGCGTTGTCATGGTGCAAATGCCAGGTATTGGCGATATCCTTTGCGCTCGGAGGACCCTTCTTCTCAGTCTCTCGAGCACATCCACGCAGTAGGCAGCGTTGACTGTCGGCCCTTGGGGTACGAATTCTCTGTGAACCACACCCTTGGCGTCGAAAAAGACAATTAGCATTGTTTTCACTTTCGACTTGCTCATTCTTGCCTTCTTGGGGTGAGGGGACTCGGAGGTGTGCCATTCGCAACTTAGCGCTTCATCTCAGGATCCTACTCAGATACCCATGTTTCGTCGCCAGTAATGACACTGTCCCCACCCCCCAAAAAATAAGGTTCAATTTGAACGTGTTCCAAAAGTTCGCTGACAATCACCACTCGGTTGTTCTTGGGGTCGTCAGTCAGCAGTTTAGGAACCAGCTTTGCGCACACTTTCCACATGTTCAAATTGTCGCTTGCGAAGTCGTGCAACGTGGTTTTCGGAATATTGAAAGTCTGTGCTATCATCTGCACACTAATTCGATTGTTGGTGTTCAAAAGATAACGAACACGAGACATATTTTCGTCACTTTTGCTCGTTAATGGCCATCCAGAGTGGGATTCATCATCCACGTTCTTCTATTCCCCCTTTAAACGCCTTCAACCACCTTGAAGCTTGAGAATATGGCAAAGCAGAATTTCCGTAGGCTCGCCGAATCCTTTGGTAGGTATCGGCAAGACTCTTGTCGAGTTTAGCACAGAACTTGATCGCATAGCGTTGTTCGCGTGCGGATGCCATCGCACACCATGACAGAGCACTGTCGGGAGGGTCACGGAAACAGCGAGCCTGACGCTCTCAGGGCTTGGAACAGACTGTGCTAGGCAACGATAAAAAGCTTAGAGTCCCCCAACCTAACCCAACCAATCCGATCGAGGTACGTCCAATAGCGGCGCCGGGGAAAAAAAAAATTACTTTCCGGACACACCCTGTACAGTGATGTTTTTGCAATGAGTGGTTGAGTACTAGTGACAAAATTTATATGAGGAGTGGCTTTGTTATGGGCAAGTATGTGAATGTCTTACAGAATCTCTAATTGTGTCCCGCATTTACCGCAATTTTTGTATTACTAAGGCTCTGTACGCAATAATGTTGAAGCCTTAGAGATTCTCGAGCACTTATCTGTCACTTTAGCTTGACTTAATGTTTGCCTTTAGTGTCCCTTTAAAAGGTGTATGAGCCCTCACTCTTCATTTATTCACATAGACTGCTCGTATGACCTAAAGGCATCCACTGCAGAGATGGTGACTGGTTCACAATGCAAAGTGGAGACAGTTCCTCGGTACTAGCGAGCCTCGTAGGGGCAGGCCTGCAGTGAAGGCCGAGCAGAGAAATTTTGCAGCTTGCTTCCCATGATGAACGTACAAGGTGATGGACACGCCTTGTACGGTGTGTGCGCGTATGTTGCACATGTCGAGCACAGCAATAGTGGTTGTACGTGTGACACAAAAGCGTGAGCCAAGTGGGCCTTGCATGCGTGCTGTGCAGCACAGCTACCACCTGAGCCAGGCACAGGGCAGGGACCTGCAGGAGAGAATGATGAAGATATTCAGACCGGTGCGTGCTCCCCATACACCTCCTACTCGAGCGCTTGCTTCCTGTCTTCGCCGCTGCCAACTGCTCAACGCTTGGAACATTCCTGAGAAGGGGTGGGGGGGGCAGAGTTGTCACTTATGTGCTATGCAGCCACTAGCCCAAGGTGCACTTAGAAAATCTCTGCCTTGGCTATTGTTGGGACACTAGTCGAGACACTAGCCAACTGCTCAACACTCTAAACTCTCAGGGGTGGGGGGTTCAGTGTTCTTGTGTGTTCTGTCACTAACATCGCAGAGCTGTTAGCCAAGAAGACACTAGTTAACCACTCAAGACTTGAGAAGTGCTGAAGTGAGTTAGTCAGTGTTGACACGTGTCCAGCCGAAATATGTCATAGCGCCACTAGCCAAGATGCTAGCCAACCATATTCTGTGGTCTTTGTTCCACCACACATGACTTTGGTATGTAAATTCCCAACTATTTATTTAAAGTAGGGAGCTGGATTAGCGTGTGCCTCAACTACGGAGCAGCAGCATCTTGCTTGTGTTTGTCTGCGCTGTTGGGCTGTTCTGCACTGTTCAGTCTGTGCTGTTCTCTGTCCTGTACTTAACCAACATTGGCACCAGCTGCCTGCAGGTGTCTTTCAAACAGTTCATTGTGCATGGCAAGTGTGAAAGACAGGTATGATGCTCATACCTGTGTGTGGCAAGCCTTGAGTGTGGTTTAGTCTCACTTGTCCTTTCTGTATGGAATGGTGTTGTAGCATAGTGACTGCTGTACGTGTGGGCTTCTTTATGACCACCGAGCCACAGGGGTGACAACACTGGGTGTCCCTCCAGCATTTTTTTGGGGCATCGGACTTTGTGTCCAGAGCGAGTGGGACGAGGCAGCTTTCCTGTACACGTGGCCACTAGCACGGCATTGAAGATGGTTGTGCAGAGATGACTGGCCAGTTTTTCTCATCAGTTTCACCCCTGTGTCGGGACCTTTGTGTTTTTGCACGTAGCTGCTTTCAAAGGTGGTCAGAGTATTGCTCAAAGCAAAGCCGCCTGGTGTGGCTTATTTATGTTTCATTAAAAGTCGGATGATCAGAGACGACGGAGTTCAGTTATCCTGTATCATAAAAATGTATTGTAAGAAAAATGCATTTAGAAAATGTTAAATGAATGTTAAAGGACAGCGCAAATGCTTGCCTAAAATGTGAAAAGTTTGCAGTCGTATATTTGCAGTGTCATCCATGAGAATCATAGAATTGAAGGAAGGTCTTCTTGCGATGCTAGTGGCCTACAGGATGTTGCTTGAGAGTGGTATGTCCCCTTTAATGACGCGACCCAGTTGTGTAACTTAAAGGTTGGGGGCAGGGGTACTGGAGAGAGGGTGGTGCCTTGCATGAAAGTTTGTTAGTATGGCACACCCCACAAGATGTCACATGTCCTACAGACATGTAAAGTGCAACAGGGAAAAGGTTGAGCTTTAATCGTGCGTTCTCCTTTTGTGTCGCTTCTGTGCAGAGAGGTGGAATGTCTGGTGGTGAGGCGCCGCAGCAGCTGTCTCCACGGTTTGGGGGTGTGCTCAGTCCCCCTCAGCAGCAGGTGAGCCTCCTCTTGTTGGCCATCGGGTTTGGGACCTATTGTACGAAATTAAGGACGTTTACTGTTATTTGCATGTATCAAATAGTTGGAATGTCTGCTTGAATATTGCTCAAAATGATATGCTAGTCATTAAACCGACGACTCTGGGATTTTAATATGGTCGAATCTCTGGTACGGATCTAAACGCAAGGAAAGTTGGAAAATGAAGGGGGATGTGGCATATAAATGGCCGATGTGATCAAAATTTCGCATTTCTTTTTCAGTAATCCTTAGGGCCTTTTTTTATCTCGTGGCGAAATAGTTGGAATGGAATTCCAAGGGAAGGGAAGCGTAGCAGGGGGCGGCAGAAAGTTAGGTGGGTGGATGACATTGAGAAGTTTGCAGGGACAACATGGCCACAATTAGTACATGACCGGGGTAGTTGGAGAAATATGGGAGAGGCCTTTGCCCTGCAGTGGGCGTATTTAGGCTCATGATGATGATGATTATGATGATAATGAAATAGTTGAAAAAATGAAAAAAGAAATATGCAGCAGAATTTTCACTTTTTAGTGTGTTGCTTCAACCAGGAAGAAAATCGGGCTTCAGGAGATGCTGTCGCATCACTGATGAGCTTGGGTTCGCATTAAACAAGAAACCATTGCCAACTGCTTCAGGGCTTGTGGTTTCTTTGCAACTGCTTCAGGCGATGGTTTGTGTTGTCCAACAGGGGAAGCACAGACAAGTGAGCTTGATGACAATTGTCTTAGAGCAGCTCTTGGTGGGGTCCGTTTCGAAGAGTATGTTGCCCTGGACAGTGCAGTCGAGACGCGTGGTGCACCGATGAACATCGAGATCGTTGAGATTGTTCGGCCCAACGAGGCTAGTAATGAAAGTGGCATTGACGACCATGTTGAAACTGAGCCACAGCCTCAAGCTGCTGATGTGGCTGCAGGCCTTGCCCTCATGCAGCGGTTTTTTTGCTGCACAGAACAATGCAGATGAAGCATTCGGACACATCTACAGAACTTACTTTCCGTAGCAAGATTCTCCAAGCAGAAGCAGAGAGCAGTTACCAATTTTGTTTCATAAACTGATAAAGATGTCCATTTTTGTCCATTGTGGGTAAATTGGAAGTTCGTTTAATTCAATGTTTTTCATGGTCCCTGGGAACTTCGTATTAATTGGAGTCGACTGTGCTGCACCATTTTTGACAATTTAAGCCTTCACCGAAACAAGTGAAGACCCGATAAAACGAACTTCAGGGAACTGCAGCAAATTGTTTGTTATTCTGAAAGGTCATTCAGTGAAATCCCAAAAATTATCCATTCCGACCATCAGTTCATCAGTTGTCACCGTATGAGCTGTCCGTGACTATGTCGCTGTTGACTCTTGGCCCTTGCCCTCGCTGTTGCTATATTCCATAGATTCCAACCATGCACCATCGAAGCACAGTAAGAACGGTACGGTGTCTGTAAAACAGACGCTGGCGCAGAGAAAACCGCTGACAAAAAGGAATCTCCACATCTCCTCCGAAATGCAGTGTTTCCTTTTGTTTGTTTTTCATGTTCCTTGCCGTGAACATGCAACTGTATCGCTCGCATCTAAATGACAACGTCCGGAAAGTGCGACTGCACACGGGTTACATTCCTCCGTGGCACGGGTAGCTGCTATGGTTGCAGAATGAAGGACGAAAGAAGGAAGAGACGTGTCTCCGTTTTTAGCTGGCGCTTGTCTTGGGGAAGTGTGCGCTCGCAAAACCTGATGCATTGTTGCCTCTGCAATAGAAAAAAAAAGAAAAGGACCCCTCCTTGCTCGCACAGGAAGACAGCACTCGTATCAAGCCACCATCCCTCTCCGCTCACCCTCGCACGCTTTCACTTCCACTCAAAACAAACAGCACGTGGGGTGCAATAGGATGTTATCACACTTGCACTTTATATTGAACATGGTGCTACTCCACTTCAGAGAGGTGCGTTTGCAAACAGCTGCTTGTAATTTGACAATTTGGCATCTGCGCGTTTCCGTTTATTGTCTCTGTATTCCTTTGTGGCAGCAGTGGAATTGTGTTATCTTGAAATCATGTTTAAACTATTAGTGTATTTACTCGCATAATGATCGAACTTTTTTATCGAAAAAGTTGACGCAAATTCAGGGGCGTGATCACTACGCGGGTTAAATTTCCTGCGAGTAGAAAACAATCTTTTTTTTTCATCCCCGCGTTTGCTGCGGGATGACAACAGGTCAACAAATAGGCGGCTGCCGCTGTGTGTAGTGCGGGACGCCAAAACAAAAATGGCGGCAGGCAGAGCAAGCCGAACGCGATTTTTTGTTCTTGTGAGTACATTTCGTGCATTGAAACAGTTTCTCCCGTATCAGTAATAAATAATATCTTTAATATTTGCAAGTTTGCGGCAATAACGTAGCCATGTCCACTTTGAGGGGACAGAAACAGATGGCCGCGCTTAGCTGCCAGTGACATAGAAACACAGGGCCGGCATGCTGCGGCATCTGTCTTCACTACTATCCTAATATGGCACGTTTCCGCTAAGAGTGGGTGAATACCTTAGCTGTGTTACAAGCGTTGGCGTATGAATGGGTACACTTTTAACGTATTACTGTAAACGTGGCTACTATCACTGCCGCTCGTGATTTGTTGCGTGCCCACGAGTACAGGTGTGAAGAACCGAAAGGCGCCTTTTTTGTTGTTGTTGACCACAACCATTATAAAGCCTTCACATAATAAAGGCAAGTTTGGTTGCAGCTTTCTTTTAGCCATGGAAGTGCGGAAAGTGATGAAAGTAATGAAATGAGGCATCTACTTGAGAATGTTTGGTGCGTGCAGGCCGCTTGGTTTGTCTTGAGTCATTCGCGTAGCATTCGACAGATGGTAAGCGCAATCGTTATTAGCTAGACTTGGCACACGACATATCGCTGCGGCAAGGTCGGGGTGCTATCATTACACGGGAAATTTAAAAAATTCGAAATTTGACGTCAGAATTCAGGGGTGCAATCATTATGCGAGTCAATGCGGTAGTTACACTGAAATTTAATACTTTGTTATATCGAGAATTTCATTGTAATGAAGTTTGTTATAAGCAGGTTTGACTAATACTGAGCAAGCAACACAAGAGTGATAAATGTGAATCTAGTTGCTTTGTAAGTCACGTAATATGTCACCTATTTATCCTATTGCCTTTTACACGAATGAACAGCTGACTGCTTTGTTGCTTGCTTGCACTGTATGATTGGGGGGGTATACTGCAAGTGTCCACCCAGGGAACTGTCCGTTTCGGCGGCTGCTGATTGGCCGGAGCTGAGCCATTAAGAAGGGAACTGGTCATGTGGGCCTGTTTCTTTCTCACTGGTACCCCAGCCAAGACAATCAGAAATTTGGCAGCAGACAAAATGGATATGTTCTCAAAGTGAACATTAACAGGATACCTCCCTGTATTTGCAAGCCTAGGTCTGCTTCACTTGTATTATGCTTGACATACTGCGCCAAACTTTTCGAGACGCACTGACCATTGTTACAGGCTAATCTTGGGCCCTTCTGCTAACATTTTCTAAGTGATACATACCTAACTAGTACAAACCCATGGCAAAAAAATGTCCACGAAGGTTTGTACTGTGTAAACTGCGCAACAGACTTCTACAAGCTGCACAAGATGGTTGGGAATGAGCAGCGGAACTGAGTGATATGCGTTAGAGAGCTTAGGTCATTGGCCTGGATGGCAGGATTGCGATGATTTCCATTTGTAGTAATTTTGATGATAGGCATTTTTGTGAGCACCGTTAGACGAGTTTTTCTTCAGTTTTGTGCCAAAAGTCGAGGTTAAAAATGGCTGGTAGCAAAGAGCAAGTGGAGGGACTGCCCCTTTGTTTCCAGCATCTAAACCCTGGCTCCTTGTCAATGTGTCGCATTTGTTCACGAGCTTGCAGTCTGTATGCATTGAACTCTGTCCATTCACTTCCACGTTCACAGTCTTGAGGGTGTGCAACCCTTGTCAGCATTAGATTCACTTCCTCCAGCGCCGCCTGTCGTGTGCTTCAGGCAGAGCAGAGGTGCGTGCTGGCCACATGCATCAGTGTTTTGAAGCTCAAATGCTGTAAATAAAGCCTTTGCCACTTGTCAGCAACAAATCTGTAGCTGTCAGACAAAATTAAAGTTCCCAGACGCTGTGCTTATGCGGAACCTGCTAGACGATCAGAATTTCCGGTTGAGTCTCGCATCACATTTGCTCCCTTGCAGCAGCCTTGCTTAATAAATCTGACTGCCGTTCTTGCTCCTGTTATATTATTCGCATGTCACAGGGGTAATTGACGACATCTGGAATCGGTGCTTGTAAATGGAAGCTACTTGCTTGAGATACCCACCGGTGTGAGCGAGTTGTCAGGCAGGTCTACTGCACTGTGGATGTTGGTGTGTGTGAAGTTTTGATGTCTTCTCCACCACATTGGCCAACTGAACACCAGTGCATCAGGCCACGCTCTGCAAAAGAAGCGGCGAAAGAAAGACAGCATGAGAAGTTAGAAAAAGTTCTCGTCAAGTGGCTGCATCAAGCACGGAGCTCTGCGATCAACGTTGACGGCGCCATTCTAAAAGAAAAGGCGTACCTTGTGGCACTGCATCTAGGCATCGATGACTTTCAGGCATCGAACGGATGGCTGGATCGTTTTAAAAAACGAAAGAGGATTGTGTACAGCCGCTCGTGTGGAAAAAGCACTTCTGTGGATGTTTCGATGGTGAATGAGTGGATGAAGTCGCTGCCGGAGATAATTGCTGCATACAAGCCCTGCAATGTTTTCAACACCGATAAGAGTGGTATTTTTTACCATATGAAGCCTGAGCAAACCCTTGCGATTAAGGTTGACAGCTGTCATGGTGGCAAGCGTAGTAAAGAGCGTGTGACGGCACTATTCTGTGCTGACGAGGATGGTTCTGAGAGGCTGCCCGTGCACGTTGTTGCAAAGTTTGCAAAGCCACGGTGCTTTAAGAACTTGAAGGCACTGCCGTGCAGCCACATCTTCAACAAAAAGGTGTGGATGACATGTTCGCTCTTCAGCAATATTTTGCACCACCTGGATAACAAAATGGATGCTAAGGCGAGGAAAATATTGTTTTTTGTGGACAATTTTTCCGCCCGACTACTGCACAAGCTGGCTGAAGCCACTGGATGCCGGCATAAATGCGTCAAGCAAGGGTTAACGGAAGCGGTTAGTGCAGCGTCGGCTGGCGGCTATGGAGCGTAGCGAGTCGGGGAAAGAAAGATCACTGTGCTCAATGCCATGCATTTTATTGCCAGTTTGTGGAACCTAGTGTCGCGAAGCACACTCGCTAACTCGTTCAAGCACTGTGGCTTTAAACGAGCGACTAGCTCCTCTGCTGGGACGCAACAACCTTAATGCCGCTCGAGGCTGATGCAGGCTTCGCCGACGACGATTTCGAGGTTTTAAACCTCACCACGGCCTTCGCCGAGTACGTGGAAGCCGACGACAACGTTGCAATCTGCGGCGAGGTGTCGCTGGATGATGCCATCGAGGAGGCTTTGCCTAGTGCTGACACCGCTGCGACATTGGACGAGGACAACGCTGCCGCCACAGATGCCGTGCCTGTGCCTACCACGTTCAATGAGGTGCTACGGCACATAGACTGCATCTGGAACTCCATCTGTCCACGCAACGCCGTAGAGGACCTCCTTTTGGACGTTGCCCAACTCGAGGGAAAGCTCTTGGTTCAAGGATCACGAGGTCCAAAAGAAACTTGCTGATATTTTTTAAAGTTCGCGACTGCTGGCGGGAATTGCGGCAGTGGATAGTGGAGTGCCGTAAAGGTTCGTTTAAATAAAGCATGATTGGTACCTGTACTGCAGCATTAATTCTTATCACATTTACTTTTGGTAATTTGGGTTTCCAAGCCCTGTAGAGTATGTTAGTAGTTTGCATTGAAGTTTCTCGTAAATCTGTCGCACAATATAAGTAGTATTTCTTATAGGCATAATTTATGTTTGGATTTTACGACGCTTTTTCGTGGTCCTGAGAAAGTTGTATAATCGGGGTTCCATTGTAGTTTCGTTTTAAAAGTAGTAAAGTCAAATCCCTGACTTAACAGCCGTTGAACATAATGCATATTGTATCCATATAAACCGTACCAGCTTATTGCGTACATGTCGGTTAACACATAGTGTTTCCACTTTTCGTCGAGCAATCACGGCGATGCGTCGTCCCCATCGAGCAGCCCGTCAGAACAACAAGCCTCAGAGATTGGAGCAACGGCCTCCAAGTGCCCTGTGCATTCGCGTGTGAAGCCACATCAACATCAACATCATTTCAGCATTGTGCAAGCAAGGACTGGCATCATGACGAAGCTTGGTTAAAGAAACACTGGGTGCTCAGCGTAGGAAATTGGACATCGCTCGTGCCATCGAACCTGGCGCAAAGAAGTCGGCGCTGGCACGCGACAGGGATCTACTGTTGACTACGGTGTGTGGCATTTGGAGTGCAGAAAGGTTGCTTGGCAGCGCTGTTGCAACTGTGGAAAAATGTTCGCTACGAGGCTAGACTTTTCGCCATTGTTGCAGAAGTGTCGCCTAATGACAGTGATGAGGACGACACGGAAAGTGACAGCACAGGAGATTCAGGCCCGACAGTGGCAGAAGCCGTGCGTTACGTCAGCCGCATGAATACAATCATTGCGACGAGAACAGCACCCCGCAATGAAAAAGGCGCCCCGCCACGTCTGTAGCGCTACCACGCCTGTGCACAGATAATATGCAACGCCAACGAGGAATCTGTCATGCAAATATTTGCCGAAAAGAGGGGGCTGGCTGAAAAGCTGGCTCACACCTTCAGCAAGTTTGAGGCCACTGTCGTCGCTGCTAGGCCACCACGGCACGAAACGAAAATAATGAGACTTTTGTCGTGCGAAGGGAATAAATCACGACCTCCTGTGTAAACGTTATAGAGGAGGTCGTGGAATAAGTACTGCATGATTTTGCCCTTTCATCGCACTCTCTCTGAGTTCCGTTTTTAACAGGGAAGTGGACGCTCTCATGCTATTTCAGTTGAGCAGTACTACCGTTTAGTACGTACTTTTTCCGAGCTCCGGTCAACTACGGTTTAACGAGGTTTCACTGCACCACGAAGTGTGAGCACTGAAGCATAACCTGGCACTTGACTTTTCCACGATCATGAGCGAGATGGCTGTGTAAATGGATGAGCAAAGCCAAAAAGGCATTATGGTGATAGTGAAACAGGAGCATGTATGGAGGTTGGCAGGCTTTTTCATGTTGTAGTGCACCTGATGAACTTTTTTATCATTAGTAGTTGATTTCAAAGGTTGATTTCACCACTTTCAAAATGAGCTGAGTAATGTGGCAGTTTGGACGGAGTTTGGAGGATGGTGAAAGAAGACTAGACTCGGGAGCGATAACTTGCTACAATTAAGAACCCCAATGAGTTGAGTATGTTTCCGTGGAGGAGCCGGTACCCCGTTTTGTGTTAGTACTTTCAGTATGCTTGTATGTTTGCATAACTTTCTCATGTGGGAAATGGTTGCTCCATAAGGCAGACTCCGAGGTCGATTTCACATTGCGGTTTGGCGTTTTGCTGTAACTAATAGTGGCATGCAAATATATCAAAAGTTTGAACATTATTGAATATTATATGTTTAATATTCATATTCGATTTTAAAAAATATGATATTCGAAAACGCTCGGATGTTTGGTTGGGTATGAATATTCAAATCAAATCGAGTATATTGCTTTCTGTGCGAGAGCGAACACGGTTCTTAGCATTTTTCTGAATCTAATCTAAGAATATTGAGGTGACTTTTTTTGCTGAAATAGTGATTTCATGCTGCTAGTGAAATTTCACCTATAAAGCACACTTGGCCACTAAATGCCTGAACATTGTGGAAAAGCCAGCCTCTCAGTTGCAAGAGGCACAGGTTTGTGGACGAGGGTGCACTTTTCCTTTTCTTTTTTTCAGCGCCACTCTCAATTTTGAGCTTATTGCTTGACAGCAAGTGGAATGAGTGACGACTGGCACAGGGTCAGATGCCTCCGAGTTTACGGGTATTTGATGTGGTATAATAAGGCACAGGCTGGGGCGAGCCGAGTTAGTGGAATAACAAAACTTAGTTAACATGAGCCAAATACACTGTTTTATTATAACGGCATGCTAGTTTAGTTTTTTTCACATTGACAATGCATTTGCAATGTTCCAACATTACCAATTTACCCAGCTTGTTAATAAACACTTGTGAACATCATTATTTGATATTTGGTTCGATATATGAGGCTAAATACTCAATTTGATATTAAAAACTTTTTACATTCGCACGCCCATAGTAATTTTCCTTTCTGAGAGTTGTGCGAGGTGTGAAATTTGCCTGGTGTTAAAGGGCATGTCCTTAATTCCTCTAGTGCAAAACTTTTTTTTTTTTTTTGATGTATCTTCCTTCCATCAGCGGACTAACTGGCAATCAGATGTTGCCCTTAATCCTTCAACCATTGGAAGACTTACAGTGGTATCCGGAGCAAGGACGAGGGTATGTACACCTAATGATTCGCTGACTCGCAGTTCATGTTTCACTGCTAAGTGATTTGTTCATTTGTACACGTGTAGTTAAAAGCAGAACATGTAAGACAAGGAAGAGAATGGCCAACAGTGACACCATATTCTGCAAGAGTTCCATGCGTCCATTCTTTTACTGCATCCTAGACCCCGCTGACTTTTCCTCCTCTCCTCTCCCAAACCTCTTGGCCCTGTGCAGCCCCAGCAGCTGTCTCCCGGGCAGCGCTACTCGCCCCAGCAGCCGCAGCCACAACAGGGAGGCGGCTTCCCTAGTCCATACCCGAGTCCCGGCTCCCCTCACTTGGGCTCTCCCGGTGGCGGGGGGGGCAATGGGCCCCCTCAGTGGTCCCCACGGCCCCAGGCTGCATCCCTCCAGCAGCAGAACCCCATGCTCAATGCCCAGCTCTCACAGGTGCGAACCCCTCCGCTGATGGTCTTGTTCTTGTGCCTCCCGCCACATCTGTGTCCCAACTCGTGAAGCCCGCCGTGGTGGCTTAGCATCGTGCTTCCGAGCTTGAGGTCGCGGGCTCGATCCAAGCCGTGGCAGTCGCTTTTTGATGAGGGTGAAACACAAAGATGCTTGTGTAATTGGATGTCTGTGCATGTTAAGGAGTCGCAGGGGGTCGAAGTCAATTCGGTGTCCCCCCACTACAGTGTGTTTCACAATCAGATTGTGATTTTGGCATGCAAAACTACACAATTTAATTTTTTTATTCTATCTGCTGAACCGCTGCAACCTTTACCCATGCAAGCACCATAGGAACTATCTTTTATCTTGGAGCATAAAATGAAGTTCTAAAATATGACCCAAAGTGTACCAATTTGGGTCATCCAACCTAGTCAGTCAATAGAAATTCCAGATTCATTTGCAATAAAGAGCACTTCTAGACTTCAGGAAGTGCATGTGTGAAGACAGTGGTCATACCATCTGTCCCGTGCAGGGTAATTTCGGCGTGCAGCAGCAGCAACAACAACAACAGCAACAACAGCAGCAGCAGCAGCAGCAGCAGCAGCAGCAGCAGCAGCAACAGCAACAGCAACAGCAACAGCAGCAGCAGGCACGCTTTGTGAGCCAGGCACGGCAACCTCAGCCCCAGCAGCAGATGGCGGGAGGGGGCCTGCGGCCAGCGGCCAGCCCGGGGGCCGGCCTGTCTCGAAACCCGTCGCCTTTTGGGGAGCAGTTCCCTTTTGCTCCAGCCAACCGGGGCGGGCCCTCCCCCGGTCCTCCTTCCCAGCACGGTCGCCTGCAGAGGGCCATGTCAGTGCCAGGTGAGTAGGCAGACACTTGCGTGCAGAGCTAAAGTGTGTGATACAATCGGCACATTCTGCCAGTACAGTAGACCCTCATTGACACGATCCTGTTTCGTGCGATCATAACGTCACAGAAACATTACCACCACCTCCATGGAGAAATAAAGAAGTTCATTTCAAAAGCCAAGTCCCTCCTTAACCTTACGGGGCTTTCCACTTGGAGGGTAAAAAGGAAACACTGACGACCGTACTACAAGCAGTGGAACAGAAAATGATAGGCATAACATTACAGCAATACTGACAGATACTTTCTAAGCTCTAAAAACTTGGCCACGCACTTGTCACACTTAAAAGACAATTAACAGCAGGTGTGAAGGTTAGAGCTTACATTCTAATTTGATACTAAAACACCGTCTTGAAATGCCGGACCTGGCATTATCAACGTTAACTCGACATCGTAACACAGCGAAATTTGCTGCCTAAGTGTGGCAATGAGGCTACATGTGATTACGTTTAAGCTTGTGCTGTGGAATGCAATGACAGCCTAATGCTAGTGGAAGTACAGAGCCACACGAATGACAAAAGCTGCACGATGTTGCAGAGTATCACAAACGCAGGACACGCTCGCAGATGTGCTCACTGCCTGTGCCATTCGTTGCAGCGGCGGCTCGGGTGAACTCTCCTCGAACACCGCAGCCTCAGCCCGGCTTCGGGGGCGACCCACTCCTCTCTCCGCCGGGGCCCCAGATGTCACCGGGGGGTGCGTACGGGGCCGCGCCTGCATCGGCAGCGCCCGTCTTTGGTCTGGACGCTTCTCCCCAGTTCAACTTTGAACAGCACCCCCTGCATGGGTTTGCGTCCGACAGGTGCGTTCGTTGTGTTCATTTTAGGGGCGTGTGAATACAGTCGCCGACCGATTTTCCGGACTCCAAAAATTCGGACATGCCCGATTATTCGGTCAGCTTCGCGGCACCGCCATTCTCCCCATAGACCATAATGTATAACAACTGCTGAAAGTTCGGACACCTTGCAACCTCTCGTCTGATTTTTCGGACACTCCTTGAGCCAACTCGGTCGAGAGCACCATGCACCGACTCTGACCGGTGCATGGTTCCATACATTGTTCGACTTGCTGAACGCCATGTTTGTTTTGAACAGAGCTTCCTTGCTGCCCCACGAAGTGGCGCTACTGGAAATCCCCGCTCATCATCATCGTTTCTGCCTGGTTAGAGTGGCTCTGCAGCAGTTCCGGTTTCAGCTTAGTAAGCCATGTCAAGACAATCCAGCAGCTTATTTGTTTCTTCGCGCACGACGCTGCAAGCAGGCCACGTTTTTCGTTTGTGCGCTGTGTCGAGGTTTCGGTGATCCAATGCGGTGTACGGAAACATCGCGTCAAGTGTCTAATGGCGCCGACAGTGCCCGCACAGACTTCGCTGGGGAATGCCGGCTAGCGGGTGCCGGGAGGCCTAAGTCGCCTTCCGATGTGCGCCCCACCTATAGAGAAAATGTTCTTCCGAGACCTACGCAGTGGTTGCATTGCGGTTCCGGACACCGTCTCATTTGACAGTTTCATAGGTGCTGACACTGCTGTATTGATTGACATGCGCAGAACTCGACGACGGCAAGATCATTCGTCAGGTTTCTGCTGCACCGCCGGACGATGACTCAGAGTCGGAAGATTACTCACCATGTGCTACGCTGCCATCGCATGTGGAGCGTGTACAAGCAGTGACTGTGCTATCAGCCGCTAATAGTGACCGTACGACCCTCTCCGAGATTCAGGCTTATCTGATTGCGCGTAAACGGAACAGCGTGCAACGGCGCATTCACGCTTTCTTCCAAGCCTACTGCCAAGCCCAAATAAGTGCGTGGAAATAAAGGATTTCATTTTTTTTTCTTAATCTGCTTTTTCGGACACCTGTTTATTCGGACATTTTCGCAGTCCCCGTGAGGTCCGAATAAATGGTCGGCGACTGTATAGAAATTTTCGAGTATGAAATGAACTTGAATAATTGGCATTTAATGTTGAATAGAATTTCGAATAATGATATGCACGCGCATCTATTAGCAAGCTGTTTTATTTTAGCATGTTTGAACATTGCAATTGCATTTTCATTTGCAAAAAAAATTGAATAGTAAGGCGTGATACTAAATGATTCAGGATTTGGTTCATGTTAGCATTGGAAAATCAAGTAATTTCCGCTAGTTGTCTGTTCTCTCCAACCTGTGTCTTATTTTACTGCATCAGTTTCCCGATGCATGATGGCACCAGTCTTCACTCATTGCATTTGTTGTCAAGCAAATAAGCTCAAGATTCGAGGTCGAACCTGCAAAAGAGTGCACCCTCACTGTTTGCAAACCTTTGCCTCTTGTTACTGAGATGCTGGCTTTCCTGCAAAGCTTAGACGGCCAGTGGCTAAGCACATTTTACGGGCAAAATTTCACCAGCAGCATGAAATTATTGGAAAATTCAGCACAAAATCGGGCTCGCTTTCTTAAAATGGATAGAAATAAATGCTAGGAAACATGTTTGCTCCAACACAGCCAGCAATATATTCGATTTGTTTCGAGTATTCGTATCCAATCGAATATTTGAATACCTAGTTTCCGAACTGAATACGAATATTAAAAATATAATATTCGATAATATTCGAAATTTTTTGAATATTCGCACACCCATAGTTTATTTGAACACTGATTTGCATGTGTAATGTTGATTAGAGTTGAGCAAATTATGTGAAACTTTTGAATAATGAATTGAATCTTGTTCCATTCAAGTTGTCTTCGAATCTAATAGCCACTACCACGTTCACTCGCATAATGAAACCACCTTTCTTTCGAATAAGTTGACGGTAAATTTGGAGGCAGGATTTATTATGCAGGTGGAAGAAACTTTTGACATGCATTTTTTTTTTAAAGAGCCCAAATTTCATATCAGTGTGGAGATAATGAAAAAAATTGCAACCACAGCCTTACTACTTTTATAGTAAATGGATGTATCCGTGACAATCTTTCTTTGTAGCTCTAAATTCGTTGTTTCCTCCAGCAGTACCGTGAATTCATACACTGGGTTCATGGTGAAATGCCGTCCAGCGGTGTGGTACAGATGCCGTGCAGCATGCCCAAGAGCACGGGAACCATGCTGTAGGCCATGCTGTACAACTCAGTAGAGAATGCATTTTGTGCAAAAATCGTTCACGGCATCGTTCGTTTTTTTTTTTTTGTGGCAGTTTTTTGGTTTGTGGGAACTCCTTTTGCCACCTTGCCACCTAGTACTTGCCGCCTAGGGCAGCACATATCTTCTGCAGAAATCTGGCCCATTGAACAGGAAGTGAGGCGCTCGTGCCCTCGTTTACAAGCACATCTCATTGGCAGTTCACTGTCTTTGAGAGAAAAAAAACAAACAAACTGTACTTTACTTGCGGTTTTTCTGAGCACATTTGTGCCTGTAATCGGGCTCCCTTCAGCTGTGGCACAGTCCTGCACCATGGTGTTGCTTGCACCTTCGGCACACCTCGTGTAGGCCGAATGCCCCATCACTTTCCTTTCGCAGACCAGTTTCCTTGCCCAACTTGCTCGTGCTTAGCAGATACAGTGATCTCGGTCGCTGTGCTGTCCTGTGATAACATTTGCTGCCTTCTGCAGGAGCCGAATCGGGGGCAGCATGCCGTCCGAGTATGTACGCCAGGAACTCAGGGCTATAGTCGGAGCCCGCACACAGGGACAGGTGAGTGCTGTGGTGCCTGAGCCTGCTTGATTGCCTGAGCAAGAAAAATGAAAGGGGAACTGAAGGGCTCGATGCCTTCTCTTGTAGGGATGGGGGTTGCCGAGGTGCTGCATACGCTCATTCAGTGTGTTGTGTTTGTTTGAAATTACCATTTGAATATCCAAACAACATTCGTGCTCATCTCTGCCTCACAACACTATTTACATATACATAGTAGTTGTCAAGATAATAATTACTTTCCATTGTTTATTGAAACAAATAAAATTTACCTGTTAAAGGGAAAGTTGGAAACTGCACACAGTAATACCTTGCCAACTCAAACTCGCATATCTAGAAAAATCTGCTGTCAAAATTTTTCATAGCATCGAACCATTTGCCATATGTGCCATGTATTTATTGCCCTTTATCTCAAAGTATTTTTGGGCCAAACTTGAGGTATCTCAAAATCTTGAGAGTGGAAAAATAACTCGGACATTTAAGAAGCCTCATGCTAGGCTGCCGCGCCGGCCACAAAGCAAATGCTCTCCCCGAATGTGATGTCCGGACCTCACGGTATAACAACTTTGTCAAGCAACCATGTGGTACTACGTCATGTGAGGGGAGAGGCGTGCACAGTATCCCTACCGATAAGCGGATGGTTAAAAAAAACATACGACCCTCCCTCCCCTCCCTCTCATTTTTCATTTACTGTTCAATTATATGATTATTGTTGTTGCTATTCATTGTTAGTTTTATGTAGTCTATCTTTTACGAATGCAAAAGTTCTCACATTTTATTCCTGTTTTGTTACATGGCGAGAGATCGTAAATACGACGAAGACTTGAGAAAGTGCTGCAAGCGATCGCAAAACCAATAAAAAAAATAGAGAGGAGCACGTAATAAAAGGCAACTGCGAAGCAAGCAAACCGCCGCGGCCAGCAGCACTTAGGGCGGCCGTCGGAGAAGACCACCATGTTCTTGTGCTCTACAACCAATAGAAGCCATGCATTCCCTCACTTGCTCGTGGAGCGTGTGCTTTATCCAATCGCAGCTTCTTATTTCACATGCAGGAAACGTGAGCTCTTGAGCTCCCCAATCGTAAGGAAATCAAGTGTGAACCATGCCTGCAGCACCAGAATTCACAAACAAAACAAACCTTAGATGGCGTCGGTCGGTTAGACTGCTCAGGAACGGAGCTCATACAAGGTTCAGGTTGTTCGAGCACCTGCTTGCCGATGCTGCCGCTAGTTACATATTTCATTTGAGTTAGTTTCATGATGAATTGGGTACTCATAATTACGGGAAAGGTATTGGGTGGCAGTACGGCTCAAATATCCAGTTTTCTAAAAATAGTTCTTCGCAATTTCTTCACTTTCAAAGGTTGCACCCCCTCTTAAATTACATAAAGTCCCGTCACAGTATGCTTGCGAGTCCGCCACCATCTTTGTTTACACAAACAGCAATGTACTGGAACCGCATCATGGCTTTCATCTTGATTTTTGATCGCTCGTTCCAAGTGGCATGGCCGGATCTCCATCAACCTCTACTGACAAGGGACGACGGTTTTTGCGTACCATGTGCAGTGCATAATCTGCAGCTCGGTAGGGAAATAAAGTGGAACGAAAGTAAAGAAATCCACATCCCACCGATGTAGATGTGTTTATGGTGCCTGAGATAGTGCCTGCAGCACGGGATGCCACACCTTCAGGTGTGATTGAAAACAGGTGTTCATCGCGATTCCAAAAGGGACTGTCTGCCAATATGCTTCCTCTGCTTCACACTCACTTCTATGCGAAGGAAGCATGATCCCTCTGATGGGTCTTCAAAGGGGTCTGTGGTAGATATTGAGTGGTGGCTTTCCGCGCCAGTCTGGAGCTGGAGAACATATATATATATTGCGTATGTGTGTTTTGAACCTTCGCTAAGTACACAGCTGTGTGATCACTGTGATCACACAGGATTGTCGCCTTTGCTTGATTGGCTGCGGGTGACCAAGCGAACCAGTGTCCGATATGTGCACTCCCATCCTGAATGTGTGCTGTTCTGCTACATGTTTCTCGGTGTTGATTGGCAGTGATGTGGTGCTTGACGTTTTCTTTTGCTTTCGTTTTGTGGTTGCAGCAGCAGCAACAGCAGCAGCAGCAACAACAGCCTCAGCAGCAGCAGGCTCTGCAGCAACAGGGGGGCGGTGTGCGGGGCAGCGGCGGGGGCTCCCTCTCTCACGCAGACCTCGAAGCCCTGGGCCTTCAGCTGGAGCTGGGGGGCGGACCTTCGGAGCCTGGCTCCCCCCTCTTCCCTATGCTGGCACCCTCAGACACTCCACCAGCGCAGCCTACACCTAGGGTGAGTGAGGACGCCGCAGCTTTGCAGTGAAAAAAAAAAAAGCTTGGCTTTGCCAAAACCCCCACAGTTTAACCCTTTCAGGGTCGATTTTCTTCACCGTATGCGACTGCCCAGGGTCAACTTTTTTTTTTATTGCAGATTCCAATTCGTCTTAGGGACCTATTTCGAAAAAAATTTACCGTAATTTTTCTAGGGTGACCATAAAGTGAGAAAAGAATATTTCGCGTTGGTGTATATGTACGCTTCATTCATGAATAACAACAATAAAAAAGGAAATAAACTTACACAAATTAAAAATTTTATGTTTGTTATACACATAGTTCAAGGCTTTGAAAATGCACACACGAGAATATTATTGCAAGTCCCAAATGTTCCTGCACTTACACTAATATTTACATACATAGTGTAATCGAACTGCGCAGTGTGCTCGCTCAAGAAAACTGTGTGGTTGTGTGTCCGTCAAAAAAGCAAAACGTTGAACAAACTTCCGTTACTCTTCATCTTATCGCCAACCAGAGGCACTTAGTTTTCGCCATACTCCAAATAAAAAAAGAAAAGAAACAGAAACGCATGCACGGCGGCACTCTTCTTTTGCGCACCTCTGTGAGTATTAAGGGAGGAGGCTACCTTCGAACACCAACATTTTTGTTTCTTGAGATAACTGAATGAAATTTTCAGGGTACACTCATGGCATAGACATATGAATAACTACAAAGTTTCATGGAGCTACGTACACTGGTACTCAAGTTACAGGAGTATATCAGAATGGTTCACATAGGTTCCTTATGACATGCCTGGAGAACTTGCAAAATGTGTTAGCACTGTCAAATTCAATATGAAGATTCCTGAATAGGTACCACAGGGCAAGACAGAGCCCTTTTTTTTAATTTCCTTGCTGAAAAGTTTTAGCACAACATTGAATTTAGTGTTACTAATTAGACTTGCATTAGCCTAATTTTGATTGCTTATAATAAATTCCAGACTCAATAACTTGAAAAAGTGGGCCTGTCTTGCCCTCATAAATTTATTCAGGCACACAATAAAAAAAACCTGGTGGGAATCTGATTAGCGGTTCCAGAGATACTGCTTGCATAAGCAGCCACACCAGGAAAAAAATTCATTTCGAGAAAACGGCCCTTGAAGTTTTGACACAACATTTCTGGGTCTAAAATGACCCCGCAGAATAGTTTGCGGTGTCTTTGCAGGCTTTCTTTCTCTGCCGCCTCTCAGTCTTCGCTTGACCTCGCTTCTCAGCCTTTCCCATGCGCAGGGCATCTTTTTCCACGGCTCGATGGATGGCTAGGTGGCCAGGTGTGAGCCCCGCAGACAGAGAAATTTCTTTGGTGGCCCTTTGGTTTCCAGCATTATACCGCATCACTGCATCATTCAGTGCTGACTCCACTGCAATCAGGGATGCATGCTGCTCCTTGGGCATCAGTGACCACAGAACAGAATGAAATGATTCCGATGCATTTTGAGTCTTCGCTCCAAGGCACTGCTGAAGAAGGGAAGGCTCGGAGAGGCGCTGATAAACAGGCAGCATAGCCTCAGCGACATAGCCTGGCAGATTGTACCTGTGCCTTGGTTGTGGTAAGCCATTTGCCTCAGCAGCCTTGTGGCGGCACCATGAGCCAGCGCCCTCTGGGCATAGGTCATGGTGAGGCTCCGCATCGGTGGATGTGATGTGATGGTAGGACGCCATCACTGCACGCTGCATTGCTGCCGCGTCATTCGAGTTGTTTCTCAAAGCCCAGCCATAGTAATCCGTCAGCTTGTCGATCAGAGCCTTTGTCAGCCTTCCTTTCCCTCCCAATGCCTTATCACTCTTTTGCACTAGGTTGCGCAGTGCAGCCCCCATCCTTTTCTGCACGTGATTGAGGCATTCTTCTTTGACAACTGGGACTAGCCCATAAACATTCTCCTTCACAAGGGCAGAGTAGGTGGCACTGTCTCCATCGGACACAATCGTTGTGTAACGGAGGTTGTGCTTTGTCAGTGAACGGGCGAAAAGGATCAAGGCTGCCTCGACCTCCATCCTTCCAGACTTCGCATCAGTGTTTCTTTGGCAGATGTGCTGCTCACGCCAGCTTGAGTACTCAGAGTCTTCTGGTTTGGGTCCTGTTTGACACCCGAGGCACTGGTTTGAGAGGACAACTGCATCCAAGATGAGGCCAGTGTGATACTCTATCACTGCCCCAACTCCAATGTGGGATGTGTGTCCACGCTTGTGCCAGGTGCCATCATAGACCACAGTAATGTCTCTGGTAAATCCTGGGTCCATTCCCTGGTAAACCTTTTTCACAGCAGCTGCTGATTCTGAATAGAAACTCTCCATGCGTTGAGTCTCTGGGCCCCTGAATGTCTTCTTCAGATGTTCCTGGTACGTCTTGTGATGAAGTCCTCTGTGAGATACATTCATAGCAGCCCAAAAGTCATTTACAGCTGTCTGCCCCTTACCAATTTGCTTCATAGCCATAATGGCTCGGATGTTCACCTCAAAAGCATTTCCTGTGTTCTGGCGTGGTGAACTCCAAGAATTAGCAATAATCCCACAATGTGGGCATACCAACTCAAGCTTTGTAGCCAGTCCGAACTGGGTACCTTGTTGAATTGTCAGTCCAGTTGAAAGGCAGCGCTGGCACAAGGTTTTGGAGAGCAGGTGGCCGAACACAAACATTTGCACAAGGCAAAATACCTCATCTACGGTAGTAGCAGTGGCAGGTGCGGGATCGGGCGACATCGCTTGAAATTTTCGTAGCGTCGCGGGCGTGGCACCAAGTTTGTTTTTCACAGCATTACGTTGTGCCTCCGCCGCCTCTATCTCCTCCGGCGTCAGAAAGTGCGTTTTCACGCGCACGGTCGACGATGCGTCTTTGCTCACGGCGACAGACGCGAGAGAGGGTGCCGCGATCGCCGAGGTTGATGCGGTCAGGACAGCAGGCACACTTGAAACGCCGTCTCCTTGCATTGCTGACTCGGAAGGTACGGCGCTGGAAGTGGCAACGCAGACTTCTTCTAGCGGTGTAGCAGAGGCAGCACTGCAGGAAGCGTCTCCGCAATCGCCGGCAACGCGCTTTGCCAACTTCGCCATGCGGACGGCATTCATAGAACGACGCCGCGCACCGAACGCATGTTGCGTTTTGAATTTCCGCTTAGGGGCCATCGTGAACGGACGCGCGACGATCCGTAGGGTGCACAAAACCGTTCAAAACACGCCACAAGAATCCCGACGGTAGCGAAGACAGCGATCTCGAAAATGGTGAAGAGTAAAGCGAGCGCACAGAGAACGCCGTCAACGGAGCGAGCAGCGGCAGACGACGCGCCGGGGGAGAGACCACGTGTCAGCGTGCCCAGCAGCCAATAGCAGCCACGCTCTCCCCCGCGTTCTCCAGGAGCGCGCGCTTCGTCCAATCACAGCTCGAATTCGAGACGCGGGAACCTCAAACACTGCTTCGAGGCCTCCAATCTCGTGCAAGCCATGCTTCTACCATGCCGCGGCTGCCGCCGGCGAAGGCAACACGGGAAAGGGCAAGCATTCACAAGCAAAACAAGACCAAGATGGCGGCGCTCGGTTCAGCGGCATGGAAATGGCGCGCGCGCGATGTTTGGTTATTTTCGCCGTTCGCTCGCGGCTCGGGGGCTGCCGTGGCCTGTTGTATATCGAATTAGAAGCATTTCCACGGTGAATTAGGCGTTAATAATTACAGGAAAGGTAGTTTACAACACGTATAGCCGAAATATATACTTTTTGAAAAATCGTTTTTTTCGCGATTTTTCGACTTTTGAAACCCGCGTCCCCCCTTAAACGAATGAGAAACAAGTGGTCGCCCTTTGAGCGATTAGTAACTGCTTACTTAAACAAAACTACTTAATAAAACTGCTTACTTTAATGTTCCCATGCCGCATTATATGTTAGAACAATTAAATCTGCCTCCTGAGTGTCTGTGCCAAAACAAAAAGGACTGCAAAATCCAGAAAAAGAAGAAAAAATACCAGTTGCATCGCCACACCTGCATTTGGGCTACGCACCCCTTTGTGGCCCCTCTCACAATCGCCTTTCACCCGTGGACATCGGCGAGAAGGTGGAAGGGAGATTGGAGAGGAGTGTGTAAGGCTGGTGATGCGAAGCATCAAAGTTATGCCGAGCCAGGTCCGTAGCAAAGCGGCTCGTGGTTCTCTTTCTTCTTTTTCTTTCGTTTCATTTGTTCTTTTCCCCAAACAATGCTGCAAAGGCAGGCTTTGCTGGGTGCATGGCACAAGGGTGTGTGTAACATGTTTGAATCGCATCTCGTATGCACACTGTAGCAAAATAGGGCATTCTTGCAGTTAACGACTTCAATGCATGGGCACCATGGGGAGCTTTTCCTCTAGAGTTCGTTATATGGGTAAACACCGATGTAATGAAGTCGGTGAAATCGGCAGTTTGCTTCGTTGTATTGAAGTTCAACTTTTTGTGCAGATAAGTACAGTCGCCGACCTACCGTAAAAACCGGAATATAGGTCGAACTTTTTTTCAACATACCAGTGCGAAAAGTCGACCCTCGTCTTATATACCGGACATTGGCGGAAAAGCTACGGAAGTCTTGCAACAATGGGCGGACAAAGTAAACAGCCGCCATCAGCAGCAGCGCGGCGTGGCGACATTGTGGCACCGCTATTTTGTGTTTCCATTGTTACAAAGTTATGTTAGTTAAAGGCTGCTTTCCCACATTTTGTTTCAAAATGAGCGGAAGCCGACGGCAATTCACCGTCACCTTCAAGAAAAAGGCGATCGAGTACGCGGAAGCCCACGGCAACCTGGTGGAACACCGCGAATTTAGAGTATCCGAAAAGAGCATTCGGTACTGGCGGAGGCAGAAGCAGCGTATTGCAACTTGCAGTAACCAAAAGAAAACGTCATTTCGTGGGCGTATTGCGGCGGACCGCAGATCTGGAAGACAAGGTTTCAGAGTTCGTCCGGGAGCTGCGTGTGAGATCGCTGCCTGTGACTGCCGAATGCATCCATGTGAAAGCGGTAGAGATCGCGCGCGCCTCTGGACTGTGCAGCGAGAAGCACTCATAATCCGACTCTGTTTGGACGACTCTGATCAGAGGCGTTGCTCTGATTCGAAGAAGCGCTTGCGCACTTCGTGCCCTTCTGTGTACTGAACACCCGGCCAATTTTTAACAGTACTGCACGACCATCCACCCACGTGTTTGTCAGCACCTTATCATCACGGCACGAAGTGGTGAAATAGCGAAAGTAAGCGCATGTGTACACGTGTGCGTAGCTCGTTTGTTTCGCCGCTCAGCGCCGTTAATAAGGTGCTGACAAGCATGCGGGTCAATGATCGCGCGATACTGTTAAAAACTTGGCCAGGTGCACTTGCAAGCAGCATTTAAATAAATACTTTCACCATTGCGCAACCGACTGAGTCGCATTTGTTTTAAGGTAAGGGTGTCTTTCGGTACTTTTGCCATTGAAAAAGATTTTTTCATTCTTAGAATTCGTTAGTTGGGGGATCAACCTATATTGCGGTCCGACCTATAGTCCGGTTTTTACGGTATGCTTACTACACGGAAAAGGGCCGCAGAATTTTCGGAATTGTCGGACAATCGGAAAAGGCAAATTTGAATTAGAAAGCAATTCATTTTGATAAGTTTAGGAGTCCGCGATGAATAATATGGCTTCATGCCATGTATTTAGACGATATCTTCACAGTGGCAGTATGAATTAAGAGAAGCCAGCCACGCCTTCACGTGCACTCCTCCTCTGCGGCTGATAGCTTCGCCCGCACTGGGACGACACTATCTGGAAAACCACCAGCAGCAGTGAGCGAATGCTTCATCTGGCCTCTAGCTCCAGCGGTTAATCGAAGCCCAAGATTACACAATCTTCAATACTTAAACGCTCGGGAAGACGGCTTATAAAGTACCATGCCCTCTCAGCATGCCCACTCTTGGCAAACAGGCCAGATAACCTCTTAAGCAGGGTGTGCGGCTGTGTATGCGCTCAGCCGTGCTTGCAGCCATGATCAGCCACGTCCAAGATGCCCCAAAAATCGAGACGCATGCCAACTTACCCTCCCACTTCCTCGGACGGGCTTGATAGCGCTACCACGAGCTTGCTCCCTTCCCCCTCTTTTCCTTTGCTTGCGTGAGAAGGTGGCACCCATGAAGCTACCATCTTTCCTGTCTCACGGTCGCACACTTTCACGCACTGTCGCACGGTCGCTCTGCCGGCGATTTGAAAGGCGCATTTGCAAGCAGCTGTATGTAATTCAATCATTTGGCCATCTGCATCTTCGGCAGAAGTTTCCATTTATTGTCTCTGCATTCCTTTGCGGCAGCAGTGAAATTTCGTTATACTGAAACCGCATACAAACACACTTCATTATATTGAGGCTCTACATAAATGGTGTTCTATTGACAAGAAGTTATGAAAAGTTAAATACTTCGTTTTATCCAGGTTCAACTATATTAACTCCTTGGGCCACAACTGGCAAGCACAACAAACTACATGTTAGCGCTGCGCATCTACTTGCGCTCAAGTGGCTTGACGTGTGCACAAGTTCTGTACACAGTGTCTGCATGGGAGGCTGATGCTCCCTGCGGTAGCATCAGCAAAACTTCATCAACGCCACAATCTTGTGCTGCAGAGGAGAAGGCACAACTTGAGCCAATGATGGCCGCCGAATAACAGAAGTGCAAAACTAAATTTTTAATAATTCAGTGGCATTTCATAAAATGAAGAAAGTATCGTGAACATTCTTACTCTTGCAAGTGCTTTTGTGACTGTTCATAAAGTTATTAATAATCATGACGTTTTCATGCCTTCAGCCAACAGTTTGTATGAGGGTGCCATTGCGTCATCTTGCGCAGTTTCAATGGTGGGGTTTTGACCAAGTCACAGGAAAGCATGACTGTCCTTTTACAGTGACATTATATGTTCCCGCTAGAAGTGAGTGATATTTGGCCCAAGTGTTCACGTAACCGTTGTCTCGCGTCTGGTATGATTTAGATTTATCTAACTCAAACAGTGCTGCCGGGGCCCTTTCAATATGTGTCCCCTGCCTGCCCCTGCCTAGGTTGACGACAAGCCCAGTAGTGACCAGCGCAAGAGTTTGCTGCAGCAACTGCTCTCGGAGCCCACCTAGGGTCAGCTGCCCGGAGAAGACCCCGTACACCGCCGGCTGCCGACAACTGCTCGGCATGGCCCAGCCGGCGGATGAGGGCGTCTCTCCCTCTTGTGTGTGCGCGTGTGTCGTGTGGATGTGTGCTGTACTGCGAGCACCGGCAAGCTCTCACTCTGCAGTGACGGTGGTGTAGTGGCCAGTGGTGGTGTGGGGAGGAGAATGTGTCAGCAGGACAGCGACTTTTGTTTGTTGTGGTTGCCGCTGCGAACTGCTCTTCGTCCCCCACTGCAACAACGGCGCCTGCCAGTGGGACACCAGTGTGTGCCGTGGAGCAGTGCCGGAACGCCCCTGGGTGGGAGTGCGGTGTCGTTCTTGTTCTTGTTGTTCCTCCTCCTCCTGTTCCGCCGCCAGTGTGTGTATGCGTGCGTGTGTGTGTGTATGTGATAAAGAAACTGACCATGACGGCGGTGGTGTTATGCGACGTGACTCTCTCTTTCGGAGACCGGAACTGCTGTGGCGAGGAGGATTGTTCTCGAGCCCACCGCTCCTCCTATATTTTTTTTTCTGTACATAGGTGTAAAGCAACGCCGTGCGTGTGCCCATCCTCAGCAGTGTGATGACACAAGACTGCTTTTCTTTATTTTTGCTGCTGCTGCAAGTGTAGTTTAGGGAACAGTGTTTTTTTATTGTTTTCCTCTGTTGCTCTCACCACTACACACAGTGACTGTTATGGACGACGGTGACTATGTGGTTTACTCTTTTTTTTTCCTTTCCCCTCCTCTTCATAACTGCACTCAGCCTCACCTTTCTTGCTCCTGCAGTGGCGCTTGTTTACTACTAAGAGTTGTTTTTGTTTGCTCAGCCCTGCTTTTTCAGAGCCGATTTATTTGTTTTCTTTAACATTCTGTTGCCCCTCCCCGCTAAACGTGTACAGTCTTCTTTGTGTGGGGTTGTTCTCTCACCTTTTTCTTCCCCTCCCCTTTAATAAGAAAACGTCCCTGTTTTTTGTTATTGTTGAATCGCACATCCTGTGTGCGTTTGGCTGCTCTCTCTCTCTCTCTCAGTGGATTCCTCTGCACTTGTGATTTTCCCGTGCATGGTGCTTTCCTTAACTCTTGGCAGGTCATCGGGACATGTGGCAGAGCTCATCTGCTTTCTCGGCTGTCCTGCCTTCAACCAGATTGTGGTGGCAGCAGTCGTGACATAAAAACAAGCCTTTCTTCCTGCTAATCTTCGTTGTGTGAGCAAAACAAGCGCAGTCCATCATATTTTCTTAATGGGCTTGTCATTTCTACAGCACTTTCCCCATTTCACAGCAACCTTCGTTGTTTCTTTAAACTTTTTTTAAAGGTGGGGTGAAGAGAAGAAAAAAGGACTTGGTGAACGGATGGATGTTGTTTTTGGCTGGCAGTGAGTTGACATTGAGTAGTAGTGCTGTTGGCAAAGGATTCTGTGATGGCAAAGGAAAAAAAATGCACCTGAGGGAGGAGGTTCTGTGAAGCGCAGCGTTTCGTTTGGCGGAGGCAGGTGTTTCAAGCGAGTCTTTTTTTGTTTCCTTTATGAATGAAAGGGTGGGCTGGGATTTGTTGCATGGTAGTCGTTCTGTTGTTGTTGCATTGTTCTTGCATTGTTCTCACCCGTTTCTCCTTTCCCCGCCTTTTTTTCCCCCCTTCCGTCGCAGCGTCTGCTTTCTTAGTTTAGGACGTGTTTTGCATTGCCACTTGCTAATACAATCTGGCCCATACACACAGTGTTACTATCACCGCCCACAGTCTAAACGTAATTGCACCCCCTGAGGAAGTGGGGCCGTCTACCTCACTGGCTGCACGTTGAGTGTGGCCTCATCTCGTGCAGACTTTTTCTTCCCCTGATCCTCATAATCCTATTTGTTGTGCCCCACTTCCTCTGGCCTCACATTTCTTTTCTTTCCTCCTCTATCATGCCTCGTGTACAAATTGCCACAAGAAGGGGGGGCACACCTCATCTGTTGTCCTCCACTTTCGGCAGAAGAGATTGATAGCCGTTTAATGACTGCAGCGGGTGGTGCAGGGTGCGCGGATGGGATTCTTGACGTTTGTAGTTGGTCATGAGGGTTTGTTTTTTGGTGTATCCCTTGCCATTTGCACTGGCTTTGTAGTTCTTAAAAAAAAAAGTGTGTGTTGACGGAAGCTGCATGATGTCTTGCGTAGCTTCCCGTTGTGTAAATGGTTTTACTGTGCGGGTTCCCAGCTCGGGGGGGAAGAGTGCTTGCTCATCCAATGGAGGCGGAGAAAAAGCTGTTCCTTCTGCGGTGCCGAGTGCAAATTTGAGTGCCAGGACGGTCGCAGTTTTGACAACCCCACATGTGCACGGAGAATTGCTGCTGTGTTTCAGATTACGGTGCGAGGTTTTAGTTTGCAGTGTTTGACAGATGAAAGGAAGCTTGGCTTCCTGCGCAGCACATGATGTTGAATGCGACTATAGGCGCACCGCTCGACTTGGAGGTACCTACGGGCATTTTCACTTAAGGGTGCGCATTGCCGGGAACGGTCGCGGGATGACAGAGGGCGCTGGCAGAATTGTTTCGCCTTTTTCTTCTCCTCTGCCTGTCTCTAAGTGATGCTCACTCGCGAGAGGCCCTGCGCTGATACTCGGCTGCAAACGGGAAGTAGATATGCATGTGGCTACCCCGGCACCCTGCGTACCTTTATTGCGAACTGGGCGCTTGGATGTTTTTCAGGCTGCTTGGCATAACGCTGTGATGGTTTTCTCAGGCAGGAGTCGCAACTTAAGGGAAAAAAAAAAAAATACCGGGCAGATAGCTAGAGTGTAAAAAAAAAATGAAAAAAGGAAATGGCGTTGGATAATTTTGTCGTGTGCCTTTTTCTCTTAACCAGAAGCACTATGGTCTGGGTGGGGGAGCCAAGTGAGCCCACCCTCTGTGTTGAAAAAGAGAGATATATATATATATACATAAAGAGAGAGAAAAAAGGGGGGGCCAGCAAATGAGTGCTGTGCACGAGGGGTAGTGTTCTGCCGTGCTGTTGTCAGTGGTTGTTTTTCTTTTTCCACTTGCTCTCTCTCTTCCTTCCCTTTCTTTTTCTAGTAAATATTATATGAATCAATATACATAAAAAGTATATATATATATATATTAGATACATAGTCATTTATATATGTTTACGAAGGGGCAGAGGAGAGGCACTTTTTTGAGGGAAAGGCTTATATGAGCGAAACGACGAGAGAAGAGAAAAAAAAAAGAAAGACTTACCAAGCTTATATAATAGTCATGCTGTGACAAGAGTACAAGTGGTGTCTTTCCTTCACAAGGTTCAGCCCTGACCAAGGTGCTTGTTTTTGTTTTTTTCCGGGTGGCTTTTATTGTAAATCTCTTCCAGTTGGGCTGTCATTTAGACGCAGTTGGTTACTTGGGCTTAGTAGCGTTTTTTGTTACCCTGGGGATGTGGTAGCGTCTTTGTTGCGGCATTCTTTCAGAGTGCACAGACAGGAGAGAGAGAGAAAAAAAATTATGGGAAAGAGAGAACGAGAAAACTGTCCACATGCCTGCCTAAACATTTTTGAGAAGCAGCTCAAAACAAAGATGTCCGCTGCTGCTGGAGCTATTTCCTTTTTCTCTACATCTAGGGCCTTAAAAACGACTGTTACTATTCTGCTACTGCGTTAAAGATACTATATAGATATATATATATATATACAAGCACAAGACAGAGGACAAGACAGAGGAAATATATATCTATATACATATATGTGTGGCCATTTTGTGTTGCCCACTTGGGACCGAGGGGGAAAAAAGATGCTATTTCTCTGCTGGTGTTCTTTGAGACTAAACAGATTTAAGAGAAAAAAAATAACTTAGCGTGCAGAGTGTTTTATTGATATTTTTGTAATTTGTGATGGGCCTGCATGACGAGTCTCTCTCTCTCTCCCCTTGGAATGTCCCTCCTTTTAAAAAGAGTTCTTAGGCTTTGCATGGCAAGCACTATTTCTTTTTTTCTACTCCCTTCATGCTGCAGCTAGGGTTCGTCTCGGCTTCCATTTTAGCGGCCTTGTTTTGGTATCTTACGACGTCTTGGTCTCAATTGGCCTGCTTTTTTGGCTTTAGAGTGTATAACTGGTACGTGGGCAGGATTGGCCCATATGGCCAGCCCGCCACTGGTGAGCTTTAAGGGCGTTCAGTAAAATAAAACTTGGAAAAAAAACTGTATGCGAGAGCGATAGTGGTCTTGCAGTTCCCGGTTATGTTTTAGGTGTGTTGTCTCGTTCACCTGTACTGCCCACTCTTAAAACTGCCACCGTTTGCCGTGACAGCTGTGCCGACCCCTTTTTTAATGTGCGAATAGTGTGCAGACACTGAAAACGATGCGCTTGCCAGACTACTTAGTCTCTGAAGCCAGTGTTGTGCTTAAGAAATTTTTTTTTTTAAGCTGTGTTTAAGGGAGTTGGCGCTGCGCATTGTGGCAGCCGTACGGTGTGGCACACTGCGAAATTGTCCGCAATGTGAGCGTGCCGAGAAAGCTGCGCGCGCTCGGCTGGTGGTTGTGGATTTTGGTTAAAACAATCTCAGGACCTTGTTTGAATGTCAACAAAATGAAAAGGATCACTCCCCCGCCCCCCCACTTTTCTTTTGTACAGCGCTGTCTGAAGATTGCCTGCGTAGGTCTCCGCTGTTACCACTGATCTCGATTGTCATTGTCTTTGTTTGCCGAGCGTTCCTTGGCTTGAAGCTGCTGTGATGTCGCTGATTATTGCGAACAGAGTTTCGGAGAAAGTGCAGTCGTTGGGGCCGTATGTTTATGCCAGGCTTGATGCAGCTGTCACCGCTGCGTTTGGCTCTGCAGTTGTTGCAATGAATTGCAGCTTTGTTGATGTGGCAGTTCATAGTTTCTCTTCTGTCATCGTTGTCCGTTAACCTCAATTCAATTTGTGTCCACCTTCTTCAAATGCATTACGTTATGCAGTGATGGTTCAACCATCATTATTGTAATGGTTGGCTTGGACTATGAGTTGGAGTGCTAGAAGCATGTTCAAGGTTAGGTTGAGCCACATCAGGTTTGAATATAAAGTGACATGTCTGCTGAGATTGTTTTCAAATCTCCCACCAAGTCTGAAGTAGTCATGGCTGCAGCGTGGCATAAACAATTCTGCCCTCGTGCATGGACTGGTGTAGTACTGGCAGAAGGCAGCGGCAACACGTCTCCCGGGCAGGGCTCTCGATCTCGTGCATCGATGTGTTCGGGCTTACGTGTGCACACAAACGAGTGATGACAGCTGACACATGCACAGTGGCATTAACTGTTCCACGTCTCTGTTGTGGTTTTGCACCTAATGCAACAGGTGGGCCTTACTTGTCTGTTGCAGATAAACCAGCTCGTTGGTCGATTAACGTTTTAAGAGCGAGGCGGTTTGTTCAGAACTTGACATGTCGCATTGCGGCAACCTTGGGTGCAAACGGTGCTGCTCTACTTAAGGTATGCACTTTTCGTCTGGCTGTTCCTTGGCACTGTGCCCTGGCTGTGTTCTCCTGCAATGCTTTGCGTAGTTTTCATTTGCGCACATTTCTCTGGGCACGTAGTAGGAAGGTTTAGCTCAATCACTGTTATCCGTCATTCATGAGAATTGCACTGGTTAGTCAATGCGCGGATTCACGCAGGCCGTGTTTCCAGGGGCTAGTGGATGGAGGCAAGTGGAGCAGACGTTGCATGTGGTCGTGGTGCCCGAGAGGTGCGGTGGAATTGTCAGATGAGTGTGGCCGCTGTCTACTGCCGTTACGTGAAGGACGTGTTGAACGCATCTACTTTAATTTCATTTTGCCAGGATGCTATATACATAGTGGTCATGCCTGCTTTTGTTGCTGCGATTGTTTGCAAGGCCATTGTGTCCATTTTTAAATAACTCCCGCCGCGTGCACACGTGTTTTAGCGCTGTACGAGAAGGTTGTTCTGTTTTTCCTCCATGCGTGCATGTATTTTTCTGCCCCTCGTGTACAGTGATGATGGCGATGTTCGCCGCCTTCCCCTTTCCCCGCTCCCCACCTGCCAAGGCTGTGTTTATCTCCTCCCCGTGTGTGCATGTGCGCGTTGAACTTTTTGGCCAGCACGATGTGAGGGGCGTCTATTAGTCTCTTAACCTTAAAAGAAATAATGTTGTATTATACTTGTCTTTATCGTTGAAGAGGCAAAAAAAAAGCAGAAGCATTGTGTAGTATACGGAAAGAAAAAAAAAGATAGTGTTCTTGATTTGTGGCAATGCACTGTGAGTTTTTTGTTGTATACAAAATAATATACTATTAAACAGCATGTAACAAATTACATGTGAAAGCAAGAAAGTGATCCTCTAGTCTTGTTCTTTCAGTCGGATGGACACCCCTTCAATTTTTTCTAAGTACGGTGAGTGATGTTCAATGCGATGCAAGCAAAGCTTGCCATTATACACTCAGCTGCCTGGTGTTTCCCACCGAGTCGACGACCGTGGACTGGATGGATCGACAATGTGAACCATGCTTCGTTGTAATCGCTGATCGGTGTTGTTTTACATAGCAGAACTTGCAAGAAGTTGCATGACCAATATCTACGTGCACGGAATTAGCGGTGTGCTAAGGTGTCTGGCAGTTACATAGCAGGCTTTCATCACTAATCATGCCAAAGATGGTACAAGATGTTCTGTGACTGAACAGCAACTACTAGCGAATGCCAGTGAGGTTATGCAATTGTAGCATTCTGTTGCACCTGCAATTTGGAAGAGGTTTGTAGAACAGGCTATAAGGGGAAGCAGAAGCATTGTAGTTTCATGGTTCTTTCTGGTAGATGCCAAGGTTTTATTCATGTCCCTTTGTGTAGCGGGTTTCTGCAGAATAGATTTGGTTGATAATAGGACGGAGCAAAGGCTTAGGAAATTTCACTTTTCAAATGATTTAGCAGTTGCAGTGATTTGTTTCGAGAGCCTGTTGTTATTAACATTTCTGTTGTTTTGAGTCGCAAATGTATTTGACAGAGAAATTGGTGCGTAAGGTCGAATTTAGTCAAGGGAAAGGCCGTGTACGAGTTTTTGAACCACCGCGCATAGGCTCTCCCTTTAAAGAAACATTGGTTGGCAACACTGATGCAGTCGGAGATCACGAACAGTGTGATAATTTATTGCAGGAAATGCATTGCTCGTAAACAACGAAGCCACGAAAATGGTTCTGGCGCCTAGCGGTGCGTGCAGGGGACTTTTTTGCGCTGCGAGTAATGTGCTATAGTGCTGCGTGAGCCAGCAAGCAAGAGCAGCCACCGACGCTGTGATGTCCTTCCTCCTCGTGCAGCACCTGGCGCGCTACAGTGGCAGCAGGAGTTTCCTTTCGCCCGCTCTGCTCCGTCAAGGCGTGTTCGTGCCATGGCGTCGCAGCCAATGCGAATTTCGGTGCCGTTTCGCTGCTACAGATGCCGGTATTTACAGCGAAGCTGTATACTTTTACTCCCAATGCATCTGTCGTGAACGTGGGTAAAAATGTGGGCCGATCCGCAGCGGAGGTGACGCAGGCTTCAAGCACTCCGCCCCAAATCGTAATCATAAATAACAATAAATGAAATAAATCAAGGCTTCCATGTATTTTTTGTGTTTACGCGTCAATAATAAAAAGTGCGTGGGCCAATCTTGGAGATGGTGAAATACCATGCCGACCTGCGGCGGAGGCTTCAAGCGTTCCGCCCCAAATACCAAAAATAAAAAATAAATAAAGATGCATTGTTTCAAGCCGATGGGTATACTGGAATGTTTGCAAACAGCATATGGATTCGAGCAGCAGGCATTACCTATACGCAAAGGACAAAATTTATGTACAACAATACACACTTGATTCTCAAGAGGACAATGTCACCGACTGTGGGGATGTATATGCTATACAAATGAAAGATGAAATTATGATATCCACTGTGTCTATATTTCCAGGCACACACAAATGGGATATTGAGAAGGTCATGACCACGCACTTTGCATGGGTTAGCCCTGACGACACTACCCCTGTGATCATTGTTGGAGACTTCAATGTGGACTTTTCTAAATCGGGCAAAAAATGGTTTACTCAGTTCATGCTGGAGGAGTTTGAATTGCCACACCAATCCAAGTCGCTCAACTGCTTGATAATGGTTGTGTATAGACTTAAGGTTGTAACCGAACCAATCTGTATATTCACAGTAATTGCAAAGCTGTCATCACTACCATCATCAAATGATAAAAATGAATACATGTAGCCTTTTTTAACCCTGTCTGATGCTACAGCTTCGCTGGTTATCCACCTTCACTTGAGTGGCATGGCTCAATTTTTTTCGCTCAATGGCTGAAACCTAGGCGGGGTCCAGGCCCACCCCACCAAATCGCAGGGCACTGAATAAAGTTATTTGAATGAATGAATGAGCCATTTGACTCTTTCGCAGCAGAATTGCTCGGATATTGACGTATTGTAGGAATCGGTGTTGTGCGAAGCATTTTGTAGGCAGCTGGCTATTCAACATTGTTTGGGGGTCTGCAAAAAAGTTACGAGGTGGACCCAACATTCTGTCTGACTATACGGGCAGTGGTGCAGCCAGAAATTTCGTTTTGGTTGGGGGGGGGATGCTCACGATGTACTCGTATGTACCAGAAATTGCGCCCGAAATTAATGCTTCCATGTTTTTTTGTCTAATGAGTAAAGAAACTATCACATGAACTTATGAAATATATCGGTTCGAAATCAGCAAAGCAGTGCATGCTGCTGATGTAGAAAATGTAAAGGCCATGAAGTGAAGTTGAGCACAAATATTTTAATGAAACTTTGTCCTATAAGAACTTCGTTTAGAATTTTGTACATACGCAGTGGCCAGGGCAAAATCTCAATGACGCTGTCCTTTGTTCCAATGTACAACGCAGGAGCAGCTGTCACCGGTCGTGTATTGTAATTGCACCGAAATTATAGTCGAAACAGAGCACATATAAAAAGCAGTCCTGCAAAATATACGAGGGTGAGTCAAATGAAAGTGAGCCAATGCGAATATATGACAAATGGGGCACTTCATTTAAAAGTAGTCTTAAAGCATTGATACATTTGTCGCACTTACTAACGAGTCGCGCGATTCCCGTCTTGTATAACTCCTTGGGTTACTGCTTCAAAAAGACACTCCTTCACGTCATTGCCCGACACGACCTTGGTTGCCTTGAATGCGACAGGTCTGGGCTTATGGCGGATGTTGCAGCGTTTCCCACTTGAACTTTGCCAGTTTTGTGTTAACCACATCAACGACGTGGGGACGGCATGGTCGTGGAGCAAGATGACTCCATTCGTAAATTTTCCACATCTTGATTGCGGCACGCAGCCGATCCGGCGTTTCACAATATGGAAAAGTATTGATGGTGTTGGATAAGGACCCTTTTCCTGGCATCACTCAAGTTCCCCGACCACATCCAATCGCCGTCGCATTCCAATTATGGTGTGCCGGGGCGCGTCAGACAGGTTGGCGACCCCCACCTCATGTGCCGCACGTGGAGCTGTTGTCTCCCCCCTGCTTGACTCTTCCCGAAAGTGCAACGGGAGGCTGGCACGGTTCCAGGTAGCTGATCTTGGTCCCGAGCAAAGCTGTTTTGCGGCTCTGGAAGGTCGTTCGAGAACAACCTGTCTCCTCCAGCTGAGCGCTTCCAGGCGAGGAGGCGACGCTGGAGGCAAGTCAACCCTCCGATAATGGAGCCCTTGAAGCGTCCCCATTGGCCGAATATGACGACACTTGCATGGGCGCCTACCATTGGAGGAAAATGACACCTGAGCTGGCTCGACAATTGGATGAAAATAACGTGACCCAGAGAGACCGAAGGGGTTAAAAGCGAGAGATAGGGAGAAGTGGGTTTTTTTTCGTTCTTGCCGTGGGTCGCAGCGTCTGATTTGCTGCCGGCCGTCGATGACTTTATGACTGTTCATTACTTTGTGTTATTACTCTAAATAATGTAAATAAACCTTAAGTTCTCCAAATCCTTCTCAACGTCGGCCAACCCCCGCACTCAACGGCAAGATCTAATAATAGTCTCTCCAGGTTTAGCAAATTCGGTCATAATGGCCTCTGACGATAGAAAAAAAAGTTAACACCTTTCCGGCGAAAATGACGGCCTTTGCTTTCTTTGCGGAATGTTTCCACTGTAAGCATTGCCGTCATGTTTCGGGCTCGTAATAGTGGCACCATGATTCGTCGGCGGTAACAATTGCAGATAAGCCGTCACCCTCATTGTGATACCGGTTCATACGAGTCAAGGCAGCGCCGAACCTCTCGTCTTCTGGCGGTGGTTCAAACTTCTTGGGCATTCATTGCGCACACGAGCCGTTAACCGAGATGTTCATGAATTATGATGTGAACCGTGACTAATGCTCACACGCTCTGCCAGTTCATCGCGATGCCGCGTGGTGGTCGGGGCAACACGAGAAAGACGCATGCGTTTTGGCTGGCTCTGGTAGCCCACGGGTAGCGAGAACAAGAAAATCGAGGAGGCTCAAGGTGTCCTCGCGAATAAAAGTAAAAGCAGAAAAATAAGTAAGAACGTAGTTACCTTTGCTGGCCTTACTGTCTTGACATGGATGCTCTGGCGCAGGTGAAAAAATGTTGATATTTTCTGTGGCATGACGGCAGAAACAAACCTCTACAACGCTTCGTCTCATCGGACCTCGCTGCATGCTTTGTCAACTTGTCTGATAGTGTGTTGATTTGGCTTGTCTCGTATGGTCCGATGTAAGACTTTAGAAAAGTTAATGCACCTTTGGCGTCAAATGTTTATAACAACATTAAACCCACAAAGTTCCGGAATCGAAAATCTAAAGCCCGAGTTTGGAAATGCCACTGCACCTTTCACATCAAAAGTTGATGAACTTTATACCCATAAAGTTTCGGAATTGAAGTTCATGCGCTCCGTAGATTACGCGGCCTCCGCGAGATGCCGCGACGAGCCCGCTCGTCATCAAAACGCCCTTGAACCTTTGTGCGTGGATGGGGTTACTTGCGTTATGCCACTATGTGCATGGGCGTTGCCCCGATATCCAGCCCGAGTTTGCAATGTTCGCATTGAAGTGACTTTTCAAGCGTGAAAAAGACATTCTAGACAAAATCCAGAATGATTTCGGGCGCCGGGGGTTTTCTCGACGGTGCATGACAGCGCGCAAAAATTTAGGGCGAATGGCTGAAGCCCCATTCAGGAGCTGAGTATATATCACAGTAACCATTTGGTCAGTGGGCCTATTCGACTTGTTCGGGGCAGTACAGGATTGCCCGACATGCTTCATATGGAACACTCGTTGGCTGAAATAAACGTTTGGGACAGTCCGGGACTGTAATGGACGGATAATTCAACAGGCCAAAGCAGCTGTCTTTGAGTAACAGGAATTAACCAATCTTAAAGAAACTTGCGTCCTTCGTACGACGGAAGCAATAGATGGTGTCCTAACATCACCCCCAGTGACGATTAATTACCTCTATAGAGACTCTCGAAGACCATGGTTCTTGGTGCCAGAAACGACTGCAACAACCGAGAACGTGTCATGGAAGCCATGACATTACATTTGTAAATGTCTATGTGACTATGTGACTCTAAAAACAGTTGCACCCTTTGGGGGTGTATATTTGCCACAGAACAATAATCGTCATCTCTCTTACCCGCATTTCCTATCCTTAACGCTGCGAGCCCGGTACTTCCAAGTTAGGAACGGCATGCGCGTTATCAGCATGACAGAGCATTCCCGACAGAAAAGTAACGAGCGCAGCGTTTTCAAGAAAGGAAATGCAAGCAAGACAAATGACGATTATTGTTCCGTGGCAAGTATACACCCCAAAGGGTGCAAATGTTTTTAGAGTGTACACTTGTGGGATTCTCATCCGTGTCCTTGGGACAAAGGAACGACAACACAGTAGTGCGAACAATCACAAGGGCATTTATTGCACCTTTCATACACTCTAAAAACTGTTTGCGCCCTTTCGGGTGTATACTTGTCCCACAACGATAATCGTCATCTGCGTTGCTTGCGTTTCCTTTCTTGAAAACTCGGCGCTCGCTACTTTCCTGTCGAGAATGCTGCGTCACACTGATAACGCGCATGCCGTTCGTGACTGGGAAGTACCGGGCTCGCAGCGTTAAAGAAAGGAAACGTGGGCAAGACAGATGACGATTATTGTTGTGGGACAAAAAGACACCCCAAAGGGTGCAACTGTTTTTAGAGTGTACACTCTTAGAAAAATTTACACCCTTTGGGGCGTATGTTGTCCCACAACAATAATCGTCATCTGTCTTGCCCGCGTTTCCTTTCTTTAACGCTGCGAGCCCGGTACTTCCCAGTCACGAACGGCACGCGCGTTATCAGTGTGACGCAGCATGCTCGACAGGAAAGTAGCCGGAGCCGAGTTTTCAAGAAAGGAAACGCCAGCAAGGCAGATGACGATTATTGTTGTGGGACAAATACACACCCCAAAGGGTGCAACCGTTTTAAGAGTGTAGATCAATGCCTGCTAGCCGAGTTGCTATCACCAAAACATGCCGATGGGCGCGCGACAAATCTAGGAGGTCCGACTCACTGCGACCGGAAGCGAGCGAATATCATCGCCCCCATGCTGGATCCCAAGTCCAAAGGGTGTACCTTTGTCTTACACTCTTAAAACGGTTGCACCCTTTGGGGTGTATATTTGTCCCACAGCAATAATCGTCATCTGTCTTGCCCGCGTTTCCTTTCTTTAACGCTGCGAGCCCGGCACTTCCCAGTCACGAACGGCATGCTCGTTATCAGTGTGACGCAGCATTCTCGACAGGAAAGTAGCGAGCGCCGAGTTTTCAAAAAAAGAAACGCAAGCAAGGCCGATGACGATTATTGTTGTGGGACAAATATACACCCCGAAGGGTGCAAACTGTTTTTAGAGTGTACACTCTTAGAAAAATTTACACCCTTTGGGGCTTATCTTGTCCCACAACAATAATCGTCATCCGTCTTGCCCGCGTTTCCTTTCTCTAACGCGGCTAGCCCGGTACTTCCCAGTCACGAACGGCATGCGCGTTATCAGTGCGACGCAGCATTCTCGACAGGAAAGTAGCGAGCGCCGAGTTTTCAGGAAAGGAAACGCAAGCAAGGCAGATGACGATTATTGTTGTGGGACAAATTTACACCCCAAAGGGTGCAACAGTTTTAAGAGTGTACCAGGGAGGCAAGAATTGTGTGACGTCATACTGTTCGCACCGGAACGTTTGAAGTCATAATGGTGCAAGGATGGCATGCAGCGTGTTTATTGTACTGAAACTGGCGACACCGCTTTCCGAAAAAATGTCAGCTGGTTATTACGGTAAATTATGACAGAATAATATGTGATAACATTTGTTTTGTTCTGCTATTTTTGTTTGCCATCAGTGAATCAGGAAACAACAGTTCTTTATTGCTTTTTTCTTCACTATTTTCGCGTCAGAAATGGGCAACGTAAAATGTTGTTGGTTTGTCGCAACGCTTCTACTTTTCTAGCTACCAATTATGGTTTTTGCCGCAGTTGGCGACATTTCTGGCTACTATTTGGAATTTTTCGGCTACTTTTTCTGCCGGAGACCTGGAAATTCTGTTGTCCATGATGATCAACGTTTATAGATATATATCTATAAACGTTGATCATCATGGACCACAGGTTATATCAGGTTATCAACGTTTATAGATATATATCTATAAACGTTGATGATGATGGTGGCGATTGTAGTAGCGATTAAGCGCTGAGCAGACGATACGGCCTAGGTGGACATGTGTAGAGGCGCGTTAGACTATACTTTTGGCTGAGGTGGCTGCAAGGAACAGCTGAGGAGGAGTATAGATGAGGCGAAGCCCCATAGTCAGGTTATTGTAAACGCGACCTAAGATTACAACGCCAAAACATTTTTTCCATCAACGCACCAGTGGAGTATGTATCTACAGGATGGCGAGCAGGCACTCAGCAGACGACGCAGCCTGGATGGACACATCTTGAGGGGCTTTCGCCCTTCCTGATGGCCAACGGGTCCTGCAGCTTCACAGTGCTTCCAAGAGCTGCTGAGATGGACGGCTTCGGCACGAGAGCGGTATGAGTGCTATCGTGGCCTGATGCATGGTCAAAGCATTAAGCTGCTGTGCTCGATGGCACAGGTTGGATTTCACTGTCGGTCATGTATATCACTGAGGTCCGAAAATGAGGCGACACAGGAAATTGTCTGCCTGCCCCAAAGTGCCTGGAATAAGGCAAACAATAGATCCCATTAAAGAATGACTTCACTGCTCACTTGTCCGTCAGGATTTCAGCGCATACAATCGCGTTTCGAATGAACGAAGTCTGCATTCCAATCAGAAAAGAACGAAAGCTTCTTTCACATCAACGTGTGTCAATGAGTATGTGCTGCTCATCAAAAAAATTGCCCTGTGGAACGCGATAATATTAAAAAAATCCCTGAGTGCTTCTCACGCTTCCCGGCAGCTGCAGCTTATGTAACTGTAATGTTTACCGGGAAACGCTGGCGCTTAACGCTATGCACGAAGGCGAGCTTTCTTGTAGAAACGCAGCCTCTTGTGTGGGCTGCGATGCGCGGAGGCGAGCGGTATCTGGAGGTGTTGCAAGGAACCGGGCATGCTGCTCAATGAATGGTAGAAACGCGGGAAAAGGGGTTTGTATTTGAGTTTCCGCATAACAGAATTACGTTTCCTCGTTTATTCAAATTACAATCCGATGCCATCATATCTGTATGTGTTGCGTAAGTCGTACTTCACAATTTTTCTGACGAATTTCATTTTGAGAAATTCGATTAGTTCAGTAAATTCTCTGCGCTACACGGAGGGCCTGCTTGGTTGGGTGTGCGTAATTCGTAATGATTTTTTTGCGAAAGGATGGTCGGCGCTGGACGGGCTCCGAACAAAAGTCCGTTGCTCACACCATTGTAGATTACCGACGTCCCTGCGTGTTTCACGTCAGGGACGATCGCCTCTAATGACATGGCGCCTACAGCGTCGTGGACTCCGTCGAAGGCCCAAGTCTTCGATGGTGTCCCTACGTGGAATGGTCCCGAGACCGTCGTCTACGCGACGGCCTGAATAGTTGGCCTCTCTGAGGTCTACTGCTTTCAGCACATGGGAGGCCTCAACTTCCAAGTCACCGTCAAGTGCACGGCTTTTACGACTCTAATCATCGATGCTGGCTGCCTTGTCATCGGTGGCGAGCGTTGTCCTTTCGTTCCCGTCGGCCCGCAGGTCACCAACATAACCCACCTCTTCTTGCCGTCCTTCGTCCCGAACGAAGTCCTCGTCCAGGCACTATTACGATACGGCAAGATTGCGTCTGCCAACGCCGACCTAATGAGCGGACGACGTGGCGTGCTCATTGTTGTGTCGGCAGTGGCAGGCAAACGGGGGGCCCCGACCAGCGAACGCGCGGCTACGCCGGCGCAGTGAAGGAGACTGATGCGAACTGCTCCCGATGAAAACCGGAACGAAGACTCGGCCACCCTCGGCCGTTTATTGCTAATAAAGGCTTCACACGCCAGATGACACTTCCCGATTGGTCCAGTGCTCATCACATGGCAGAAAGGGGGTGCGCCATCTAGCTAAACAACTACAAAACATACATGTGCGATGACACATAGATCTGACAGGGGGCGACACTATACTACACTCATGGGCGCCCGCTTCGTTCAGATGGAAATGAGCACCAGAACCCCTGCCTCCAATTACCTGCGAGTCTCTAGAGGGTCGTCGTGTGACGTATGACTACCGCGGCTTGCAACGCGTTGTTGCAAGCCATGGCCACGAAAGCGACGGACTTCACCGTCCTTGGCGGCGATGCGGGGATGGTCGCCCTACAGTCGCGTGCCTTGCGTGGCGTTCATACTCAGACGCTGCTGCTGGAGCCTTTCCCTCCTTACCGCCCGCGTCAGCTTCGGTCGCGACTGCGATTGACGCCGTAACCACAGAAATTTCCTTGGCACCGCATCAACCAGCGTCGGCAAATGACAAAGAAGAAGCATGCAGCTCGGGCAACCACAACACCGTGGGTCATTTGATTTTATTGTTATTTTTTCTTGAGCTCTTCAGTATAATTTTATTTTTATTTATTTAGTTGATGTTGATGTACTCTCAAAATCGGTGTTATCAGTTAACTGCCAAATGATTCGTTCTAAATGTTCAGCTTTAACCCTTTGCGTATGTCGTTGGGTGTTCGTTTTAGTCTATCCAGTGTGACCAATCCCCCTCGTGGGTACGAGCCATGTTTTGAAACAACAACAACAACAACGACGACGACGACGACGACGACGATGACGATGACAACAACAAAGCAGATCTTGGCCAATCCCCGCGAGTGGGTAAGCGCCAAACTCATCCAGGACATCATCATCATCATCATCATCATCTAGTAGACCACAAGGATCTACATCTATATTTACGTAATACATCCACAACCCGCCATGTTCGCCAGCCTCCTCGATCGAAAAGGAATACTGTGCTATTGATGACTTGGCCGAGCGCAACACGCTATGTTCGCTGGCCTCCCAAGGAGGGGGAGGAATAAACATATTGTTTAAACAGCGGACTTGCGGGTGGAGCCCCTATTCCAGGGGCCCACTGACTCTAGCGGCTCGTTCGGCCTGGTCCAAGGTTGCCTGCTGGCTTCCCAGGTCCTGCCGGGCCGAGTCGCGCCTCCTGCGACCTTTCAAATTCGTTGCCTGTGACGAGGGGTGAGTTAATCTCTGCTGGTCTTTGTTTCCAATGCCAAGTGACAGGGTTGGTGTGCCGCCGCTCCAAGGACAACATGCAGTCATCGTATTGGGACGGGTGTATTTTGCTCAGTGTGCGTATGTTGGAATTTGTGTTTGTTTGTAGCTGTCTCTAGTTCCTGGATTGCTAGCCTGTGAGTTTAGGATGGGGCGGCGCCACGGTCTGTCTGGCGCGTCTTTGGCTTTCGAGGATATCTCGTGGTTACGCCGTCTTTTCTTTTCTTTTTTTTTTCTTTTCCGTCTTCAAAAGAGCGATGCTGTTCGTGCTTTTGGCCTTGATTACACCTATGATGGCATATCAAACTCTGTGGCTCTCAATTCTTGAAGATCTAAGGCCAAATGTTCAGAATGTTCAAAGGTATGATTTACCCCTATTTGAAAGAAGGTACTTAGCACAGTCTGTATTTTGCGGCGGAGTGTTGTGGTACGTTTGTCACGTTGTACAGCCACCATTACGGGTTACTAGGTCCTTGCAGTCCCTTCTTGGTTCCTTCTTCTGGTCGGGCAGTGCAGAACTGGTCTGTCGCGCTGCGCTTGGTCAACTACGCTCTCGGGGTGGGTTCGCGTTCCCATCCGTGTCTATCCGCTGCCGGCTGCTTGTGCTCTGCGGTTCCTGCTCCGCCTGTTAAAGCTTGATCAGTGCCTTGCGCGTGAACTCGCCTGCTGTTTCCTTGGCACAAAAACTGGTTACATGCTACCGGGCGTACACTTAAATCCTGGACCACAAGTGTTAAGCGCAACTGCGTTTTACTCTTCGGCCGTGGTATTTTATAGCCACGTACAACAGGCACATCCTCATGTAGATGTTCTCGAAAGCCGTGTTGTAGATACAATGTCAGCCTTACTGCTTCCTCCAGTTTCCCCAGCGTGCCGCGCACTTTCCAATAATGTGTCGTGAGGTGCGATAACGGCGCCATTTCTGCCTGGCCACGTACGCGTCTTCATGTGGCGTCTAGGGTGGCAAGTGCTCCCAATGCGTGACAGGCTAGAGCAGTGGGGCATAGTCCCATCTTCGCTGTGCCCCAAGTGCCCCTTCAAGGATCCAATATGTGCAGTTGGAATGCGTCGTTGCTAGGATATTTTGGAGGGCCGTGCATGCTGGTTTCCGTGGCCTTGGGGTTAACCGCTTCATCACAACTGGTCGCTGTTCACGTGGCCGCTTTCCGCGATATATAATTGCTGCAGGGCCTTTTGTCTATGCCGTAACCGGTGCGAGGCAGTTGCCGCGGGACATCGTCGCCACGCTCTGTTTCCACTTCTGGAGTGGCTCTACTCTGAGCTGCTGTCGTTTCTGTCAGGGGAGTTGTTCTTCCTTTGGGAAGAACAGTTCCTTCGACAGTGGTCATGCCATTTCCTGTCGGTGGCTGATGGACGCGTATGGCTTAATTTTTGACCAGCATGGTTCTTGTAGCCGGGTCATCTAAAGTATTCATTGGATGGGCATAGAATGTGCCTGTGATTTATGTGTGTGCGTGCTTTCGTATACATGATCATTTTGGTATATACACATCTCATAGCATCACTACAAAATTAGGTAAAGTGTATCTGTCACATCATCATGGTACATAACCATTGTGTACACTCATCAACCGATCATCAATCCACTGGAATGGCCTGCCCCGCCACATGGCCGAAATCACCTCTTCATCGACATTTGCTGATAAGCTTAATACTAATGTTGTTCATTGAACTCATGTGGCCCCTAATTAGAATAAACAACATTTGTAAACCCCCTTATGCAATAGCCCCAGTGAGGGGTCCTTAAGGAAATAAAAGTGAAGTGAAAATCGCCCGACGGTGGGACTCAAACCGAGAGCCTTCGTAGCTCATAATCCCCATATTTATTCTATCACGCCCCGAACGCATGCGTCGGCAAGCGACGTAGAATATCCTTACGAATTTCCCACGGACACTTCAGCGCGTTGAAAGACACTTGTCGCATTTTGATTTGGTCACCTCGACAGCCGGAACCGCTGCAATTAGTCGCGACCATGCGTATTCACGGAGTCTTATTCCCTTCTGAATTTAGAAAAGTATCGATTGCTTCAAAATTTAGGCGAGTAATGACAGCCAAAACGTGGTAATTAACCAATTCTACAAGAACGTCTGAAGCCACAAGCACAAAGAGCAAACAAATGCTTGCGCTAACTATAATTCTTATGGTTGCTTTTAAGGTCTCTAGATAAAAAAAAAATCTTCCAAAAAGAATTTTTTAAAAATCTAGTGGCTGAATGGCTAATGGCTGAACGAACCTGAGTTCCCTCTAGTAATTATTGTGGAGCACTGCATGCATCCAATGTCGAGGCGTAAACGCTGACGTCGCTCACGATTCGCTAAACGCTAGGAAAGATGTCCCAACAAAGCCGAAACTCAAAGCTTGCGTAAAATTAACGCCAGTTCTCTTCGGTGCCTCAATGCGTGAACTCGGAGAGAAGCGGACCGAGGGAGACGATAGACTATTGTGAATCCGAGAACCGTGCCGCTGTTTCTGCATCATTGCCCGGCCGATAACACCCCGTTCTCTGGGCCCGTTCAACCTCCTTTGTTCGAAATTTCGGCCCAGTGCGTTTTCGAGGGCGCCGCTTCAGGCGCACGTGCTCGCAGCGGCGACCGTTTAATGTCGCCAAAGGGGCTCTCGAATGAGGAAAAGTCGTTCTCCCGTTGGACGGCCGCCGTTGCTGCTGTTGTTCGAGTTTGTTGCATCGTGCGATAGCCGCACTGCGAGTGGAGGGGATGGGTTGGGTAGGGGGAGGGGTGTTAGGTGTGGAGAAAAATGCGCCAAAAGTGGGTTAGGGCCGAGAGATGAAAGGCACTGGTGCGTTGGCCGCGCATTGCGAACGGCGACAGCGAGAGTTGCTGGCTGCACCGGGACGATCCGCCGGCGGAGGGGATCTGGAACCTCCTGCGGGACCCCTTCGTGGACCATCCGCGACACCCATCGTCGTATAGAGGTAAGTGGCGATGTCAACCCAGAAGACGCAAGCCTGTAGTGCGCAGGCGTAATGCTGGAGACAAATGTCGCGCGCGCGCGTGTAAAGGTAAGCGACTTATGACTGATCCTATTTGGCCAGAACTGTGTATATATGCTCGCGAAAGAATGTTCACAAACTTTGGTGCCTATCGCTTCTCCCCGAACAATAATCGTCGTCTGTCTTGCGTGCATTTACTTTAGCTCTCTCCATTCGCTACTGTCGCTCTCAGGAATGATATGTAACCCTGATACGCGCGTAACGTTCGTTATATGATACTGCCGAATGCACGGCGTTGAAGGCAAAAACATATGCACGCAAGAAAGACGACAATTATTATTTGGTGACAGCGCCAGCCTCCAAGGTTGGAAAATGTTTAGAGTGTAGAGGTATTATTATCGTCGATCAGTCATCGGTGCACACAAATTTCAGTAAGCAACGTGTCGCGGCTAGGAATTAAAAATTTCCGGAAATTTTCAAAAGTTTCAGAAAAGTTGAATCTCCAGTAAAAGGCTTATATTTTTAATTCCAGGAATAAGGAGTAGTCATCCTTGCATGCGATAATTACGCAGACAGCGCGAAGACGATCGAATGAACAACTTCTTCTCTTTTACGAAAGATTGCTAATCTGAACTCAGAAAAAGGTCACTCAGTGTCCAAGTCTTGCTGGTTGATCTCCCTGCCATTCCTTTCTTTGTTTCCTTTCTCTCTCTCTCCTTCGACGATGAAAGGCTTGTCCACACTGCGCTAAGCTGGGGACGAAGCTAAGTTGCGCTAAAATTTGACAAAAAAAAAAAACCCTTCTCGTGGAGAAGTATATTTTGTACCCACGACACGTCGCGTTGTTGATGCACAAAAAACCCCATTCGGAATCGGAGAAAATTTTATTGTGGGGAAATTAATGCCGGGAAGTCGATGGGAGAACCTCTGGCTTTAGTGTGCAACTGCTCAGTCCTCGGCAGGAAGGAGGAGGAAAAGAAGGAAAAGGAACGAGAGAGAGAAAATGGTCGATGACGACGATAGATTAGCGTGTACTACATATATACACAAACGCGGTGTGAGCATCTTGTCCAGCACCTAACGTCCTTGTTCCAATTCATCCTTCCCAGCGGCACGAAATTTTCACTTACCCCGGGGCGTATGCTCTCCAACGAGATTGTCTGTCGCCGTAAAAGGCACGTCTAGATATTAATGCCGAAACATTACTATAGCACCCCCATTGTTTTTTTAAGATACCGACTCCTACATTAGCGAAGTACCAGACCGAAGTACCTCTGTACACAGATACAAACTGGCATGTTTCTAGCTTCACCTGGAGTCGAGCCCAGCATATATTTCGTACCCGGGAGAGAGAGAGAGAGAGAAAAAAAGAAACTTTTATTTCGCACTGCGTCCGTTGTGCTGCATTCTCGCTTGAGGTGGTTCACCGCTTAAATTTGTTACGTGCCACTTCGGTTGATGCGCAGTCTGTAGTCAGCCAAGGCTGTGGGATTTCAACCTTCCCAGCCTAAGGAATACCCGCTGTCACGAACACTTTGTAATTTGCAACTCGCTTCCTTGTGACTTCGAAAAAAAAAGAATAAAAATGATAATGCGCCGTCACCTGGACGTGCATCTGATATCTGGTTGGCGATAAAGCTAATAAATATGGAGGTGACAATGGGAATGTGAAGACCAAAATTGATTCTTGGGTAGATCGCGGATTTAAAAGTAAGAAGTAGCGATGTGAATATAAAGAGCGCAGCTATTTCTTTTTCGGGGGGGGGGGGGGGGGTGACGTAAGCCTTTGTTAAGTGCTAGTTCACAAAACCACCCGGGGCAAATAACTTGATTCAATATGTTCAGCTGACAGGCCATGTTCAGCCGTACTGGGAGGCGTGATTTTCGCTGGTGCCAACTAGACATGTAGTATTGCAAGACAACAACAACAGCAACAACAACAACAACAACAACAACAACAACAACAACAACAACAAAGACAACAGCAACGACAACAACACATAAGGGGAAAGTAACAAGGAAACGAAGAGAGTCATTATCGTTCCCGCACCCCATCCTGCAAGATAAAGAATAAAGGGTGAGTCTCTTTGATAATGGAGAATCGATTACTTCTCCACCATCGATGATGTCAGTTTTATTCCATATTTCGAGAGGAATATTTTGGCCGCCATCCATAAAACGTTCGTGCTTTTAAGAACTTAACTGCTACTATCAGAAGTGCGAATCCGAACGAATAGTAGGCGCACAAAACAAGGAGCGCTGTTGCCTGTAGACAGCCGCTACTTTTGGAGAATTCTGCCGCATAAGATTTCCGAGAACCAAATCCAGGCGAAGATGTACCAGACTGGTGCTTGATGCGTGGAAGGCACTCCACGCGTGGCTGATCTATCCCGGTCCCTTTCTGTGAGTACGCCAAGTTCAGGTATGTCTGGGAGTATGCCGCACACAGAATCGCGTGCATGAGACCGCACGCGATCGCGGACAGTAAACGTGCGAGTGCCGTCTGACCGTGTCCGCATCGGGAGCCCAAGGCACCACCACCACCGCACGATGGCCAAAAGTGGGGCGCGTCTATTCGCAAGCGTCCATCTTATTGGGCAACCCGGGCACTCACCACAGCGTGTTCTGCGCGTATAAGTAGATGCAGAAGCCACACTCGCCTTCACGCTACCAGCATGATATATCGTCGCTCCGCTTGGATTCGGTGGCACACGCAGAATCAACGATGCGCGATGAAGTTTGCATCACAGAGCCGGATTGACGCAGACGTGGAAGAAGTGCGCTCCCTCGGCACTCCTAAGTGAGGGCAGGAACCGCATCGCCGATCTGCTTTCTCGCAATAAATTCCCTGCGAAGGTGCCACAAGGCGCGATGCGTCCCTCGCCACTTGAAGCAGAACTACACGTGTATGCACCTTTCAGGGCTGGGCTCTCACCTCGCGGAAGTGACCTGCCTCTGGGGTCTTCCGCCTGCGAAGCCATTCCAGGTTGTGACGCATACTAAATCAAGTCGCCGAAGAAAGTGTTGCGTAAGAAGCTCTCAAAAACTTGAACATGGAGAAAAAAGAAAGACATAGGAGAACGACGATGCTTCGAGCTCAGTTTCGCTTCTCTGTACGGATGAACACGACGAAGTTGCCAAGATCCTGCCGCAGTGGTTGCGCGCCGGACAGAGGCGAGTGGCATTGTTACACGTGTTTCTCTAGGCTTTATTAGGCAACACTCGTTGTGGTGGATTAGTGGCTGTGGAGTTGCGCTGATAAGCACGAGCTTGAGGGATCGTATCCCGGCCCCGGCGGCTGCATTTTTATGAGGGCAAAATGCAAAAAAAAAAAAAAATCGCCCGTGTACGGTGCATAGGGTGCACGGCAAGGAATCCCAGATGGGTCCTAATTATTTTGGAGACCGCCATTACGGCGTAACTCATAATCAAATCGTGGTTTTGACACGTGAAACCACAGAATAGGCAAAAGGTGAGCTAGACCCGAGAACATCAAATTCTTGCAGAAATATTTTGCTGAACATGTTCGGATATATAAAATCATTGGACGTTCCTCCATTTATTTAATGTCCGCAAGTTGCCGGCACCACATTTTCTAGGGATAAGACGATTGACAATATTCTAAGATTAAATGGTGGCGGCGCTGATGGATTGTAGTTATAGGCGGGCTTAGCTTGACGATTGAGGCCTGCAATTGCTCCGCCTGAGCGTCTCTTGCAGTGTCTTTGGGGTGTGTCACCTGACGTCCAACAGACAAGCGTATCTAAGGAATGCAAGAAGAAGGTATGCCATTCATGACTGTAAACAGTACGAGCGAAGCGACCTGCTTAGTCAGTCGTTGTTGTTGTTGTTCAGTGGTTGTGGCGCATGCCTACAGTTGGTGATTAGCCATGAACCGGGTGGCTAACTTAATTGGCTAAATACAAGAGAATTAAAAAATTAAATGTTGGAACTTAATTTTTCAAGCAATACTTTTGTGAGAGGAAGAAAGCAATCGGAAAAAAACCGCGAATAAAAAGAAAACAAACAAACAAACATCACACACACACATTAAAAAAAATAAATAAGATAAAATAAAATAAAAAGTATGATGGAGAGGGGGAGGACGATCAATCTAACTTGGTAGTCGATTAGGTTTAATTTTGGATAGCCAAGCAAACATTTTTGTCGTTGAACCCAATAATAAGGCTCAAAGAGATAGGGTCATAGGCACAGATAAATCTAGGCCAATAATGCGAAGCGGGGTTTTGAGTAATTTTTTTTTATTATTGCAGAAAAACGCTTACAATACAACAAGAAATGGTCTATTGTCTCCACTTCGCCGCAGAACTAGCGCAATGGTGAGGGGTCCATACAAGACCTGTGTAGGTAGAAGTTCGACGTAGGTACACGGCAGCGGGCAGCCTCCTGATGGGCCCTACAATTTTGCGTGTTGGGCAAACATCTCTGTGCCAGGGGTCTGTAATGCACAGTGTTAGTCATTGCGGAGCGGGATACTGCCTGCATAATGACACTCCCACGAAACCTAGCAGCAGTGACATGAGCAGCCAAAGGAAATACAAAAGACTCGCACCGCTTTTCGATGCCCTTGCTACGGAATGTGTAATTTCATTTATACATAGTCTTTTATGGCCAGGCACCCAAATTTAACGCACACTTCTTAAGTATCCAGGTGCCAATGAAGGAAACGTGCCCATTACATGAGAGCCACGAGAATCAGTAAAGGATGAGTGCAACGATAACGAATCACTTGCTATCACGGCTGATTTGTTTGATAGACTTAATTTACTTAGAGCCAGCGCCACTGCCATGATTTCGGCCAGAAAAATGGGTATGAAATCCCGCAGCCGAAGAGAAAACGTCCAATCAAGAATTGGGGAAAATATACATACATCTGCCTTTTCTTCACATTGCGGAGCATCTGTCGCACTTACAATGTTCGTTTGAATACTCTGCAGACGATGTTATAATAGGGCGTCTAGGATACGATGTGGTAGTAAATTTGCTATATTGAAGCATCACTGCGAGCCGGCTTAGCTGGACTCGATTCATCGTGAAGCTTCGTGCTACACAAACGGGGACAAAGAAAGTTGCACAAGGACGAGCACTTATTGCATTATTATGCATCACGTTGAATTGTTATCATGTTGCATTACTGGGAAAAGATGCATCGAATTGAATATCAGTGGTAACAGATCTATCGGGAAAATGTATACATCACAGATGCATACAAACAAAGGGTCAAGTAATTGTTGCACGAATGTAATTTGCGGAGTATGTAGTTGTGGCCAGTTGACACCAAAAAACCACGCCGGTGGGGAAATAAATATTGTTTAAGAACGTCGGGGGGGGGGGGCAGCGCTGATTCATAAAAAGTCAAGAGACGGAACCTGCTCGAAAGAGGAGGTACTCGGGATTCTAGACAACGAACAGAATTTGCAGCAAAGTTAAGATGCCGTAATGATTGAGCACCTTAAGAGGAGAGAGTGTAAGAGTGGGGCTGAAGATCAATATGCAGAAGACAAAGATAATGATGAATAACCGGGCAAGTGAACAAGAATTCAGGATCGCCAGTCAACCTCTAGAGCCTGTGAAGGAGTACGTTTACCTAGGTCAGCTAATCACAGGGAACCCTGACCATGAGAAGGAATTTCACAGAAGAATAAAAATGGGCCGGATCGCATACGGCAGACATCGTGAGCTCCTGACTGGAAGCTTACCGTTATCATTGAAAATGAAGATAGACAATCAGTGCATTTTACCGGTGCTGACATGCGGTGCAGAGACTTGTAGACTGACAAAGAAGCTTGAGAACAAGTTAAGAACTGCGCAAAGAGCGATGGAACGAAGAATGTTAGGCATAACTTTTAAGAGTCAGAAAGAGAGCGGTTTGGATCAGAGAGCAAACGGGTATAGACGACATTCTAATTGACGTAAAGAGAAAAAAATGGCGCTGGGCAGGTTATGTAATGCGTAGAGTAGATAACCGTTGGGACATTAGGGTGACAGAATGGGTACCAATAGAAGGGAAGCGCAGTAGAGGACGACAGAAGCTGCACGATGTCATAATGAGGCATGCCGTAGTGGGGGGCTCCGGATCAACTTTGACCACGTTGGGTTCTTTAACGTGCACCTAAATCTAAGTACACGGGTGCTTCGTTCTTGTTATCTTTTTACAATTTGACTAATAAAAATCGGGCCCTCGGTTAACCCCTTTCTTGTCCTTTATTACATAACTGGGCTCTCGAATCCAGCAGCATTGATGCTTTCAGGTAGCATGTGTGGGTTTATTGACCAGTTGCCTTCACTCAAAAGTTCACATATCATGTGACGGCTACGGTAGATAATATGTTCATGCACTGACACAGCTGTGAGTGGTAGCGCTGGCTAAACATTCCTAGGGTTATTTCTAGTAGTAAAACATAAACACCCCAGAAAGTGGACGGGAAGACGGCGCTGCGGTCGCTCAATTGGTAAGAGCATCGCATGCGTAATGCGAAGACGTGCGTTCGTATCCCACATGAAACCACTTGTTTTTCATCCACTTTCTTAATATTCATTTATGTATAGTTTGTTTAATTCCAATAATAAGAGCTACAAACAATTTCCCCTATGCTTTCCTTCGTGTGATCTTTGGTTTCTTATAATTTGACTAGTAAAAATTGAGCCCCTCGGTTTCCTTTTTTCTCGTTGTTAGGATTGGGGGCTCAATCCTATCGCTCGTAAACCGTTGTCAAGATTGGAGTCCGGCATGAATTAGAAGGTAGCTGGCCCATGCTGTCGTCCAACTTATCCACGCTGAGGACGTTGATGAAGGGAAGGACTGATTCTCATCGAGAACGAGGAATGTGGGTTTATTTACAGTATCTACATCAATCTAGCATGTCTGCGAGAGAAAGTACCTCAGTCTAACATGACTGCTTGAGAAAGTGCATGACTGCTTAAGAAAAAGTGCACTGAGCAGCCGCACAACAGTGGTTTATAAGCACTCTGTCCCCCCTCGATCCCAAGGTGACGGAAACGTTCGTCCAGTCATCGTAAACAAGCCGCCTCTCCACGAGACCGCTTGCACAGATTCACGGTCCGGAGCCGACGTCAGACGGACTTCGTAGAACTCGGGGCTTCTGTCAGGAAAGGTGCCTTTTATTCCCCGAGCTGACCCCCGCAGCGCGGCCGGGTGCCCATTGTCTTGCGTCTTGGACGGCGCGTGGGAAGGAGCCTCGAACTACGTTTCCGCGAGCACTCCCCCGCTCGTGGCAGACCAGGGTGGCGGTGGCGGGCTCAGAGTTGGGTCCGCTGATCGCATTCAGTCACAACGGCGACGAGGCTAGAGCGTAACGGGGGCGTTCCAAGAAAGTTGACGCCGCTGTCGCAAATGGCTGGCAAAACTTGCACCTCAGCTGGGCCGTTCTTAACAGCGCCTCCACGTTCTTAACATCGTTTATTAGATAGCGAGAGTCTGGAATCCGGTAGCTCTGATGCTTTCAGGTAGCATGTATGGGTTTATTGACCACTTGCCTTTACCCAAAACGCTCACATACCACGTGATGCCTACGACAGATAAAATGTTCTACATCCACTGACATGGCCGTATGTGGTGGAGCTGGCTAAACACTCCCAGGGCTAGTTCTAGTAGTAAAGCATAAATACCCCAGAGTGGATGGCAAACGGCGCCGCGGTCGCTCAGTTGGTAAGAGCATCGCACGCTTAATACAAAGACGTGGGTGCGTATCCCACCTGCAGCAAGTTTTTTCAAGCTAACCTTGAATTGGATCACAAATTTCAGCGGCGTTATGTTTTCGCAAAGAAACCCAGTTGCTTCGAGAGCAGAGCAGCTGCGTGAAAGGGTGGTCTGAAGAGTTGACAGCTGCACCGGCGCCAAAGCGTGAGCCATTAGCAAGGGTTCCAGCAGCATAGGCGCGCGCTCACGCCACGCGCGCAACCAATCAGAGCCGTCTCGCTTACACCAGCGAGGGAAAGGGCAGGAAATGGTTTCGCGCGCGCTGCGCCGGCTTCCTTTCCGCCCAGTTCATTCTGGGGAAACGGACGGGACGGCCACGCGTCGTGCGTTCCCCCGAGGAACTGGGAGCCTTCGACGAGTGGCGGCAAGAACTCGCCCGTACAAGAACTCATCGTCGGCACACCGATCCAGCCGTCAGAGCCACGTCAGCCCAGGCAGTCCGACAGCAACGAGAAGATCTCGAGCTGAGGTAGCGGGAGGCCGAAGCAATCTGGCACGGCTACCTGTTGGTTACTTAGCCGTGACGAAAGTCAGATGCACGCAGTAAAGCTTCGCTTACGCCATTTCCCGGTAGGGGAAAGTTTGGTCATTTCTCACCCACCTTGTTCATTTCAATTTACTTAAAGCTTTTTTAATTAGACTAATACTACAAATAATTTGCCCTGTGCTATCATTCGTGTAATTTTTGGCTTCCTATAAGTTAAGTAATAAAAATCGAGCACCTCGATTTCGTTTCTTCTCGTTCACACGCACAGAAACACACACACACACACACACACACACACACACACACACACACACACACACACACACACACACACACACACACACACACACACACACACACACAAACACACGCACACATACACACACACGCACACATACACACACACGCACACACACACACACACACAAAGACACACACACACACACACACACACACACACACACACACACATACACACATACACACACACACGCGCGCGCGCGCGCTCTCCCAGCTCTCCCAGCTCTGCCATCCCCCCTTTACCACGTCACCGGCTTCCCACACTTCACATACACTTTTTCCCACTACTCCTATATAGCGCATTAACAATCGAGCCCTCGGATGCACTTATTATTGCGGTAGCAATTTCATGGACACCCCAGGCGCACTACTGCCGTCGCTGTCACCGTGCAATAGGTCGCAAGAACGATAAACCTCTTTAGCCACTTGAAATTGTTGTTCGCGGTTGATTAATTGATGACCACTACCACCACCGTCAAGCAACAACAGGGTTTCACTTCGCATTATAAACCGTCGATAGTAGCAGTAAATTTTTTAAGCAAATAAGCAAGTGAGAATTCTCGCCCTACGCAGGCGGCTTCCTCAGTCCGGCTTTCTCTGGCGGTTAGCTGCGCCCTGTACTCACGAGCACGAGCCGGTCCTCAGGGTTGGGGATAAATGCACCTTAAAAACATTTATCAGGTCTTTCTATACCAAAACAGGCCAAATACGTCACAATAGCATAGCATCTGCGACATTATGCTGACGTCATTGGGGTCTCTGTTATGCTGAAAATTATAGAGAAAAAAAGAATGCACAGAGAGCTTGGCTCTCACTTTCTCCGCCGGCAATCAAACCTTGCTTACCTAAAGAATGTAAATGCGTTTTATAAGAAATAATTTACCGTTACAAACTCATTTCGAGTTTCTATTGAATGTCTATTTAAAGAAGACATGACGAGGTATTGCAGAATGCTTTTTTTTAATAGTTACGTTGGGTTTTATGGCTCAAAACCAGCTAAGGTCATGATGAGCCATGCACAGTTCCCTTGTACAGTACAATTTTTCATCCTATCTCACTACTGTAAGTTCAATGAAATGTGTCTGTGCCGGCAAGTGTATAATGTGGTGCCCTGTCTTTCTCTCTCTCTTAGAAACCACTTGCTCCCAACTGGGCCGCACATAAAACGCCCCGGACACGCCGGAACACTCTACCACTCGTGAGGAAGTATGACGCGCCTCTTCTTACACGGATACGGTCTCGTGTACGTGCATTGTCCCCAATGAAGTTACTTGTTAACCTACCAGGGTGTGGCTCTCACTTGCAATGACTCACTGTCGTGCAAACTCACTCGGATGTGTCCACGAAACATTACGAAGGACTGTGGCGCTGGCGAGGGCAAAACGGCGTTTGGCTCTTTCACATGAGTCATTAACGAGTGTCTTTGCATTTTTTTAGTATTTCAATTTACGGCGTATCTTGTAGTCTTTCTTCTTTTTTCTTGTATTTATTTTTATTGCACCTTTCACCCTAATTATTTGGAGTAGCATGTGGGACATTTTGCTAGGCTAAGCTCCAGCCATCACTGAAGTCATTTTCGCCCTCTCTCTTTCCCCCTGTACTGTTTGTGGTTTCTAGTGTTTCGTTCCTGAGAAATCTTTAATTGACTGGGCACTTTCAAACATTTGCTTCATGCAATAGCATTATGCGACGTAAACTGAAAGTAGATTTGAGCACGGCTCGTGCGGTCGCAATGCGCATGTACACACACAATACATAATACAAGTCAAATTCCACTTTGCTCATGTACATTGCGCAATATGTACCAAGGTAAATATACCTGGTAGCGAAGCTTCCATAGGAGCCCATATGTTCAAAACATGGCAGTCCATCGCCGGTTCATGGGGCTTAGCGCCATCTGTATGTGGTGGGAACACTTCCGGCGGAAAAAAAAAATGTGACGCCATGGCCGTTAAAAGCAGAAGTGACGTCATTCTCTTTTCGAAGGCGCGAAATTTGTTTTGTTGTTCTTCCTTTGGAGCTATATATTCAAATGCCCCGCCATTCGACTTGATCGGCGTTTCGAGCTTTCAGCGTGGAAAGCGATGCAGGAAAAGGCCAGCCGTACGGTTGTCGAAATCGCATCCCTGCACAGAACATACTTTCTTTGGAGGCCGACGAAAGCTTTAGGTGTAGAGTGCTGATCCTGTTGTCGGATGCCAAGCCCGTCGGCCAGCGCAGCCGCACGAAAACAACTACACAATTATCTGGCGGTCGTAACTCACTGCTTTTGACTGAACAGATTAAAAAGCAATGAAGCTACCCGCGTCAACCAAATTCAGACAAACTTCGACAAGCAAGAAAGCGTAAAATGTGAGGGGGGCGTATTTCAACAGGTGATACGAGTGCGCCTTTCTGCCCATTTCAAGACGTGCATTGCATTGCGAGTAATAGTGGCGTCAACGCCCCCTGTAGCGATGGGCGCTGGAAAGAAATGCATTTATTAATAATAATGAAATTAAACTTGTATTTTCTTAACTCGTCACGAGTATATAAATTTGACTAGGAATTTTATTTTCGTTGAATTAATCTAACTGTGTCTCGTTCGAATTAAAAAAACGCGTTTTTCTTTCCCAATGTTTGTTCCCTCCAAACATAGTCGCGCTTCAATCGCTGCTCCCATAACCTCCATGCTGATGTCGGTGACAATCTGTGCTGAACCGCTTTTCGCCCGAAGCTTCGCGACCTATTTGAATCGACCTTGTATGTACCTTTGTAGGGATTTAAATGCAGTTTTTAGAAAGGGCCGATCCCAGAGTCATTGTAGTTATGTATGCATGGGCGAATCGATTCCGATAATGCTATCGCACTACATTCATTCAGGTGTATATATAGCATGACGATTTGTGTTCTTTTGCTAGATCGTGGTAGATAAAAACTATATCGTTGGCCGTTACTTCTGTGTGGAAGACTATGCCCACAAACGATCATGCACTGGGCATGATCATGCGATCATGCGACGTCCATGGGCAGACAGCAGGGAGCACCGTTCCTCGACTCAAGCTATACAACACGTTTCACAAACAAAAGTTTTCTGTGATTTCTCCGATGAGGATCTACTAATTAAAATTCGGCAGATACACTTAAGACTACGTACGGGTGGGAATGCGAAAACATTATACCATTTGTAGACCTCGGAACGCCATGAAGGCGCTCATGTTATATACTCATGACGTTGGGCCACCTCCTCCTCATTCACGTCACGTGCCCAATGACGCATGCACTAGGCCACACCTTTCATCAGCCAGATGGCTGCGACGTGACGTCTGCAATGGCGCACGCACTATACTTGCGGACAACTTTCTGTGGCAGTGAAGGGAAAGCTACAGAGGCAAAGGGTGCACAATTAAGGGAGAGCGCTTCTGAAAAGAGTCACATCTTTTCATCCACGTCAGTTTAAGCTGGGGAAGAGAAAACATAGACACCTTATTAGCAACAGTTAAATAAGATAAAACGCACAATGGAACGTGAAAGTTTACTTATTTTGCGGCTCCTCCCTTCCGCGTCTGGGCAAACGCGGAAACGTCGCACGTGAAGCTGCGTCGAGTGAGCCTCTGCTCCCAGCAACCAAAAGCACTGTCAAGCGCTGGTGGACTACTTGGCGCCGTAGCACATGGGCAGAAGCTGCGCCCACGTAGCTTTCCCTTCATTGCCACAGAAAGTGGTACGCGAGTGTAATCACACCTTTAGGCAGCCAGAACAATGGAGCCGCTGTAGCGTCGGGGAAGGATGCTCGTTCCGCAGCTTGCAAGCGCAGGGACGATTCCCACCCAGAGTGAAATTTACAAAATTTTCTTCTCAAAGCAATTATTTATTTTGTTTACAGGAATCTCCCTGACAAATTTGACGTCAATCTGGGCATATTTCGACATGTTTTTATTCTTTGCACTGTTGGCCATTTTTGGTGCCATCTTTCGGTCACGCCGACGGATTTTCGGGTAATGACATATAGTGATATTGCGTTAATAAAGTTTCGTTTACTACAGTGCCTTCGAGCAGTCACAACAAGCGTTTGTCAGCCGCGTTGGATTAATCCGCAGCATTAACAGCAATCATCGCATGTTAAAAAATTCACCTCCTCTGTGCTTCTCACAATAACATAAACCCACGAAGCAATAGCTTTAAAAGCGAAGAATATAGCAAATAATGATATAAAAATGCATATGCTGGCAGTGTTTGCCAGAATCGAGCAACGAGGTGGAAAGATGTGCATTCCGATGTTCGCAAAATGTAAATATCCGTGTTCTTCTATTTCAGCGCATGTTGAAGGGCCCCTAGTAGTCAAAATTAACAACAGTTCCTACTCTGAAGCGCCTTTCACAGTTCACTTGTAACATTGGGTGCCACATTTCGTCTATCAATATGTTAAGACCCTCGAATAAATGGGTGACTGTTGCTTTCTTCATTTAAGGATGCGGCTAAAGTCAAGAGTGGTCGGAAAAGCAAACGCGTGGAGTGGAGTTTAGAGTCGCGGGCGCGTTCGCGAACAACGGGCGCTCAACACATCAAGCCCCGCGGAGGCAAAAGTTGCCAGAAATAGCGAAAAAAATTGGCAGTGGCTTAGCTCCGCTATGCTAGGATATACGTAGCGAAAGCTAAGGCATAGCATGGTTAACCTTGGTTAATCTTGATTGCAAGTTCAGGTTAGTCTGGTTGTCTAGCTATGTTGCGGCGTTTAGCCAGTCGTTCGGCGCGCTGTTCGTCTGTTTCCTGGGCGATTCGTTTCCTCTTCATCTCGTTCCGATGTCTATTCCAGGCCTCCTCCTGCTTACCAGAATTGTCGCCGTACATACTGCCGCCTCAACTGTGGTTGCGACGCACGCGAGCTCTCCTTTTGAATGCTCCGACATGTTATCAGGCATGCTACGCAGCTGGCGAAGCGAGCGAAGGCGAGCGCAACGGCGAGGAACGTGTGTGACGTCATACCAAACGACGGAGGCGGTAAGGCGCGGCGCTGGGCAGCGGCGGAACACCTGTGGCTCGGTGCTACTAGTGGCGCATGCGCAGTAGTGACTAGAGAGCGACAGAGGTAGAGAAATATCCGCGGCGAGGCGCGCGTTGTGACGTAATGTGCCTCCTCGGAGCAGCGCCATGGCGAAATCGCAAGTTCGCGGCAAGTAAAGGTTTCGCTTTAATAGTATGACTTTAATAGCACTACAGGCGCTTGCTGAAACGAAGCCCTCGCTTCTGCAGCGCCCAGGGCGTTCGCGAATCGAGAGGCGAAATCTGAGAGAGAAAGAAACTGCGACATCGACGAAAATCATAGCGGGGTGCGTTGAAGCTCGTTTCCAATCGCGCTTACGAAAAGACCGAGTTTCAGAGCCTACGTTTCTCTCCACGGCCCGCAGCACGGACTTATCGTCTCCGCGCCGAAAGCGGGTCGTTACGCCTAGGGAGATGGCAACAAACACAACAAGAAAGAGAGAGGGCAAATTGGAGAAGCGGCTGCTAGGCGTGCCACGCGTAATGCAGCGCGTCTTTGCAAGGAGTAGAGGAGCGCGAACACGTCTCACCGTTGCGCTTGGTCGTCCGTCGGGTATACCTGCTCTCGTGTATTCCCTGTATCGCCTCGTGTCGGCCGATTCGCCGATAGTTTTCTCGGTCATGCGTGTAGCACGACGACGTCTGAACAAAACGACAGTGAAGGGAAAAGGGGGGGGGGGGGGGAGGGGGCGTGCTGCTCACCTAGTCTACCTCCCCCCTGTTCTCTAAGCGGGAGAACCGGGCGCATCATTTCCTCCTCTTTCTCGAGCATTGCTGTGTATGACGTGAGGGCGCTGCCTGACATTCTCCGCTGTGATGCATTAGGGGAGCATCAGGATACCCGGTACAGAATTTACGAAGATTTTCGTACGTAAGAGCTATACTTTATTGGCCGGCCGCCTACGCTAATAGAATGTTCGCTATAACTATTGGCTGGTACTTATTATTACGAACTGATACAGAGTAAGTACTGCTTCGTTAATGCATTATGTCAAACGCCCTGTTTTCGAAATATAGTAAAACGTACAGAGCTGTGTCACCGTCTATGGTTTTCTGCTGCTGAGCGCGACGTCGCAGGATTGAGTCTGGCTTGGTTGGACATGTGTATACATGTACGCGCTGTCGTCCGAGTGTACCATGGTTTCTGTGTGCACTAGTAGTTTCAGGTAGCTTCATAGGCAGTTTCAGCAAAATTTTAAACTGCGCGAGGAAGACAGGACATGAACAGAAACAGACGCACACACAAAGCTCTTCGTGCGCGTCTATGTTTCTGGTCATTCCCTGTCTTCCTTGCGAAGTTTAAAATTTTGCTGAATATATGAATCGGCTGGCCCAACAATATGCCTTACTTCCTATAGGTAGTCAATATAAATCCGGTACCATTGCACTTGGCGTTCCTATTTCGTACGTACGTAGATAAATTATTCCCCAGTAGTTTTGTTCGAATCCCTCCAGAGCCGAAACGTCAATTATTCACGTCTGGAGTTCCCTTGCCACCGACGCACGCACGCAAGCACGTACGCACAAAAAAGGAAAAGGTGGCATCTCCGACGGAGGTTACCAGTCACGACAGCCTCTGCGTTTAACAAAAGCTTAGATTGCAGACAAAGCTTATTTAGAAATACCCCAATGAAACTAAATATATCCCGCCAAAAAGTTGTTTTAAAATGGAACCCAGTTGTGTTAAAGGTGTTCTTTGGGCATCGTATTTATTTATATGATTTGTGATATGGTGAATTTGCTACATATACCTTATAGAAAGAAAAATAAAGGGTGGGGGGAAGGATCAGGAAGCGGTTCGTATCGAATGCAACATTAGTCTAATAATAGCACTGATGGTATTTGATTGTTTATATGAAACCGATGTTTTGTGTATCGAAATCAAGCGGGTAGTAGCGGTTATATGAGATCTTGAACATGCGAAAGGATACATGAATGCGAAAATTTCGTTACCTTGCCACTTTATCAAAAAACAAAAAGAATACCCGATATCCCGCCCCCCTCCCTTCTCTCCACACAGACAAATAAAGAGGCAAGAAAAGGCAAAGCAAAGACAGAGCACGAATAATGAATAAGGATGTGTGCGACTCGGCAGAAATCAATCCACTTACCATAAGCGTTAATGGTCATCCCTGCGAGCTGGTGCTCCATAGACCTGTTTCCCGGTTAGCGAGTGAGAATTTTGGTTATGTCACTGAATGTAATGGCAAAGTGGAACACACGCGCTGGGCGTAAAATACACGCGACTCATTGTTCGAACGGTGGCAGCTGCGAGTACTTTCTTTTTTCGTCTGGTTTGCAAGACGGCACAATGTGGAAATGAAATTCTACAAAAGTACGGAGGCCCGTTTCATGCAGATACTGCAGGAGCTACTTGTGAAATGTATTGTCCATGAGCCGTCAGGTTGATCAGTCTTTGTCTCATGGGCATGTCCAAAGTAAGCAGAAGCGGAGCACTTCAGATATTTGACATTGTTTTTCGATGGTAAACCCAATTTCCAAGTTTAGGCAGACGTAAGGGCCGCACCGCTTCGAAGTCTTCGTAGTGAGTCTTCCTCCACCCGATAAATATTCCGAGGAAGGAAGCACACACACGAGGGAGATTAGTGCAGACGTTTCTCGCCGAGGAAGATATATTTTCGGGAAATGAGGAACGAGCGGGAGACAGAGTGTATACGATGATAGCTTTTGTCGAGCAAAGTCGCGTGGACTTCAGTGAGGACGTGGACGTTGCGTCACACTCTCCAGTTTTAGGCAAGAGACCAGGTATACCTGGTACATTGCAGCAGTATACATGGCAGCAGTACGCCACATCGTATACGATGTGGCGTACTGCTGTCATTCGGCACAAGACTGGCTTTTATTACCGGCGCCCTTATCCAACTAGCTTCCAACGGGCTCCGTCAGGTTCGAACAGACTCCAACAGCCGGAAAAACATCCGTTGTGGTGCATGGTAGGTCAAACCACACCACATGGCGCTTGCATAAGATTCTAACGAAAGAAACTATGAGTTTTATTATAAAGCGATAGACACACGTTAAGACTCCGCTTGCGATTGAATGTATAAAACTGCCGTACCGACAACCGCGTCCAACAAGACAGTTACCATCAGATCTTGACATGGTTTCCAGAGTCGGAGCATGCAGCCATCGTTTCCGACCCACACTGCCTCGTACCACGTGTATCTTGCGTCGCGCGTCGAAATGTCACCCCTTTTTCTTGTCTTTTCAGGAACATGTCCTCTCTGCCACGCCCCTTCGGCCTGGTCGCGCCGGTCCTGCTGCTGCCGGTCGTGCTGGTGCTGGTGCTGGCCATGTTGCCTGCGCCGAGGAGCGGGGCATGCGCCCACGTATGGCAGTCTACGCCTTGGCCGCCGTACGGCATGCCGCACCGCCCCCTGCGATGGGGTTACCTGGCCTACGGATCGTCTCTGCTGCCCTGCGACAACTGGCTTGCCCGCTACTACCAGCGGCGAGACAAGCTCAGGGACTACCCGTACTGCGAGCACGGCTCCAGGGGACTGTACAACGTGCGGCCCAAGCCTTCGTTACACGACATCATATACGGGCCCCACAAGGGACCAGCGACGGACACGGACGATTAAGCCGCTTAACGAAGTTGGTGTCAGCAACAAATGGGCGCTACGTCACTGTTTGGGAAGCGTGCTCCGCAGTTTGAGCACGCAAGAGGAAAAAAAAAGGGGGACTCACTCCGAGTGCGCGGGCTGCCAAGTTGGAGTAGAGTTCCTCAGAAATGTCAGCGTGAAGGCGTTGAATGTTCCTGCGCAGATTTCGGGAGAACCTGTACTATAAGTTTAAGTATGTAAATATTTTTTTTCTAGTTAGTGTTTGTTTGGTCATCGCATCATGCCCGAAAGTAATCCAGCGTGATTAGCCTACAATAAAAGCGCAGTGTCTGTGCTGAATGTTATACTTTTGCTGGAGCCAGTGCGCCACAGCTGGATTGAAACAGTCACTTGTATTAACAAAAATACCTTTGTCCTTTCCTCTTGTTACCGTGCATTTAGACAGGACCGTCCGCGCAAGAGGGAGACGAAGGGGAGGTGGTAGACTGTCTACTGGAGATGTGACCTTTGAACCAGCCTGCGGGTTTACCACCAACTCTTCCCTATGTAAATAGTTATACATACGTTTGTCCGTCAGGCTTCCTCTTCGTAGCATTTGATGGAGGTGCTGGGTAACGACTCAGAACGGAGCTTCTTCACCGATGTCGCAGGAGAGACTCTCGTACTCACGTAACCGCGTGATTCGGGAACCTTCTGTGGCACCGATGGCGCCGACATCGACGACTGGCTCGAGATGTATGAGCGGGTGAGCAGTCAAAACAAATGGGATCCCACAGTGATGCTGGCGAACATAATGTTTTACTTTGGAAACAGAGCGAGTATGGTTTCAAAATTACGAAACAGAACTCCATGACTGGGAGACCTGCAAGCAGAAGCTGCGAGATCTCTTCGGAAAACCGTTGGGTAGGAAGGTAATTGCCAAGAAAGAATTGGAATCACGATTTCAAACGTCCACCGAGGGTTACGTTGCCTATATACAAGACGTACTGGCACTCTGCCGCAAGGCCGACCTGAAATGCCCGAGTCTGAAAACGTCGGGCAATGTCTTAAAAGGCATCGCCGATGACGCCTTCAATCTAATAATTTTTAAGAAGTGTACTTCGATTATCACGATTACCATGGATTATCACGACGTTATCACGGAGTGCAAGTGTTTCGAGCAGGTGAAAAGACATCGTATCTATCAGTCATTTGCACGGCTTCCCAATACGGCTGCAACATTGCCTTGTGAAGACCGACAGGATTCTCTTGCGTGACAGCAGCAGCAGCCTTAAGAGCAGCTGACGAATATTGCGCGCCGCGAGCTGGAAGCCATGTGTCCTGCGGCTCTGTACCCGACTGCATACCCAAAATCTTGCGCATACCCAAAATCAGCGGGTCCCTCGAGGTACTCGCAACATGGCAGAGTGGCGAACACCGGATATGACCAACCTATTTGCTTCAGTTGCCACCATGTTCGTCATGCCGCCCGATAATGTCGCAATCACTGGTCCTCGATGCCGTTCTCGAACAACCCTCGTCCAGATGGTGGTTTTCGCCATTTCCAGCCGCAAGCCGATCCGAACCTTCACGCCACAGACGGTACGGCCACATGGCACCGTCGTTCACCGTCGCCGAGCAGTCACCAGTCCCGTTCGCCGCAAAGTCGTCGCCCATCGTCCAGGTCACCCCAGTACCGTTGCCTGTCGCGTCTTTCCGACCTGGACGCGTACCTCCGGAAAACTAAAGGATGCAGCTCCCGGAGGTGACGCTGCATTGTCGACGTCTACACCCAAGCCTCCCACCCTGCCGATCAGTCAGACGCAATGTAGTCAATGTGGAAGCTGACGGTGCACATGTTCCATCCCTTGTTGATACTGAAGCCAATATCTCGGTAATAAGCAACCATCTTCGTTGCCGCCTGAAGAATGTCCTTACACCTGCCGCATCTCGTGTTATCAGCGTCGCGGATGGAGCAGCGCCCATTATCCTTGGAATGTGTACTGCCCGAATAAATGTTGCTGGTTTCAAAACTTCTGTTTGATTTGCTGTTCTTGAGCGGTGTTCCCATGACTTGATCTTCCCACTCGACTTCTTATTGGACCATTCAGCACTGATTGACTGTAGTGCAGGCCGCCTCCAACTCGAGCTGCCTAATCGCTACTGTCCTCCAAAAGCCGTGTTTATGTTCTGCAGAATTTCTATGGTGGCCGCCTCAAGCCGCCATGTATACATCTTTGACGTACTTCCCATCTCTTCCTGACGGTGACTATGTGCTGTCTCTTAATGTCAATGTTTTCCTGCCCCCAACTGTTGCCGTGCCTCATACCACTGTGAATATTGCCGACAACCGCGTATTCCTTCCTATTTTAAACTTTGGTTTCTGTACGCAAATTATACCGGAAGGCATCATCATCATCATCATCATCATCATCATCATCATCATCATCATCATCCTGTTTACGCCTACTGCAGGGCAAAGGCCTCTCCCATACTTCTACAACTACCCCGGTCATGTACTAATTGTGGCCATGTCGTCCCTGCAAACTTCTTAATGTCACCGCCCACCTAACTTTTTGCCGGCCCCTGCTACGGTCGGCTCCCGCTTTCGTCAATATTTTCGGTATGCTTTTTGTGTCACCTACCACTAAACTGCACGCCATTCGACATGGTTTCTTCTGAGGACTTCCTTCGGTGAGTGGCCCTCACGCGGAAATTGTGGAATTTTTTGTGCCGACCACGCCGTGGCGACGCTAGGCGCGGGTAGGCTTAGGCCTAACCCGCCGAAGAGGGGCATTATACCCAAAGTAGAAATGGTGGTAGGACAGGAAATCTCCTCCGAAGAAGCCAACAGCCCAGACTGGACGACAGCGTTGGGCAAGAACAAGAAAGCTCGGCAAGAAACACCAGCTTCAACGAGCAAGAAAACCCACGTGGGCTCGATGGTGGCTGCCGCATGCTGCCCATCAAGGCGTGCTGCAACGCCTCGCAGCCTCGTCGAGGCTCCCCACATTACCTAGGGAGCACATATGAATTATTGTCCGCCCAAGGGGCGGGCTGGACGTCAAGAGAGAGAGAGAGCAAATGATAAATGAAAGGTAGGGAGGTTAACCAGGACTGAGCTTGGTTGGCTACCCTACACTGGGGAAAGGGAAACGGGGACGGAAAGATTAAAGAAAGAAGAGAAAGTCCACCGGGGATATCGTTCAGTCACTCAGTCCGGATTACAGACGCTGACTCAATCCTGTATCTTTCAAATATCGCAGCAGTGCTTTTGTGGCCTTTTGTAGCTGCGATATACGAGGCCATGGTCCCAAGATCTTGTTCAAGGTGAACGGTTTGCTATTTAACTGGTTGAGAGCTGTGCAGAGATCTTGTCTTTCATTTTCAAATGAAGGGCAGTAGCACAGTAGATGGTCTATAGTTTCTTCGACACCACAGGCATTGCACTCGGCGCTATCAGCCATTCCAATCAGAAACGTATATGCATTCGTGAATGCGACGCCCAAGCGTAAGCAGCACAGCATTGTTTCCTCATTACGCGGAAGCCCTGGTAACAGCCGCAGTTGCATAGATGGATCGAGGGAATGCAAGAAGATAAGCCACATCATGCTGGCTCAAGCCTTGGCCATTTCGGCTGCACTAGCCCCCACAGAAATTGAGGGCGACGTAATCTGCCCTAATTTCACTCAGAACGTTCTCGTCGTCTCCACCCCGGAGAAGAAGAACGCCACCGCTTATGCAGGGATCCAGCAAATCCGCATAAGCGAAGGACTATACAAAGTGGCCGCATACATCGCCGCCCGAGACAACACCTGCAAAGTGGTCATAGGAGGTGTCGACGCCGACATCAGCGAGGCCTAACACCAGCGCATGATCGTCAACCATCGTAACCCGAAGGCTTTGGAAGTCAAACGAATTAAGAACACCACCACTGCGGTCATCCTCATCGACGGCTTGAAAGTGCCTATGCCATGTGCGGCGTCAGCCTTCTGCGCTGCGCGCTCTACAAGCGCCAAACTGAGGTGTGCTACTCATGTGGCGGCTTGGGACATCGTGCGGACGTCTGTCCCAACCCCACCAATGAGAATTGCCGGGGTTGCGGCAATTCCTCCCCGCCCGATGACCACCAGTGTTCGCCGAAGTGCGCCCTTTGCGGAGGCCCGCATCTTACGTCGGACAAAACGTGTAAGCAGCGCTTTCAAGTCCCATACGTCGTGCGCAGACGCCGACGACGCCGTAAGCGCGCCAAGAACAAGCACCAGCAGCAACAGCTGGCCAAGGAGAACCGACCACGTGGCTCCAGCGCGGCGAGACAAAGCCACCTAAAGGGCTTTGGGCGAGAGCCCCCAGGAGGGAGCGCTCCGTCACGCCCTCTGGCCGACAACGCAGCCTCTCCAGAGGGCGGGGTTTAGCAACCTTGGTCACGCAGAAGTGCTCCTTTCAAGTACACAAATTACCAATTGACAAAACTATGGCGGAAATCATTATGGTGGAAATTATCCCTAACAATTGGCTCAAGAGCAGTGTCTTCCTTTTGAACATATTGGCACGAGCTAGTTACGCGAGCTGTCGAGGAAGAAGAAGTGTGCGTGGTAGCTGCTGCAAAAACAAACTGTAAACGGCCGTTCGCTTAGAACTGTCTGACTGGCTTTTCCTCTCGTGACAAACTGGTGGACGTGCTGGGTACGCATCCATCGTATGCCTACGGGTCCTCAACCAGAAGCTACCGACGCCAGTACCTCGGGGACGGCAGAAATCTATCGAAGCAGCCGTCGCCTCCAAGGTCTTCCACCGCAATACAGCCCCCTGGCAAGCTCCGTGAGGAAGATGTCAACAACTACCGCAAGCCAAACCGAGGGGATGCCAAATGCTGCCGTACCATGCATTCTCAACGCGCCTCGCACGCCTAACCCGTTCCATGGCGACGCCTTTGAGGACGTTGAAGACTGGTTGGACCATTTCAACCGGGTCGCCGCCTTTAACGACTGGGACGATCGCCGTAAGTTGAAGAACGTCTACTTTTCCCTTTTAGACGCGGCGAGAGTATGGTACGAGAACCACGAAGCCTCATTTACCAGCTGGCAGGAGTTTTACCGACTGCTTTGCGAAGCCTTCAGCACTCCCGAAAGGAAAGAAAGAGCCGAACAGGCACTGTCTTCGAGGTTCCAAATGCCAAACGAAACCGTCGCCATGTTCGTCGAAGACATGACGCGATTGTTCCGTCGGGCCGATCCACTAATGCCAGAAGACAAGAAGGTGCGTCTGTTAATGCGAGGCGTAAAAGAACAGCTTTTCGCGGGCCTCGTGCGCAATCCTCCTACAACAGTCTCTCAGTTCATTCGTGAGGCAACAGTCATGGAACGTATGCTTCGGCAGCGGCTCTCGCAGTATGAACGCCAGACCACCATGACTGCTGCATGCTCTCTCGTACCTGCAAATGATGACAGGGAGTCCCTTACCGAGCTAATACGACAAATCGTTCGAGAAGAACTGCAGAAGTCCTATGCATCAGCTCCGGCACCTCCCAGTGCCGCGGTTCTTACGGATGTCATTCGGGAAGAAATCGGCAAAGTGGTTCATCCCTCGCCGCCAACACGACCCGAACCTCCCACGTTCTCGTACGCGGATGCTCTTCGGGCTTCCGCGCCGTCGACGGGCCGTTTTTCGCAGCCGCCTGCTGGGATTTCTCGACGCTCCCCAAGTCCGATCCACCGCACGAACCCGCAAGCACCTTTTCATCCTGGTCCGCGCAAATCTACAGTATGGCGCGCCCCCGACAACAGTCCGTTGTGCTATCACTGCGGGGAGGCTGGTCACATGTATCGCGACTGCCAGTACCGACGGATTGGTCTGCGGGGATACCATCCGGACGCCCGTTGCCCGCGCTATGGCGAACGCCCGCACGACATCGAGCAATACCTAGAAAGTAACCGGCTTCCTCCTGCCCAACAGCGAAGACAGTCACGGTCGCCTTCACCTCGTCGGTACGCGTCACCAAACCGTGCTCGACCCGCCTTTGATTCCGCTGGAGTCAACGGTGGAAGCCCGCGCCGGGGAAACTGAAAACGGCGACCTCCGGGGGTGAGGCCGCTGTCATGCGAACCGTCAAATATCCTCCGCCGACGCCATCCCCTCGCGACGTACCGCTGACGCCTTCATTCGAAACTGCAAAAAGAACTTCTGCTGTTATTACTGTTTCAATCGACGGTTATCCGGTAACTGCACTTGTCGATACGGGAGCTGACTACTCGGTTATGAGTGCCTCACTGGCCACTCGGCTACGCAAGGTGCTGACAGCGTGGGACGGCCCACATCTGATTACGGCCGGAGGACACCTCGTGTCACCCATTGGACGATGCACTGCCCGACTTGCAATTTCTACTTCGACTTTCGTAGCGTCTTTCCTTGTGCTGCCCAAGTGTTCTCGACTAGTTATACTGGGCATGGATTTTCTCCAGGAGTATGGGGCGATCATTAACCTTCGTGACTTGTTCGTGACTTTTTCTAACTACGTTTCTTCGGATTCGAGTGTGGAGGATGAACATCACCGCGCGGCTTTACGCGTGGTCGATGACTGCGTGACGTTACCGCCTCGAAGTAGCATCTTCGTACTCGTTGAATGCCCCCAAGAACAACTAGGAATAGGCATTGCCGAAGGTAACCTCGCCATATTGCTGGATCGCGAAGTCGGCGTCGCACGAGGTCTCGTAGAGCTCCAACATAGGCAAACCACGATTCTAGTTACCAACTTCAGTGGCGAATACAAGCACTTTGCGAGGCATACCACCATGGCCTACTTTGAAACGGTGGCCGATTCCAACGCCTGTGCTTCGGTAACGACAATCTCGATTCCGGAACCCAGCGATGTGGACTTGACCAGTCACATCAACGTCAACCCACAGCTAGACCAAAATGAGAAGCAGAGGCTCCTCACTCTGCTATCGTCATTTAGCGACTGTTTCGCCACCACGTCGAAGGTCAAACAGACTCCTTTAATCAAACACAGAATCATCACTGAACCGACCGTCCAACCTGTTCGCCAACACGCTTATCGCGTGTCGCAAAGAGAACAGGATGCTATTCGTCATCAAGTTAAACAAATGCTCGACGATGATGTCATTCAACCATCGACAAGTCCTTGGTCTTCACCTGTTGTATTAGTTAAAAAGAAAGATGGTTCACTACGCTTCTGTGTCGATTACCGCAAACTGAACAAGGTCACGAAAAAAGACGTTTACCCACTTCCTCGAATTGACGACTCCTTGGATCGCCTGCGACATGCCCGTTACTTTTCTTCAATGGATCTGCGTAGTGGGTACTGGCAAATTGAAGTTGACGAACGGGACCAGGAAAAAACGGTGTTTATAACACCCGACGGTCTCTATCAATTTAAGGTCCTCCCTTTTGGATTGTGTTCCGCTCCGGCCACATTTCAACGCATGATGGACACAGTTTTATCTGACCTCAAGTGGAACTCGTGTTTAGTCTACTTAGACGATGTAGTTGTTTTTTCCACCACGTTTGAACAACACATCCAGCGGCTTGAGGCGGTTCTTCAAGCTATCCGCACCGCCGGCCTCTCCCTGAAGCCCGAAAAATGTCACTTTGGCTACGAGGAGCTCAAATTTCTAGGTCATATTGTCAGCAGCACCGGTGTGCGCCCTGACCCTGACAAAGCCATGGCAGTCGCTCTGTTCCCGATACCGAAGACAAAACACGATGTCCGCCGATTTTTAGGGCTTTGCGCGTATTACCGGCGTTTTGTACCCAATTTTTGTGAAATTGCCGAACCTTTGCAACGACTCATCAAGAACGACGTCACATTTGTTTGGGGCCCGGCACAATCCGACGCCTTCCACGACCTTCAGCAACGTCTCCAGACACCACCGATCCTTGGCCACTTTGACACCGAGGCTGACACAGAAGTGCATACTGATGCTAGTAACGTTGGTCTCGGAGCGACACTCGTACAGTTTCAAGCTGGTGTTGAGCGCGTTATTGCGTATGCCAGCCGAACCTTGTCTGCTGCTGAAAAAAACTACTCAGCAACTGAAAAAGAATGTCTGCCAGTCATATGGTCTCTCCAGAAGTTCCGCCCATACCTGTACGGACGCCCCTTCCGTGTCGTCAGCGACCACCACTCTCTCTGCTGGCTGGCGAATCTCAAAGATCCTTCAGGCCGTCTCGCAAGATGGAGCCTTCGGTTGCAGGAATTTGATGTGACCATCGTCTATAAGTCTGGCCAGAAACACACTGACGCCGACTGTCTCTCTCGCGCCCCCGTCGAACCCGCACCACTAGATACTGACGACGATTCGGGTTTTCTTTGTACTCTTCCGTCTTTAAACCTTGCTCAACAGCAACGCCAAGATTCCGAGCTCCAGCCCTTGATTGAATACCTTGAAGGAAGCCGCCCACAACCCCCACGGCAGTTCGCGCGTCACTTGTCATCTTTCTGCCTACGTGGCGACATCCTATACAAGCAGAACTTTCACCCTACGGCAACCGCTTTCCTGCTCGTTGTTCCCGCTACTCTCCGCGACGATGTTATACGTGCATGCCACGACGAACCAACGTCTGGGCATCTTGGTTTCACGCGTACTCTCGCGAGGATCAAGCAGAAGTACTATTGGCAAAAACTCACAAAAACCGTGAAGCAGTACGTCAGAAGTTGTCGAGATTGCCAGCGTCGCAAAGTTCCACCTCTGAAACCAGCCGGTCTGCTTCAGCCTGTCCGACCTCCTTGCTCACCTTTTGAACAAGTTGGGATGGATTTACTCGGCCCATTTCCCAAGTCTTCGGCTGATAACCGCTGGATCGTCGTCGCCACCGATTACCTCACTCGATACTGCGAAACACAAGCCGTTCAGCGAGCTACTGCTTCAGATGTTGCTAACTTCTTCATCAAAAGTATCGTCCTTCGACATGGTGCTCCCGCTGTCGTCATCACAGACCGTGGTACGGCCTTCACTGCCCAGTTGGTCCGAAATATCCTGCAGCTGAGCGGGACAACGCACCGTACGGCAACTGCGTATCACCCGCAGACTAACGGTTTAACTGAGCGTCTCAACAAAACGATCGCGGATATGCTTTCCATGTATGTTGCCACGGACCATAAAAATTGGGACGAACTGCTCCCGTATGTGACATTCGCGTACAACACTGCCCTACAAGAAACCACCGGGTTTCCTCCTTTTCGTCTGGTCTACTTGACGCGACGTCACCACTATGCTCGACGTGATGCTCCTACCAACTTCGTCGCAACATACCGCACCAGATACAGACGCCTTTGTTCAGCGTGCCGAAGCAGCGCGGCACCTTGCGCGGGAACGAATTCTATCCCGACAACGTCAAGATGCTCGTCGATACAACCTATGTCATCGAGACGTCACATACAACCCGGGAGATCTTGTATGGGTTTGGACCCCTATACGTCAAAGAGGCCGGTCAGAAAAATTATTGCGCCGATACTTTGGACCCTACATTGTTTTGCGTCGTCTAAGTCCTGTCAACTACGAAGTTATTTCAGCCGACAGTTCGCACCACTCCCGTAGACCACGTTCCTCTGACATTGTTCACGTTACCAGGATGAAGCCCTACCATTCGCGCTGACTCTCATCCACAAACTTTGTGATTCGGCCCCTGTCGTCTCGTCCGCTGTCTTTCTCATTTCTTTTATTTTTTCCTTGTGGCATTTCACATCTCCCCAACTTTATTTATTTATTTATTTGTTTGTTTTTTTCCTTTTTTTTGGAGGGAGGGGTAATGGCACGAGCTAGTTACGCGAGCTGTCGAGGAAGAAGAAGTGTGCGTGGTAGCTGCTGCAAAAACAAACTGTAAACGGCCGTTCGCTTAGAACTGTCTGACTGGCTTTTCCTCTCGTGACAATATACAGCTCGCCGTCGGATCAACGGCAGGCATTCGCCACAATCATGACAAAGGTGGTGGTCCTGAGCAAGGGGGCCCCCATAGTGATAGCGGGTGACTTCAATGCACCCCGCAATGCCTGGGGATACCCCCGCCAATCCACCAAGGGCAATCTCCTTGTCCAGGCAGTTGCTAACTGCTCAGTGGAATTGATTACGGATCCTCAATACCCTACGCGAACCGGCATGTCGGTAGTCCGAGACACCACTCCGAACCTGGCGTTCGTCAACAACGCCCCCGGAGGAGGATGGCAAAATTTGCAAGATAACCTGGGTAGCGACCACTTCATTGTGGAGATTACCGTAACAATTAGCACAGCCCCTACCAGGGAATTTAAAGTGACGGACTGGGATGCCTTCCGGAAAATGCGGAAGGTGGACCAGACCGACTACGATAATCTCGATAGTCTGTTCACAAGACTACAGAAGGACTTACAAGCTGCGACCAAGTGGTTAAGGCCGACCTAAAAGTAGATCGGATGGACGCGCACCTTGCGCACCTCCCAGAAGCCAAAAACTCCATCCTGCGCCACTGGAGAACGCACAGACTTTACCGGCGACTTCGCAAGAAAATTGCGGAGCTCAATCGTACAATAAAAACTCATTCCATCGAACTGTCCAAACAACAATGGAATGAAGTGTGCTCCTCGGTTGATGGGCAGATGAGAACGGGGGGCAAATGGAACCTGCTCAAACACTCGACGATTCAACGATTTGCAAAGCAAGAACAATCGCAGACAAGCCATCGATCACATACTTCATAATCAAAAGGCGGCGGGTGTATTTGAGCACGTCCTCCTTCAAGACTTGGCCGAAAAGTATCTCCCGCTGGGCCCCTCCGATGACGGGGATTATCCTCGTCATCGGAGGGGCCCGATGACGAGGAGGGGGTGCTCGCCGCCGCCTTCACGGAATCCGAAATCTGGGAGGTGCTCCAAACGCTCAACGGTGGCTCTGCACCGGGCCCCAATGGCATCTCCAATAAGCTCCGCCGCAACTTGGACGAACAATCAGTTGCGCTGCTCACCGGGGAGTTCAATAAAATTTGGGAAACAAGCCTCGTCCCCGACTCCTGGAAGACAGCCTATGTGGTGCTCATCCCGAAACCAGGCAAACCTCTTGCGCCGGAGAACATGCGACCCATCTCGCTTACATCCTGCGTGGGTAAGGTGGCCGAACATGCCATTCACAACCGTATATCTAGGCACATAGAAACTATTCCCTCACAACATGGTCGGCTTTCGGCCGGCACTCTCCACACAGGACGTCATGTTACTTATAAAGAGACAAATCATTGATGACGACATTAGAGACACTCGGGAATCCTTGCTGTAGACTTGTCCAAGGCTTTTGACAACATCTCGCACCGGTTCGTGCTAGACGCCATCTCGGACCTGTGCCTGGGGCCACGATTCCATGCGTATGTTAGCTCCTTTCTGAGGGATCGAAAGGCCCCTGTCAAAATAGGGCAAATCAAATCCAAGGAATTTGCATTGGGAGCGGGAGGCACCCCGCAAGGGGCGGACATCTCTTCCCTACTGTTTAACATCGCCATGAAGGGCCTCTCGGACAGACTGGCCACAGTAAGAGGAACGGGTCACGCCCTCTACGCACAGGATATTACCGTGTGGTGCATGGGAGGGTCTGACGCTGCAGTTGAGAGTGCACTCCAAGAGGCGCTCGACATCATATAACACTTCCTACTTGACACGGGCCTGAGTCTGTCCCCAACCAAGTCAGAACTTGTATTGTATAGGCCCACCCAATGGCCTATACAATTGGGTGGGCCTATTGGAACTTGATCTAAGGTGCTCCACACCCTTAGATCAAGTTCCCATAGCCGTCTATACGAGAGACGGACAACAAATCCACAGAGTGGATACCATCAGGGTCCTCGGACTCTTGCTGGAATCTCGCGGGGGCAACTCACATACTATATAGCCCGCATTACCTCCAAAACGGAGAATATGCTTCGGCTTATCCTCAGGATATCGAACCGCAGAGGGGGTTTAAGCGAGAGCAATCTCCTCAGACTCTACCACGCGTTTCTGATGAGCCACGTTAACTATGTATCCTCCGCGTTGCGCTGGTCTAAACGGGAAGAGGCCAAAATCGACACCCTCATGCGCAAAAGCATCAAGCGCATGCTGGGTTTACCACTCTATACCAGCACCGCGCGTCTCATGCAACTAGGCATGCAAAACACCATATCAGAGGTGATCGAGGCCCTACGAGTGGCCCAAATAATACGACTATCATCATCGTGAGCGGGGAGACGCATCTTCGAATCCGTTGGATGCGGACACCAGGAAAGCACGGGGCGCAACGTAACTCTATCACCCATGGTCCGAGATTCGTTCAAGGTAGATCCCATCCCACGTAACGTCCACCCTCAATACAATGTAGGGCGCCGGTTAGCCAGGGCTCGTTCCCTGTTAAAAGCGGCTGCGGCCACTCCGAATCTGGCATGTTTTGTTGACGCCGCCCAGTACGATCGCTCTGATCACTAAGCCGTAGTTTCAGTTGACTCCAATGGCACTCTCATTAACTCAGCATCCGTGCAGAAGGTTTCTGCAACAGTAGTCGAGCAGGTTGCTATAGCTATAGAACTGAAGGACCCTCTATGTCCCAATATCTTTACAGACTCCAGGTCTGCAGAGCGGGCTTACGCCTATGGCTCGATCTCAAAGGAGGCGGCGGCCATCCTCGGCAGTGAGGGGGCTGCTGGTTTTCATAGCATCAAATGGTTCCCGGCCCATATGGGAATTGGTGTGCACTTTGAGGTTGTTAACGCCAATGAGTTGGCCCATGACTGTGCACGAGGTCTTACACACCGCGGCGGTTCAGGTGGACTCACGGGCGGCGACTTAGGACTGTACAGGGATTCACTTCTCACCTTCCATGAAATCTTGGCACATTATCAACTAGCTCGACGGGCCTTCCGCTACCACACCCCCTAAACTTAATAGACCACAATCGTCGGCCTTTCGCATGCTACAAACATTCCCCTCCAGGGGCCGATTCAGTCACTTCGCGCCTAATGTAGAACCATACTGTCCCGACTGTGGGGAGGCGTACCTTATCCCATATGCTCTGGCAATGCCCTGCGTTACGCAGCTCATCGCTAACCACTCTAACCGACTGGGAGGCAGCCCTTAAAAGCGGCGACCTCTCAGAGCAACTACGGGCTATCCAGAGGGCTTGCGATAGGGCGGAGGACCACGAGCTTTCTACCCCGACGTGGGTGCGGCCCGCGACGGCTACGGGAACTCCCTGAAAAGGGAGGTACCCTAACGTTCCTCAGGACCATTAGTAAAGTTCTTTGTCTGTCTGTCCCTTCCCTTGGAATCCAGTCCGTAACCCTTAATGACCATCGGTTATCTTCCCTCCTTATTACATGTCCTGCCCATGCCCATTTCTTTTTCTTGATTTCAACTAAGCTGTCATTAACTCGCGTTTGTTCCCTCACCCAATCTGCTCTTTTCTTATCCCTTAACGTTACCCCCATCATTCTTCTTTCTATAGCTCGTTGCGTCGTCCTCAATTTAAGTAGAACCCTTTTCGTAAGCCTCCAGGTTTCTGCCCAGTACGTGAGTACTGGTAAGGCACAGCCGGAAGGCATGTCACTCGGCAACTCGTCTGCGATCGACGATACCACCATCTCCGTATTGGATGTTCCGTCCTCGTCTGCAGCCACCTGCTGTGCAATCAGCCTCGCAGCGTCCAATCCGGGCATATATTCAAAGACGATCGCTCATGACCTGCTTCCCGAACAGGCTGTGGATCTCTGTCGCGTTCTCTTGTCTTATTGTGACTTCTTTGACTTTGAGGATCGACCGCTGAGACAGACTTCCCTTGTAACCCATAATATCAACACCGGTGATGCTAGTCCCACCTGCCGACGTCCTTATCGCGTGTCTCACGCAGAACGCCGGGTTATACAAGCTGAAGCAGACAAGATGATAACCAAAAGTACAATTGAGCCCTCTTCGAGACCTTGCGCATCGCCGGTTGTCTTGGTCAAGAAGAAGAATGTCAGCTGGCGATTTTGTGCCGCCTACCGTCAATTGAACAAGATCACGAAAAAGGATGTGTACCCTCTCCCACGGATTGATGACGCTCTCGACTGCTTTCACGGATCCAAATGCTTCTCTTCAATCAACCTCCGATTCGGTTTTTCGCAGATTGTGGTTGATGGACTCCACGTTAGAAGACCGCGTTCGTTACACCGGACGGCCCTTACCATTTTAAGGTTATGCCTTTCGGACTTTGTAATGCCCCAGCAACTTTCGAAAGAATGATGGACTCTCTCCTTCGGGGCTATAAGTGCTCCACCTGCCTATGTTATCTGGACGATGTCATCGTGTTTTCACCTGTGTTCGACAGCCACGTCAGTGGCTTGGTCGCTATTCTTGAAGTCTCTAGGAAGGCTGACCTTCAACTTACCTCTTCTAAGTGCCATTTTGTACACCGCGAAGTCAAGGTGTCCAAAGTCTCCTTGTCTCCTTGTCAGTGCTACCGGTATACACTTTGATCCTGATAAGATTCACGCAGTCAATAACGTTTCTGTATCCTGCTCAGCAAAAGATGTGCGCAGCTTCGCGGGCTTATCTTCCTATTTTTGTCGCTCTGTTCAAAGTTTTGCGGATATCGCCCGGCCACTGACCGACCTTCTCAAGAAGGACACGGCGTTCTTTTGGGGCCGCGAACAAGCCGACGCCTTCGACACCCTCATCCGCTTGTTAACAACGTCTCTGATACTAAGGATGTTCCACATCCACCGCCAAGGTTTGTGAGTGGTGACGCTGTCTAACACTATCTGGGTTAATTCTAGCAGAAACGCATAAATACCCCAGAAAGTGGATGGGAAGACGGCACCGCGGTAGCTCAATTGGTAGAGCATCGCATGCGTAATGCGAAGACGTGGGATAGTTCCCCACCTGCGGCAAGAAGTTTGTCATCCACTTTCTGTTCCATTAATTTATAATTTCTTTATTTCAATTAGTAAGTACATGTAATTTCCCTTGTGTTTTCGTTGATGTCATTGTTTGTTGGCTTCTTATGATATGAAAAATAAAAATCGGACCCCTCGGTTAACTTCCTTACTTCTCGTTCATTATATAACGAGGGTCCCGAATCCTGCAACATTGATACCTTCAGGTAGCACGTGTGGGTTTATTGACCAGTTGCCTTCACCCTGAAAGATCACGTGCTCGTGACGCCTGCGGCCAAAATGATGTTCCACATCCACCGCCAAGGTTTGCGAGTGGTGGCACTGGCTAACACTCGAAGGATTAGTTCTAGTAGTAACACATAAATACCCCAGAAGGTAGATGGGAAGACATGGGATCGTTCCCCACCTGTGGCAAGTTGTTTTTTCATCAAATTTCAGTTCCATTAATTCATAACTTGTTTACTTCAATTAGTAAGTTCAAGTAATTTACCCTGTGTTATCGTTGGTGTCCTTGTTTGTTGGCCTCTTATGATATGATTAATAAAAATCGGGCCTCTCGGTTAACACCCTTTCTTCTCGTTCATTACATAACGAGGACCTCGAATCCGGCAACGTTGATGCCTTAAGGTAGCATCTTCAAGGGGTGTACGGTAGCACGTGTGGGTTTATTGACCAGTTGCCTTCACCCTAAGAGATCACGTGCGCGTTACGCCTGCGCAGAAAGGATGTTCCACATCCACCGCCACGGTTAGAGAGTGGTGGCACTGGCTAACACTCGAAGGGTTAGTTCTTGTAGTAATACATAAATACCCCAGGAGGTAGATGGGAAGACACGGGATCGTTCCCCACCTGTGGAAGTTGTTTTTTCATAAAATTTTATTTCCATTAATTTATAATTTCTTTAATAATTAAATTATGGGGTTTTACGTGCCAAAACCACTTTCTGATTATGAGGCACGCCGTAGTGGAGGACTCCAGAAATTTCGACCACCTGGGGTTCTTTAACGTGCAACGTAATCTAAGCACACGGGTGTTTTTGCATTTCGCCCCCATCGGCATGCGGCCGCCGTGGCCGGGATTTGATCTCGCGACCTCGTGCTCAGCAGCCCAACACCATAGCCACTGAGCAACCACGGCGGGTATAATTTCTTTGCTTCAATTAGTAAGTTCAATTAAATCCCCCTGTGTTATTGTTGGTGTGCTTGTTTGTTGGCTTCTTATGATATGATTATTAAAGATCGGGCCACTCTGTTAACCCCCTTTCTTCTTGTCCATGACTGTTGGTACCTCTACTGAATGAAACGCCTTGTTGTTCAATTTACCAGATGTGGTAAGCATGCACTCGACCTTTCCATTCGTCTGCTGTGTCGTCGATTTCCACGCCGCTTAGCGCCTTGGCTAGACAGGTTAGAAGACTGAACCAACAGCTAAACGGGCGCGACGTGTCGAGCGACTTGAAATGATTGTTTTCCACTAACGTGCTTACAGCCAGCTTCTCGCGATATCATGGTTGATAACTTTGTTTAATGAAGAATTTTCTATGCCATCAGGTTACACTCTCTAATCCAGTGGGTCTTTTTATACTAATGGATTTGACAGTAGCGTCAGCAAAGGTACAACAAGGTTTTGTCTTAGTTGCCTCCTAAATGGTTTCTTACACCACGACTTAGTAAACGGTCCCACCGAAACCACGCGCCGATTTTTCATCAGCGATACCACGGACCCGGAAAAAAAAGCGTGCGCGAGAGAGGGACTTTGTTTTGCAAATCGTTGTTCGTCCAAGCCGTCGGCGTTGTTAACACGTTGTCAGGGGCTGCTTCGGGGTCGGAAAAGTCCATATAGATGTGCTGAATGTGCTATGCGAGGAGCTGCTAAAGCATCTGGCTCAGGTGTTGGGTTGGAGTGGGGGTCCAGCCAACTCGAGAGTCTGTAATTATTGACGGCAGAAGGGGGGAAAGGGGATGGCGAAAATAGGGCGAGCACTGAGTGTGATTTAGCATGACGACATGTCCAAAAGGCACGGGGGACGTTTCGCGTGGCCTCCGCCACACCTGGCAGGAAAAAAGAGACACTCCTTCTTTGAGCAATTATTTTATTGAGGTTAGCGTCACGTGGGGCTGCTCACTGCCCCGCAGTGGCAACCCGGCATTGGAGTTTGGCGTGGCGCAGCCATGGCCGTGCATCACACAAAGCAGAGAAAAATAAAAATAAAACACGAACGTAAAGAAAAAGAAATATACATATAAAGAGGACAATGCGTTCTTTCCCTTTCTGCTCCAGCATGGAGCTCGCCTTTCATTCCGCACAGACACACCCATGCGGCATCCTCGTCAAAGGCCCTCGAGTTGAAGGGGCCCAGAGTCGACAACCACATGTGATTCGCCAACATCAAATAGGTTCGGGAATATTACTGCACAGGCAAAGCTCGACTCAGTCTTCCATGCTGGGCTGGGAAACGGTTTCATTCTGCACCAACGTGGAAAGACGTTTAATGTAGAGATTCGATTCCCTGCCTTTCGCCAATAGTCTAGTACGACCCATCACACAACTTTTTTTTTGAACGTTACATTTACCATTAAGCTTAACTATGAGTTTTGCTTGACAAAGTTGGTGAAACAGGCTGTGCTGGCCGTTATCGCCCCTTTGCGCTATCCTCCCGTCATGTTGTGTGTAAAGGACAGCCTCGAATTACGACTAACATTACCACAAGTCTCGTTTTTGATGGTAAATGGACCATAATAGTTCACATTATGAGCATTACCATTCCAGCACCACACGTATTGTGAATGAAATTATTACAATTGCGGTCAACGCGCAAACAAACACACACATACACACACACAAACGATTAGAGCCAGCTAAAACTGACAGATGACAGGAAATCGAAAGTAGAGTCATCATTGCATTTTTCTCAAAAGTAAGCTACGGCTGACGATTTGGGCAGCTTAAGAGCGAAATTACGGTGCGGTGAGTTTGCAGCATTGTCTCTTTGCAACAAATCTCAGGATAACACAAGCACAAATGACTTTACCAATTCATCAGGTAGCGCTCGCTCGAGCTACGCTTCATTTAATTGAGTTGAACTACATGGATTCTGAGCACCAGGAACGGTATGTCTGCAGGCGCCTGCAAGACGGACATAATTTCTGTCCATACTGCCAGATGAACAGAGCACATATATGTGCAGATCTCCGGGCCATGCAATAAATGAGGTGGCTGCAAAGAATTTGTCGCCAGTAACGGCTGCATCAAACGCTATACCACTGCCGCACAACACTGTTCCTTTTCGTCTTCCCGAGGCTTCCTAGAATATTAAACTGCTGGGATGCCTACTTTTGCAGGGCAACGGATCTTCATTCGCACCTTCTTTTACCGTGAGCCAGTGGCAGGTACACAGACAAATCACACACGCCATACATACACAGAGATACACACGCTTGCTCGAACAAGGTACACCCATATTGTTTGAGAGCATGAAGCACTTGTTAATGCCGAAGGAACAATACAAAATGGACCAAAAAACAATAACAACACAAAGTGAGCACTTCTTTCGTAGCCTCGCGGAGACGATGGATGGCTGCCGACTACGAGTAAGTGAAATGGCCAGCGTTCTTTGAACCCTAGCCTTTTAGGAGTCTTTCAGAATCTCAGAAGAACTGCGCTTAGTCGCCATTACAGAAGTCTCGTCCTTTCTTTGATAGTAATATCGCGTGGGCCTGTCATCTCTCTACATTTCTCGCTTCTGAAGGTTGCGAAAGAGCATATAGAATGCACGTAAGAAAGTTCACCGCATGAACATATTCTACTACATTTCTATGCGTATCAAACTCATCAGAGGAAGAAAAGAAGCAGTGAATTAGACATGAGCAACTTGGAGGGGTTGAGCGCAGATTAAATGGCGACTTGTGGTCGCAGGTTCATTCTTCAGCACTCCACAGATGCATGAACACGGCGTAGACAGTTCATGCTCTGACAGATTACACATGTACATTCAAGGGAATGAACACTAGTGCTCTGATGGCAGCGGCACTAGACATGCAGATGTTCATGACCTGGAAAGCGAGCAAGTTAGCACGTAACCTAGAACATGTACAAGTAGCAGTGCCCTGACGCGGTAGATGGTAGGGAGTTTAATTTTAGCTGTAGTTACAGTAGTCGACAACCATGACCTTGGTTTGCCGGTGCAGCCCACCAAAGAGGAGTGGAGGGGGCGAGGGGGGGGGGTCTGCACATCCGCGAAGGCTTTGACAACGAGAAGTGCCCAGGAACTGTGGAAGAACAAGGTGGCGCTCGACGCTCGACCAGTTCTTCCGACACAAGTTGGTGGGGTCATGAGAAACACGGGCTCCAGGCCTCGGAGAGGTAATAAATAACAACCTCGATATTTCACTAATTGCTATCTGTTGGAGTATACACTCGATTTTATATTGAACTGCCCGTCACCCAGAGGGACAGCGACGTTATGGCATGTCACCGTGGCGAAGCGAACAACTCTCACCCTTCGCCACCGACTGGACGAAGTTGACGCGAAGGTTTCTTCAAAACGAACGCGGTACTTGTCCTGTTCGCTGGTGCAACTTATTAAAGCCGTGTCACGGGATTCCTGTAATCGTCAGCTGTTGACTCACTTCTATTGTGGACTAACTACTGAGAGGCTGGCAGTGGCTCCTGTTTATAATGAAATGTCGTGTTCTTCGGAGATGTTCCTTAATTTAAGAAGCCTAACAGCTTTACATAAAGGCACCTTTAGTACCTCATCGTTACGCATTAGGAATTTGTGCAACGTTGCGTCGTTCAGCCATTGCCGCCATGCCATAGTACGCAGCATCACCAATTCGCCGTTTTTTTAGTGATAATGGCTACCGATGTATTGCATAGTGTGAATTTATATCTCTGACCTCAATATTAGTTTTTTTCCCTTGAGGTATGGGGGGACAATATTTGAGACCGGATGATGCCCACTTAATTAGCAAAATCGTTCAACAGCTTAAGAGTTGTCTGTTACGACCCTAAAGACTGAGAAACGCCTCAACTCGTTCGCAAGGAACTAAAGGAGCAGCATGGTCAAATTTAGGCTTGGTTAAGAGGGACGATTCGAGAGCGTATGGCATGGGAGGCTTTGCTATGTTAGGACAGCATTTAAAGCTAACGGCAGTTAGGTTCTGCAGGTCAAAACGGGCGCATGGGCATTGTATCATTGCGCCGGCTACAGTGCTTCACTTAAAACAAGTTAAAACAACGAAATTTACTCGACCGGCGATCAAAGTAAAGAAGCATCACTGCTGAATACCTGCTGCCCACTTTCAGCTGGCAACAGGCAATGTGAGAACAAATTCAGTCGTCACCCGCAAACAGAACAGCACTTTTGTTATCCGAGTTACCCTTTAACTAGTCAGGCTGGGACAGGAATTGTGCAAGGTCAGAAATTGTGCAAGCCCATATGCGCTTGCTATTCATCTCGCTTGCCGCGGCATCGGGGTGGCTGCAAATGTTTGGCACAAACGCACGCAAGCCCCTGAGCTGCACGTAGTCCGTTGAAACTTTGCCATGTCCAGCCGTCCACATCGTGCACTAAACTTAACACTCTTAAGCAGAACGCGATATCGGCTGGCATCATTTAGTCATGCGTCCATGTTTCACTCAAACGATTCTCGCGTCTCCCCAAAAGCAGGGTGTCAATACTGAGTACACTGGCTCAAGTATAGGGATGAGCTTATGCACAAAGCACATTGCATGAGTACGAGAAGAGCTGTTTAATGCTAGAGTACCGAAGTACTCTGGTGCGAGGCAGCAACATAACGGCTGTACTTATTGCGCACTCGAAGGTGAGGAACTGTAAGCAAAGAAGATAAGTTATTCTCTTGTTTCCAAATTTCTAAGGCCTTTCGGACTGACTTAGCTATCTTCTGCCCATAAAAGAGCTCAGAAAAAATTAGATCATTTGAGTGATTGCCCCTTTAAAATGCGTTGAGTTATATAGCGATCATGATTCTAATTTACTTGAGTACAACATTATTATTTTTTCACTTTTCATTTAAACTCTCAAACAGGTGTTCTAAAGGGCAAGCAGAGAACTTCATAGGAGCATTTCCAAAGCTGTCGGGGAACTTAGATGTCGACGTGAAGCAAATTCGCGCTAGTAGGTGGGTACCAGACCTCACAAAAATGATATTACAAAAATGCCACGCCAACGCAGCGGGAGCTCACTCTCACTCGGACACTGATAGGAAGATGAAGTTTTCACATCCAAAGTGCCTATGAACTGTGTAAAAAACTACTGTGTGATAAGTGAATAATGGGAGATTAAGAGCACCCAGTAACTAACTGCTTGAAGTGAAAAAAGACTGACAGAAAATCCGACAAGACTGACTGACTGCAAGCAGTCCTAGAAAGTGTTGTAAAAGCGAAGAAAATACAGTCAAATTTTTCGCTACGGCAGCAAACTAGAATGCAAAACAACTCATTACTCAAATAACTATGCGTCTATTTTAAAAAGTAATTAATAAGCGGCACTGTTAGCTGAAGCCAAGACATTAAAACAGAAAACAAGAAGTGGAATTAACCTAGCAATGTTATACTTTTGGATGACAGGAAGTGCTTCCGTACAGACTGCAACTGATTCGACCTAATTGAAGCAAGGTTTCAACGTCAAATATTCATGTGATAAAGACCCCGTCCGCGCACATTGTTACACTAGCTCGGTGCAAATACACTTGCAGAGAAGCCTACTTTGTGACGCAAGCAGTAGGACAGAAGGATGAGAAGAGACAGCAGAGTTATCCGTCCCAGCGGATTGAATACGCCGGTAGATTTAGAGGCGCAGACAGTTTTTAGCAGAGGGATCACACTTGTACCGGCAGCGTGTTGAAGTAATGAGTATGCCGTCCTCCGCTCGCAGAGGACGCGTTGGTCGTCGAAGTGCTCGCGTCGCTTGTAGCAAGGTCCGGTGGTTCTGGAAGTGCGGCGATGTGGTGACAGTCCGATGGAGGGCCCTCTCAGTGCTTGCCGGATAGGTCGATGTCTACTTGCGCGACAACTTGGTACCTGCGTAGTTCAGAAGCAGAGTGCCGGTTTCCACGCTGAGCCACTGAGCGCTATGGCTAAACGAACACAATCCGCACCACTCCATCCATCTTTATTTATGTATACATGCGGCCTAAAAATGCCGGTAACAGATGGCACATACGTGCCTATTGCACACCCGATTCAGTACCATGGGAACTATTAAAGAAATGATATTCTGGAGTCCTTACGAGCCACAACTATATACGATATGATTATGGGGCAGCTGTAGTGGGGAGCTCCTGATTAATTTTGACCACCTGGGGTCCCTTAACATGTGCCCTATGCGCGGTATGCAATGGCGTTTTTGCGCTTTGCTCCCATCGAAATGCGGCCGCTGCGGCCGGAAGTTGATTTCGCACCCTCGGGCTTAGCAGTGCAACGCCAAAGCCACTGCGGCACTACGGCGGGCAGTCGCGCCAAAAGTGGGGTGTCACATCTTCACATGCACATGACTCTGGCTGGTATAATGCAATGATTCACCTTTCGCACGAGTCTATTTCTTTCATATCATCCACCGTTCACAACTGGCCGGTAACGTGGTAAGTGATAACGCAAGCGGAGACCACTGACGTTGCGTGAAAAGGAATAGCATTGGAACAGAAGGGAATACGCGGGCCCCGTATCCGTTGGTTAGCGCCGCAGTGGCCCCAACCAACGACTGTTGCAGGGGTGCGAAAAAATTCTACCCAGAATGAGCGCCGTGACCTCCAGGAGTCAAGAAACTACGTGTCATACAAGCATGCTTGAGTCGCTCTCGAAGAATTTTCTTGAGTGTTGTCACCAATTATGTAAGCGAAAAAGTGTTGTCTATTCAAATTGCCTGTGTGACGCGAATAGTGCTTCATCTTTTCGAATGTACACGGACCGCAGTGATCACTAGGAAACGTACAGCCCAGTCCACTGTTAAAGAACACACGAGCGTAGAACAACACGTGCAAATTTCCTGGCAAGTGTACGATTCCCTGACTCTGCAGCACACGCCTCGTGGCTGGTGACGCTGGCATCTTTCTGTGCACCTGTGCATTGCATTGATGTAGCTTTATCCGGTAGCGCCTGCAATGTGCGAGAGGCCTATAAGTGCGTTTATCTTTTGACAGTAAACTTCACTGCACAGCAATCGATAGATGTGTAAATAGCAGACGGATTTGTTCGGCGAGCAGAGAATGGACGAGTGACGACTGTGCTCGCCGCTAACGTTATGAACTATAAGTGCTGCCTGCCTTTTTGGGCACAAGTTTGCTCAACACTGCGGCGTGGCCAATATATTAGTCTAAATTAAACTGGTAGATTGAACGCTTTAAGCTGCAACTATGTGCGTGCTTACTTGATTGATTGACTTATTATGGATTGGAAACGATGGTAACAAGCACAATATCTTGTACACAATGTTAAATGGAAAAAGAAAGGTGAATAAAGTATGATGATTGTTGAAGTGACACATTTCAGCTATTTAGCAGTTTCTAGACAAATGCCAGGTTATCAATTGCAGTTAAAATGATAATAAAGAAAAAGTGAAGCTTGCAGTCAGTGCGAAATCTAGCACTAGCTAGGCACACCAAAAGGATGCAAAAAGAAAACAAGACACGATGGAGTGGAAGCGATGCCATCTTGAATTTCCAAAACTGGCACGTGATCCCACAACGCGTAGAGAGAGAGAGAGAGAGAGAGATAGCAAGAGAGAAAGGAAAAATCAGAAAGGGATCCGGTGGGCTACCCTACATGGTGTGAACTCAAAAAGAAAGAATCGCTAAAAAGAAAAGAAGCGAGAAAAGTGTTGAGAGGAACATAAATCCCAAGGCGGAGTGCATCCCTGTTGCCGCCCATCTCGCAGGCTCGTATGGGGCATGAACTGAACCACTAGCTATAGATGTCCGTCCTGTCCACTTCTCCGATGCCCTTTGTTCTAGCAGTGGCGTAGGACCCATTCTAATAAACAGACACGAAAGACGAAAATAATTATGGCTGTATTAGAAAATTGCCCCTTTAAAATGCCACAAATGCCGCTCTTACCGCGAGAACAGGATTGACAAGACACAAAAGACGAAAAAAAAAAATGAATACGAGTGGCGACGCCGCCTTGAAGTTCCCGCAACATCTCGCCATGACGTCATGTATTATGACAGTGTCAGCTCGAACCTAGTCAAATTCTTGTCGGCAAAGGTGAAAAGATGAAAGGGCGAAGTAGCGAACTGCAAGTTTCAAGAACTTTCTTTATATATATATATATATATATATATATATATATATATATATATATATATATATATATATATATATATGAGGTAATCGCTGAAGTCACAATGACGCACCGGGGCTGGGGTTTCAGCGCGGAATAATAATGAAGAAATGGAAATTTGACCTTAATTTTCTCGTCTAATAATGAACTAATTACCACTAAATTAACGTAAATAGTGTTTTAAAAGGAACACTTCATTAGTCGGCACTACATTAACAACCTAATCCACTTTAGATTGTCCCTTTACGCATGGTACTCGGCCCTGGCCACTCGTAGTTTTTGGAATCGCTTGCCAGATACGAAAATCTTATTTACCCACAATGAAAGGATTACAACTGCAAAGAAAATAAACATACTTAACCTGACAATTTTTGACAACTCTTCTTGCGAAATTGAGACCCCATATACACGACAACACAGTGAAGTCAGTCATGCCAAAATGACGTCACTAGTGTTGTGGATCGATCGCAAAATTAAAAAAAGAAAAGAAAAGTGGGAGTTTCTCTTTCATTTTATCAGCTAATCTTTTTCGCCCAAGAAAGTGCTGATAGAGCTGTCTAAAACAGGGCTTCTCACTTGTGTGTCTAAATGGTGAGATGTTAGGGATGGTGGAATGTGAGATGTTCCGACCCACGAAGCTATGGAAGACCCAGAATGGCCACTACAGATTCTGAATGAACGCGTCTTTATCTACACGGTGTGTCGCTACACTACTTGAGTGCTAGTCGCATCACCGTCAAAAGTCCTCGTGCGAAGGTTGTTCGCAGAACTTTTTTTGCTGTCCACGTTCAAATTTGTGCTGGTGCTAAGTTTTACTGTTTACAATGCCGAAGTTTGCTTTCGTCAGCTTTCAAAAGTGGAATGTCCAAGTGAATCATTATGTGCCAAAAATTAAAATTTTAAAGAAGAGTGCGATTTTTCAACGTCCTTCTTGCCTTAAAGATGAAACTACGTCTTGATTTGTAATGTGTGTGGTAGAATGCATTTTAAATTATACGAACATACGTGACTAGTGATTTGGAATAGCCGCTAATGTCAGGAGGAGTGCAGAAAACCATCCGAGCCTCGCGACAGTGCTACGCGAATCGATAAAAGCGAGCCAATGACACTGTCTCGATCAGGTGTCGACTTGATATCGAAAGTATATAGTGCTAAGCCTAGCCACCGAGATCGGTGCGCAATCTGCTACTGCTGAGAATAAATCCGAATGATCCGCTGCTGTATGGCAATGCCTGTACCCTCAAGTGCATCGTGTTGATGAATTTCGGTGCTCCACCTAGTTCTCATCCGTAAGTGCCGTCAGCTGGGCCTCTAGCTCTCTTTGGCAATTCAATTTTAACCATTTGTTCGACCTCTGCTCGACCTTTGAGCCTCGAGGTTATAAATATATAGGGCGTATAGCTGCTGATATTTGGACGCCATCTCTTTTCGTATGCCTTGAGTCGTAGAGGAAAACTTTGAACGGAAAGTGTCGCAGAAATATTACTTGAATTACTTTAATTTTTGAACTGATTTAATATCATAGCAATCTTTGATTATATTTACCCGAAAAATTTGTCTTAAAGGCTTAAAGAGCACATGCCGGGTCTGTCATGAAAAAAACAAGGATTATTGTTTCTGAAAGCGAAATTACCCGCCTATTTTCTTAGTTTTGACGGGGCTCTCCGTACCTATCGGTACCTAATTAAGGCAACTATCCATTTCCCGATGCGCAATCATGGTTCAGGAAAGTGAAGTGGCCGGACGTTGTAGCGTCGATACCGCGAGGCCGTCGCAGTAATCAGAGGCCGCCTTACCCGGATGATCCTTTCGAAGAGCCGGACGAACCGCTGGAGGAACCGCTGGAGGAACCGCTGGAGGAACCACGCACCGACGACGGCCTGTTGTAGCTGCCGCTCGCCTTGTAGCCAGAGCTGGACGACGATGACGACGACGAAGGCGAGTACCTGCTCTTGGTGCGACCCGAACTGTAGTGGCCGCTGCTGCTGGCGCTCGCGTAGTTGCCGTAGTGGTGAGACTTGTGGCCCGAGGAACCGTGGCTGCTTCCGGACGAGTACTTGATCACTGCCGGCACGGCTACGGCATGCTGGTGGTGCACGGCGGAGACCGGTGCCGCATACTGCGCAACGAAACCAAGCCCAAGCGCTCACTGTAAGAATTCTAGGAGCAGCCCAGGGTTGGCTTGAGAGTTCAGGTGCCAGAACACGAACACCGCCACCTCCACCGCCAACCCCCGCCAACCTCCGTCTCCCTTATTGTTTCGATCAGCAAGGTAACGCAATGAAAAAACAGTAACAAAAAGTTTCGGAGTGGCTAAATGTCATTCCCAGACCTAGCTATGATACCGGGCAGAGTTGGGGCAAAGTCAGGATTTTCACCCCATTCCGGAGTGGGAATCCCGAAATTCCGCTCCGCGAGTTGGATCATTCCCACCCCTGAAGTAGCTGAGCTGGTTCATTCCAATCCTTCGATTCCAGTTATTGAAACGCTTTCTCTGTAATTGTTTACAGTATACACTTGCGTGCCTAGCAAGAAAAACTGCATATTTTTGAAGGCTTTTCAAATAATGTTACGTACTTTTTTTCCCACATGAACAAACACCACTTTGTGGCCTCTTATCTCTTCAGCACACTGTTGCCTTTTGATCACTCGAGTGTAGCAAAGTACACAATAACCTATCCCCAGTGAGCGAGCGCAATTGCGCTCGCTCACTGGGGGATAGGTTATTGTGTACTTAATCTTAATCCTGTTTGTCTGCTTTTTCCTCGAACAATTAATTGTTCGAGGAAAAAGCAGACAAACAGGATTAAGATGGTCGTCTTCAAATAAAATGCTGCTGTTGCAGTAAATGAGTTCCTAGCCGGTGGAATCGCTTAAGTTTGCTGCATTCCCTTGTTTCACATTTACCGGCATGATAGCAGGCAAGTAAGAATAGTTAAGCACAAGCGAAAAGCACGCTGGAATGAAAATGCAGACGACAGCAGGATAAAGAAATTGAGCGCGTTTGCCAGAAAATGAAAATTTGCAAGTTCTATGTTAGAGAACACACATGAATGTCAAAAGGTCAAGAATCGCGGCCTTTTGATAATTTTAGTTAAGAAAGCTGGCCTCAGGAAACACGTCTCCGTACGCAAACTAATGCTACCCGCGCACGGAGATGCACGAAAGTCAATTGGCTCGCGGCTGCTGACGCGATTCCTAACTCCAGAATTTTCACAGCGAATTTCCGCGCTCATCGAGCGAGATGTATTCATGTTTACCTGTGCGCGCGTGACACCGAGCTGGTTAAATGGTTAAAACACGTTGACGGGCTAGTTGATTTGAATCCATGATAGGTCTCCATGATTGGTCTCTGTGTGTCTGTTTCTTTCTACGTCCTCATTGCGTCACGTTTACACATTCTATCATTGTTAATTTAGTAAGTAAGCGAGTGTTTACAAGTCTATACGGCCGATAAAACTATTATCCTTACGTCGTACAGCTATCTGCTAATTTGCTATCGCAATCGTTGCTTCGCCTTTCGGGTGGAACTGCGAATTCTTTGTCTGGATCAAAACACTGCTATAACGCAGCAGGAGTGCTGCGAATTCGAGTACCGTAAATACGCATGTTATCAAAAAAACTTTCAGTAAGCAACTTCGAGAGGGTACGCCTCTTGAAGTTGCTGACAGCAGAAGCTTGATGTGGGCGAGTTGGTTTAACATACTTGAAGAAAAGAGCGCTACGAAGACGCGGACTAAAAGAACGACGGACTAGTGCCTGTCCGTCGTACATGTTCTTATTTTAGTCCGCGTCATTGCAGCGCTCTTCAAGTTCGCTAACAGAAAACGTTGAAATTCGGGTGGACTTTTGAAATGTCATCTTTAAAATGCTGCACACTGAGTTGCGCTGGTGCATTGCGGTTAAGTTCGACAGATAGCTCCAGGGGCAATGTTCAAAATTTCTGGGTGTACCAAAACATTGCTCACACAATGCCCACGAAAAAAAAAAAAAATGTGCTGAACGACATTAGTGGGGAGATGGCCTTTAATACGAAACATATTTTACACTTGTCTTAATGCGGACACTAAAGGGCAATCGAGGGCAAGTCGAGGGCAAGTCGAGGGCAGCTCGAGGTAAACAGCTTGATTAGCGTTAAAGAGCAAGGAAGTGCCCATCTGAAGAGGTAATTCTACCGATAGCAGATATTCGTATTCGAGAGATTGACATTAAACTAAAACAGAATTAGCACCACACTGCGACAATATCGTACCAGCTCCTACACTGTAACATATCCCGTTAGTGACTGGTAATTCGCTGCCAACCAGCTACAGCACCCCCTCCCCCCACCCCCCACCCCCCCAAAAAAAAGATATTTACCTTGCACTGAAGCGTCAACTCAAATGCAGTACGACTAAGTTTTATAGAAATGTGTTACAGAAATCTTACGGGGTACTACTTCACCATTTTTACGAAGTTATTGACCCTTTAAAAAGTCACAAGCTTGCGTTCGTGCAGTTCACACTGCGTCCCCACACCCCCAAAAAATAAAGAAATAACATGAATAACTGCGGCTCACGCATCGTTAAAATGCTGATTATTGGCTGGCTACATCGCTGCTGTTGATTCTGTGCATTTTGCCCATTTTATTTAGCCCATCAAAGGAATATCAATTCACGAGTTGCACATTAATGACCAGTTCAACAATCTCTCAGCCGCCATACATTAAATAAATTTGTATTGCGAGAAAGCCAGCTTGCCGGTTTTCAAAATGGTCTATGGCTGTTAATGTGCGGCCTTTCGGTTCAATGCAGGCCGACCATGACCTCCAGAGTCACTGGCCTCACAACATAAAAGTGGAGTCGTTCGTGGCGGGTGGTTCCTGTAGCGGAATAACTAAGTCATCTCTCAGCATAAAAAAAAGAAGAAAAACATGCTGCGATGTTGCTAGACTGGTGATCTAACGAACCATACTGAATAATTTTTTTTCTTGAATGTGCTTTTAAAGAACCTCGAACGTATTTCCAAAAACTGCGAACCTTATGGCCCTGTCACTTTGGAACCTTGAAATCTATCTATCTATCTATCTATCTATCTATCTATCTATCTATCTATCTATCTATCTATCTATCTATCTATCTATCTATCTATCTATCTATCTATCTATCTATCTATCTATCTATCTATCTATCTATCTATCTATCTATCTATCTATCTATCTATCTATCTATCTATCTATCTATCTATCTATCTATCTATCTATCTATCTATCTATCTATCTATCTATCTATCTATCTATCTATCTATCTATCTATCTATCTATCTATCTATCTATCTATCTATCTATCTATCTATCTATCTATCTATCTATCTATCTATCTATGAACAGGTTTCACTTTCAGCATCCTTCTGATAACGGTATGTGAGCATGCAGACCTGTTCGGGCAGGTGACTGAGCGCCGACGCGGCAGACGACGCTCCGTGGGTCACGTGGTGGACGGCTTCGAGAGGGGAGCCTCCCGCGTGCTGAAGCGCCGCCGAGGCGGAGGAAACGTGCCGGACCGCGTCCAGCGCGGACTGCCTGGAAGCGTGCTGCAGTGCGGCGGCCAGGCCGCTCGCGCCCAGGCCTCCTCCTCTACCTCGTCCTCCTCCTCCGGAGTGCGTCACGTGGTGCACGGCCGCGATGATGGGCGCCGCTTCGGAGGCCGAGCCGTGTTGGTAGTGGTGGAACCTGAGGCCTCCGTGGCCACGCTGGGAGGAATGCACGGCCGCGGCCAGCTGGCTTGCCAGCTGTCCCTCGTGGGCGCTCGACGAGTGCCAACCGCCCTTCCAGCCGCCCTTCCAGCCATGGCTCTCCTCGTGCACGCTGCGCAGTGGGGGAGAAAAGTTGTGCAGAAACCATGGAAGATGAGTGCCATGCACTGCTTCGAGGACGAGGACGAGTTAGTCGAAGCCTTGTGCCTGCATTACACGAGCTGTGTGATCTCTCGCAGCGGAGCTGTACTATCTGAGGGCTTGATTAGACCATAACGCTTCTAGACAGTAAACGTAAGCAAATATGCCGAACGAACAGGCTAAGAGAGAAGTGGTTCGCTGAAGAAGGGAAGATTGGCCCTATACTATACAGCCCTTGCGGGAGCACGGCTCAGCGCCAGACTAACGAAAGAGCTAGTGACAGTCACCCCTCCCTCGCGCACCGTTTCCCTCGGCATCTTCCCTAGCCTTCCCGGAGTTCCTTCGCGGCAGCAGCGAAGAGCTACCGCGTCCCATTCTTACTCTCCTTGGCGTGTCGGCGTCAGCGTCGTCTGCGTTCGACAGAACGTTCGCCTGCGTCTGCGGTGTATACTTCGTGGGCGAGAATCCGCTATGCATATTGGCTGTAAAAAAAAAAAAAAAAAAACGCGCCGTTTCCCTCAGCGCGTTTCCTTGCCCTCCCTCTCTCAAGTCTGACCACCGTCGTACCACCTAACTAACACGAAAACAGCCGAAAGCATGAAAGAAACATGTTTGCTTTAATTCATTAAAGTTATTCTAGGGTGTTACGTGCCAAAACCACAATTATTATGAGGCACGTGGTAGTGAGGGACTCCGGATTAATTTTAACCACCCGGAGTTCATTAACGGTCTTTTGCACTTTATAAACACCTTTCGCCGAGCAGTTGGTACTAGATGAATGAGAAGGCGCTTTCAGCGGCGCGCCGCACGTTGCCTCAGAGAAAGCTCACGAATACGAAACCATCACCGCTTCTGCTCTGCTACTGTGCGCCGAGCGGCCGGAAATGCAACTGCATGTTCCGTAACGCCCTATGCTTCATTCATGCTGCAAAACGTGGAACGGTAGAGGGAGGGCGTCTGCATTAGTTGGCTGTAAAAATAGCGACTGTCATGTTAAAAAAATTAATGAACTTGTGTTACCAATTCCACGCACCGCTGCTACACAAGGACTGTCTGTGTTGCTTGCCGGTCACCCTTCGAAAGTCAAGGCTTTCCTTGAGGATAAAAAAATTCCCCCTTGCGCCAGCGTTGTGTCGTTAACCTCTAAAGGAGGGACTCCAACCACGAAAAGTTGGTAAGAGTGAGTACCGCTCATTACACAGTGACAAAGTAAGTAGCAGCGCTTCCTGGCACAGTACCGGTTCTCGCTCTTTATCTGCCGATATCCATACCAACTCATACACAAACTTTCGCCCACGTGTGAAGAATAAGTGAATGTGTTCTCTTAAATCAATGCGCCGAAGCATGTGTGATGGCGACTATACCGACTACACACGAATGCCCGAAGCTGAACGTTTCGTTACAGTCCACAGAGTAAATAAGTGGCTAGCGATAATATGTCCTTGCTACAAGCTAAGCACAGATCATCTACCTTTCAAGCCTTGTGCGCAGCAAGAACAAACCTATCGCAACTGAGCATATCCGCGAGCAGTTAAGCGGGAAATAAACAAGCAGACGGTGACAGCGGCAAAGAATTTTACTGAGGTAGAAAGATGACAAGCCGCTGCTTCAAAGTTCTTGCCAAATAAATAACGAAGAGCAAAACACACGGATCCTGATTTAATTCGTAAGTGGGAAGTTTCAACACCTTGGAATACATATAGTCCCACTTTTAGTACAAGCACCATATACGCTGCTCACGCCGTTGGGACAAGGCGCAATAAGCTCCAAAAGTGCTTATATATGTTCTGAAGCTGCAGCGGAAGCTTCGTGTCGTCTACCCAGTCACCGCCTACGATGTACGCCGAAACAGTGTGTTTGCCGAGCCACACCGGGCATCACGCACATCCACCGTAAACACGAAGGCAGCTGAGGCAAGCAATGGACGCACCACCACATGATCAAACACAGCGGCACCCACGAGATCGCCGACAAAGGGGTCAATACTATTTGCCTTCATACTTCGCACGCTTTACGTGAATGTGTTTCCAGCGTTACCAAGGTCATTGATAGTGTAAAATTCGCAAGATAGTGTATTGTATATGCAGCAGTTGTACATAACAGTATGGATGACACATACTATATAGTGCAAGAGTGCTATAGTACCCGAATACTTGGCGTAATAATTCTGCACAGACCCACAAGGTGGAGAGAAGTAATTAATAAAGGTAAAACGAGACATCCATCCAATCATAGAAATTGCTACAAAGGAAACTTGCACGGATTCCTCGAAAGAAAAGCCTCGCAGTGGAGGAGAAATTCGTCCTGGTCCGGGAATTGAATCCGGGACCACCAACTGTCCGGAGCAGCCGCTCTAACACCTGAGCTAATCAAACGGCTAGCAGATGGCAGGACGAAGTCGAACCCATCAACAACTCTCGCCTTTGCTTCGACTTGGTTCGAGTTCCTTTGTTTCGCTTTTCTTAATCTTAAGGACGTACCACGAAATCTGTACTGCTTTGTCGGACAGCATGTGAGCGACTTTCGCGGCATTTGACACCTCGAGCTAGCAGATGCCAACCTCCAAGACAAAGGCGGATAACAAAGGTGCACGATTAGCTGCAAAGAAATTAATTCCTGCCACATCCAAGAAGGCCAGTCCGTGTCGAGGCAGACATACCGCGTAACATGACAAGTCACAGACACACTCACTATATGGGATACGGCCTCTTGATGTAGACAGGAATCTCCTTGATGACTTTAATGAGTTTGTGAATCGGCTTTGGCACCGGCACAGGTACGGACTTGAAGATGGGCACCAGGAAAGGCTTGGGAACAGGCACGTGCACGGGTACCGGGTACGGCTTCTTGACCGGCACGGGCTTCGGTACTGGGACGATCACTGGCTTGGGCACATGGATCGGTATTGGCAGTGCCACTGGTTTTGGTATGGGAATGGACGTGCGGTGGGGCACGAACTTCAGTACAGGAATTGGAATCTGTGCCAGAAAACACGTGAAAAATGTTCACAGTCACGTTAGCATCAGCTAAAGAGGATGAAGGCTAAAGTCTGCACGCTCAAGAGACACACACATTAAAGTATTTGACATTCTAATTCGAATGCGTTGCTACTTCCTATTACTTGTTTTCTTCCACCAAAAGTCATTGGTCGGAGTGTAAGGAGGGCTTTAATAAAGTCCATCTTAATTGACGGTGACTTCATGTTTTTAAGGCGAAAGCCTTAATGTCTCATCGGTATGACCACTTTGAGCGAAAACGCATGGACGACACAAAATGTACAAAGATTACTAAGGATGTTAACGCGAAAGCCTAGTTGGGCGTTCTGTTGAGCTGCTTCTGAACTTTGTGCTGTACTTTCTGCTGATCTGCTGTTGAACTTCGTGTTGAACTGTCTGCTAATCTGCTGATGAACTTTGTGATGAACACTTTGCTGATGTACTGTTCATGTCGACAGTGTCTCGCCTATGTTAGGAGCGATGTAGGCACAGAGAATCTTAAAGCCTGAAGGTCGTTGCCCTTTTCCTCAGCGCCCTCCGGCGCCGCCGCTGACATTTCCCTCACCTATCCTACCGCACTCCGTCGCCCTTTCTCAGAAACCTCCTCCGGTGCTAACGTTTTCCTTTCCCGGTGCGTTTCGTTTTTCAGTACCTCCCACGCGACTTTGAAACAGAGATCTAAAGCTTTCGCCTTAAAAATGCTACGAACCCTCGACCTTTGGTGGGAGTAGAACCACGACCATTTGTGGCTGTCGTATCCGTGACTTTTGGTATTAATGAATGCCGAGTAATTAGGATAGAGTTAATGCATTCGAACACACAATCTTTGTTGGGTGTCGAACCCCCCACCTTTGGTGGGAGTCACACCCACGACCTTTGGTGGGAAACAAAACCACGAACTTTGTTGTTAATGAAGGCAAGTTAATCAAAGCACAGTTAATTAAAATAGAGTCAAGGCACTCTAACCCACGACCTCGGGTGGGAGCCGTACCCTCGACCTTTGGAATTAAAAGGAATGACCAAGCGAAGCACACGAAGCAAATTAAGGGGAATGATTAAGTGAATTAAGGGGATGAGTAAGCGAATAAAGTGTGATGCCTAAGCGAAGTAGACTAAGCAAATAAAGGGGATGTGCGGGTCACGTGTTCGTCTTTAATGCATCGGCACTTGGGCTTTCGCTTTCGAGTCGTCGTAGCGATAACATAAGAGAACCTATGAATGTTTAACATCAAAGGTCGTGGGTACGAGTCCCACCTATGGTCGTGCGTTCGACCATCAGTGGTAGCACGATCAATTTTGGTGCCATTGAATTTTTGTCTCATCAAAGCTTGAGGGTTTGATTCCTACCTGAGGTCATTGGTTCGAGCTCCTTAATTACCTTTGCCTTATTTACACCAAATCTCGAGCTGCCACCAAAGGTCCTGTGTTCGAGTGTCTTAATTAACTATATTAATTAATGGTGCCTTAACTAGCTCAGCCTTAATTAACATCAATTGTCTTGGGTTCGACTGCCACCAAAGGGCATGGGTTTGAATATTTTAATCAACTCTTTCTTAATTACCAGTGTTTTAATTAAACATACTTAATTAACAGCAAAGGTCGTCGGTTCGAGTCCCAGCAACGGTCCAGGATGGCACCATCAATTTTGGTACCATTAAATTTTGGTGCCATCACGCCATACGGTCAAATTTTCAATAACGCCGGACAACGGATTTTCCGACCCATGAAGCACTTAAGGATTTTGCCTTAATAAAAATGCCGTAGCTTTTGCTTTCCTCCTGGGTGGACGCCCGGCATGTTAGCAAATGCATGAATTGGATGTACAGGCGCCCAAATCTTTAACTGGCGTGCGCGAGCGGCGACTTTTCGGTGTGTCAGCGCTGTGTGACGGGGCGAAGCTGGAAACAGTCTGAAGCTAAGCGCATGCGGACAAAGCCCGCTCAGCTGGGCCAATCGTCTGCTAGGCTGTTTCCAGCCTCGCCCCGTCATACGGCGCTGACGCCCGGAAAAGTCCCCGCTCGCGCACGCCAGTTAAAGATTTGGGCGCCTGTACTACTTCATTCTAGCTTGTAAAACGCATATTTTAACACGTATCATAAGAAGCCAACAAACAAAGATACGAAGAACATCACAGGGGAAATTACATGTACTTCTAACTGAATTAAAGAAATGATAAATTAATGAAAAGGAAAGTAAATCGAAAAGCAACTTGCCGCAGGTGGGGAACGATCCCACGTCTTCGCATTACGCGTGCGATGCTCTACCAATTGAGCTACCGCGACGCCATTTTCTCATCTACTTTTTGGAGTATTAATGTGTTACTGCTGGTAATAACTCTGGGAGTGTTAGCCAGCGCCACCACTCACAAACCTTGGCGGCGGATGTGGAACACCCTTTCTGCCGCCCGCGTCACTAGTACGGGATCTTTTTCGGTGAAGGCAACTGGTCAACAAAGGCACACATGCTACCTGAAGGCATCAATGTTGCCGCATGCGACACCCTCTTATGTAATGAACGAGAAAAAACTCGTTAAAAGAGGGGCCCAACCGGGTTCCTCAGTTAACCCCTTTCTTCTCGCTCATATTTTAACACGAGTGTTTTATGCCGGGGTCCATGATTAACTCCCTGTTGCGGATGTGGCGTGGGCGCCAACGAGTAAAATATGCTTTCTGGTTGGATGGATGGATCGATGGATGGATGGATGGATGGATGTTATGAGCGTCCACTTTCGAACGGAGTTGTGGATTGGGCCACCAAGCTCTTGTTATTTTGTTGCCTAATGTCCTACCTATGTTAAAGAAGAAAAAAGAAAAAAGAAAGGGGGAAACACCCACGATGAATTCCCATAACCAACGTTTCTGAATATTCTGAACTTTGTTTTTGTACGTCTCCGTTTTTTTTTTGTCGTTTCCCTAGTCTTGCTCCAATCTTCCAATCACCTCTCACTAATCTCTACTGCGGACATGTTCACCTTCCCCCCGCTCAAGCCGAATCCGAGGGCCACAAGGAAGCCAATGGTGCCTAAATTGACCATTGGGCAGATATTTTCACATTCTAAGAAAACATGCTCCATTGTTTCCCTAGCTTTACCACAGCAAGCACATGCTTCTTCTCCCTTTTTATATCTCACTTTATAGGTGCTTGTTCTAAGGCATCCTGATCTCGCTTCGAAAAGTAATGAGCTTCCCTTTGAGTTATAATAAATTGTTTCTTTCCTGATTTCGTTTTTTCCTCTTAAGTAGTTACTCATGACAGGTTTCTTTTCCATTGCCGCCACCCATGAGATTATTTCAGCCTCTCTGACTTTCCGCTTGACGTTCTTTGTTGCTGTGTTGCTCACCCTAAGGGCCACATACTTGCTGGTAAGCTTCCAAGTTCTTTTCCTCCACTGTTAATGAATGTTTTCTTTTCTGTAGAAATACTTCACACTCTACGAGCCAATTTACTTTCTTCCATATTCCCCAGTCCTTCTTCATATTCAATTTTACTGTTAGCATCCCTCACTTCAAACTTGTCCAGCTCATATCACCCTGTACAGCTCCATTATGTCTTCCCGTGAGCACCCAATGCGAGGTGTCCCTCTGACCTTTGGTTGCCATCGAGTCCTGATTGTACCCCCGATTTCAAGCAAACAACCGCAATTCCTAATGAAAGTCCTGGAACCATTACACATTTCCGCATACCCCGGAGCACCTCGTACCTATTGTATGCGCGTAGCGCTGTGTGTTTCATTATGGCTGCATTACTTTTTCCCTTTGATATTGACACGTGTACATGTTTATCTTTCACGGGTGACCACGTTTCACCACTTAACAAATGTTATCACGCAGCGCAGGACGCGCCTGCATGTATAGGAAGTTTCTGGAATGTTATCGATGGTTCCATCCGCTGTCTGTCACCGAATCTTGTGTAATCTGATTGCATGTATGCGTGACGCGAATAGTGTAGAGCTTTGTGAAGGACAGGCGGGTCCCAGCGATTAGTCTGGAACATTCGACATCATCATCATCATCATCATCATCATCATCATCATCATCATCATCAGCCTGGTTACGCCCACTGCAGGGCATAGGCCTCTCCCATACTTCTCCAACAACCCCGGTCATGTACCTCCTATATGAACACAACAACCAAAAACATTCGACGAATGATGTATAAAAGCCGACGCGCTTGTCCTGTTGATCAGATTTTCGACGATCGCCGACTGTATTCGCCGCTATCGTTGCGCTTAAGTGTAGCCTGTTTTTGTGGGCACAGGTTCGACCAGTAAAAGTTCGTTTTGTCTTTCACTGTATTGCTACTGTGTTCTTCACCATCACCACCACGTGACAATATTATTGTTTCTTCCTGTGTTTCCATACATCTATTGCCTTCGTTTATCCATATACCAAGGTATTTATATTCTTTTACCCGAGGTATTTCCTGGCCCTGTATTGCCACTGTCTGTTCACTGCTTTCATTCAATACCATACCACAAGATTTTTAACGCTAAATATCAAACGTAAATTCTCGCCTTCCTGCCCACAGATATTAGCCAGACGTTGCAAATCACTTTGTTAGCTAGCAACACAATGTCGTCCGCATAAAATAAACCTGGAGTACTGCGGCTCTAATGATGGGTGTAACGTTAAGGGATAAGAAGAGAGCAGATTGGGTGAGAGAACAAACGCCAGGTAATGACATCTTAGTTGAAATCAAGAGAAAGAAATGGGCATGGCCAGGGCATGTAATGAGGAGGGAAGATAACCGGTGGTCATTAAGGGTTACGGACTGGATTCCAAGAGAATGAAAGCGTAGCAGGGGGCGGCAGAAAGTTAGGTGGGCGGATGAGATCAATTAAGAAGTTTGCAGGGACAACATGGCCACAATTAGCACATGACCGGAGCAGTTGGAGAACTATGGGAGAGGCCTTTGCCCTGCAGTGGGCGTAGCTCGGCTGCTGCTGATGATAACTACTGCTCTACTACTGTACCCGCCTGTTTGTATGAGAGATTAAACCCGACCTTACTTCCTTCTAGTGCCCTCTCCAGCCTAACCATGTAGATCATAAATAGCAGTGGGGATAAAGGGCAACCCGGCCTCAGAACCTTGTCGATATCAACTTTCTCCTCGCTCCTCATCCCTTCCCATTCAACGCAAACGGCATTTTCCAATCTCCGATGGTACCGCCATCTAGGAGCGGTGAAGCGAAGTACTATATCGTAACGCTAACGAACGCCGACAGCGCCGGAGCGTTTCGGTAGTCAGCGCTAAAACCCCTTAATCGTTTAAATGTAGCGCCATTCTTAGATCTTTCGGCTACGTTTCAGGGGCTTTACTTTCCGGCAACTTGCTCTTCCCGTCGTTTCCTCCTCGCCGCCTCCTGTCGCCCCAGCCTCCTCAGCTTCCGCATTGGCCAATCCGTGTCGCGTGAAAGCAAGCGTTGGGTTTTTGTATACATATTTCTTTCTTTCCGGCGCTCTTCGACCGACATTGCCTATCCAGTGCGACCAAAATACTCGCAAACGGATTGATCGAATGCGTTGGCGCACCAAAATCAAGCCTGTTAGGGACGAGAACTTCATTGTGATGCATTGCTAATGCGCCTTCGGTTGCCGCAACCGACGAGTGCCAAAGGCTTTTCTGTTGCCCCTCCGACGAACGGAACGCACAAAGAAAAGTGTTGATGCGTAGCGTCGGGCGGGCTGACTTCAAGGAGGCGGAAAAAAAAAAAAAACGCGTGGTCTTGTGAAGTGCTAAAGTTCTTCATTTCATCTTCTTTTGAACCTAGTTTACGCTTGCCTCTTTAAAAAAGTGCTTGCGTATGTGTCCCTGCTGTGGGCGGTTTTTAGCTCGTTTAAGTTGTCTTTTTTTTTCGATTGTGCTCTCTTTGTTTTGCCACGAATGTGCTCGCATCTGCAGCAGGTGTGTGACGTAAAAGTCCATTTCTTCATGCATTTTCTTTTTTCAGCTCCATCAGAAGTTAGCACATTCTCGACGCTTTTGCAAAGCTCACTAAGGCTTATGAATGCAGTCGTTTAGCTTCAATGTATGCCCGCATGTATTGTTCTGGTTAATAGTGTTTAACGTTTTTAACGTACCGAAGCGACTAAGGCTATGTGGGAGGTCATAGTGGATGGCTGGGGATGTTTAACGTGCACTTTGATCGTACAGTGCATGGGCTTTTCTTCGTTGGCGTTTCGTAACTCCTCTCGCACGGGCGCGGTAGGGCTACGTCAGAAGTTGGTGCCAGGGCGTGATTGCATTTTTAAATAGATTTTATTCGCTATAGTTGTAACAGCGTGTCATCATTTCGTACTTTCGACGGCGCTTCCACGACACCAAAGCGGCAACGGGAACTCAAAAGCTAGAACCAGGGCTGGTCCTTGGATAGGGGCTCGCCGAGGCCTGTGCGTGCCAGGGAGCTATAAGATCGGCTGTCCGCGATTGCGGACAGCCAATTTTGCATGCGAACACTCCCTGTGCCGCCTGCTTTATTATAACCTCAGGTGCTCTCCTGAGGCCTCCGTTAGCGGTTACATGTGCCCTCCTGGAGTAGTACTCGTAAAAAAAAAAGAAAAAAAAATAACAATCTATCGTCGCCGCGACGAAAGCACTCCAGAACAAAAAGGCGCCCCGCGACTTCTGCGACATACCGCGCCCCTACGAAGAGATATGCGGAGCTAACGAGGAATCTGCCCACGGGCCGGGTTTCGCCTCTACCCGGCTGCTGCTGGATACGTCCTCATTGGAGGGATGACAAGCGGCTACTCGCACGTTTTGCGTGCAGGATTATCATAGCAGAAAAAGGCCGCAAAGGACCACAGGCCCTCTGGTAAGGATTAAGACTCTTTTATGCGTCCGATTAAGTACATGGATATGACATGCGTCATATACACTGTACGTTGCCTTCCATCTCTTGGGACAAATAATTTTGCGGTTTTTTTTATTATGGAGTGCGGACGGAGTTGCCGTGGAAGCTACGCGTAAAGCAATTATGTAAGTTTGCGCCTCCGTACCACGACAAGAAGTAGTGCACCTGTTGCAATTCGCTTTAATAATTAATCATTCGTTTTCCTTCTACTTTCATTGCCTGCGCGAGCCTGAGAGATCAGTGGTGTGTATTTGTGCTGTATACTTTCCTTGTCTGCAAGACTGTAATAGGCACCTTTATTAAACCCATTTGGAGACTGTTTGGTCCTACAACCATATTGTTCTCTCTGTTTCTATACCCGCTGCTGCGGTGGCTTAGTGGCTAAGGTGGCGCTGCTAGCTGATCTTAAGGCATCGTGTGGACTCGGTAAGGTGGTGGACTTCTTCAAAAGAATAGCATTACAAATTACACGAAGTACCGCCGCCCACATTCTCCTGTGGCTGGACAATGATTTCAATAATGAATTCAGTGCCTACATGCCGAAAATTCTCATCTTATCGACTCGCTGGTCAGCTTTGAACACAAAGACATTTTTCCAAGGCCGGACGATCAACACTACTCCCGCACGTTCATCTGCTTTAAGAACGCTGCATCCAAATGCCGGTTCGGCGCTCTTTTCTGGCCAATGACACACACTCATGCGTTGCTCCCCATGAGCACTGAAGAAGCGCGCTGCAAGCTGTAGCAGGAGGTATTTAATGACACGCACGGCCATCTAAAGACATGCACTTATGACACTCTCGAAGCATTTCCAGCCGCACACGGCGTGGATCAGGCTCGACACCTGGGTGTCATCTGGGCTGTCATCAAGTGACCTATGCTCTCCTTGAGAAGGCGCGTCGATCAGATTTGGGTCAACCTTGTTACCTTTTACATTGGTCCCAACCTGTGCTCCAACATTGACTTACATACTAGATACTCGTGCGCAACTATGCAAGGCAAGCCGCGGCGTAAGCGACCTTTAACGTAAACTCATTCAGCTGTGTGAACAGTTTCCTGACGCTGACTTAATTGACCATTTGAAGAAGCTCGGGATGGACGTTCTCAATAGTGTGGAGATGAGCATCGAGGAAGTGGCTTCATATTTTAGACTTTCTATGTCTAAGTCGAGTCGCGATATCGCCTTCATTCCTACCTTCTGGTACGATCAACGACAGCTTGTCAAGAAGACGCGCCTGCAGCTGCACAACCTCGATACTGAAGAAACCAACGTTTGGAAAGAGACTTGAATCGGAAAGTATGAACGCAGGCGGCGTCACCTAGATGGTGTGACATTAGCACAATTATCCGCCCACTGCTACAACAAGGGGGACGACAGGTATGCTAAGAAAACTGTACCTCGTATCATAAGATACATCGGTTACGATCCTGCGAAACAAGACTATCAAAGGGAGATGGTACTGCCGAACTACGTTCCGAAACAAGGAAACCGCTATCCTCGATTGTGATAAGTTTGTCACCATCTATAAGGACAACAACGTTTTCCTCCTTGAACGAATGCAGGAATTTCGCTCCAAACTAGGCATACAAAAGACTATCCAAATCTGCGAGGCGTTGCACGCCACAAAGCCTCGCGAGGCAGGTGGAGCGTCTGCACTGAGCGCTGTCGGTATGTGTGCGAAACGCAAAAACTGCTGAGGCCGAGTTAGCACAGCATGAACTTCGCACAAAAATGCTGCGGCCTAATAACGATGACATTTGTGCGGCGGCGAAGACGAAACTCTATGCAGTCGTAAATAAGCGCGACAACATAATGCCAGCTGCCGAGTTCCGCTGTAAATTTCGGATAGTTAATGGCGGCCAATATAAGCTACTTTTCCATTGTATGCACTGCCTCATTTCCTACGCAGAGGGTCATTCACAACTTCCACTGCATATCTTCCTTATGGCATGGGCAGGCAGTCGCAAGACCTTTGTCATGCGCCTCACGATGGACATTGTCAACAGGCTCCGCTCGACCGCTGACAACACTATTGCCTGTGCATTAACCGGCAAGGCCGCAAAAGTCATCGGTGGCACCACCATAAGATCTGCCTTCAGGATTGCGCAATCCAGGCGTCAAGGGCCTGGGATGAACGTCGATACGATCAGCATGTACAGGAGCAGAACGCGGATATGTGGTTGCTGTGTTTGTGGACGAGATGAGCATGATCGGCGCTGATGTGCTCGCTGAAGCAAATCGGTGTCTTCAGCAAATATGCTTTCACTTCGACGTCCCGTTCGGGGCCTTCACATGATTCCCTGTGGTGACCTGCGCCAAGTGCCACCCGTCCTTCCCAGGCCCATCTACAACAGGGAAAAGACGAGCTTGGCTAGCGCCGACATAATATGACAAATACTTCGTTTCCACCCCTTTGGCACAAGTCATGCGTCAGAGCGATGTCGCCTTCCTAGCAGTGCTGAACAAGATTAGTGGTGGTGACTGTCTCATGCAAGACGAAAGGCTCATCGAAAGCCGCTTCATCACCAAGTCGCAGGTAGAACAAACCTATCCAGGTGCCATTCGCTTCTTCCTGAAGAACTACGATGTTACGGCATACAACATGGTCGTTAGTGGACTCATCGACGTGCTCAGCGGTGTCCACAGATATTATGATTGGCTACGACAGTGCCGATCAGGAGGCATCTATGCGATCAAAAATTCATAAAATGACTTGCAGAAACGCTTGGCCTGGCCTTTAAGGTGTCCCTTGTGTCCAATAAGTACATGATAACTTCCAACATTGACGTTGTCGATGGTCTCGCCAATGACTCCATGTGCACTCCAAAACACACTGAGTTTCAAGAGGACGGCCTTCTCCTCGAGGTTTCGGTTCAAGGATATCCCGGTAAGATGGGCATCGCTGCACGACGAAAGGAGTTAGCGTATGCTACTTCAGCTGACATTAACACCAACAGGATTCCCATTCTCTTCCGAACGGCAGCCATTCAGCTTAGCAACCCCGTTTTGCAATGTCGACGAACCCAGCTTCCACTGGTTGAAGGAGCAGCTGTCACGATACATAAGTCGCAAGGCGGCAGATACGCTAACGTCGTATATAATTATGCTAAGTCACATGACCAACAGCTAGTGTATGCCGCTTTGTTGAGAGCTCTACAGGGACTATTCATCACCAACGACACCGATGATTTCAAGTTTCATCATGCCAGAGGTCAACTCAACCCAGATCTCAAAAACGAATTTCGACGACTCGAGACCACGAACTGAAGGCAGTCACGGATGACATGCTGGCATTCCTTCATGAGCTCTCCAGAAACAGAACATTTTCGCTCCTCAGCACCAATGTGGGCAATTTGAAAGCACACTTGCAAGATGTTATCATCAATCATGTTACTGCATCATTTGACTTTAGCCTTCTCACCGAAACTCGGACAGACGCTGCAGACATTCCACTTGTCGGCCGTTACCAGTGGGTGTCAGTGGACAAAAGACCCAGCCGTCAAGCAGCAGGTGTGACACTGATCAAGCGTAATGAGGATCACGTTGATTGCTGCACAAACAGTGTCCCTGCGGACAACACTGCAACGGTCGTCACCACTGTCGCCGACATGTATTCAGGCGAGAATAACGTAAACGGCACGCATGTGCTCACCTTCGATGTTTACATATTTCCTAACATGACGCAAAATCACATCGACACCTACTTGGACGCGAAGCTCCTACGTTACGTTCCGCCCCTACCGCAAGTGTCGTCCAGCCTAATATTGCTACCACGTTGCTCCAATGATAGTAGCAGGCGACTTTAATGGCGACATATCGAAGCCAAGTGGCCATTGGCTGATTGGACGCATGGCCAACGTATTGAACCTGCAGCTCGTCCCAACGCGACACGTTCAAGGACATGCATTGATGCCATCTTTGCGCGGCATTTTCCCATCCGCTCTGTCGAGGTGTTATGGCAGTTACTTCAGCTACCACAAGGGCTTGCTCATAGTCGTCAACGTCATTCGTCGAGATGGAGGAGATGTGCCACTAGACGTCAGCGTGGATGCAACCACATTGAACTGTGTCATACCGGCCCAATTCCAGTAGACATTGTGCACATTTCTGCTCTTACAATTCTTCATTCTTCACCTTACAATAAACATGCACCAGCTCTTGTGAATACAGGTTTCACTTTCATGTTTTACCGATTTCTATGAAAAAGGGCTCACGCATATGGTTGCGGAACGATGAAAGAAGGGAGAGGAAGAAGAAGAAGATCGGACACGCTGGCTACTGCGTGTTGTGGATGGTCAGCCATCTTAACTACTCTGACCCATCCTGTATATATATTGTTAATATAGTCTTTTTATACTCGCAAATTTTATACCCGTATGCAAAAATACTGAAAGATACCTATAGCGGCTCCACAGCCACAGTAGTCCTCCATAAATAAAGCAACAAAATCCCAAAAAAGAAAGGCGTCAGGCAGAGAGATACGATCTCTCCAATGCTATTCACAGCGTGTTTACAGGAGGTATTCAGAGACCTGGATTGGGAAGAATTGAGGATAAGAGTTAATGGAGAATACCTTAGTAACTTGCGATTCGCTGATGACATTGCCTTGCTTAGTAACTCAGGGGACCAAATGCAATGCATGCTCACTGACCTGGAGAGGCAAAGCAGAAGAGTGGGTCTAAAAATTAATCTGCAGAAAACTAAAGTAATGTTTAACAGTGTCGGAAGAGAACAGCAGTTTAAGATAGGTAGCGAGGCAAAGGAAGTGATAAGGGAATACATCTACTTAGGGCAGGTAGTGACCGCGGATCCGGATCATGAGACGGAAATAATGAGAAGAATAAGAATGGGCTGGGGTGTGGCAGGCGTTCTCAGATCATGAACAGCAAGTAGCCATTATCCCTGAGGAGAAAAGTGAATAATAGCTGTGTCTTACCAGTACTCACCTACGGGGCAGAAACCTGGAGGCTTACGAAAAGGGTTCTAGTTAAATTGAGGACGACGCAACAAGCTATCGAAAGAAGAATGATGGGTGCAAAGTTAGGGGATAAGAAAAGAGCAGATTGGGTGAGGGAACAAACGCGAGTTAATGACATCTTAGTTGAAATCAAGAAAAAGAAATGGGCATGGGAAGGACATGTAACGAGAAGGGAATATAACCGATGGTCATTAAGGGTTACGGACTGGATTCCAAGGGAAGGGAAGAGTAGCAGGGGGCGGGAGAAAGTTAGATGGGCAGATGAGATTAAGAAGTTTGGAGGGACGAGATGGCCACAATTAGTACATCATCAGGGTAGTTGGAGAAGTATGAGAGAGGCCTTTGCCCTGCAGTGGGCGTCTATAGCAGTCAATACTGCGCAATTTAACGTTGGTGTAACCAGCTTGTCATATCATCTAATAATAATATGTCGAGTACATTCTAAAAACAAAGCCTGAATTTCTTTAAGATTAGACTTTGCTTATAGTCTTTTAATAAAAAGTGAACATAACGAAAAACCGCGCCCACTACACAAGGCTTCTTCAGCGAAAAAAAAAAAACACTTAATTCAGTGTTTGAAACACGAATTCTTATTCAGCATTGCCTTATTGTGCATAAATGCTGATCCTACCAAGTCATGCTATCCTACTCAGTCATGTAACTACAGTTGAATGGTTAGGTGGGATAGCATGTTCCCTGATAACGTATAATGTTTTGAAGAAGACAGCGACATATTTGTTTCCGACATTTCCGGCATCACATTCGACAAATTAAAGCAAATCAGGATCCTCTTTTAATATTGTCTTATCAACATTTTCCATTATCGCAGTAAATCAAATCAAAACAAGATCTTTCGTTGATAAGTTGTTTTTTGCACTCGTCCTATTTGTCACCAGAGAAATCTCGTAAGAGCAAAACTGGGAAATTGTTATTTCCTTAATTCGCCGAGCTGCCGCATTATTACAGAAATCTTGACCAGGGTGATATTTTCCATTTTAATATATTATTAAAGAATATTTCGCTCGCCGTTATTTAAATTAGTTGAAATATGGCGCATGTTAACGCTCCCTAATACAAAAAAAAAAGACTTTTCTCAGACTCAGACTGATCCCTCAGGACCTAAATAAATTTCTTCATACCATACAGAATTGTAGCGCTGCCACATTTAAGTTGGTTCTTCATTGTCACGTTGTCGAACTAGAAAGAAAAAAATCTGGCTGACTGATGAACGATGACTGCGCTTTTGTATACCTCGCCTTTATGACAGAACAACAGTCAACCGAAATCCAGTACTGTTCAATAGAACACAGGCAACCTGATTTTTCTTGTAGAAAAACGCACTTGGTCCACGTTACGCCTGCGTAATTTCTAGGGTTCAACGCTCGTGAAAGGCGAACTAAATTCTGCAGCACGCTTGGTCATTGTCACGAAGCTGTGTGGATTCGAGTTCAGGTTACTTAAATGCATAAAAAAAAACACGCTGATAAAGGTTATCGGAAAGGACGAAGCCGCTTGTCAAGGTCCACAACAAGGAAACCATATTTAAGGCACAGGAGGCAAGCAAACGGAAAATACACCCAAGAAAGAGAGTTGAAGTTCGTGCAAGTGTTCAATGTACACGAAGAGCGTTCACCAGTGAAGTGGACACGATGCACCATAAAGGTGATGAGTGCGCGAAGGGAAGATTGGAGCACGTCTTCGAGGTTAAGCTCAGTGCAGCATCAATCCTTGTGTATGTCGGCAGCGGCCGGGTTGCCTGTCGGTGTTCGCTGGTCGAAGCTTGGCTGAGGTAATGGGGACGCCGGACAGGCCTGGGCTGGACCCCCTTATGGCGTCCGCCAGCCACAGGCATCGGGAGGGGCTAGATGAGGCGCCTGCATTCAGGTGGGAGCCTGTTGTGACCACTGACTGAGAGCTCTATCTCTATTCAGGCCTTGAATGCCATCTTCCATCTTCCACAGCGACTTCCACGATCGCAGCCTTCTCACCGAATCATCTTCGCCTCTTTTTCTTCAACACCGCGTAGAGGCTGGTGATTGGTTCCACTTCTTGTGTAGCCTCGTGCTGTAGCTTCACACCAACTTCGTCGTAGTGTCGACACCGCACTGCACCTGCGCACTTATGACATGTGTCACGGCTTCAAGAAGTTTCTTTAGAAAAAAAAAGAAGAAACTGCCCCCATGCGCGCGGCATGGTTATACACGACTAAATATACATAAAGGACATACAATTACACACGTCATTCCAGTTAAAGCAGCGAGATAAGCCACTGGTCAATTGAAAACCACCTAATGTGATTGCATCCCATATTAGTCTAAGGTGTGACCACTTTGGCGTGATACTAATGGGTGATATTTTAGGGACTCGGGGTACATGAGACTGTACAGTCTTGGTATAGTTTTCTAGAACGAACTGGTTTATAACAGCACTAGAAAGGTTCTTTGCAGCTGAAATATTTTTATATTGATCAGCAATGTCTTCTTTCAGCAGGCGGGACACCTTACAGCGACGGATCCTTTTGGCACTATTGCGGCTCACTGCGCTTAATTAGACGTCGACCCTTTTAGTTCTGCCTTTATGTACGCTGACGGGATTCTGTCACTGATAGTTACTTCAAGAAGAGAAGACGTGTTTCTAACATAGTCAGAAGTTACACAAGTTGCACTAGCATCTTCTGAAAAGATGCACTAAGCTTAAAATATGCTCGAGTGGTCTTTGCCTGAGAATAGGGTACTTTGTCACAAAGGAAAGAATCACCCTTCGGCCATCTTAACCGACAAAATCTTATCATTGAATTTCCGGCAGTCAACATCCACTGACTTATTTTCCACATCGATATCAAGAAGCTCTGAGTTAACTCTCAACCCTTGGTTGACCAGCATATTTACTTTCTCTCTCACGGGAGATAATACGTCATTCCTGTTGACCTGCACGTGCTCTCCAGATAAAGGTATACCGGGGAGAGAGAGTGCTTCTCCATCCCTGTGGGGAAGGTTATAACAAGCCTAAGGTTTCATTGACATACCCTCACATTTGTGTGCCATTTACTGCTCAGTAGTCAATGTTAGGCACAATTTTTCATCCTTAAATGAACATATTCTTTCTTCTAATTTACGTTTCCGCTTCGGACGATTTGCTCATTCTCAGTAACAAAATCTGTTTTAGGTATCACACGAATCTTAGAAAGATTCTGTTCTAAGCCCACGCCTAAATGATCCATCACATCCAGAGTTCTCTCAGCGTACTGCGCTTCAAGGGCTACCATCTGCGCTTTGAGGATGCGACGCTCTTTGGACCAACGAGTTTGCTAAGCTCGAAGCTGCTCTCTTTCAGCTGGAAACTGCTCTTTCTGACGAACGTGTTCGGCTTCCATTACAGCAGCACGCTCCAGGCACTCCATATCCCATTGTTGCTTCGCCCAAGCACTCAATTCTGCCTTCTGGAGGCCCATGCTTTCATCCTTCTCGACAAGCTCTCGGAGGCACATCAAGTTTTTTGTCCCTGTCATGCGCTTACAACCGGCATAGTCATGTCGCGGATTTCTATACCTCACGGTCTAGATAGATTCACCGCTGCAAGTTATGGAACTTGTAGGTAAGAACCAACTTCGCACAAAACAAGAAGCGTATGCTCTCTGTCAGACTTTTTAAGTCTTCCAGGACACTGAAAATTAGCAAAATACCAACTAGAAACACACTAAACATAAAGCAGTAATTTGGTCCCCAAGCTACGTAAATGAAATATCAAAGTTCTCATGTCAGCCTGGTTAGAGCGGGAGTGTCGGAGCACATCAGATGCTGGAATGATGCAGCTCGCGAGTATCCGTTGCGACTAGAGGACCAGATGACAGGGAACCAGAAGACGGGGCAGGAGTGGGTATGAGCGCAGGCCAGGAACGTATAGGCAATGAGTATGGAGGCTGTGATTGATGCACCACTGGACACCCGCAGACCTACATCAGCTACAGCTCAGGAGCACCAGGTATAAGCTGGAGCCTGGACCTATCGTCCGACAGGCTGCTTCTTCTGCCACTGCTGCCTTCGTCCCGTTTCTTCTCTCACAATGACGCCTCTTCCACGTTCCTCGCTCGCGCTGCGAAGCTCTCCGGAGATTCTTCTTTCTATTCTTCAAGTTTTTCCGGCGCCATTTCACGATCATACTCGTGCATTCGTCATAACCGTTGTCGTCTTCGTCTTTGCTTTGCAACACAGCGCGTGCAGCTGATGACAGTCATGTTATCAAGACGGTAATCACAGTTACACGACTTTCATGCAGGTCCTGTATTACGTTGCCGCACCTTGATCCATCTGAGAGCTCCAAGCGGTTAAGATTTGTTCTATTCACGTGAACGAGCCTAGACGCTCCGATATGTGTGGATTTCTACAAGTGACCTGTCTTATTCATAGGATGCCTTCTAAATTTCTCCAGAAAAGTTATTTCAATAAGTTTTGGGACTTAATATACTCCTATACGCGTGCGAATCTCCCGGCATTGAAGCATTTAGTGAAACAGGAGAAACCGCAGCATTAAAACAAATTATGTTGGGTTGTATAAAAATATAATAAAATATACATATCGTGAGGATAACGCGAAACCTGCTTTCCACAGCGCAGTTAACTGTGCAGCGTATGGCCTCCGAGAGCGGAGATCTCCATTGCTTCATCATGGTCACATAGCCTAAGCGTCGTACTGCCAATTTCGATAGCCTACTTGTACCTCTGAATAAAAAAGTGCCTTTTTAGAAAAAGAAAAAGATATTTCCGAATTAACTTTTATAAATCCGACGATGTTAAAATGTCGCCGATTGTTCTGTCATATCGCCAAAAAGAGTCGCCAGTCGCCTAATTGTAAAATTTATCGCAAAACTAAAAGAAAAACGCTAAATCTAGCGAGAAATTCGCTCACACGGCAACAGTGCAGTCACTGAACCCTTGTGCTGTTCTGACAGAGAAACCCCAGGCTGTGCAGGTTCACTATTCATGGTATCCATGACAAGGATTAACTGTAGTGCAGCTTCCACATTTCTTGTTGGTTTAAGAAAACGTCGGCGCCTATACGTGGCTTCGTCTACTGCTCTTTTCTAGCAGGTTAATTACGCCCTGCAAATCGTTTCGTCTATTTCGTCGTGCTTTCTACTATGCAACTAAAGGACGCCACACAACAGCAGGCGTTGTGCTTTGTCGTTCACGTCAGCAGAAGGAAGCTGAAGAGAGAAATAAGAACACGTAGGAAGTAAGAGGCAGCCAGTTTGCTAACAATGTGGGGAGCTCGAAATTACGCTGGCGCGGCAGGTGACTGCCGCGCCAACGGCCTACCGTGCCCCGCGCGGCCATCGTGCCGCATGAACCGCGGGGCCATCGTGCCCCCTGAACCGCGCGGCCATCGTGCCCCATGAACCGCGCGGCCATCGTGCCCCATGAACCGCGGGGCCGTCGTGCCCCATGAACCGCGGGGCCGTCGTGCCCCATGAACCGCGGGGCCATCGCGCCCCATGAACAGCGGGGCCATCGTACTCCGCGGTTCCCGCGAACGCGTATACCTACTTGTATGTTGTGGTACTGATGGACCACGTATTTTTGCGGCACGGGCTTCGCCACGGCGAAGGGCTTGAAGATGGGGAACATCTTGTACACCGGGTACGGCTGGGGCACCGGCACGGGCTTGGGCACCGGGATGGGCTTGTGCACGTGCTTCACGAGCAGCTTGATGGGCACGTGCTGGTGCCAGCCGCCACCGCCACCGCCGCCTCCTCCGTGCCAGCCGCCGGCCGATGCGATCCCCACTAAGAGCGCCACGATCAGTACGCGCATCATGGCGGCCCTGCGCAGAGGGGAGAGAGCGATGTCATCAGGCTGTCCTTTGTAAGTGAATGAAAATCAAAGACAAATAAAGTAAGAACAAGACAAATATTTGATCTGAGAGAGCACTACACTACTAAACAAGCCACAAGCATTTAAGCAGAGCGTCATCTATAAACACGGGTACTTGAATCGGAAACACCATATGAGCCCCTCGCCAGGTCCCACAGTAAATTTTGGTTATACGCTGGAAGTTGTTACATGTCCTCTAGGGAACGTTCTGCCGCAAACATTTTTCAAATCGGCTCATTAATAGCCGAGACAGAAATATTTCAGTGCCGCAAACCCATGTTTTTAGCAGGTGGGCTCCACTGCAAAGCGAGACTCAGGCTTTTCGTTTTTTTTTTTTACTTGCCGTGGTTGCTCAGTGGCTATGGTGTTAGGCTGCTGAGCACGAGGTCGCGGGATCGAATCCTGGCCACGGCGGCCGCATTTCGATGGGGGCGAAATGCGAAAACACCCGTGTGCTTAGATTTAGGTGCACGTTAAAGAACCCCAGGTGGTCAAAATTTCCTCAGTCCTCCACTACGGCGTGCCTCATAATCAGAAAGTGGTTTTGGCACGTAAAACCCCATAATTAAATTTTAATTAATTCTTTTTTTCTCGGCGCTGAACATTTTAGCTGACGGCATGGCGTGCGAGCTGTTGTGATTGCCTCGTCCCGCGCAGGCACGATTTTGCGCGCAGTGCAGAAGGACACGTGACTAGCGGTATAATTCAGTGCTACACGAACACTGAGGCAGACACAAGCGGATCGCACATCATGATCGCGCGCTGGAACACGGTAGAAAATAGCATAGTTTCGGTACCTGCGCACTTGACTGCACGACCGTGAGAGCAAGCAGACGAAGCGGAAGTACATGTCTCTTGCTTCGGTGCGAAGTAAAAAAAAAAAAAAGACATGCAGACATTTCCCGTTCATGTGTCCTATTATTTCTCGAAACTTCAATTCAATTCAAGCAACAGATGACACGAATAAGAGATGTTGCCTTGAATAATTTTCGGAGTCACGTGTCACCACGAGCGACATCACACTGCAGACGCGAGTAATAGGCACAGGTATACGAGTACGTCACCGTCCGTCTTGGAGGGCGGTCGCCGCGAGGGAAAGGGAAAACGGCGTTCGGATTGGAATTTCAGACCTTTCCGTGGCGCTTAGCGATGTAATTTTTTGGAAACACAATCGTTAGCGTGCATTGCATGTTCTGCGCTGTCAGCTCAAAATGACCAGATCTCGTGAGGGGCACACAAAAAAAAAGAAAAAAAAAGCAGCCACCGCACGAATACAATAGGAACAGCCAGAAGAATGGAATTTTTGAAGTTGTCGCTCTTGTTATTCATAATCACACAGTCTTTTGCGCAGTTTGCTCTCAAAAACTCGTCTTTCGTAACAACCAACTCATTCCTTTGAATTTACAAGCGTAAATCGGAAGGCAATCACGAACAAGGAGTTACGGAAATTTTTTTTATTGGCTCGCTCTAACATGATTCCCCATGACAAGCCATGGAGTTCACTAGGGCGCTGTGTGAAAGGCGCTGTTCAAGTGAATTGCTAAGCGTAAGGACAACTGCAAATGCGTGGAGTTCGAAGCGCCCGGCAGTTAAGAGACGGCACATGGCAACGAAAAGGGACACTTAGATGTGAGCAGGTACTTTATTCAAGGAGAGCCCAAGAAAGCCCACCTACCGGACATATATTTATGAGAGGAAATTGTCCAGGGACGTTACAGCTCGGGGATTTCTAACTTAGTCTCGCATCTTGCCTGATTTGCGCTGCGACGCCCGAGGCCTCAAGAAACAAATCCCGGCGGTGGTGGCGGTGGCCGCATTTCGATCGGGGAGAAATGAAAAAAGCACCCGTTGCCGTGAATTGAGTGCACGCTAAAGAACCTCAGCTGGTCAGAATCAATCCGGAGTCTCCCACTACGGCGTGCGCATTATGAAGTCGTGGTTTTCCCACGTGAAACCCCAGAACTACATTTCCTTTTTTTTTCCTTTTGACTGCTGCCTAAGTACTGCAATGTGTACCGGAGCTCACTACTACTAGTACTTTAAAATCAGGGCAGCATAACGTGCCTAAAGGTAGCACTTCCTTTATAAGGTCGGTTCACTCTGCGGCGCAGAATTGAAAGAAGGCGGCGTGTCGTGGGATGAAAGTCAAGACTCGACTCCTAAAGATAAGTACCAAGAGGGAGTAGGTAAAGGTCGATATTCTATAGACTACGTACAACTAAGACGGTGATTTGCTGAGCAAGCTAAACGATGGGGACCAAATTGCCGCTAAATCGTATACCAGCGGCGAGAGGAGAGAAACATTCTCTAGCGAATGCTGGGCAGATTCGCCAGGCCATCTACCTAGCATGCTACTCGAAATTAGGGGGGTGACATATAAGGTGACGCATTCATACACTGCGCACACATATGCACTGTACACGAACACATGCAGTAACATGTAATTATACGTGTCCGGTCGAGGCCAGTGTCTCCGAAGAAGGCTGAATGCGACTTAGTTGCGCGCATTGCAGCACTAGTGCTGCTCCAAGGTTCAAGCATTTGGGGATTCCTTAAGCAGCTGCCAAGGAGATAAAATGTAATGCAGATTTTCGAGCAGCCTTTGAGGCCGCATAGCGCGTGCAGATGCATAAAACAAGAGTTAATTCATCACACACATTGCAGGCATGGCAACTGTGGCAAACGTGAGCGGAAGAGATTAATTTCGCTTTATGTTAGGAACTTGTTCTTTCAAGGGTTTCGCACACGGGGCCTGAGATACTCGAGATGCTTTTGGCACACTTAAATGAATTTCAAACGCAATATACAGAAAATGCTTAAAACAAACATCTGAATCATGCGACAGCTTTAGTACTGCGTACGTTGCGTACGTAACGGGATTGCGTACGCAAGATCGCTACGTCCAGCAAAGTGCGCATGTGCAGAACGCAACACGAACGGTGCGTGATGCGTGCGCAGCCGCTGCGTGCGCACGCATCCGATTCTTGCGTGCGTACGCAGGGAGCCTTGCGTGCTGCTCTCGTGGTTCTCGTTTGCTCGGGAGAGCACGGGACAAAAGAGTTTCGCAAAATGGCGGCGTCGACCGGCGGAAGGTCGTACTTTTGAATGGCCCACGATTTGGCTTTGTTGCCTGAGGCGAACGCGCCGAAGCCATTTCCGGATCCTGCACGGTGGGAGTCCATAGTAAAAAAAATATGAACTTTGTTTTTGAGGAAGTGTTCAGTGTGCGCTGTTCGCGCGAAAGGCTCGGCCTACTGTTGGCGCAGTTCGTCGCAAATGACCGTGCCAGCCTCAGAAAGCGAGAACTCGGTTTTTATTTTTCTCGATATGATTCATGCATTGCATCCGTATTAAAAGTAGAGACTCTTAAAGGCATAAATATAGTTAGACATTGCGTGAACTCGCCCACACATTACATCCCGTTGGCGAAATCAACAGCGTCTACAATTCGACCGATGGTTCGACCTACTGGCGGACGCGGCCAACGCATTCCGACGCGCCCGGCGTCTAACAACGCTCGCCCGCTTACGTACGTAGGCATTTCGCAGCACTAAAAACCCTGACGTGACACGCGCTCCTACGTTCCGCAAAGCGCTTGCGTGCTGCGTGCGTATCATCATGGCGCAGTACTAAAGCTGTCTATTTTTACGCGAACTAGTTGTCTCTCTCACTTTCGTCGTTTGTTTCCATGTGTTCAAATGCGTCGTGAGTGTTTCAAAAGATCGATGACTTTTATTGTCTGATAAAAACGATTACAGTCAAGCGCTGTTGTGACACAGAGAAAATTCGGTCCTCGTAAAACGAGCTACGAATTCCGCTGCCGCCTCCATCCGCTAGTCGGATTCTGTGCAACTGCGTCGAAGAAAAATAAACCGCGAAGTCTCGCAGACCCATCCGTCTCGAATACATTGTGGCTACGCGGCCGCGATGAGTCACTGTTAGGCGGGCGCACCTCTGCCACCCTTGGGACGCATTCCGCCGCTTCAATCGCGCTCGTATCCTCTTACGGTGATGATCAATCTTTCCCACGCTTCTTCGGACGCCGACTGCCCGCTTTCCTCCTCGCCCACGTTGCACCGAAAGGACGCCGGCAGAGCGGCAACAACGAGAGCAGATCGCGCGTATCAGCGCGCAGCATTTAATTAAGTCGGCCGTCACAGCAGGCAGGCGCTGGCCCTTCAAAACGAACGAGTCCGAAAGGTCAATGCCCGCGCGCGTTGCGCTCGCCGGCTTGCATCACACACTGGACCGCATATCCCGCGCGTACAAGACGGCTTATTTGTCGGCGGGGCACGATCTGGCTTGCACACGCCGCATCGATGCGCGAACCGTTTTCATTCAACGTGCCGCTGAATAAGCGGGACGACGAAAGTATCTTACGGCTTTGCTTCGCGGGAAAGTGACGTCATATCGGCGAGAGAGGAGACGAAAAACGATAACAGGTTACTGCGGTAGTACTCTAAAGATGACGGAGAAAATAATAACATTTCGTAACTTTAGAGCTGCATCGCTCGGACGACCACGCTTGACGCATCCTGCGTTTTTGGCTGCTGCCAGGGCTTTCGTACGAGTCCGACAAAAGCGGGTAGCAGCTAGGCTTGTCGCGCTCACATTTGTCTGAAACGCGTGTCTGAACGGTACTCGTCGGGCTATAGTGGGTGGCCGGCTGGCCTATCGGGGTGTCGTGCCCCGATAGGACAGCTAAAGCGGACTCTTAGCTGTTTAAACCGACTGTCAAGGTGCAAGCCGAGGTACATTCGGGTTGGGTAAGAGCTTTGAAAACATCATCGACACATCATCATCAGTCTATGCCGTTGGCACAATCTGTTATTTATCAGGCTACTGCTGCAGTCTGTTGAGTTTAAGGTACCCGAGCGGATTGGTATTTACATACCAGTGCCAGCACGTTATGGAATCGAAGACAGTGCTTAATGCATATAATTTTGCTCAGCTCAGTCACATTAACGTTGATTCATTGGCAAAGCGTTTGAGGGCACAGTCAAGGGGTGTTCCAGAAAGGGGTCGGAGCGCGGGAGAGGGGAGGTTGCACAAATGCTAGCACAGATGTATGCGAATAAGCTATAGGCTACAAACCAAGTCAGTCCTACTAAAAAAAATTAATTAAAAGTACGTACATATGCAAAAAACTCCAGGCTAGCTCTAAAGCGGTGACGGTTTGCACACATTTGTTGTGGCAAAAGATCATTCTTTCACACCGTTTGTCATTGCACGACAGGAAGACGCGTGTGCCGAATGTAGCATAAATAACCCGTTGTGTAATTCGAAACACACAGAGCAATGACGTACAACGTCTTTTTTCGAAGGCTTATACAGGTTCAGGCTGGCCTGTAACAAAAGATAGCACTGCATGTCGCCCTAGTCATTGCCTTTGCGTTTAGCAGGAGACTTCGCTTTATTTACTGAAGATTAAGAAGACGCGCAGAGAGGCTTGTTGTACTCGCCATTTCGATACGTTTTGAAGGACTGTGAACCTTTCAAGCTGTCAGCAAACACCTGTTTTTTTTTCATTTTTTTTTCACAGACCCATCTGAAGAAGCAAAAAGCTTGCTTGTTTTTTTTTTTGTATTAGAGAATTGCATGTAATGTTTGCATTGTGTTGTACTGCATGCATTTTTGAGGTATTTTAGTGCAGGGAAGCTAACTACAGATATTAAGGTTTGTCCAGTCCAATCCAATCTAACTACAGAAATTTTCGCAGAGCAGTTGATTTATGTATTTTGTTTTAATTGTGTTGCGTACATTATTTTGTCGCTACTTATACTGCAACTTCATAAGATTGGCAAAGTTGGTCAATCGGTCGATAAGACTGTATGTTTTTCTTTTTTTTTGTTACCCAGTATCTTTGTTTTCTGGTAGCAACAGGAATGAGGCAGCAATTATTTGATTGACTTGAATTATAACATCACTTGGAGAAAGCCATTATCTTAGTTTTACTAGTAATAATTTGCACAGATCTTCCAGCGCACAGTTTTCTTAACGATGTGAGCCTTTCCGGGAATAAGAAAGGGAGCGTTGTGAGCAAACGTTACGTACGCGACACAATCTTCGGCGTAAAAGCATATAGGAGAGATGTCGTTTGGCATGTCATAGCAGCCATGAGGAAGCACAAGCTAAGGAAAGGATTCTTAGTTATTCATATGGAATTCACATGACAGTTACGCACTGTGGAAAAGATTCAGCGATATCTGACAGCTAAGGATTATGCACGCGCGAGAAAGAGAGAGAAAGCCATCATCCTGCTGTAAATGTGCCCAAGGGCAACACGGAGACAAGGGACTGTTTATGCGAAAACCACGAAAGACCAACTATGCTGAAGACAACGGCAGTGATGTCCTCTTCAACTGATGTCCAGACAAACTCATGAAAGACCCATTGAGAGATTCCTTGATCCAGCAAATCACGCCGTGCTTCAGGTGCAGGTAAACTCGTATTGTTAAAGGGACACTAATGAGGAATATAAGTTGAGTTATATCAGTAAGATTCTCCCACACGATAAGAAGCTACTCTTGCCATGAGAGGATGTACGATAAGCCAGAAAAGACACGCTATTGTGTAACATTCTACACTGTAACTATGTCCAAAAGAAAACTAAAACACTTAATTCAGCCAACTAAGAAAGAAAGAATGAAAGACGGGTGGAGACGTCGCCTTGAAGTTCCCGCGACAGCTTGCCATGACGTCATGAATGCTGACAGCGTTTGCTAGGGCCTAGTTAATTTCTCATCGGTAAAGAAGGGCTATCTTGCATAGTAAAGGAGCCAAAGGCTAAACTTACGGAGTTTCTGGCTGCATAACAGAGACTCCAATTCGAGAAAAGACTTTGAAATCAAATACGTCGCACTTAAATACTAGCGCTGGAGGTTTCTGAGCGAAAATAGATCAATAAAAAATGCAAGTTTGGCCTTCATTTTTTGTTCAGTAATCAGCCTCTCACAGTAAAATTAATGAAAGCAGATTTTTGGAAGAATACTTAATCAGCCTAAACTAATTTAGCGTTAACAGTAGCAAACTGGGCGAGTTGGTACTATCTTCTTTTTTCGCCTTCTCCCTCGTTCTGGCGCCTATTTATCGATAAGTTTTAGTTTCTGTTCAGAGTCTCTTTAACAAACGCTCGGGAAATACCCCTGAGGACACTCGAATACGTGTAGGGTCACTCTGATGAAAGAAACACAGGTGAAGAGAAACATAGAACAGGTGTGGAGTAAGGGCAGAAAATAAAGGGAGACCAGCTAGACTTCCTTCTGTCGGCTGCCGAAAAAGGTGGTAGGGGAGTGAAATATATAGAGGGATAGAGACAACATGGAGGAAAGGCGGGAGTTTGAATTAACAGCGTCAGCTAGACAGCTTTAGACAAGGGCTCGGCGTCTCTACAGTCGGGCAATAAAGTCTGCAGCTTTCATGCACCCATAAACGCTCGTGTGGCTTCCTGGGCCTGACGAGGGGCGAAATCAGACTCCCAGGACTTCAGGTTAAGTAACAAATTCCAAAGTCTAGTCTGCTCAAACTAAAGTGGAGAGTCTGGCATTGTTAGCCAAAGCGGGAACGTTGGTAGAGGAAATGCTTAATAGTCTCCTCCTAACTGCACTGACTGCACGTATAAATGAATCAACCACTCGAATGCGGCAGCAACATGAATTAGTGGACTACTGCGACCCACAGTCGACACGACATTGTCACGAAACATATCACGTGAGAATTGGAAGTAATTGAAAGTGTAAATAAATAAAGGTCGGTAACGACATCAAAACCTTGAAGCAGTGCTGGTTAAGAAGTATGAGGCTATGTGAAAGTGAGTGTTGCGTTCACAAACAAAGAAACAAACAAACAAACAAACAAACAAACAAACAAACAAACAAACAAACAAACAAACAAACAAACAAACAAACAAGCAAATAAACAAACAAACAAAGAACTCTCCGATTCGATGATTAGCTTTCGTGTTAACCGAGAAAGAATTCTTTCCTTAGTGTGCTGTATGACTAGGGATGTGTTATCACGTGAAAAAAATGGTATGAAAAAATTAACGCAGCAGTTTCCGCATTTACGATGGATTGCTTATTTTACAGCGAAATTGACTTAATGATTGCCTAATAACTGCAAAAATTGTGACAGGCGAGTCGTGTTCTTGACGGAGCGTTCTTGCCTATGATTTCTCTCTGACGGACTGAATTTGGCGGCTGGGTAGCGTTAGCGAACTTGGGATCTTTGTTTGCTAGTAACTAGATTCAGACGAATTATTTTCTGGAACCTTCTAGGAGGAGATTTGGCGCTGCCAGAGCCATCAAGATACTAGTTGATTATTGTTTTTGGGGGTGGGGAGGGAGGTATCGAGTGACCTTGTAGCTATTTTTACGTGTACTTGAGTTTTATTTATTTATTTATCTATTTATTTATTTATTTATTTATTTATTTATTTATTTATTTATTTATTATTTTTTCGTTTGTTTATTTTTCGCTCATACCAGCCCCATCATCCACATAATGTAGACAGCAAAAGCTAGTCCTGTAAGCTCGCAGTGCCGACGACAGTATGTTTTATTTATTAAGGTCTCCCCGCGTTTCAAGCATTTAATCTTGGTGAAAATGAGGTCTATCTGGCAATATGGGCAGCAAAAAGGAATCGCGTAAACTACCCAACTTCTTGTAATGGGCACCTCTCCTCCTTTATGTAAGCTTCGCCGCGTTGTGTAATTGTCAGTAGAGCCATTCAATATACCGAAAAGGACCACTGCAGACTTTAAATGGGCGGGACGTGCCACGAAGCAAACCTGATGTAACCAATATGATTGATTGATTGATTGATTGATTGATTGATTGATTGATTGATTGATTGATTGATTCATTGATTGATTCTTGGTCTTTAACACCCAAAGAAACTCGAACATGCCATTCGTGGAGGGCCCCGGAATAATTTTCGCCCTGTAAGATTTTTTAACGCGCACCTAACTATTTACGCGAGTGTTTTTGTGTTTCGCTCCAACCGATAATGTGCCCGCCGCGGTCGGCAATCGAACTCACGACCTCTTGCTGAGCGGCAGAATGTCATAGCCACCGAGCCGGCACGGCGGATTAATCAAAGACCGTTGGTATTCGCAGCTTATTAACGTTAGCAGCGACCAGTTATCCAAATGCTCCGTCTTTCTAACAGGTCAACGACCGCGGTCAACAGTTGTGCACATTTTAGGGGCACGTTTTGAAGTGTCGAGAGCGCAAAGGCGATGTGGATGTTAGAGAATAAAAAAAAATTCTGCGGAGAAAATGCACTGACCGTGCGAACACCGTGAAGCGCTTTGTCCATAGAAAATGCTTTGTCTCTGTCTGGAACATCTCGATCATGCGGAAAACAATTCACGAACCCCGCTTGCAACCTCATTCTAGTGCTACTGTCCGAATCGCTCCGCAACTCAGTTGTCGCCGTTCGCACGCGAGGGTGACTTTCAAATGCGGGCTCGCGCATAGTCCAGCTGGGAACCGAACCGCCCGGACCTTTTCGAGCACGTGGAGCCGCTCGTCGCCGTAGGCCTCCTCCACAAACCGTAGCGCGGAAAGCGCGGAGCGAGAAAGAACGCGTTCGGATGCGTTTGCTCGAAGAAGACGGAGAGAGGGGGGACCACATCGCCGCCGGAGGGCGGGTAGAGCCATTAGCGCCGGAGGCCCCTCGAGTCGGGGGTGTCCAAGACAATGGGCGCGCATCGGAGGAGGCGCGGGGCCAGTGGGCCGCCCAAAGGAGAGAACAGGGTCAGCAGTTTCCGGGACGAGCGCGGGGCGCTTCTTCTTTTCTGGGACGCCGGACCGACGCTGTTGCCGCGGCCGGCGCTGCCGCGGGCCGCCTGCCGTGCCTGCCGGCCGACCGGCGGTTCCTCACCTCTGGCCCCTCGGTTGGGGCCGCCTCGCCCCTCGGGGTAATTGGGTTGCTTGACGGGACTTCTGGCGGATGGCCTCTGACACCGAATTGACACGGCTTCTCTTCTTCCCAGATGGGCGTCTTCTTCTCCTATACACGAGAGAGAGAGAGCTATAGGAGAGCTTCGGCTGCCCATCCTTTTTTAGCTCGTATGAGGGGTCAATTGGGTGGAAGCGGCGTGGGATTGCGTGCGCGTACGCAATCCGGACCGCACCTGAAGGAGCGGGCATACCCCGCGCACGGGCGTCTGGCGCGGTGCGCGAAGTTCTTCGTCCCTTCAACCGGGGCTGTACCTTGACAGAAACTGCGGATAACGGAGGACGGGCGTGCAACCTGTCGCGTTGCGCCTGTGGCTAGGGCACCGCTGTACTCGTTCACAAGAGAAGCGACGTGACTTTCGGTGAGATTGTTATCCGCGACGTTGTAGACGGCGAGCCCGGTCTCTCACACCGGGCTCGCCGTGGCGCCCACGGCTTTAACTAAAACCAGAAAGGCTGCGTTCCAAATCAAACCTGTAGGGACGGTTTACGTACTGCGCGCCTCTTACTGGAGCGGCTTCTCCGTTATTCGGATAAAAAAACGAGAAAAAATATAATAATTCATCACTTGATTAGTCAATGAATCAACCAGTCAACCAGTCAGTCAGTCAGTCAGTCAGTCAGTCAGTCAGTCAGTCAGTCAGTCAGTCAGTCAGTCAGTCAATCAATCAATCAATCAATCAATCAATCAATCAATCAATCAATCAATCAATCAATCAATCAATCAATCAATCAATCAATCAATCAATCAATCAATCAATCAATCAATCAATCGTTTATTTACCGTGGCCAGGAACAACCATGAGATCCGAGTGCTGGCACACACACATATATATAAAAAAAACAACAGGGCAATATAACTAAAAAGTATTGAATAAAATAATCTTGAGAAGAGTGGGCATACAACAAAGCGCAAGGTGAATACAGAGGCAAAAGTAGGAGAAAAGCAGTTGAACAAAATGAGAAACTATAACACAACAACGCAAAGCAAAAAAAAAAAGGACAACGATGACAGTGAGTTATAAAACATATCGAGATCATGAAAATAAGCACTGTAAGAACTGCTATCTGCGGACGGCTTTAGGTTGGTAATGGTAGGCAGGAACATGGAGATGTCTATGTTCTCTGGTGATCTTTCGTGGAATACGAAACTTCATAACTGAGGACTTCGGAAGAGGAGAGGACACCGCGAATGAGCTTGAAAAGAAACAGACGATCAGCGCGATTACGTCAGCAGCGAAGTAAAGACAATGACAATAATCGAACAGTGCTAGAACAAGGTCCAGTGTCCGTTCGAGCAAAGCGGTGATTATACATGCTTAGAAACCTTTTTGGACTCGATCTATAATGTCACTGTTGGACTTAGAAATGCCATTCCGGACGACCGACGCGTAACACAGGTAAGACAGGTTGTTGTGTCCAATTTGAGGAATGGTATAGGAGAATTGAATTCCCTCGACAGCCTGCAAACAGAGCGAAAAGAGCCCCCCTCCTTCCCCCCCCCCCCCCTCCGAATTGCAGCGCCTTTAGTGTGAACTGAAAAGTCCGAGGCTGTATCAAAAAGTACACCGATATCATTTACCTAACAGACATTACACAATGGTACAGAATATACAGAATAAGAAAAAGAAGTGCTTGCTGTTTTGCGTGTGAAAGTCATAGGGTTGGTAATATCGATGCATGATTCATCGATTAATCGATTAAATGCATCACGCAAAACGACTCATCTTCGTGGATGGTCACCTTTCATTTAATCGAATTAATCGGTTGGACCTGTTCGCTTAATCGTTTTCGAGAATTTGACAGGAGTGGCAGGAAAATTTTGACATAAGGCTGGAATGGCGGCGTACGAGCAGCAACTGCGGCGGCTGTGGTAGAGCGACTGTCGATTGTTTATTTTTCCAGAGTCACGAGTGATGCCGAGTCTAGCGCTGCCCCTCTCTACCCCCCCCCCCCCCCCCCCCCCACCGCACACGCCGCCCTAAGCGGGAGGCTCGAAAGGCCCTCGCAGCTCAAGGCATACTACAGCAGCCCAGTCCTAGAGCGTCGTGCCACTCCCAGTCCGCTAATGACGTGGCACAGTAGGCGCGCCGGTTCGGAGCAGGCATTTGCCACAGCGATCGAGTCCATGTCGATTCCAGCAAATCTACAACGTCCGAGCATCTATTCCCCCATGCTGCTTGTGTGGTCGTTCAAGGAAGGTGTAAGCTTCACCCAAACTTCCCAGCGAATTGCCATTCCTTCGCTCTGTAAAAAAAAGCATGTGATCAAAAATCCTAAACGAGTAATTTTCTTTAGCCGTGCAAGTACATATTGCAATTTCTTCCATATTTCAGTTGGACCTCACCTTTCAGAACATTTTCTTGGGCGAGTTGGTTCATAATTAGAAAGAAAAACAGAAGCGCACAAAGAAAAGAGAAAACAAGGACGAGACGAGTGCACAGGACTGGCACTTGTCCTGTGCGTTTGACCTTTCACTTTTGACATTTGTTATTCCTTGTTCAACTGTGTACTGTATGGGGTTTCACTAGTGCCAAGCGTCTTATTTAATTATGCACAAAGTATAACATATATTGTTAATCCTTTCAAAAGCCACTAGTGTCAACTATATTTAGTCATTAACAAATTAAAGATGATCCTTTATAAAGCATCTATAAAGCCTTTCTACACTTGCGTTTCAAACATGCTTCCACCTCTCTAACATTAAGATTGGTTTCTACAAAAACTAGATAACCGTTTTTTAACATTTTTAAGTGCTCCCGGATAAAATGTCGATTAATCAATTAATCGATGAAAAGAAACCAGCATCTAAAGTGATTGATCGATTAAAGGCTAAAATGGTCAACGATTACTTGTTAACTGGATAAAAAAAATTAATCGATCATCCTTAGAAAGTCATGACTTTGTTATCTTTGCACCATTTAGAAAAGGGAAAGCGGGCCCAACTGCAGAGTGTGACAGTCATCAACAGTGCGAAATTTCTTTTTAAAATTTGATGTCGGCACATAGAAGGAAAGAAGAGTTCGGAATAACGGAATGAACGCCATTAATGAAAAAAAATAAAGGAAAAAGAGTGATAATTGATAAGCATTCTTAAAACGACTGTAAGTGACACTTGGGCCAGGCATTGAGATCACTTTAAGTGCAATTCATCCGTAGCTCATTATCACAGCATTGCGCATTCGAGCCCCATACGGTGTAAGCCATTTTCTAGCCGACTTAAAGAGCAATGAGCACAAGGAGGAGGGGTGCTGCTAGATGAAGGTTCACCAAGCATTGCAAAACCTGCAGGCGATTGCTTCGCCCGAACAATGAAAATGTTAACATGCACCTAGCAACGCACTTACTAATTGTCAGGAGAGGTGCGCTCACTAATGACCAACTTGTCAACGAGACAACCCGTTTGCACCCTGAGGCTAGTAGGATAGACCCCAGCGTTGTGCTGCAGTGGCATTCCTCTCACTGTGACAAAGTGAGCATTGTATGGGTTGACATGCGCTGCTGGATCAACACACATCATCCCTTAAGGGCCAATATACCGATACTTTCCCCCTTATATACGATATAGGAGCGGCTAATCAGCTTCGGTGTCACTTTTATAACTATCTTTGTTATGCACGGCGCTCACAAGCGTGTTATCTGTGCTGATTCGGAGCAGCAGAAACGATGTTTTTGCACTTACGATTACACGTGCGAGTTCCGCATGCCATGTGGCCTCGAAAAATGCAATCACGCATGTCTGCATTGTATTGGTCTGAACGTAGCTTACTAAAAACGCTTTGTGTTTAAATTGGGTGGACAGGATCGCCTCCCGTGCCCTACTCTAGCAGCATTCTGCACAACTACAGCATTTCAAGGGAACGCCATATTCTCGGCATTGAATCCGCTTGTAGAGCATTACGCCTTGCGCTACAGCTGTACTCGGACCATGGAACAATGCCTCCAGAGCGTTCGTCGGTAGTAAGTCGCGTTTAACCTACATGTGAGGCACTAGCCAGAATGAGATAGCTTATGTACGTAGTGTGTATGTGGTTTGCCCTGTGCGCATCAGGAGAGTGCTGAACTGGGATGGTTGGTGCAAGTTTTGAAGGAAACCGATCAGCGCGCAAGTGTCTGTCGTCTACACTACACCCCCGTCTTTTGCGCTGTTCGATTTCCTTCGAACACGCGCGCATAATTTCATTAATTCTCCTCTTTATCTGCAGTTGCGTGTTAGCGTGCCGTCAGGCACACCTCAAAAATTTCCATTAAGGAGCCGCACACACATATAAACACACTGCATCTCTCACTTCATATACCTCACTTCGTTAGCTTCAACAGCCACTTGATAATCTCTCATCACTTGTTTTCACTACGCCTTTCACGTATTCTCGCGATATGCTATGCCCGCTGAATCAGTGGAAAGTTATGGGGCTGCGACTAAGCGTGGTTTGGGATTCACTGGGATATGCCAAATTTTTCAGGGATATTCAATAAACTACCCTGACCTCAAGTCAAAACTTCCTGCTCTGCGAGAAAGCACATCTTGAAGTATCGTTATAAAACTGGTGTGCTATATTGTAACTTTTTGACTTGTGAACAACCCCTTGTCTGGTGGTCAAAGATACCCATAAAGTTATTTCACTAAGACAAATAATGTACACTATGTCGGCTGCTGCAGTGAGAAACATTGTTGCAGGTGACATTGTTGGGGTCTATGCGTAATTTCGGTGTCTTCATTTTTAGCCGAAGACCTGAATTCCTTGCCCAACAAAAAAATTATTAATTTTATAGTTTTAAATTTTGGTTGCGTTAGAGAGCAGTAAACCTGGTAAGGCTGACATTGCTAAAGGTCACACGTACATCGCAAAAATACCGGTGTTGTACAGAAAAATTGCGGCTACAAATTTGCAATAGGATTGAAATAACTCGTGCGCGTTGGGAAATATAGTTGTCTGTTGTAAAAGAATTGTCGTGAGAGAGAAAGAGGAGAAGAATAAATGAAAGGCAGGGATGATAACCATGACTGAGCCCTGTTGGCTATTATCGAGAGAGGTTGTAGAAATGTTGCAGGCTACTTGCTGACCTACTAATGCGCGTTTCTTCTTTCTTCATTCCTAGAGAGAGAGAGAGAGAGAAGATGTATAGAAAGGCAGGAAGGTTATAACGAGAGGTAGTTCCGGTTGGCTACACTGCAGGGTGGGAAGGAGGGAATAAGGATAAAAAGAGAAAGAGAGAGGAAGGGGACAGAGAGAGAGGATAGATAGATAGATAGATAGATAGATAGATAGATAGATAGATAGATAGATAGATAGATAGATAGATAGATAGATAGATAGATAGATAGATAGATAGACAGATAGATAGATAGATAGATAGATAGATAGATAGATAGATAGATAGATAGATAGATAGATAGATAGATAGATAGATAGATAGATAGATAGATAGATAGATAGATAAAGAAAAAGAGATGAGTATAAACAAACCACGTATACTATAGAGCGGTAGGGGGCGGCGTCCTTAAAGTATATTGCGAAGGCCCGTAATCTTAGTAAGGCGAATAAGCGTGCCTTCAGCACGTATGTTCCTTGGGAGCACTGGCATAAAGGTTTTTGTTCTGATAGTGGACGATTGTCCAATTGGTCCAGCACTCTGCACATCACTTACCTGTCGGCACTAAAGCACGGGCAGGCACAGATAGCTTGTGCGAGCGTCTCATCGCTGCTGCACGTGTCGCACGTGGGGCTGTTGGCCATTCCAATGAGGAAGGCATATGAGTTCGCAAATGCAACGCTTAGCCACAGGCGGTACAGCATATTTTGTTCACCTCGTGGCAAACCAGGCGGTATAGATGCATCTGTATATCCGATCACAAAGAACGCCAAGGACACATGGTAAAAGCGTTCGAGTCCCACAGGGGCAAAGTACATTGGCGGGACATCAATCACCGCCAAACTGCAGCGTCCGTTCGCCAAAGCAGAATGAAGACACGTTGACCACTTTCATGCGCAGATAGGGCGGCTTCGTCAGCGTGTTCATTCCCGTTGCTGCTGCAATGTCCTGAAAGACATTGAAAGGTTATGTTGTGTCCCTTTTCATTGCTGCGATGATATATATCTGTCGAATTTCTTAGGCCAGTTGTTCATTGGGCCCGTGGCGCATTGGGCTTTGTACGCACTGCAGGGTTGTCTTGGAATCACTAAATACTGTCCATTGTTGCAGTAGTTCCTCATTAATGAAATCAAGTGCAGCACGCAGTGCTGCAGGTTCTGTACCCGTCGGGTGGTAACACATGAAGTGCTTAACTTGATTTCTGCAGATTTCGCCGGAATGATGACTGCAGCAGCAGAGCTGCTGAGTTTTGCCGAACCATCTGCGCAGACATGTTGGCGGAATCTATCAAAGTTGTAAATGTGTTCCAAAGTTGCTTCGGCTTCAGAGTTTGCAATTCATTCTTAGCATATATATAGACAATATCAGCTTAACAGTGCAAGCGTGTTATTATACCTGCGGGGTCAAAAGTTTACAGAATGCGACCTTCCACACAAAAGTGGAATGTCAGTCTAGTTCTAGCTTGCAGTCAATAGAAAAGTGCATGCAACTCCATGTTGTTCGCGCAAGCTTGCACACGTATATGACATTGAAAGTGCAGGCTGCGTGCCCAGGCTCGGGTAATATTCCGCTTTTTCTTAGATTGTGCGTCCCGTAAACTTCTAACCCTATCTGTATATGGATTACACACAGGTAATCAGTGACGCATAGCAGCCCAAAGAGAAATTGTCCGTGACAAGTCGAAGACGCTATAGATTAATGCTTATGTTCCTCAGATAGACCGGCGAAGTATAACAGATTGACATCCCGTTGCGAACTGCGTTAATGTCGGCTAAAGCAGAAGAACACTTCTCACGAGGCGGAGGCCGCACACAAGAAGGGTCAACGAAACCGAGCCACCGAGCTGTCAGCGGCCTCAGCTTCCTGCTTCTTTTTCTTCTGCGCTTATCTCAATCGGACCTCGAGATCGCGCGTGCGCGGCACACACGCAACCACCTCGCTCACTCCTTTCCTCGCGTGGGATGCCGCCGCTTCTGCTGCCCTGCAGCGACCCTCACAAGTCAATCGAGCGCTCGAGAGTCGTCCCCCTCTCCCAATAACGCGCTTGACGGGAGCGAGGACGTGCGGCACCGAAAGTGTGCGGCGCGTCACTCGGCGTGGCCCCGCTCCGACGACGGCGGCGGCAGGGGCGGCGAGACGGCGGCATTGACCTCCGCGCGGCTCGCGGGGTAGGGCGCCCCACTTGACCGCGAAGCCCGCTTCGCCGATGTCCGACGGCGTGCACGGTTAACAGGGAGAGGGTTAAAAGCAAGCTTGCACGGAGAAAGGCCGGCTTCGCTGCAAGCACGCGCCGCACGCGGCGCTGGCCACGTAGTGTACGACCTGCGCGACCAGTGAACGTCAAGGCCGGAGGCGGCGCACGTATGCTGCGCGAGGGCGTACGTGAGCGCTTTGCGTAACGCGTGCGACGCGCTAAGTCTGGCGGCTTTCTCTATCTGCCAGCTGCTGCACCTGCTTTCGTCTCCTCATCTCTTCATCGCTTCATCTTTTTTTTTTTTTGTAGGTGTCTGGGATTTTCAACTTTTCAGCGCTTTCACTCCAGGGAGCTTTCACTCCAGGGGCTTTCACTCCAGGGAGCGCCATAGCAGACCACTGCCGCCTACTTGCGGGGTCAAATGCCGGGGTGCAGGTTTTCAGCGGCATCATGGCGTGGACCGCAATCTCCTGGTTTTCGAGGAATATTGGAAACCATGTAATTTTGTAGAGACCGTTTTCCTGTGCTGCTTTCAGTTTTCCTATTATCTACTCTTTCATGTCATGCTTTTACTTTATCGACAGGCACTTCACTATAGGCACCAGCAGGCATACAAACTGGTGGTTTTGGCAAGTGGGACCCGAAGGAGCTCCGGTGTCGTTCTCAGAACGTCGAACGTGATGCCCAGTAGAGTGAACTCCCTGGAAATCGAAAATTGCCGGAGATCTCTAACAGATGCAGGGTTCCGAGTAAACGATCTTAATTGGATCACACAGATAACGCTAGAACGTTATCTAGTGAGGCGAGTCTAGCAGTGCTATTGGAGGAATTAGAGGGCAGTAAATGGGATATAATAGGGCTCAGTGAAGTTAGGAGTCCAAAAGAAGCATATACAGTGCTAAAAAGCGGGCACGTCCTGTGCTACCGGGGCTTAGCAGAGAGAAGGGAACTAGGAGTCGGATTCCTGATTAATAAGAATATAGCTGGTAACATACAGTAATTCTATAGCATTAACGAGAGGGTGGCAGGTCTTGTTGTGAAACTTAATAAGAGGTACAAAATGAAGGTTGTACAGGTCTAAGCCCCTACATCCAGTCATGATGACCAGGAAGTCGCGAGCTTCTATGAAGACGTGGAAACGGCGATAGGTAGAGTGAAAACTAAATACACCATTCTAATGGGCCACTTCAATGCCAAGGTAGGCAAGAAGCAGGCTGGAGACAAGGCAGTGGGGAAATATGGCATAGGCACTAGGAATAGCAGGGGAGAGTTATTAGTAGAGTTTGCGGAACAGAATAATATGCGGATAATTAATACTTTCTTCCGCAAGCGGGACAGCCGAAAGTGGACGTGGAGGAGCCCGAACGGCGAGACTAGAAATGAAATAGACTTCATACTCTGCGCTAACCCTGGTATCAAACAAGATGTGGACGTGCTCGGTAAAGTGCGCTGCTGTGACCACAGAATGGTAAGTACTCGAATTAGCCTAGACCTGAGGAGGGAACGGAAGAAACTGGTACATAAGAAGCCGATCAATGAGCTAACGGTAAGAGCGAAAATAGAGGAATTCCAGATCAAGCTACAGAACAGGTATTCCGCATTAACTCAGGAAGAGGGCCTTAGTGTTGAAGCAATGAACGACAATCTTGTGGGCATCATTAAGGAGCGTGCAATGGAAGTCGGTGGTAACTCCGTTAGGCAGGATACCAGTAAACTATCGCAGGAGACGAAAGATCTGATCAAGAAACGCGAATGTATGAAAGCCTCTAAACCTACAGCTAGAATAGAACTGGCAGAACTTTCGAAGTTGATCAACAAGCGTGAGACAGCTGACATAAGGAAGTATAATATGGATAGAATTGAACATGCTCTCAGGAATGGAGGAATACTAAAAACAGTGAAGAAGAAACTAGGAATTGGCAAGAACCAGATGTATGCGTTAAGAGACAAAGCCGGCAATATCATTACTAATATGGATGAGATAGTTCAAGTGGCTGAGGAGTTCTATAGAGATTTATACAGTACCAGTGGCACCCACGACGATAATGGAAGAGAAAATAGTCTAGAGGAATTCGAAATCCCACAGGTAACGCCGGAAGAAGTAAAGAAAGCCCTGTGAGATATGCAAAGGGGGAAGGCAGCTGGGGAGGATCAGATAACAGCAGATTTGTTGAAGGATGGTGAGCAGATTGTTCTAGAGAAACTGGCCACCCTGTATACGCAATGCCTCATGACCTCGACTGTACCGGAATCTTGGAAGAACGCTAACATAATCCTAATCCATAAGAAAGGGGACGCCAAAGACTTGAAAAATTATAGACCGATCAGCTTACTGTCCATTGCCTACAAACTATTTACTAAGGTAATCGCAAATAGAATCTGTAACACCTTAGACTTCTGTCAAGCAAAGGACCAGGCAGGATTCCGCAAAGGCTACTCAACCATAGACCATATTCACACTGTCAATCAGGTGATAGAGAAGTGTGCGGAATATAACCAACCCTTATATATAGCTTTCATTGATTACGAGAAAGCGTTTGATTCTGTCGAAATCTCAGCAGTCATGGAGGCATTGCGGAATCAGGGTGTAGACGAGCCGTATGTAAAAATACTGAAATATATCTATAGCGGCTCCACAGCCACCGCAGTCCTCCATAAAGAAAGCAACAAAATCCCAATAAAGAAAGGCGTCAGGCAGGGAGATACGATCTCTCCAATGCTATTCACAGCCTGTTTACAGGAGGTATTCAGAGCCCTGGATTGGGAAGAATTCGGGATAAAAGTTAATGGATAATACCTCAGTAACTTGCGATTCGCTGATGATATTGCCTTGCTTAGTAACTCAGGAGACCAATTGCAATGCATGCTTACTGACCTGCAGAGGCAAAGCGGAAGAGTGGGTCTAAAAATTAATCTACAGAAAACTAAAGTAATGTTTAACAGTCTCGGAAGAGAACAGCAATTTACAATAGGTAGCGAAGCACTGGAAGTGGTAAGGGAATACATCTACTTAGGGCAGGTAGTGACGGCGGATCCGGATCATGAGACGGAAATAATCAGAAGGATAATAATGGGCTGGGTTGCGTTTGGCAGGCATTCTCAGATCATGAGCAGCAGGTTGCCATTATCCCTCAAGAGAAAAGTCTATAATAGCTGTGTCTTACCAGTACTCACCTACGGGGCAGAAACCTGGAGGCTTACGAAAAGGGTTCTACTCAAATTGAGGACAACGCAACGAGCTATGGAAAGAAGGATGATAGGTGTTACGTTAAGGGATAAGAACAGAGCAGATTGGGTGAGGGAACAAACGCGAGTTAATGAAATCTTAGTTGAAATTAAGAAAAAAATGGGCATAGGCAGGACATGTAATGAGGAGGGAAGATAACCGATGGTCATTAAGGGTTACGGACTGGATTCCAAGGGAAGGGAAGCGTAGCAGGGGGCGGCAGAAAGTTAGGTGGGCGGATGAGATGAAGAAGTTTGCAGGGACGGCATGGCCACAATTAGTGCATGACCGGGGTTGTTGGAGAAGTATGGGAGAGGCCTTTGCCCTGCAGTGGGCGTAACCAGGCTGATGATGATGATTTCTGTCACATGCAAATGAATGCTTTAAATCTTGTGCGAGCTCGTGTCCACTCAAACCAGCGCACCTAATTAACAGCATCAGCAACATCGCCGCGAAAGAAGGAACAGGCCAAACTTGAGTGCAGTACTTGCCGGGACCAGATAGCCGTATAGTTCGATACCGAGAGTTCCCGACAACCTTTATCACGCGGAACGCTGTTTCTTCGTTTTTATTATCGTTGCTAATTTGGGCGCAATTTCCTGTTTGCGTCAAGGAGAAGGTTATTGCCCCTATATCAATACAGCTGAATGCAGTCAATAATTATTTAACCTTACCGTACGCCGTGGTAACCCAGTGGCTATACCGCTGTGCGGCTGAGCTGAAGGTCGCGGGTGTGAGCCGACCCACAGCGGCCCCGCTTCAGTGGTGACGAAATGCAAAAAAGCTCGCGTATTTAAATCGAGGTGCACGTTAAAGAACCCTAGGTGGCCAAAATTAATCCGAAGTGCCCCGCTACGGCGCGCCTCATACTTATATGGGGCTTTTCGCACGTAATACCTCACAATTTAATCAATTACTTACCCTTACAAGTTACCCTTACACTCATCCTTACAAATGATTACCGAATTCGTTTCCTTGTCAAGCTTTCTGAAATAAGAACGCTGACGATAATTAGGCCCTGAAGAGGGCGATTTAATGCACTCGCCTACACAACTGACCTGACTTTACAAAGGTGCTGTAGATCGACTTCTAGCCAAATGGACGACCTTCCAGGTTAAGAGTGCACGCCTAGCAGTGCCAGTGCATGTCGAGACATGACGAAGTGTAGAGCTCAAGTACCGGGAGGTCACTTCGGCCGAAATGGAAGCGTGACACATGGGCACAACGTATAAAAAACAGCTACGGGCTCCCCTACTGCCAATAAACACTTGCTTTCGGAGTACAAGCTTGGAGAAAGATACCATTCGAAAAGCAGGACAAGCATAATCATTGAAAGAGAGAGAAAGAGAGAGAGAAAGAGACATAGTATGGATAGGAGAAACAAGCTCAGAGAGGTCAGTGATAACGAATAAATAAAGTAGCCAGAGAAAAACAGTGATAGGAAAGATGACCAGAACGAAGTTCGAGGAAATGCGGCATCTAAAAGGGTACGCAACTTGTAAGCTTTCCTAACACAAAGTGACGGTCTTGGAACGCCGTGCCAGGTGTAGAAGACAAGCAAAAACTAAATAAAAAAAGGCTGCCTGAATGAAGAACCACACAGAAAAAGAAAAAAAGACAAGCTCCACTATAGCTGCTCGCGGCAAAACTAGCCCGGTGATAATTCCATTAGAATGGGAAGAAACGGACGAGAGATTCACAGAATGTTTATACGTGATAGGAGAGAAGGTGACCGACAAGAGTCAACTCTAAGAACGTACACCGATAATGAAGTAGAAATTCAGAAAGCTTAAAATAAAGTAAGGCGAAGATCTAGTAAAAGAAATATCTCTGTGCTCCGCTAACGTCAGAAAAACTTATAAAACGGGGACGCTATGTAATACTTAAGACGATAAGATGCCCTCTCGAAAGTCTCCTGAGGGCACGCACTTACCGCACTTACAAGAATGAAGAAAATGCAAAGTGGTTGTTGCGTGAGTTTTGCCCCTGCCCCCTTTTTTTGTATTTGTGTGCGTGTTTGGAGGAAGATGGGGAGGGGGGGGTGAGGTGGATTAGAGGGGAGTGAGGAAGCTCTCAGGAAACGGAAGATAGACGCAAACGCAGCGATTATGTCAGGGCTCGTCTGTGAGCGCCTCATCGCGGCCCTCGTGCATCAGTGTCTGTGGATGCGTCTGTGGAGGAACGTTTCCGCACTCTAAAATGGACGTCGAGCCGGAACATTCCTGCCCTTAATCCTGACACTTACGTTTCCGTTCCTTGCAGCACCGTGGGGTCCTGTGTTGAAACCATCGAAAACGAGGGAGTGCATTAAAAACCCCCTACCTGGAACTAAACGCCCCGGCAGTGTCGGCGGGCGGTTTCATTCCCTTCAGATAGGTCGTATATTTATCAGCAGGTCACGCTGACCTCTTTAAATTATGGAAGTGGCCACCGCCATGTGGATTAAGGCGGCTTAGTGCCCGTCTGCGTGATGGAGAGATGCCTCTAGGAGGAATGCGAAAAGTCACCCTACGTAAGGAATTAACGTGGAGTACTATACGATCGCGACCGCAAGCAAGTGTGGTAAACCGCTATGCTATGCGAGTGCAATGATGCGGGACGTTGAGAATATCGAGAGCCAGGCGAGGAGGAAGAGGAGAACGGCGCTAGCCAGGGGCGTATCTAGCCTTTTTAAGGCGTGCCGGCAATAGGCGTGCCCGAGCGTCTCGTTTAAATGTGTGGAGATATAAGCGTGCACGCTACCGCGTTAAACGCAGCGTTTATAGACAACACTTCAAATACAGATCAATGATATTATACGGATAAGAAACAGAATTCCACTCCGCAAGCCGAATTCCAAGTTTCAATTCCAAGGACGAACTACATCAAGTTCGTCCTGACTCATCTCTCGCAAATACATGCGCGTACTCCGTGGGAAAATACAACTTCATAGAGGCGCACCACATCGCAGTCAAATTTCCTCAGGGTGTTTTGGAATGAAGCATGAGATCAGGACAATACATTGTGTTACAGCAGGATATTTTATGTATAAAATTCTTTGCAGGCTTAACAAAATATGGGAACAAAGGCAGACGTCTTACATGCTAAATATAAAACGCCTTGCAGCGCAATGATTTGCAAATCAAGGTTACGAGACTGCCTCGTTTCACCCATCTAAGCGGAACCACTAGCCCCAAAAGCTGGTGAACTGAACTCGCAACGGTTTCAAGAGTCGAACGATTTGGTTATCTTGAGTATTCGTATTTAGTACATTTGAGCGTACTTGTTTCTTATCGATGTAACGTTGCATGCCACTCTACTTGAACATAGGAATTGTTACGCAATAACATTTGATTAAATAAAGGTATTTTGCGAGTGGCATTCCTTTTTCGGTTTCTGCCTTTCCTTTCGTGCAGGGATTTGGTTAAAGCGGTCTGCCTACCTTAGACCCCAAGCGAGGGCGGGGGGGGGGGGGGGGGGTAAAATTTATTGTAGAACCAGCACTTTATGATGGCACGATTAAAACAATTTCAGTAAGGGCACGGGCATACAAAATAAGAAAAAGATATAGTCACACCAGTAGCTCTTCCTTAATTATGATGTTGATAAGTTGTTCAACGATTACATGAGCTCCGTTATGGGGCCAAATTAAAAGACATACATTGACTTAAGGTGCGTATCGGGGCCATCTGGACATGCGCAGATCTGTATGCACATCAACGAGTAGTCTTAAAAAAAAAAAGAAAAAGCGGAACGAAGCGCAGGAGACGTGTGCGCGCCTAAGCGGCTTCGTTATAGAAAGGACAATATTACAGTGTAGGGACAAATATACAAACGCATCCAGAAAAGAGAAGGAAAGTAATCAACGCCCAAGATCCGCGTTCTTCTCGTCTCCCGCGGCTCCGGGCTCAATAATGGAAGAATTAGAGACCTTGCGTGCGAGAGACAGATAAGCAAAGAGGGCTTTGGTTGGTGCGAAGTATGCGGCCCTCTATAGGTCGGCGACGAATCCAGGGTCAGGAGATTGCATCTTCTCGTGACTCGTCTACTTCGATACGCGCAGTTTGTGGTGTAAGAAAGAAAAAAAGAAAGGAGAGAGGGGGAACCGAAAGGAAGAGCCGTGGGAATGCGATAAAGCTGGTATTATCTCGGTTGAAGTACGCGGCAGCGTTTGTTGCAGGTGCAGACAGAGGGAGGGCAGAAGGGTCGCTGAGACGCAAAGCCGCTGCCGTGCAGACAAAACGAAGAGAAAACAACAACAACGAAGAAGACCGATGGGAGGCGGCGGGGCCACAGGAGGAGGTTGGGGAAGGCCATTACGGCCTACCAGACCGGGCAGCCGAACGAAACAGTCTATGACGCGGACCCTGTGCGACTGCTGTGCATACACACATGTCTACGCTAACGCAGGCACATTCAGATGAGTAGGCGGGCTATGCCCGAAAGCGTCCAGTTTCGGAGCAAAAAGAAGGAGAGAGAAATGTCGCAGTAGGGAGGGCCGAGAAGGTCAAGACAGTTGCCGGCGCGCCATCTCCGAGAAAATAGATAAAGAAGTGAGGGAGAAACAGTCGGTGTCGCCGCCTTGCCCAGCAGCGCCGGCGGGCAGCCAGGTGGGCATGCTGTCTGGGGCAACCCAAATTGGCCAGTCGCCCCCGGCGGCGGCCAGGAGAAGTGCGTCTTCACCGGGGCGCCGCTTTCCTCGGCGGCGGCGAGCAGTTACCGCATGCCGTCGAACGTAGCGTCCGCACGCACGTTCCCGCTCTCTTTTCCCGTTCCTCTCTCCTCTCCTCTTCGGCCGCAGTGAGCGCCTCTCTCTCACTGGACTTGACCTGGATTCCTCGCTCCGCTGTTCGGCCGAGAGTGCGCGCGTAACTTCTTCCCAAATCGAACGACGACGATGACGCCACGACGACCGGGAGAGGGGGATTGGAAGGAGAGGAGGGCCGCAAGTGCAACGCGCGCTCTAGAGACGGCGATGCGTCTGGCCGTACAGTTACGCGCCTGCTTCGCGCTCTCCGCGCGGGCCGTCTTTTCGCTCCGACTCGATTCGGTGCGCGCGGAAGCCGAACAGCCGTCCAGACCGGTCGGCTGCGCCGTCCTTTTTCCCTGCGCTTCTCCTGCTTCGCGTTTAACGCAGCGAGTTTCGGCTTCCGTAGGAATGCGCGGCCACGTTTCACTGAGCAGTTAGCGCCGCGTTAGTAGCAGTAACACGCGACCAGGGATGTCTAATGCGCGCGAGACGTATGCCAGGTTTGGGACTGAAACACCAAGAGTGACAGAGCTTGTGCATTGACAAGTACTAATATATATATATATATATATATATGTATGTATGTATGTATGTATCGTTTATAATCAACAAGTGAGCAATAAAGCTTCGGCTGGCGCTAGTTGGTATGGCATCGTTCTGCTTGCTGCGCTGTACTGTTTATACGAAAGACAAAAGGACAGGCACACATGCGTGCCTGTATCTTTTCTGTCCTTTGTATAAACACTATACCGCAGCAAGCAGAACGATGTGCAGCAAATTGCAACGACCGTTTATCAATGTATTCGATTTTCCTGAAATTATGGACAAATGGTCGATGAGTACCTTATGCTCTATGAGAACATGCTACTCAGTCTGATTACTGAGAGAATCTGCTGTATGCAAGGTTGGTTTTGGTCAGATTTCACTCATCGTATTTTTTATTTAGTTTTCGTGGTGGTCGCTGAATATTTACTGTACCTAGAACTTTAGCGGTAAAGCCGTATACCTTAGCACTTAGAATGAGTCATTAGAAGTTTCTGTAAGCGAATACGACATACCCGTGGAGTTATCGGGGGGTAAATAATGACTACAAATTAGGAGCTTTCGAATAGCAAATTTCCGTATCGAATACAAATATTAGAGAACAATGAGCTGCGAATATCGAACCGAACATCGAACACTTTTTCTTTCATTTACCCCAAAAATGAAATATGTAGTTCGCGCGTAGCTCGTTTGGTAAAAAAATAGGCTTATATACGTAAATCTGACGTGTACCTTGTGCAGGTCGCAAAATGCGAGTCCGGACAACCGAGGAGCTTGTAAATGAGTAGCAGCGGTTCGCAGTAATCTGGAGAACCACAAAAATGGTAGCGATGAAACAACGGAATCGCATCACCAGACGCAGTGTAGTGCTGCGTTCGCCGAAGCTCGAGAGGACTGTGATACTACACCACACGATTGTATTAAAGAGATGGAAACTTAGTGAGACTTGCCAAAGAATAAATTGAAACAACAGATTCGCATGTAGGCTGCACAGAAACGAGGCATTCCTATTGAATTATTGAGCAGACGTCATCTGTCCCGTGTGTTCGGTGGGAAACTGCTGTGGCGGCGCTGCAACCACGGCTCTCCTGCCCTGCGGAATAATTTGGAACGGTCCTAACTTCCAATCGTTCTTTCTCCCTAGCGGCTCTAATATTCGAAAAAAAAAGAATATTCGACAATATCGAAAACAATACGAATCGAATAGCAATGGCTACTCGCTCCTTATTCGAAATTTCGAATTTTTGCACACCACTACCACATATGCCATATTGTCACATAGAAAGTTCGTGTAAACCAAGCACACACAGTGGGTCAAAGCGAATGAATAAGAAATCATGATTTCTTGATTGCTAAAATGTGACCGCTGTGACGCCTTTGCGATGAGGCACCGCTGGCCAATAAAATCACTTGCAAAGTTGCAAATTTACCAAGCAGATGCCTCTCCTCCGTCATCGCATGCGCGTGCTTTGGTGCATTGCACACTAGTATTGCGGTGAAGAATGCACAGAAGAAAAAAAATGACTTGTACAAGTTCGGATATTTAGATATATCATCTGTGGCATTGAGTGGAAGAGCTTAAGCTGAAGTAGAGAGCACAATTACAATTTCAGCGAATGAGTAAGAAATCATTCGTATCGTTCACACAAGGGACAGCGTGATTGTTTAGGCAGGCGACAGGACAAGCGCTAGGTTGCCCAGTTATGATGTTTAGTTGGATACATAGGTCTGAATCCCTGCAATAGGAGGGAAATGCTTATACAGTTAGCATCAGCGCCGTTCTAAAGCCGGCCAGTCCAGCTGCGTTCTCCATTATATTCTGCTGCTGAGTAAAAATGGGCACAGAAGGGACACGCGGGCGCAATATACAGTGCGCATTACTTTGAGCACCGTGTTGTTGCTAGATGTTATGCGCTGGATGACTGATGGCGGGTCCTCACATTTGTTTGTCTTGCTCTGTTTTATCTGGCTTAAGTTTACAGAACAGTATGTTATTTTGCCGCACTGGCTGCCATTTCGTGCTCTCAAAGGATTCTTTGAGAATATTCAGTGGGCTCGAACACGTTATGCGCAATTTATTACGTGCGATGACTTAAAACAAATATTTCTTTTCAATATAACGTGACAGATATTGCATATTTAACTGGACGTTTGCATTTTAGAATCCCATCTGTTTTCCTTCTATGTGCTTGTACGTAACTTGTGCTGATTTTTAATTTGCCTCATTCGGTGACCGACATGGATGTTTTAAAGGTGCTAGGAAATACGATGGTATGCAGGGCACCTTTGGACAGTGAGAGTGCCACGCAAACGCGACTCCGTTTAGGCCATTCCAATCCTAAACATCGGGAGGTGTTCAGCCCCGGGCACCAACATCAATAACCGTTGGACAAATAAAGTTTATTCCTATACTATCCTTCAGCGCCGCATGTAAACGGGAGCGAGTTCCTGCTCTTAGCCAAGGGAGAAGGGCCGTACCTGCGGAGAACATCGCCTAACCTTAATAGCTGCGTCAGCAAGGCCTACTATGCCGAACGGTGGAGCGGAAGGCACTCTGCTTCATTACTAACCTTCTTGTTTGATGCCGCCTGAGCAACTCCCGTCGCCAAGCAAAGTCCCTTTCTGTGGACTGTTTCCAAGCGCTCGAATAGACTCGGTGATGGTGATACCAACGGCAGCTGGTAGAAAATGCGACTTTTTATCAGTGTAGCGTTCAGTTTAAACATGAACATAGGATTGTTTTCCCTACGTACACCTGCCATGCGACGAAGCGCGTTGACTCTTTACACTGATGCAGCTACAACACTTTTAACCGCGCGTCGTCAAAGTAGCTTGCAGTGGATGGTGACACCCACGAATCGAACACTACTTGTACGAAAAATTGGGTAGCCTCTAACATTCAGCGTCAGGTGTGTTGGCTTCTGCCTCACTTCCGGGAAAAGCAGGAAGGCAGGTTTTGCCGCTGATAAAGAATGGCCAAGCGTCGATAAGTGGCGTTCGACGATAGAGATTGCGCCTAGGGCTATTCGAGCAAAACGTTTCTGTTGATACCCCTAGATCCAAATGCAGATATCATCTGCGTACATGTACATTTTAACTGCCGTCCAACCTACCTTCAGTGCGTCTGGAAGTCTGGCCATGGCAACGTTAAAAATCAAGGGACACAGGACACTTCCTTGTGGGACGCCGAGAGAAATGCATGGCTTTTCACTCATTCTATTTCCGAGCTTAACCTGGACACGCCGATCTCTAAGAAATTCATGAACGAATCGAAAAACATGTCCCCAGACACCCATGGCTTGGAGTCCGTAGATGATGCATGTATGAAGCACATAGTAGTATGCTTTGGCAACGTTTATAAATATGGCAAGTGTCGAAAGGCCATCGGCGCGATGGTGCTCGATATAGCTGAGTAGGTCCAAGACACTGTATGAATCCAACCGTGGACGAAATCTGGTCATACACGACGGCAGTCTACTTTCTTGCTCAAGGTACCAAGTTAACCTCGTACATACCAGTCTTTCCATCAATTTTGATACGCATGATGTTAGCGATACTTGCCAATATGAGGCAAGGTCGCAGGGTCCTTTCCAGATTTGAGCACTGGCACCACCCATGCTGTCTTCCACGCTTCTGGGATCTCTACTGTGCTATAAACGCGATAAAATATGCCCAGAAGGGCTCGTCTTCACTTGTATCGCAGATTTGTCAGCATCTGCTGATTGCTGATCAAATCGGGACCCACAGCACAGCGTCTTCTTAATTTTCTTAGCGCCAAATGCAACCCACGAAAGGCGAATTGCGTATCCATCGTATGGAATGATTGAGATGACAGAGGGTTCACCACTCCTGCTGACCTGCATCTGCAAAATCTTCTGCAAGGGTTTGCAAATCTTCTCCTCGCTTTAAAGCAAGTGCTTCGAATGGCCTATGTGGGCCAATGTTTACGGATAGGCTATTGGTTACTCCCCTTATCCTTGTCACGGGAGTAAACGCCGATGAGCTCTCACAAAAAGCAGCCCATTGAAGTCGTCTTAACTTGTCTGTGTTATGACGGATGACGGCGTTTATCCTATTATATTCAATTTTTGCAGAGGGATTTTCTTTTTTGTCATTAGTTTCCGCTCTGCTCTCCTACGCGCTGCGCAGAGGTTCTTTAGCTTCAAGTCAGAAGTATACAGAAATGAACTGGCAGTTTAAACACTATAGTAGCCACTCTCTTTCTCTGCAACATATCTGCGAACAGATCAACAGGAGATTCATTCAACGCTTCTCTGTATGTGTCCCCATGGTGTCACAGTACAGTATTGTCGGACAGCAATCTGAAATCCGGTGATGTTGGTGAAGATAGGTAAATGGTAGCTGCCCATCCAGTCTGGAGCCATTGTCGATGATACTAAAATGTATATAGAGTGTAGCACGAGTTATATGGCACTCCATAAATATGTAAATTTATGTATATGTAAACGAATATAAACGTCCTTTAGAAACGCCTCTTTGGAGACCTTCCTTCGTGGACTTATATACACCGACACCACACTGAGTTTTCCTCTTTCTAGGCACACTTGCACAGCTTCGACTTTTAAGGATGTAGAACAAAGGTCTTGCACCGGTAAGGCAACGTGAGATATTTCTCGCCTATGTATATCATTGCACCTCTAATTGAAAATGACGGTATACTCGGATTGCCGTGTCCGATGTACCCTGGGATCATCTTTCCATTTGGGAGACCGGCCTCCGAGAGGGCTAGAATTGGTATAGGGATGTCTCGAAGGAAAAGGCTAAGTTCGTACAGACGCTGCAGAATACCGGCGCAGTTCCATTGCATTATTAAGGGCACTTATGAACGGCGGCATGGACCTTGTGGGCGAGGAACTGCCGTTATGCTACTAAGTGTATGTGGAAGTAGAGCGGAGTGTTATTGACTCAAGAGCCAGCACTGCACAGCTCTACACAGATGTCGCTGGCTGGCTCCTGAGCGCCTCGAAGGCCACCATTCCCACTCTTTACACAAGGGTGACGCCGACTGTACAAAGACTGTGTCCGGCGCAGACTATTGACAGGCATACAAAGAACCTCCCTTCAAGGAGACCACAACCGCAGCTTTCTTCGGAAGCAGTGGCAACAGTCAAGACGAAAGTCGCTATTAGTTGGCTGTTACGGGAGCCTACTATTTGCTGCAAAGAGCCAACGCTAACAACTTTCGTGGAACAGCGTCGATCCGGTTTCACGTGGAATTGCCTCTTCATCGCATCGAGGGTGGGTCGAAGGTTGGACACCAGAGGCGGAGTCTGGCAGGGAGGTCCGACACCATGGGTGGGATTTTGCGGACTGTGCGACAACCAAATTGGCCGGTAGAAGGACATAAATTTTACTCGTCGAGCGAAAGAAGGAAATCAACTGTTCAAATAGAGGAGCTTGTGTGTTGTGTGGGTGTGCTCGGACAGGTAAATATTTTGACATGTAGTGCGCTCTAAGAATCATGGAGACCTCCTTGTGAGCCATTATCATGTAAATTTGTACATAAAACTTGTGTTTCTCATCGCTAGGACGTCACCCTGGACCTCTCTTCCTCCCGGCAGCTGGCACGGCACCATCCGTGGAACTTTCGCGGCTGCTCGGACCCAGCTTCACAATAGTAATCTATGAGGCCCGGAGGCATATGTGAATATCTTGGGAAATGTATACTAAGATTGTACAGCTACCTTGCTCCTCCAGAAGATAAGTAGAAAATTACCTATCAAGAAATGAGTCAAGCAGGGAGACACAATCTCTGCAGTGCTATTCACTGCGTGCTTAGAATAAGTATTTCAACTATTAGACTGGGAAGGCGTAGGAGCGAGGATCAACGGCGAATATCTCAACAATGTTCGGGCTGCAGGTGACATTGTCCGGTTCAGCAACACTGGGAATGCAACAAATGATTGAAGACCTTAACATATAAAGTGTAAGAGTAGGGTTGAATGAAAAATTATACAACGTCCGCCCCAAATGGTCACTAATATCCATCAAGTCGAGCAAGCGAGGAAACGAAACACCAAAATAGTGACAGAAGGAAAGAAAGGAAAGATGGGGTGTCAATCATGCTGAACCTGGTTTGCTACTCTATACTAAGAAAGGAAGAAGAAGGAAGAACAGGAAGTATGAAAAGGGTACGAAATAATGCGCGCGCACACATAACAGCGTTGACCGCGAAAACAAATGCGGCCGCAAAGCCCAGTCGGCCTTAATAAGTGCCCTGGTGACTTCTTGGGTGCATGAATATGTAATCTATGGTCTCACTACCTTCATTCAGTAAACGCTCTGCCGTTTGGGTGGCCAAAAGTAGCACACAAAGTTTGTATTTCATCATCAAAAGAAGGGCGGTAGATGAGGAGGTGTAGCATGGTCTCATCGCAATCACAAGAGTTAAGAGAAAACAGTAGAGTACAAGCGACACCAAGACACAAACGAAACAACGCTTTTACGTCGCATTCAAGTATACCGGGTGGTAGTCAAAGTCGCAATGCAATTGCTGAGGGAGTGCAATCGCGAGTTGGCACATTCCGCTGAATTACAATGATCGAATGCCAAACACCTAACGTAATACAAACAATTGCAAGCTAATAGTTTTCGTGGAAAATGACCAGCATATAATACAGTATAGTGAACGATAGGTTAGCAGTCAAAAAACGTTGATAACCTACTTGCAACATGAATCCCACAAGGTAAGCCAAACTATAACTAATTTACATTACACGAGGAGAAAGAAGGTAGAGTCGTTATTTGAAGTTTAACTCGCAATTCTGGAAGAGCTTTATTTCTGTGGTAACGTGTGTTAGAAATCACGGAGCCACAGTGCTCAATTCATCTGTTAATACGGCCATTATAATTCTAAGACTAGGAGAAGTGAAAAATAAAACCATGCTTCTTACTCCAACTCCAACATTTCATTTTTTTTAAAATTTAGTTCTTAACCACGGTGCCACATAAGGGTTCCTTCCGTGACAGTATGCCGTCGCAACGCGAACTTAAATCGTAAGAGACAAAATCATCGCGGCGTTTCTCTTGCGCCAGGCGGGTATAGTTCGCAAGTACCCGTATCTTTTCTTTAGCCCTCTTTCGACCAGTGCAGTAAGACAAAGTCTCAGAAAAAGAGAGGTCTGGAGGCGGTGACGAACGTGCACGTCAATACTGCTGGTGTAACCTCCCCTTGTGCTGTAATCGTCGCTCCATCGGCGACATCCTGCTCACGTTTCGCGAACGCGATACCTCCCTATGCGCGCCGGCGCAACAACGACCGAAAACAGCCCGAGAACTGCCCTTCCTGGGCCCCCGCTTTGTTTGGCCCTCGTCTGCGCATCCTTTCCCTTCCCGCTCGGAGACGACGTTCGACAATGACTTACAGTATACACGCATTGAAGGAGGCATCAGCCGGACAACGGCGTTGCAGAAAACAAAGGGAGCCGAGCCGGAGGCCGATGACATGCAAGGAGAGGGAGAGAGAGAGAGTAGGGAGAGAGACCATCCAACCCACCTTCATCCCGCTCCTCCCGATGGCGTAATGATGGCAGCGGCGCGGCAGCTTCGCTCCAGATACGACCAGACACGCGCCAGCCGGTGCTCCGCGCTTCCATGCTGCCGCGCCTGGTCAGGAAGGAACCAGCCGAGGAAACGCTATAGCTTCTAGGGAGGAAGGCGGGTTTTGCCGCGCGCGCGAAGCGCCAGCGCCGGTCGTATACCGCGAAGCCTCGCCGGGACGCCTCGACGACAACGAAACGGACGGAAGGCGAGCACTTGACGGGTGTCGAGGGCGCTCGCGCGCAAGCGCTGCAGGGGCAGCCGTAAGCGTTGCACGAGAGCTCGGTTGCTCCTTACGTCAACTTAACTTTTTTTTTTTTTTGCCCCTCGGATCCTGGTTCTCGTGCGTCACGCCTGTTATTCGCACCAGCGCCGGCGTCGCCGAGCGCATTAACGTGCAGGCGCTGACCGGTCGCGCGCTGTTAAGGTTTCCCCCTATTTCTACGGGACGCCGTGTACGGGTGCAGTTCGCAGCTTTTCCGGTGTAGTTTTCCTTTTTTTTCTCTCCTCCTGCTGCGCTTGGATCTGTGACCAAAGGGGGCGATGCACGTTGCATGCGTGCTGACACGAAGCGAGTGCCTAGGCGTTCGTGCTGCGCGGTTTAAGCGAGACGCGAATCCCAACGACGCCGACGGAAGCACGTGGCCGTAGCCGCGTGGTGGCCTGGCCAGGAAGCCCGGCCTGCGGGCACAAAGTCATGGCTACGCAATTCATGGCAAGGATTCGGGAGGCTAGACTGCGCTGTTGACAGCACGGTGACAAAAAGTGTTTTTCTTTCTTTTTCTTCTTTTTTTTTAAATTGTTGCAGCCGTGGAGCACTTACTACCACGACTTCGTCGTGGAAATCAGTAGCTGAGCGTGTAGCTCAAGCGATGGTGTATATACCTTCAGTGTCCCGCGACTCTCGCCGACCCCGAAAAAAAAAATGGCTTTACTGGCAAAAGATGTTACCAAGCTCTTTATATCAAGATCAACTACGGGCTATCCAGAGGGTCCACGATGGCGCCATAAGGCTCGGCCTGGCGGTGCCGCCATGGACGCGGCCCGCCTCGGTCTGAAAAGACCGGGCTTCAGGACTCTAATAAAGTTTTGTGAATGAATGAATGAATGAGATCTGTCCAGCATAAGTGCGACTGTGAGCGTGTATATAAACGTTAAGGCCGTAAAAATATTATTGATTATAGAAGAAATTCTCGGCAAATAAACTGCAATAAAGCATAAGCGAAGACAAGCGTGTCATCCACTAGGTTGCAACGATAAGCAGACAATGAAAGCGTTCATTAGCAGGACTCATCTGTGGCGCCGTTGGTACCTGTTCATTCTGAAAGAATTCGCGCGAGAACACGCTTTCATTGAGCTATTATGTTATTATGCAATGTCATTGGGTGAGCTGCTATAACGCTAGCCCAAATCAGAATATTTTCAATGCTGCCTGTTTTATGTCATTTTACACCAACCGAAAGTAGGAAACTTTACACTACTGTCTGTGCTAGTGAGTGAGTGAGTGAGTGAGTGAGTGAGTGAGTGAGTGAGTGAGTGAGTGAGTGAGTGAGTGAGTGAGTGAGTGAGTGAGTGAGTGAGTGAGTGAGTGAGCTAGCGTGTGTGTGTTAGCCGTACAAAGTTGGTGTCTGTAAACGCATAGGCTATTCCTCTTAACTGACAAACATCCCTCGAAGCTTTTGCACCGCTTGGTGTCCTTATGTACAGGCACCGACAAGAGCGGTATACTCTACGCAGCGGGAGCCGGCGCAACGGCAAACTGCATCGGAACGCCATCTACAGGCAGTATCTGGGATCGAGACAGCCAATGGGTGCCCTTTATTATCTGCAAGCATGTCGCTTGACTCGTGTAAATGTTTCGTGCTTCAGCTCGCCAAAATGCCGAGCGACGCCGCTGCAGTAGCAATCTGCGTCGAGTATACCACTTTTGTCGGCGCCTGTATATTATCCTTTCCACCTACTACCAGGAGTGGTATGCCAGGCTGGAGCATCAAAAACGCCATCTCTCCCTTGCGAGCAGATGGAATTTATTAAATGTTTTTATTTATTTATTTATTTATTTATTTATTTATTTATTTATTTATTTACAGATACTGCTGTCTCAATACATGAGACATAGCAGGAGTGGATACACCAGCCACTAGATCAAAACAACTTGCAATGAATTTGAAACATAATTACAAAATGTGGTTAGACAATGCTTTCAAAAACTCCTCATTAGGCTTTTCCCGCAAGGAACTAGCTAGGTTGTTTCAAATTTCAACACTGCTTGGAAAAAACGAATACTTAAAACAATTTACAAAAGACTGGAAAGGAACAATATTAAGTGGGTGGGAACGGCGAGTGGCACGCCCAGTGGGATGACTGAGGGAAATCGGGGCATAAGTGCAACTTTGGCCGTGTACAATCTTATGTAGCAAAGCGATACGTTCAAGTGTCCGTCGATGAGCCAAGGCTTCTATTGATAATGCGCATGCGTGAGATGAGGGAGAAAAGTTGCGGTCATATTGGCGAAAAATGAACCGTATTGCTTTCTTTTGTATGGCTTCAAGCTAACTAATGTCAAGTGCAGTGTATGGTGCCCATACCACTGAGGCGTACTCTGGCAATGGTCTGACGAGGGATTTATAAGCAGTTGAGTTGCAATCCTTAGTAGAGCCGGGTTTTGGCGTTTTATGGGCGAAAACCACGATCGGATCAGGAGGCACAACAAATTTCTTGCCATCAATGAATGTTAGGCTGCAGTAGATTTACAGAAAAGCAAGCTCACGTGATTTTCGTCTCTTCGTTTGGCGGCTGATCAGAAAATGGTGAGAAAAATGGCAGACGAAAGTGGCACCGTGGTTTAGCGCGAGAACGTCGCCAGCCCGATCGAACACAGCTTTTCTCCCCTCTTGTATTTGGTTATGTTGGACTAACGTGACGTCATCACGTTCTTTCCTGTTGCGCCGATACGATCGCATACTGCTCTCCATAACACGTGCTACGAGATCGCATGAGTGAGCCAAAAAGGTTAAAAGAACAGCAGTATGCATCAGGATCACGAAAGCGTATACATACACGCAACAACATTTTGCTAGACATACTGCGACCTACATGTTGCACTGAACAGTCTCTTTTTGTTGAACGCTACACAATGAAGTGGATGACCACACGGAACATGCAGCGAGTGATTTATGTAGCGAGTGATTTACTGTGTGTTGTTCAGTAACTGCTTGCATTTGTACATCGCGAGTGACCTATGTTATGTATCGCTGTATTTTGTACTTAGATTTTTTCAATTTCACTTTGTATGCACCCTGCTAAGGTCCTGGAAACAGGACTGCAGTATAAATAAATAAATAAATAAATAAATAAATAAATAAATAAATAAATAACACATATGTCTCACGTATTTTCGACATTAAGGCTCACGGCGTCGGTGCCATATGTGTAATGCGGCGTGTTGACCGTGGCACTTTATTTCCGGCAGAAATGCGTCCTACGTTGTAAACGTGTGCCCACCACGTAAATGTGCAGAGCACTGGGCGGGTGTCACGCATGATTCCTGTCTTCATTACGCCAGTGTGAGGAAAATGAACACTGAATGTAAATTTAAAAGGAAGAACGATGACCGACCGCCACTTGTCCCGGACGAGAAGCCGTGGACACAGTCCAGTCACTCACGTGTTGTCCGCCAAATTAAGTTGCGCATTTCTATATCGTGTTGAGGTGATAAAAAGAAGGGCACGTCACATAGTCCTGGAACAAGCTAAGTAAGTAGTGAACAGCGCGCCTAAAATAAAGTACCTATAAAAAATTAACGCAGATCCCAAGCACTGTGGGAACCAATGTTATGCGAAACATTTTTGCATGTAGCTACCTATGCAGCATCCCTTCGGATTCAGCAAAGTGTAACCAGATGGACGAACATGTTTGTGTGAGGCGAGAAATTGTCACTGTAACGCGCAAGGCGACACCGATAGTATTGCAGCGATGGCACAGCTATTGATTCATTGTGAATTCAATTATGGGGATTTACGTGCCAAAACTACGATCTGATTATGAGGCGAACCGTAGGGGGGACTCCGGATTAATGTTGATCACCTGGGGTTCTTTAACGTGCACCTAAATCTAAGCACAAGGGTGTTCTTGCATTTCGTCCCCATCGAAATGCGACCGCCGAAGTCGAAATTTGATCCCGCGACCTAGTGCTTAGCAGCGCAACACTATTGATTTATTATACTCTGGTGAAGAAATATTAAGGTGTTGTGCTCAACAGGTCACGATTATTAATGACACGCAACCTATACGTTGAAGGAGCGCACAGTTCACAAGCTGTGAAATACAAACACCAAATCAGCTGGGCACACTGTGTGAGACGTCGAGCAATGTCATGAGGGCAAAGGCCATGAATGATGCTGGTTAAGTGAAGAATGGTGATCATAGGCGTTTGCAAAGAGAAGTATAGCACATATCTGAATACATTTGAGCGTTCTACACTGTGCCCCACTGGCGCATAACCATTCTGTAGGATTAGCCAAGAACTGGCACATAAATCACCGCGAGAAGTTTGGTGGAATGTGGTCACACTGCTTCTTCGTTCGAGTTCCCGCCGCGTGCGCCGAGGGCGTATCGGCTCGTTATTAAGACCTAAGAATAGCGCCGCAGTCTCAGGACCTGACATTACGCTGCGTTATTAGGCTGATGAATCGCTGCAGTCTAACTACGGCCCAGCTCAACGGGAGCTCAGTGGGAAGCCCCTGCAAGTCTTATTTTATATATTATGTGGTTGGACTGCTACTCAGACCAGAAAAAAAGAAATACATGTATAAAAAAGGGTGATCAAGGCCGGATTGCTGCGGGAGGCAGCCAACAGTCGCGGTAATTTCTCGCGCGAGAGGTCATCGCGTGTCGGGACAACCTGGAAGCGGCGCGGTTGATCATCCATTACATCACCGTTACATCACCCCGAAGGAAAGGCAAAGCGCTCCCGAACGCGTGGGGGAAACACACATGCGGGCCAGCCCCAACGCAATTTGTTGTATTTCACCTCGCACGTGCCGTGACTCCGCTCTGTCTCTGCAGGTCAAACTCGCAGAAGTCGGCGCAGTTGCGGCAAGAACAAAAAAGGAGGAGAAAAAGAAGAGAAAAGATAGAAACTGTGGAATATTTTGCGGTTTCACGTGCCTGGACTACGATCCGAATATGGCACGCGCCGCTGTGGAGGTTAATTTTGAGCACCTGATTTTCCTTAACGTGCACATTATTTTTATTTCGACAGCAATTACGTGAACACCCCAAGCGCATTCCTACCGCCGGCGTCGCCGCTGCCGTGAGGTTCCGTGTAAAGTCCTAGGGCGATAAAATCGTCGCCGTGCGCCGTATGCTGTATGTGCAAGTGAAGGCGGGTGAGGGTGAGCCGGCGATCGCCGCTCAAGTACGCACACACAAGGCAGGGAAGCAGGGGCGAAGCGCGCCGTCTTCCGTCGCGCGCTAGGCTCTGGGGGTAGGATAGGGAGAGGGGGTTGCGTTCTTCTGCGGGATGCCCGGGCGGCCGCGCCTGCCCGCCCGGGCGGCTGTATCTTGAAAGCCATATGCGACGGGGAGAGAGGCCGCCGTGCGCTGTGTCGCGTTGATGCGAGACACAGCACGAAGGTCAATTCGCTCGATGCTGCTGCCGCACTTCCTCACTCCAGCGCTTTGACAGCGAGTTTCCGCAGCCATCGGGTGAGATGTTTGCCTGTGCGCGCGTGACACCACGCTTGTTATTTAGTTAGTGTGCCTACGTTTCCAAGCTTATACGATCGATAAAACTACTATCCTTACTTCGTATAGCTCTCCACTAGTTTGCTATCGCAATCGAAGCTTCGCCTTTCGGGCGGAACTGCGAATTTTCAAATTACACGGGCGTTTTCTCTATTTCGTCCTATAGAAATGCGGCTACCGCGGCCTGGATGGAACTCACGTCCTCGATCTCAGCAACGCAACGCCGTAGCCATAACGGCCAGAATACATGGAGCAAACTTTCACGACGAAGTTCGGGCGGCAGAAAATATGCCGCGGCGCGACGCCGTATCTTCATCGGGCTGCGCTACATGGCGCGAAGACACGGCGGCCGCCGCCGGCGAATCGCTGCGTTGTTATCAGTATGGCTAGACCAGGCAAATGCACTGTAGTGAAACACATGACACACAAAAAAAAACTTTAACGACAACTATTATCGCTTTTGCATAGCAGAACACTCTAAAAACGCGTAAAATTTTGTTTAAAATGATTTCTAGTGTTTTTTATGTGCTTGAGACATTCATGTGCCGATGTACTTTAAAGAAAGCGGCGATGCTATGCGTTGTGGCAATACTGGGCGGGAGGCCTAGTCGGAAGTCGGGGCGGATAGTGAGACCTGATTGGCTCGCTTTGGGGCGCCGCTCGTTTGCCGCTTCCGGTATCGTCGACGCCCGACGAACTTTTCTGCGCCAGCTAGATCGGCGGCGAACGACGATTTCTCCGCCGCCGCGCGTCGCGCGTACCCCGCAGGGCGTCGAACGCCGACTATTCGTCGCGTATTCGCTCATGTATTCTGGCCTTAAGGCGACCGCTGTGGGTGGGGATATGTGTGCGCATAAAGACAATCGGGAAAGCAGGCACAGCGCATGTGTCAGCTGTGAAGTTTGTTTTTAAAGCGAAGCTTTCTTTGCCTTTTCCCCAGACTTCACTTCATTGGTGTGTCGTCCCATGCATGTAGATTGTGTCCCAAGTAGCTGTATGAAACGGTCACATGCAATGCACGTCGGCTCATATAAGCATTTCTAAAGCGCACAAAACTCTTAGCGGGATGACTATTCTTCGCATGTTGATACAGGTTTAAATTACCGATGGTGTTTCTTATTGTGTGAATCTTCTTCCATTGAAGTTCCCGTGAGGAACAAGTACAAAAACAATTAGGTGCGTAATTTACTTCTCCCTGGAGAACGGAAAAACATCCATACCATGCGGCGAGAGCTATACTATACTATACTATACTAGAGTTTCACATTTTATTTCCTTTATCCCTTTACCCAGCACAAGGTAACCTGGCGGTACTTACACTGGCTAACCTCCCTGTCTTTTCTCTCCTTTTGTCTCTCTTTCTCTAAGGCATCGCACGTGACAGTTTCTGCCTCAACGCTCGATTAACCTCTAGGATAAAAGATGTATGGGCGCGTCATCGAGGCCTAAAGGCCAAATTACACGTACGCGTGCCGGCGCGCGATAGCTCGCCCCCACGCGCATCACGCATGCGCAGGTCTGAAGCAGGACAGATAGTACGCGTCGAAGCGCGAGCGCGAGCTAGTGATTTCCTGTCGACAAGCCAATTCGTTAGTCTAGCAGGGCAGCATGGAAGTGTTCGTGAGATTGGTCCGTCAACACTGAACTGCGTTATTTAATAATGTAACCCTGATTTTCATTAGCCTCGAATCAAGTTGTTTCAAGGTCTTATTATTTGTGCGCTATCAATCGGCGATGTAACGCAGCACGATAGATAGATAGATAGATAGATAGATAGATAGATAGATAGATAGATAGATAGATAGATAGATAGATAGATAGATAGATAGATAGATAGATAGATAGATAGATAGATAGATAGATAGATAGATAGATAGATAGATAGATAGATAGATAGGCAGGAAGATTAACCAGACGCAGTTCCGGTTGGCTGGCCTGCACGGGGGGAAGGTCTAAGGGGGATAAAATGAGAAAGAGAATGGAAGGGGGAGATAGAGAGACGAACACTAACCTTTTTTTTCTTTATTGCCTTTTCACAAACGCAAACAAAAAGATCAATTACACGACATGTACATATTCTAAAAACACCAGCCACAGCTCGGCCAGTGTAAGGTGTTTAGAAGGGCTTCACAGAAGCCAATTGGTCTAGTACAGGAAGCCATTCCGGGGGTTCACATAGTGCTCTGAACAAGTCGCGTGTGTATATAATGCTCTAAAAAAAATAGTGTCTTGCTGAGTGAGCCTGTATAACGAACACTAACAAACCGCGTACTGTGTTCCTATAAATGTACAGCAGCTGAACAAAACATGAGAGAAAAAGTGCCCTAAGTGCATGGGTTGACCTTCTGAGGACAGCTTAGTCACATTTGGCTTGTATGTTTCATATATAATAAGTTGGTAACGACAGCGGTGCCGCTTGTGGTGGCGGCTGCTGGTAAAGAAAGTTACAGCCTGACTTTCAATTTCTGTTCGTTTTCTTCGTAGACTATCGTTCGCCGCTATCCGTTCCGTTCCAAAAACTTTTATTTCCATCAGAGAAGGAGACCCCCTACTCCCTGTCCCTGGCGCGCAGGCCTAGGGACAGGAGTGGGAGTCTCCGCGACTAGATGCAGGCAAAGAGTTGTTGACTCTTCGCGGCCTCTGCCGCCAGATGGATGGCTCTCCTCTGCATGGCGGGGTCCGCGCTTTGCAGAAGGGTGTCCCAGGCTTCTCTACTATTTATTCCTTCCTTGACACCTGGGGAGTCTACGCATTGCCAGATTATATGGTCGAGGGTCCCCCTCTCCCCGCATCTCTTACATTTATCGTCTATATCGTCGTCTTTCAGTACGTGTGACGCCCATACTGGATTTATGTAGTTTCCTGCTTGCAGTCTGCGCCAGGCTCTCGCCTCTCTATTTCCGAGCTCCTTGTCCTCCTTGACATCGACTGGTGGTCGTGTGCGCGCACCGAAAATGCCATGACAAATAATCCTCGCGCCTTTCCTCTTCCACAATCCAACACGGTTCATCGGAAACGGCCAGAGGAAATACGATTGACAACTGTGCGACGTGAAGCCAGAGTTTTGAGATTGCAGTGTCAACCCATGAACGAAGGCGCGATGTTAGAGAGAGTGTCAACGAAGCTTTTTCTTCAGGTCGCTTCCAGAATTGGCTGGCCTTTCGTCTTTTGAGCGAGCCTCCTTTGCCTTCGCGTCTTACATTGATATGCGTACTGCAGTGACGTCAGCAGCATTGCTATAGCGTTCGCCGCTATAGCAATGCTGCTGACGTCACTGCAGTACGCATATCAATGTAAGACGCGAAGGCAAAGGAGGCTCGCTCAAAAGACGAAAGGTCAGCCAATTCTGGAAGCGACCTGAAGAAAAAGCTTCGTTGACACTCTCTCTAACATCGCGCCTTCGTTCATGGGTTGACACTGCAATCTCAAAACTCTGGCTTCACGTCGCACAGTTGTCAATCGTATTTCCTCTGGCCGTTTCCGATGAACCGTGTTGGATTGTGGAAGAGGAAAGGCGCGAGGATTATTTGTCATGGCATTTTCGGTGCGCGCACACGACCACCAGTCGATGTCACCGCAGGCCACGACCCTGAGAGTCAGCCAATCACCACAGCTGCGATTGAACCGGCTGCCGCTGCCATTGCATAAGCTTGGCGCAGCACACCCGTGCAGGAGAAGCAGCTAGGGATGGGCTCGTTGAGCCGGCAAGCGCGCCTAAGGGCCCAAGCGGTGGCAGCCGTAGGAAGGGGCTCCTTAAAGAAGCAGCGGCGAGTTGTGGGCGCTGGTCATTTATAACACCGAGGAGCGGCGGCGGGATGTTACGCAAGCGCCATGGCTGGCCTCGGGTCATTTCCCGCGCGCCGCGTGGAGCGGGAAGAGGCTCTGCACCCACCGCCGCGGCTAAAGACGCGAGGGGATGCACCAGCGCGACGAACACGCCGCCAACAACGCTGCAGAAGAAGGCAAGCTCTATAGGTGCGCTCTCTTGGCTTCGCTGCTCGACGCGCTCCAATCTGGAACAGAGCGTGTCTGGGAATCTAGGTTAGCCGGCACACACGGAGCCCCGGGCGGCGGCGTCGGCAACGTTTTCACTGGGACGGAATGCGCGCGCTCGGTGCCCCCCCCCCCCCCCCCCGTCCTCTCTTTCACCCTCCCGTTCATTTTTTTTTATTAAAAGAAGCCGACGTGACCAACGTAAGGACCTGGAAAAAATAAACAGCAGGGAAAAGAAGAAGATGAAGAAGAGGCAGAGAGAGGATGGTGAATCTGCCCGGAGGTGACCCTCAGGAAACCGTACAGTGTCGGTGATGTTCTGGGAGGAGGAGGAGGTGGTGGCGAGAAAGGGAAGGGGGCGGTCGTATCCTTGGGCAGCGCCGGCATCTCTCCTTTCCGTATTACGGCCGTGCGTAAAGCGTTCTCTCCCACGGTCCCCGGACAACGAAAGAAGCCATCTTCTTCTCGCGCGTGGCGGTCGTGCCCGCGCATGAATCTGGCGGACGGCGGCCCGTACTGGTTGCCGCTTCCATCAGCCGACCGTTCCTACGTCCGAGCTTGAGCGGGCCGTGCTCGTCGTACACGTTCATTCTTGTTTTGTTGTAGACGTCCCGTTTGCTCGCTTGCTTTATTTCCTTTACTGACTTATTTATTTTTTTGTCGCCGGTTTCTCCCTCCTTCTCGGGGGCTGCCGCAGCACCTTGTCAAACGGGGCGTTGTTCGCGCGGGTGAAAAATGGTCGCGGCCGGCTCAGTTTGGTCTCGATTTCGGGTCGTTGGCGAGCGTGCTGCCGCCGATTAGCGCATCGTGAAATGCCGGTCGTGGGAGGACCGGGCGCACTCGCCGGCAGCCTTCTCGGCTGGAGAGCCACGAGCCTGTTGGAAGGAACGTGCTGCAGCGCCTGATTCTGTTCCCGCCTCTCTTCACTGCCCCCTGGGGGCCCCAGAGTAAACCGAATTCCCGGCCATTTATGCGTCCTCCTCTTATTATTATCTTTTTTTATCTTCCCTGGCTCGTTCATTCGCCACGACGGTCATTCACACAGCAGCTCTCTACCTTTCTCTCTTCTCGCTGGGCCCCCCAATCGAGGAGCCCACAAATCTCTTCTTCGTTGCGGCTCTGCCGAGTGCTTTCGGCTGTTTAGCCGATGGTGCTAACGTGCCTCGGATGCCAAGGAAAGCGAGGCAGGCGGGACCACCGGAGAACTCTGCATAAAACCTGCCAGATGACTCTTGCGGCGGTTTCGCTCAAAGACCGCAGGCTCCGTGCCTCCCGGGCAAAAGCGAAAAGCAATTAGGCGTCTAAGAAAGCGGTAAAAGGGAATGCGCAGACGTATTCATCTACGCAACAAAACAATTTCTTGCATATTGTTCTCGAGACGTTACCAGGTAATTGGCGATTTTAGTGAGTGATGACAAAATGGTCGAGAATGCATCTATTTGTGTTTGATATCTAAGCTGCGGAAAGTAATCATAGGAGCTTAGTATGGCGTGAATTATTCTCAGCGTCACTCTGCTCTAGTGCGATCCTATCGGGACGTTTCATAAAGCCACACTAACACTGTTCCCATAAGCCAGGTGGCCGGTTGCTAGCAAAGCGACATTTACGGGTGCTTTCCGTGCACTGAAAGCGGACGAACTCACTGCGCGAAGTGCGCAACTCGGCGTGCATTGTTGGTTAGACGCACGTGGTGCAGGTATTCTACCGTTAAGGTTTTATGGGCAGCCAAAATTTGCCCCAGCGTATTGCATAACGGGTGCGGAACGTAGCACGGTTGTCCCCGGCACTATAACCAGCCCACGCGATGAATCAAAGTCGATCTACAATAAACGGGACAAGCTCTGGTACCTTGTATTGTAAATAGACCAATCTCATTTGGTGATCTGGGTACCATGATGGAGTCCTGACACTGAATGCCCGCCACACATTAACTTCGCTATGAAACAATATTTTTTTTTTTGTTATCATGATGCAGCAAGCATTGTGGCAACGTGACATTAGTCAATGTGAGGAGAAATACGACACAGGGATTTTAGGACGGATTATGGGCTATCTTGACTATCACGCTCTACTTTTTAAGCTGTTTCTAAATATATTTTCATTTCTTTCTCTCTACCCGTAACAGCATAGTCTCATTTTCTCCGTAGTCTTGCAATTATGGACAGCATTTACTAATGCGAAAGCATTATAGGCCCCATTGAGCGAAAATATGTCGTAGTCTGCGTGACCGAAAGATGGCAACAAAAATGACCGACGGCTCAAAAAGTAAGAACACGTCAAAAAAATTCTCGGATTGACGCCCAATTTCTCAGTGGGGGTTCCTGCGAACAAAGTAAATTAATGGCTTTAAAAGGAAATTTGGCACATTTCGGTCTAGATGGGCATCGAACCCGGGCCTCCGGCGTGCGCAGCGAGCACGCTTCCCCGATGCCACGCCACGTCAGTGGGAGCGTGACGACGCAGCCAATGGCGGGGAGGTGGCGCCACGTCATGAGTGCATAAACTGAGCGTGTTCACGACGTTCCGAGCTCTAAAACAGTACAATGCTTTCGCAATCCTACACGTAAGTAGTCGTATACAAGCGCCTCTGTCGAATTATTTGAACGTTGATTGTAGGGGTAGATGGTATGACATATTTTCTTCGCAGCATATATGCAACGTGGAAAGGAAAATCGATTATAACCGGTTTCGAGCGGCGTGACGTAATTGCCGGGCCAAATAAATTATGAAATCTATTGCGAAACTTGGTGTGATGTGCATTAGGACATCAGTGTAAGTGCGGGAACTAGCAGTCGGAGAACAGCCAAGCGTAGCATGATAGATTAGCCTGAGTGATTAGTGCTTACAAAACCAAAGTGTGAAGCTAAACGAGTGTTCATTTGCAAGGTCAAGCACGCTTCTGAAATGTATGCTAAAGTTTGCTCGTGGGGTCGAAGCTCTTCACTTTACAATATTTCAGCGTGGCAGCTTCGGAGCGAAAAGTAATGCTCAGCGGTGAGGGCGTAACAAAGGCGGTACACTTGATGCAATATAATCGCAGGAACACTATGAAAATTACGACGCATTCCTATTGCTTTTGCCTCCGCGAATGCTTCAGGCTTTTCTATAGACTGGTGCATTATGACCCACGAGGCATGCCCGAAAGACTTCTTTGGGGCTACTTCGAGGTTGATGTTGCCCAGTAACGTGCCATTTTGTAGGGATGTGTTGTAATACCATCAACGACATGCACGGCTCCTTAAGCCAAAGCGTATGCCCGTACAGTCGAAGACAAACATAATAAACTCGAGTAAAATAAATTGCTCTCTACATCGAACACGCGAAACTTCCTTACTTTTGCTAATTTAATAGATCTCGCTCATAACGCATTGGGCATTGGATACATCAAACTCGAGGTGTCCGTTGCCAGTTTTTTTTTTTATTATATAGTATGCGTGCGAGAATACTTCGACACGTGTCAGACGCGCATCTGAGGCCGAGTTCACAAAGCTTCTCTTTAGTAAGTGATCATGCCATTCTCGAGTGATATTTCCGACGAACAATTCGACGATAACAGCTTTTTGTGAATACGGGCCCTGAAGCGCATCGAAGTGAGATCATGCCGAGTTGGCACTCCTAGGGACGTTGAGAAACATTGTTGTCTTGCTTCTTTTCTTCAACGGAAATTTCATATTCGCATTTAACGAGCTGATGACGAAATTTCGTTTAAATGTGATGGCGTCATCGTATTTCTTTGTAGTGACTTACATATGAGAAAGTGCTTGCCCTGCTTATTGTGCTTCTTTTTCTTCTCTTGAGGGAAGAGAGTTTGAAATCATGTGGTGTTTCCACCACTCCTGCCTGAGCTTCAAGAAGGAAGCCGGCAGTATTGTTAAATAACATAAATCAATAAATAAAGTTCGTTATAGGTGAGATTGCATATATTTAGTTACCTAATATATAAAACGATGGCGCATAAGCCTGTGCGTAATAACCGGTTTGTGAAGTAGCCGAAAATGTGACTTTTCCGTGTCCCTCCTGTAACAGATTCTCACTCGAACGCATGCACCATGTTGGCCGCGAAGGTCCGGCCTCCAAAGACTTGCAGAAAAAAAAATCTAAACTGTTCGCGCCTAGTCATCGTAGCTGAGCAGAGCGCCTACCACGCTAAGACAACGTAGGGACGCAACTTCGTCCCTGTACTATCAGGTTGAAACACGAATGTTTATATCAGCGTTAGAATGACCATGAAAGGAAACTCCGTTTATTGCGTCGCGAGGACGTGCGTACCGTGAAATGCCGAATGAGTTTAATGTCGACGTGCGCTCCCTTGTTTAGCCTTTAATCGTGAAGCATATAATTTGATTGCGAACGCTTCTGCATTGCGAATCAGTCGTACTTTTGCAGCGTCTTGTGACGCAGGAGATGAAGAGGCACGAGAAGAGAATGGCAAGCATTCTTGCCACATAGGCAGTCGCCGCTCTCGGCAAAAAAAGTGTAGTGGTTTACGCATTACAGGTCAGTGCCGAAAAAATGTAGATACAAATGGTGAATTTAGAACGCGTGACAACGTCATCGGTTGAACAAAGTCCTCTGGACAGTGGAGCTGGGAAGAATGCGGATCGAACGAAAGAACGCGCGAACGTTTTCCTTGCCCAGTCCGTGCTCCGACTATTGACCATCAATCAACCAGGTAAACAGGCGAAAGGAGCAAAGAAAGCTATTCGCTTTAAAAAGAGACGTGGTAGACATATCGCGAGATGTGTGAAATGATGCGGGAATAAAAGAAAGATACTATCCATAACACAACAGACGTCTTCGAATCTATATCAGTTAAATTATGGGGTTCAACGTGCCAAAACCACTTTCCGATTATGAGGCACGCCATAGTGGAGGACTCCGGAAATTTCGACCACCTGGGGGTCATTAACGTGCACCTAAGTACTCGGGCGTTTTCGCCCCCATCGAAATGCGGCCGCCGCGGCCGGGATTCGATCCCGCGACCTCGTGCTCAGCAGCCCAACACCATAGCCACTGAGCCAACTGAGCGACCACGGTGGGTCGAATCTATGTGAGGCGAACCTTTCGCGAAGCTGATAATGAAATGCTATACGTTTGCCCATTTCATTCCTGCATCTCTGGCGTAAAAGAAACCGGAGCACGCGCACGCGCATGCTCTCGTGCACACGTGCTGCGCAGTGTGACGTATACGCGTCGATCATCTCAAGGAGCCATTGGGCGCCGGCACGATAGCAGCTATACGTGCTACTGGGGCATGATGGTTTGCTGTGTTGGGGAGGCATAGGTTCGATCCCACCATCAACTACGTCATCAATTTTAATGTCTTAGGTGGCTCATACTTCCGATGGTCTGGAAAAACGCGGCGTGCGGTAGAGAAAGTCATGTGAGCTCGCCTCGCGCAGACGCGTGGTCGTGCCGCTGCACGCGCGTTCGGCGTCGTCTTCTTCCACAGCTGGGTCCGATGCCGCTCATCATGCCAAAAAACGGCAACGTTAATTAACATTGAGGTAAATCAAGCACTCGAACACACGACCTTCGGTGGAAGTCAAACCCTCGAGCTTATATGGAAGTCGTACCCACGACTTAATTAATTAATTAATGTAGCGTCTATTAAGGCACACGAACCTACGACCTTTGGTGGGAGATAAGAACAAGAAGTGACAACGCATTCGAATGAGAACGTCAACTAATTTATTGAATGTCTCTTGAGCGCGCAGGCATTCGCTTTCACGCTCTCCGACGTATGCTAAAGTGACTGCCAATTTTTTTTAAAAGCGTGATCAATTCAACAACACAAGAGCAGCACCCCGCAGCCACGGTCAGAAAGTCAAGTGTGGTAGTTTTCACAAAGGAAGCTTCGCATTAAAAGGAAGCCCCGCAATGTTGAACCTGCCAAAGACTCTTGAACCGGCGAAAACAATTAAGCTAACGAAGAAACAACTCCATTCCTCTCCCGCTCTCCTCTCCTTTCAAAGAAAGAATAATAATAATGAAGCAAGGAAAGAAGATGAGAAAAAGCTTTTCAGGAAGAAAAAGACACAGTGGCTGAAGAGAGATACCAAAACAGCAGCAGCGAAGGAGCGAGGTTTGGAGAGTCGGAAGCACGCGCGCGCTCACGCTCACGCAGCACGCGTTGCGCTCCTCTCGGATTCTCGTTCGAGGCACGCGATGCTCGAAGTGTGTCACTGTTTTCGTTACGCGAGGGGCCGCGCAGCGCAAGTAACCGCGCGCACGCGCGCTCGACGTAACGCCGGCGGGAATGCGAGGAGGTAACGAGGAGGCGGGTGCATGCGCCGCTCAAGTTGCGGTTTGGCGGGAAAGAAAGACCAACTCTGGAGAGCTTCTACAAGAGTGCTTCGGCGAGCACACGGAAGTCGCTGCGTGATAACGAGCAAGAGATGAAATGCGCGCGTGATGGAGGTAAGAAAGGCAGGAAGAAGAAAAAAAGAAACGAGGAGAAGCAGCAAGAAGGAAGGGACAAGGTTGCAGCGCAAGAAAGACAGCGGATAGTGTTGCTTTCCACATTGCCCTTGCGCGCAGTGGCGTCGCTAGGTCATCTGGCACCCGGGGCCCGTAGGTATTCTGTCACCCCCCTCCCCGGGTGTAGGCGACGGAAAGAGGGGTGTCTTCAGACGTATATGAGCAGATATGGCATACTCCAATGAGGAAAGCTCGGATATGGTTTTGGCTCCAGGTGCCTCAAGTGGACATAGAAGGCACGCAGTTGAGCTAATTCAACGCTGTCATTCAGGACCGCGTCCGAGCTCAATGACGACTTTGCGTGCAACGCTGGGACAGTCTGGGACTTTTTACGAAGAAACGACATAAATCGTCAATCCTGGGCGAGGACGTGGATATTCAGTCAAACTTTTTCTTCAAACCCACATGAAAGTTTTTTGTAGTGTGGGTGCTGAAGCTGGAGTGTCAAAGCCTTCCCTGTGGAGAGTACTTAAGAAGAGGCAATTTCATCCGTACCACGTGCAGCTACACCAGATGTAGCCCCGCGATTTCCAAATTCGAAAGGGCTTTTGCAAACTGGGTTATAATCAAGACGGAACATTACCCAGGCTTCATCAACAAAATACTTCAACCGATGAAGCTACCTCCTCACCTAATGCCCAAGTGAACATCCGCAACGCTCACTATAGGAGCGACGAAAACCCTCACTGGGTTTTGAAGACACATCACCAATATCAGTGGTCGTTAATGTGTGGTGTGGAATTTACGGCGGCACTGTCATTTGCCCCACGCTTTTTTTATAACACGCTTACAGGTGAAAGATACGTCAACGACATCCTTCATGGGGCGCTTGAAGATTTGCTTTGCGAAGTTCCATTCGCTAGGATCAAGGATATTTGGTATCAGCATGATGGTGCTCCCGCGCACGGCAGCAACAAAGCTTGCAAATGGCTGCATGAAGTATTCCCGCAGCAGTGGATTCGACGGCATGGGCCCATCGCTCGGCCCGGCACGGTCGCAGTATTTAATTCCCCTCGATTTCTTTCTCTTTGGCTACGTCGAGGACCGAGTATACCGCGCACCAATCACAACATCAGTGAACATAACAGAAAAAATAAGTCTGCAACTCCATCCCTGATACCATGATCATGAGTGCCTCGGAAATTGAGCTTATGAGATGCCAAATGTGCAATGAAGCAGATAGTGACCTCTTCGAACACGCATTAAAATCAAAGGGCGCTTTTTGGATTTAAGGTCACTGGAAAGTCATTCCGCCCCCTAACGCCGCCTCCCCACTCAAACCCACAACACCCCGTCGGCAGGCTGCCAGCTCTTGTACATTTCAACCATGAAAAAATAAAGCTATGTTCTTGTTCTCTTTCGTCTCCTTAGACACTGGCATTTGTATATCTTTAAATGCAGCTTTAACATGAAAATATTTTAAATGCATATTTGCATATGTTTAAATCTTGGTGTATGATAACTGGGACGCCCTCTGCACATATACCTAAATATATACGGCAATTTTCGCTCACAGGACGCCAACGCGGGCTACGATGGCGACACAGAATTTTCAGTGATACGGGGCCCTTAACACTATCGCTTTAATATACCAATGGAATCGATGGACGACGCTTTGAGCTTACTTGTTTTCGGCAACGTCTCGACTATCGACGCCATCATAAGAGAATTTCGTCGCCTCGCACAAGCTAAGAGTGGCCGTATCACACACCCCATCACGCGGATACCCAATACTGCTGCTACGTCGACATGTCAGGGTCGACCGCGTCAACCCACCGTGCACCTGTGACAATGTAACCCGCACTGCTCGCCGCTAGCTCGAGGCCGCCTGCTCGACAGCCTTCTCCGCTACGCCTCCCGATCCGTCGGCAGCAACGATTGCGAAGATTCGAGCCGTTGTCCTACAGGAATTTGAGAACATAAGTCTCAACTCCGCGTGTTCGTCGACACGACCCAGCGTTTTCAGCAGTTCTCTAGCGGCCCTCCTCGTCTCCGGCGGTCCTTTTCCGCCACATATCGCAATCCATCCGAACGGCGTAACCCCGATGACACCAAGACCATGCTTGACTTGATCAAAATGACGCCTGTGACGCCTGGAAAGGCGATGAGTGTCCTGAGCACGTTCTCGCCAATCGTCATTTAGATCAAATCAAGCTTGAGTTCCAAGTTAGGATGCATGTCTGAGCACAGGGGTATGTGCTTACAATAAAACACTGGAGCACAAACGGCCGCTCTATTCCTGGGTCATCTTGTACAGTCCCCTTACTGGTTCTGTATATTCCGCAACTCTAACGGAGTAGCACTCAAAAGAGACTTCAAAAACCCTAAAACACAAGCACTAACGCTGAAAAACTTCGCTCAATTCGCGTAGTGTTTAGCACAGAGTCTTCCAAAGAAGATCCCTAAGTTTAAGAATAAGGATTTGTGTAACGGAATTTAAATTCTGGGGTTTGGCGTGCCACAATTTCGACATGATCATGAGATACGTCGTAGTGGGGGACTCCGGATTAATTTTGACTACTTGGGGATCTTTAACGTGCAACCAATGCATGACATACGGGCGTTCCCTTATAAAAATGAACGTTAACATTCTTTAGAACTCCTACCAACTTTCTATTTACTTTATTGACAGTCTATTTACATTTACATTCTAGTAACATTTGTTCATACACAGTCAAAAGACTTCCTTCTTACTTTTGTATAAAGAATATTTTCAATACACCGTTAACAGACTTTCTTCTTACTTTTGTATAAAGAATGTTTTCAATACACTGTTAACAGACTTCCTTCTTACTTTTGTATAAAGAATATTTTCAATACACCGTTAACAGACTTTCTTCTTATTTTGTATAAAGAATATTTTCAATACACTGTAAACAGACTTTCTTCTTACTTTTGTATAAAGAATGTTTTAAATACACCGTTAAAAGGCTTCCTTCTTACTTTTGTATAAAGAATATTTTCAATACACTGTTAACAGACTTTCTTCTTACATTTGTATAAAGAATGTTTTAAATACACCGTTAAAAGACTTCCTTCTTACTTTCGTATAAAGAATATTTTCAATACACTGTTAACAGACTTTCTTCTTACTTTTGTGTACAGAAGGTTTTAAATACACCGTTAATAGACTTCCTTCTTATTTTTGTATAAAGAATATTTTTAATACACCGTAAAAGACTTCCTTCTTACTTTTGCACATAGAATATTTTAAGGTCCCCATCAACATGTATTTTTATAGCTTTTGTCTCTATAACCACTTTAGTAGTGCGTCACAAGGCTCGTTACTTTTGTGTAAAGAATGTTTTACTATACGTCATCGAACTATATTTTTTTTGTTTGAAGGACATGTATCCTCAGTAGGTCCACAGCTCGTACTGTTTGCCGAAAAATATTTAGAATGGGAAGTAACTTGAGAGTTTTTGATAAATTTTTCTAACACACATTAATGCCTACATATGACCTACTCAGGAGTCAAGCTCTTTGTTTTAAATCATAGTCCCAATCCAAGTCGGTAGCGAATTGTTGACGGAGTGCTACTAAAATGTTTGAAGAAATATCTTCGTAAACTGTTAGAACTAATCTTTCTAAAGGTTCTACTGGACTACGTGAGCGTGCGGTGACGTCAGCACACTCCGAGAAAATTTGCTTCCGCTACACCACCTGACCGGTGTGATAGCGGACTACTGTGCAGGCCGCGCACCAATTGCAGAGCTTTCTCCCGACCTTCGGGCTGGTTAATTAAAGGCCGATTTACGCTTGAGCCGTGACGCATGCGGTCGTGCAGAAAACTGTACATTTCACCCACTGGTTCACAAATTTTGGCATACACTGGGCTCGCACATGCAGTGTGAACCGAAATGTCTGTACCAGCCTACGAAATGTGCAAATTTTCACCCGACCACACGCGTGCGGGCAGGCGGGTGGTGTGGCCTGGGGCTGGAGCGCAAATTTGCCCTTACCACAAAAAAGCTGTTCCACTGCTATTGCAATGCCACCAATTAGCTTTGCAACGAGATAATCAGGTCAGTGCATTCTGCGATATAAATAGTACGCCCTAAGCTCGAACGTGTCAGCATAGTAGTGTCAAGATATTAGTTAAAAAGAATAAAAAGAGCCGAAACTCAGGGTAACACGGCGCTGGAACGTTGCCGCTCAAATGTCCAAAAGGCTGCAAAATGCAGCTGCTGCTGAATGAGAGCGAGTATTGACCTGAGAAGCGCACAGTTCGAATAGAAAGAAAAGCTGAACTCTGTGCAAGTAACACCTTTCTGTGAAAAAATAATTAAATTACCCTTACTGTATAGAAAATGTAGCTTTCTACGCGTTCCTATTCGCACGCTTTCGTCCCTGCCTCCTACTGACGGCTGCTGCACATTAAAGGATATGGACATTGCATCAAAGTGAAGGCAAAGTAACTATGTCAACTGATGTGCTTTATGGCGATGGTAGCTTGCTGTGTGTGAAAACAGATAGAAAAGAAATAATTATGCACTCTTAACATTCAGTGATCTTTCTCCACAACACGGCGACAAAATTTTGTGTTCCGACAACGGGTCATCATGACATCCGTAATAATGGCATTCCGTATACCAAGAGCCAGGATATCAAAGGCCATGCTTTTGCCGTGCTTCGGGCGTCTGAAAACTGCTAACGTCATAGCCGCCACGCTTTGGACATGTATTTGGCTATAAAAATTGTACTACAATGTGCTTCACCGCTGGGCGCTAGGGAGCAAAGCTTTGTCTTTGAAAGCAGCAAGTGCTAAAGGATGCTCTTGCGCAAAATAGTATAACCACATAATTTACCCAATATGATATTTTTCTATGTTTATTACATTTCGAGAAAAAAGTCGGTTTTCAGAACAATAATTGTCTAGAAAGATAAAACTATACAGCCCCTAAATGCCCAACAAATTGAGCCGGCTGTCTTGTCAGTTTTTTTTTTCTTTGTCAACGCCGTGTTGGCCATGAGCTACATTCCTCCCTCTATGTGCAGTTCCCAGAAAGGGGTGCGTACAAAAGGCCGGCCACAACTTTCACTGAGAGGCGACGAATGTCTAGGTGTGAGTCAACCATCGCAAAGTAGTGGGGAAGGGGTGGGGGGGGGGGGGCATGTTTCGGCTTAAAGAGGGGCTTTAGTTCCGCGGTGGTCAAGGCGAAGCAGGTGGATGGAAAGAATGTAGCATGCCTCTCCCGCGCATGCGCAAAAATTTGACAGTTGGCCGAGTCGAGGCAAAGAGGGTGACTATCGCAATCGCCATCAGTTCTTTTGCGACGCCGGCATGGTACGGTCGAGCGATGTAGGTGTTTCGTGGCGTATTGTAGCAGCAATCTAGCTGTTTTTGCTGCTTTTTATTCTTATGATGTGTTGTGGCTAATTCATCAATGCAAACCAACCAGCAAGGTGTTTGCGAAGCCCACGGTGCTTTCTTCGTTCCGTGATGTGAGCGTTTCTGGAACTTCTCTGCCAGCTGCGATGCAGTGTCGTGTGAAGTGATTCAATATTGGCACTGTCCGTGTTTTAAACTGCACAAGTAGCGAATAGCTGTTCCTCAAGACTGCTATGCGCCGAAGTTTTCTCTATCTCCAAACTATAATAAAAGGTATGTTCTTTTCCATCATTTTTCATAAACATTTTATTTTTATGTTATTTTATTTCTTCCTACGCCGCATTCTGGCATATTATAGCGCGAACTGTAACGACGTGAAATGTTTTAAGAACGATTGTCTTACATTTGTCAGCTGCCCCGCGTCATGCGGTTCGCTTGAAGTTGCTATAAACAAGAAGCGTACAAATACTTCGTTTTCACAGTGTTCGCATTGACTTAATGTGTGTTAAATATTGTCTGATCATGAAATCATTCTTTGCTCTTTCGTACTCTGGCTGCACAGGATGAGAGATAGTAAAATATTGAGCGTATAGTTTCATGGTTCACAATTACATATGTTTCAGCGAAACGGTTCACAATGATGTAGGTTGCACTGGATATACAAGTGCGAATGTGAAAGAAAATCATTCGCGCTTGTTAACCATTCCAACCAATGTCATTGTGAACCGGTATATTTTGACACTGATATTTTGTTTTCGAGTAAAAATAAACGATCACGTCAAATTACAGAAGCGTTCCATATAATAAGGAGTGCTTAAAAATGCGTCAGTCAGCCATTGGTTGCTATCACTGACAAAGCATTTGTATTCTTGAATACTGCTTGAAGCTCTGTAATCTGTTTATATAAAAATGGATGACACGTTTTGCACATGCTCGGTGCAGCTAGCTGGCGCTGTTACGTTCAGTCCTTCCAAAAATAACCAGCTGTGAGTAAGCGCTCGCGTGTCCACCGTCTCTGCGTCCGTGTATATGGTGCGTGCTACAAGTTTCACCATGAATAGACCATTTAATTAACTTTTTGAGTGAGTAACTCATTTATGCAGATAATTGGTAGAGAAAACATTCTGAACACTTTCCTAATTTTAATAACATGTAGTAAATGCAGCGCAGCAAATGATATGCATTGCAATATGTTCCCAATCCTTGCCATCTCCTCTGCAAGTAAACAGGGATGACGGTTACAATTTTAGGATTCATCTGAACCTTGTTAAAAAGCTGTTCTGTGTATGTGATATGCTAACCTGAACATCATGTTAACACTGACCATCTTGTTTCTGTGCAGGGTTGGTTCATTCTGCAAACATTCTGGACATCAGCTCTGAATCTAAAGAATACATTATAATCGATGCTTCCTAGAGATTATGCGACAGCTGCCATGCCGTAATCAACTAAGTCATTATTAATTTATTATTTTTATTGATTTCTCTACTACTTCTCTCACAATTCTGTGTGAATATTTTTTGTGTGAATAAACTTCTTTCAGTGCAAACTTGCATTTGTTTTCCATGTACATGTACCTTCTGGGTTTCATACTGCCTTTTACCAACATGTTCACGCATACTGACACATTTTTACACTATGCTACTAGGTCGTATGTGGGACAAATGTTACTAGGGGGATAGTAAGACGTCAGTAGCAAGTACATAAGCACATGGAAGTAAAATATTTCCAGAGTGTTACTAAAGAGCCAAAAGACTTGTGTTGGTTGGCGGTTAGTAGAATGTTTACAGACCATCTATGAACATGCTTCAATTGAAGTACGGTAGCCAATTCTTGATGGGGTCCAATTCTTGATAGAATCCAATTCTTGATAAGATGTTACTAGGGTGTAAAAAGACATGTAAATGTTAATAGGTGATTGGTAGGAAGTTGGCAGAACGTTTACAAACATTGTTCAATTGGAAGAATGTTAATACGGCATATAAAGAAAGCTTGCTAATAGGGGATCGGTAGGAAGTCAACAGAAAATATATGAACATTTTTCTTTTGAAAGAATGTTAATATAGTGTATAAAGAAAGCTTGTTAATAGGGGATCGGTAGGAAGTCAACAGAAAATATATGAACATTTTTCTTTTGAAAGAATGTTAATATGGTGTATAAAGAAAGTTTGTTAATAGGGGATTGGTAGGAATTTAACAGAAAATATATGAACATTTCTCTTTTGAAAGAATGTTACTAGGGTGTATAAAGACAAATGTTCATAGGAAATTGGTAGGAAGTTTAAAGACATCCTATGAACATGTTTCTATTGGGAGTTGGTGGCCAATTGTTTCTAGGATGTTACTAGAGAGTTGGTAGGATTGTATAAAGACATTTGGTAGAATTTCAATTGACTCTTGGTAGGTTCTAGTAACAAAAGTCTATAGACTGTCTAAAAAATGTTGCTAGAAATTTTTATAAGGGTTCTTGCATTTCGCCCCCATCGATATGCGGCCGCCACGGTTGGAATTTGACCCCGTTCACTCAGGTTTGGCAGCGTAACGCCAAAGAACTACGCCACCACGGCGGTTTGCAACGGCATTCTCGTCTATCTTTTTGAGTATGACTGACCGAGAAGGCTGCCTCTTAGCTGTATGCTATAGTTGTAGCAACGATGCTGCTGCGTCAAGGCGGTTTACAAGCCTAACAAGACTGGCCGGCCGTTACTGGACCCTCAACGATAGGTGGTGTAAGCTCTCTGCGTATCCTTGTGTCTGCTAGCGTTCAGTAGTGTACAACATGTCACCTGCTATTTGGACAGCTCAACGATGCTGTTGATGATGCTTCTGTAGATCTCTCCTTGCGAACCACGTGAACTTTCGACACCAATGAAGTGTAAACGAACACGTTCGGGGTGCAACCCGCCGTGGTTGCTTAGTGGCAATGGTGTTGGGCTGCTGAGCACGAGATCGCGGGAACGAATCCCTGCACGGCGGCCGCACTTCGATGGGGGCGAAATGCGAAAACACCCGTTCGCTTAGATTTAGGTGTACGTTAAGGAACCCAAGGAGTTCGAAATTATTCTGCAGTCCCCCTCCCCTCCACTCCCACGGCGTGCCCCATAACCAGATCGTGGGTTTGGCACCTAAAACCATGTAATTTATTTTTTAACGTTCGTGGTGCGCAGTCTACCCTACATGAGCGCCCACCAGTAATCTTACTGGGACATGTTCCTTCCATAAGCGCGACGCCCCTTAGCTGTGTTCGATACGGTATAAAAAGAGCTTGCGTTACGCGAAGATTTATGCAGGGGCCCATATTTGCAGCCTTGAAGGTATACATTCGCACTGAACCACGAAACGCTGTCTCCCCTGTCGATAAAGGTATCGGTGTGCGGAGGATAGCGCCACAATCCACTTTTAGCAGCGGGGAGAAGAAAAAGAAAGGAACATACAAGAAACGGACAGCGCCGGTTCCATAACAAGGAAGCTAAACGAGAGGCCAGCCCGTGAATGCGGCAGACTCATCAGCGAGCGTGACAGACAGATATGTGCAAGGACGGCCCCTTCGATCCTGAAGTACGCACCGCGGCCAGCAGTGCCTTTCGCGGGAGTAACGGCCACTCTCTTGTGGCGCGACATGCTCGGCTAGTTTCTCGTGCAGGCCGCCGCCGACGACGACAGCCCTCACATCGGACAGAGACGAACACAGGAGGAGAAAAGGGTTGCCCGTTCGATGACAGAGTGAACGGCCCCTTACGACACAGAACGAGAGAGAGAGAGAGAGCGCGGGCGGGTATGCACCGAGTGCCCAGCGCGCTGTCCGGTCGAGTGCGGCTGGAAGGTGCACGGTCTGCATGCCGCGCAGAGACGCATTCGCACAAACGCCTGCACAGACACATCGTGGGCCGTGCGTTGTGCCTGCAGTGGCCGCCGGTCGCGCCCGGAGAGCAGAAGCCATTGGCCCCGATTCCTGGGCAGGACGCCGCGATGCGGCTGCTCGGTCGCCTCCATGGTTGCCGGCTGCGGCGGCGGACCTCGAGAGTCCGGGCGACGAGAGCGGGTGGCGTCAGTCACGACCGGCACGCCGCCAAGGGGCGACGTCGATCTGGGCCATTGTCAATGTCGCTTCGCTGCTCTCTCTCTCTCTCTCCGTGTGCGCGCACTTAGGGGAAGCGTTGTGTTCTCGCTCTTCAGTTACATCGACAGCGGCAGTAGTTGTTTGCGCTCGCTCACCTCGTCGGACAAACCAAACGCAGTGTATGCCTACGCCCTGCGCGCTTCACCCGCCAGCAGAGAGCGCCGTGTCGTTGCCGTCTTTCGGCAGGCTGGTCAGTGTATAGCTCGCATGGGAACGGCGCGCTTTTTTGTCGCGGTGACAGCCAACAGTAGGACCTACTGTTAGTGCAGTGTGATCGGTGATCGCTGTGCGTAATCTTCTGCAGTGCAAAATTCTGTCATTATGCTAAAATACTTGAGATAGGACAGTTATTCGCCCTCGCCGGTAGAATGGCGTGATAATGATGTATACTGAAAAAAAAAGAAGGATGAAAAAGTAGATACCCGCAAAGATTCGCGCGCTAACTACTGACTAAGGTTTTTATTGAGCAGGCAGAGTTTCTTTTTTTCTTATTTTTAATGCGAGAAAGCCTAGTTTGCACTGGAAAACGTTAACTTATATGTGAAGTAGCAGGCCAGATACATACTCCTCCAAACCTTTCCCATGTTCCTCACAATAAACATTTTTTCGCTCTCTTTCAACTGGCACACCGTGCTAATGTGTGATACCGTTCGTCGTCCTCGGAATCATGAAATATTGTAGTACTGTTTTATATTCGGTGTAGATTTGCCGGCAAACTTAAGCGTATGTGGAACGCCGGTAAAACTTCATATTTTAAGACTCCTCTAACATAGTATCTTTCGATACAGATTGTAACAACCAATAGGTGCACGTGGATCTTTGTATTCAAGCGAACGAAAACATCACCTTTAGCACGACAAAAGACGCGCAGTGAGATACTTTCTGCGGCCTATTTCAAGGCCAGCATTTAGAGCTCATCAAGCACGATTTTGAGCATATCATAAACTGTCTAAGGCTTACTTGCTCTTTACCTTCCCCGCTGCTTCTCTTTGTCTTAACCTCAAATATACTCACGGAGAACTTCCTGTAGCAATGTAGAGAGAGAGAGGGCTCTTTATTAGAAGAACAGAGAATTTTGCCGGCGCGTATATAACCGCTGGCATGCTACTCTGTATAGGGATGGGGAATGGGATTAAAAGATTCCGGAAAAGAGTGGGAGAAAAAAAAGGATAAAAATAAATATGAAATGTCCGAGTGGACCTGATACTAATTTTTGGCCCATGTCGATCGGGTGTCCGCGCTAATGTGGGCGTCGATATGGCGACCCCAGGGGAGCTCGGTGGTGGCCAGGTTGCCTACGGAGGAGCGAACCGGCCCAGGGCGGAAACGCAACATGCAAAGCTCCCGCGCTCAGCAATGTAGAGAAAGCTACGGGAGTGGATCTTCTACACGTGTTTTACTGAGCCCAATTGCGGCCGCGTTTGACAGCGCTTTCGGTTTTCCGAGGAGACACTGAGTCAGCGTAGCTTTCAACTGTGACGATTTGGTATTTGCCGGAACGCAGAAGAATAAAGCAGAGAAGTAAGTCAAATTTAACCATGTTGTTGCAAATAAGATCTCTGTGCCTTCTCTTCTCTACCCTAAACTAACGTGGCAGAGAATGCGAGACATTTTTGCAGGAGCGCTCTCACCTGCGCGTGATTTGTCTCTGCAGCTTTCCCTTCATTGCCACAGAAAGTTGTCCGCGAGTGTGGAATACCATCTCATCGCATTTCATTGTGCCTGCTACCATCTACCCGTTTTATACAGCTTGAGGCACACTTGGTCGCCTTGAAAGCAGTGGAGGCACGCAGGATTAAGGAGGCTTCCTGGGCCCCCCTTATTTTTTCCCTGGAAGTGCGGGTGCAGTGCTTAAGGCTCAAATAAGCCCTCGAAGCTCATGCGCTTCCTGCGACTGCGTCCACTTCCCGACATATTTCAGGCGCTTACTACTCTTACCAATCCTTAGTGTGGCCACAAACATCACTAACAAAAAAATGATGATAATGATAATTGGCTAGGCCATTTAAGGCTCCGCTCCAACAACAAGACCATGCGGCGAAAAAGTCTTATGAGTGGCAAAAATATCGTGCGTGGTTATTAATGAATGGCTACGCGAGAAGCTATTTTGCGCGAAAGTCTTCCATGCACATATGTTTGCTATGCAGCGTGTATAACGAACACGTAACGCTCTACGCAGTGCGGCCATTCCCGGCATTTATACGTTCTACCGGAGTCCGCTATAGCTCCAACGGGTGTCTCCGTGCATCCAACTTAAGTTCACAAGTTCTCAAACGGCGATAAACCACACGGGCCCGCCAGAGTGACAAAGACATATTACTAGCAAGCGCCGAATGCATGACGTAGCCCTTCTACAGGTGGGCTCTATGAACTGGTCAGCGTCGAATGCTCAGGGGGGCGCGGGACTTGGGAAGAAGCCGAGTATTTCCCGAACCTGAGCATGCAGCCTCGATATTGGATTTTCGGCCTCTGCTAGTACACGCGGACAATGTAGTGTTGAACTGTTTTACTAGCGGCACGCCACTGCCAAAACTGCGCTGAAATTGTTTCGCCCGCATCCCGCAAACTTTTGAAGCCAACTATGCACTGTAGGCCGTACGCTCCCTCTCTCTTATCACGTTGCGGTGGTCGTAGCGGCGTACGAATATAAAGGAAACAAGCGCTAGATCATTCATTCTATTCACACCGCTACAGCTGGATGAAGGTGTTGGAGAAGGAAAAAAAAAAGGAGCTTCTTGCCGGAGAGTGAGGGAAAGGGGTATTGCGTAAGAGCAGCCCATTGCTGGGGGTGGTGTGTTCTCGGTTCTCGAAGCGGGGGTGCGAGAAAAAGAAGACGCAGCAGCTGGTGGCACGTGCTGCTCACGGAAGCGGCGAACAGCAGGCGGGCGGCCCCGACAATTGGAGCGAGAAGCGGACGGCTTGGGCCGCCGCCGTCGCTGGCTTCATGCGTCGCTGGTTCGCCCGTCCAGAGCAAAGGCCAGCCGGGACGGTGCCGAAGGGGGTGCCCCCCGTCGCTTGCCCAAAGAGGGCGCTGCTCTCGCTTGGGACACCAAGTAACTGAGAGAACAAAACGCTGTCGAATGGATGGGAAGTGGGGGAGGGGGTATTAGAGGGGTGTATAAGGGATTATCAGCGCCTGACCTCAACTGTAAGCGACAACTGGATGCGGGAAGTGGATCGGTTTCTCTCAATGGGTTTTTCTTTCTGCAGAGGGGAGGGGAGAGGGTCAGTGGCACTGAATACGCACGTTTGCGAAGTGAACGTGAGCACCAGCCTGGACAAATCTAAAGAACCGCACGCGCTGCGGTGAGTAACCTGGAGGTCACAAGTTCACCAGCGCCATGCAACCTGGGGTGTTTCATAGTCTCTGCGTCTGGCCAAGTCAGTACATTCAGTTAGTAAATATGTAGAGTGAACGGCGCATTAAAGTGCCAGTGTCTGTTCTCTAACCGTGGTTTGCTCCAGACATTACCAGACGTGAAACAACGTACACACACTCCAACGCCCCCCACCCCCCCCCCACCCCCCGCCTCCTTGCACTTTCTTTACCCTGGTTAGCCTATGCCTGGGATATGCATATTCCTCTGACTCACAGAGAGAGAGAGAGAGAGAGAGAGAGGATGTCTTTATTGAAATGGGGATAGTTCTGCCGGCGTGTGTAAATTTGCAAATCACCTACGTTATCTGAATGATATGAGTCTCATGTACATATCTGTCATTCTAAAAATAAATTTGATCAAATAAAGAAATTGATTGACTGAGTGATCGATACTGTGAGAACGCGTGGAATGGTGCGTTTGGAAGTCATTCACTCCGCGAGACTATTTATCTTACCACTTGTATGCGTTAACCTACGAATCTAATGCATTTAACGTCTTCTAAACCACATGACTGGAGTATGGAGTAGACGTTGTGTGATGGTTACCTACTTTTCTAACAATAAAGATAATAAATAAAGACAGGCTCCGCATCACCTGAAGCGTCTATAGTTTCGAAGAGGCATCACGACGTGGTGAGTGATTACGCTAACTGATTTCCTGAATACCAAGATTCTCTTCCCGCATTAGTATTTGCACTGGTATAGAAGATTATCCAGAGGCGCTGCTTTGAACAACAGAACATCTTTGTGCCGACATTAATATGCACTGCGAAAACAGAGTTGTGTAGGCAACTCTTGTTTTCCTGAGTAGCTATAGTTGTCGCATATTTCAATACATTTTCGCGAATTCTCGTACTCCACGATGGAGTTTGCTCACCATGCTTGTGACCAATCAGAATGAACGTGGTTGACTGTGGCGTACTGAATATCGCAAATATGTAGGTGCACAGAAGCAGATTAACTACCACAACAAAGGATGCAAAGTAAAGGAGTTCGCAATTCGATCTCTCTCGAACTGTCGATCTCGAACTGTCGCTACGCACAGTTCAAGGACAAACTGCATGATTTCAGTGGACAGTATTTCTCGATGCATAATGCCAGGCGTAATTCTGAATCAAACTAAATCAATCTACAGGCAGCGGTTTTCTACAAATCTACACCAGTGTACGCTAACAGAAGCGTACGAGCGATTCGCGCTCCAGGATTTCATACTTAATGTTCCTGAAATGAGAAACTTTAGTGCTCTTCCAGCGACACTAAATGCTGCCCATGGGAGCGAAGTCCGAGCCACTCTGCTCTATTTGAATCTGCTTCTGTAACTCAACGGATGGAGCCTATATGTCTAGTTCTGCGCAACTGTAACATGCGGCGTGGTTTAGCGTACCTTCTCGCATAACGATGAACGAGACTTGGAATGCCTGTGCGAAGCGGACGGGAGGCCCTCTCATCGCATGAAGAGAGTAAAGAGGCATTTGATCCGACGCAGCGTCCAATGCAACGTGATGAACATTATAAAACATGGCTTCTTCAACTGTCGCAATATGCAGCAACTGGGCTTGTTAGAATATTCAAACGTTTTGAATAACGAATCGGATATTGTCCTATTCGATTCCATCTTATAGCTTTCAGACGTTTCACAACATCCAGTCGGCACAATCAAGCACACAAATGGAGGAAATTGTGGCTAATTCCATTCCGGCGGCCATAGTAGACATCATGCACCAGAAATTAAGTACGGAAGTACGCTATACGTCACTCTTGGAGCCAGACTTTCGCTCTTGAACTGCGATCGTATTCACCCTTTCCTGGGTGTTCGACCAGTTTTCAATGTGTCCTTCATTATTCTCATATGCGTTCGATTAACGACGCTTCTTAAGATGCAATGTAATGGTAAAACCTTTCTACATCGTGAATACTAGGGTGTGAAAATAGTTGTATAGTAATAGTGAAGATTGCATTAGAAAGTTGCTCGATATTGAATTCAATTCGATTCCGGTAATGTTAGATGCGTATTTGCTTCAGTCTACAAAACTGCTGCTCGCACAGATACCTAATTGAAGCCGTTCGCAAGCTTGTTGGACACATGATTGCTGCGTCTCTTGTACGCCTACAGCTCTACGCCAAATCGCATCCGCCGCGATGGGTTAGTGGCTATGGTGTCGCGCTGCTAAGCACTATGTCGCGGGACCGAATCCCGGCGGCGGCGGCCGCATTTCGATGGGGGCGAAATGCTAAAACGCCAGTGGTCCCGTGCACTGGGGGCACGTTAAAGATCCCCTAGTGGTCAAAATTAATCCGGAGTGCGCCACTACGGCGTGCCTCACAACCAGATCGTGGTTTTGGCACGTAAAACTGCAGAATTAAATTCAACACCGGATAGTACGCCAAATCGCATACATCTCCAGCTTAGAGACTGTGCACGTACTGTATACGAGAGGCTCGCCTTGTTGGTCTGCAGCACGCGAGACCAAGACGGTCCGTTGCGTCTTTTGTTCGTGCTCGTCCATGCTACGCAGCCGCAAGGGGTCGCTCGAGTTGCGTCGCGTTCAACGTCCGTGCCCCACCACCGCCAGCCGCGCTGCTGTCGCTGCCGCTACCGAGTTTGCACTGCTGCACACCCGCTGCGTTTTCTCTTTCGTCGTGTGCCCGTCTCTTTGTGGGGCACCTCGCGTCGCTGGCACCGCACACTTTCCCGACGGCAGCCAGCGGGCCACTGCTACCCACAATGCGCGCCGAGTTAAACCGCGCCCCATTCATGCTGGGCAGCGCGAAGATGAAAGCGCGTCCGTGAAAAGCGCGCCGGTGACTCCGATGGACACGGTGACATGGACGACTTTGCTCCTTTCAAACGGGAGGAGCTGTTATGCTGACAGTGAAAGTGTGAAAGCGCGTTGCAGGAATACGAGCGATACGTGACCGGCGATGCAGTTGGCGTTATTGTACACGCGAAGCTGCAAGTGGAAGGCGTAGCCGGACCTTTCCGCGCGGGCCGGTGAGAGTGGGGCTGCGCCGCAGCGAAGCGAGACGCGCGAAGATGTGTGTTACCTGACGTGACCGGTGGTCATGCAGATTTTGCATTTTAAGTAAGTCGGACTTTCCTTGATCGTATTCGAAGCGCACGAAGGTGCTTGAATCGGCGACCTTGTTGGATGTTAGGCTACTGTCGGCATCACGAGAGAAATCTCAGAATGTTTCAAGCTTAAGATATCTCCAGTGAAGCTTAAACACTTGTTGCTAACAGTCGCCGCGAATGTTTACGACGGCTATTAGACATCGCAAGACCCCTTCATAACTGGCAAAAACCAGGCAATGCTTCGCGATTCAAGACAGGGATTTCGGCATCACTTAATCGCTTCAGGCGCTTGTTATGTCTCATCCAGTCTACAATAATCTCAAAGGTAGCGCGAAAATTTGCCCCGTTTATATCACTGTGCTGGACGAATGCCGGTTACTATTGAACCGAGGCACAACTGAACGCGGGACCTGAGAACTGGCGCACAGGCTTTGTGCTGATGAGTAAAGTGGCTCCTATCGTGAATGTTCGGGAGTGTATAGCCTTGAAAATAGGTCAATTCAACGGAACGAAAAAAAGAAATAGCAATTTCGCGAGGAATAGCCTCGAGGTAAAACACGAGTCCATGGCAATATAAATAGCGTGTCGCTGCTGTGGTCTACAAGCAGGTCACATGGTTTCCGCGTGCTCCACGACGTGCACGGTTGGAAAATTGAATTAAAAGAAGACGCGAATGGGGGGCGGGGGGGGGGGGTGTAGAGATAGAGAAACAGAGAAAGACAGAAAAGAAATAGAAAAATAATATTTAGAGGAACTAAACGTCGCGTAACAGGATACCAGCATATGCACAAATAAAGATATGAAGCGCGAAGTGCTAGTGCTCATTCAAAAAAAAAAAGAAAGATTCTCGCAGTTTCACCCGAAAGGCGAACCATCGACGGTGATAGCAAATTAGTAGACATATATACGAAGTAAGGGTAATAGTTTTATCGGCCGTAGAAAGTTGTAAGCATCCGCTTACTAACTAAATTGACAAGCACGGTGTCACGCGCGCACAGCTAAACATGAACACATCGCGCTCGATGACCGCGGAAACTGGCTGTCAAAACGCTGTAGTTAGGAAACGCGGCAGCTGCGTCGAACGAATTGACCTTCGTGTTGTCTCTCGCTCCAACGCGAACTAAACGTCGAAAGCACAGCGCGTACGAAGCTACCGGCACTCGGCGCATGCACTTTGTCCACATGGCAGATCGCTTTGAAGATGAGGCCCGCGCGGCCGCGCCGTAAGCTGCAGCCGCCGGAGTAGAACGCCCCCCTCTCCCTCGCCGCCCACCCCGTGCCTCGCGCGCGACAGAAGACGGCGCGCTCCTGCGCCGCCTTCATCGCTCGCGTGCCCGAGACAGCCGCGATCGTCGCCTGACCCTTGCAAGCTCTCACACGCTCTCACACGCACACACAGCGAAGATGGTGTCGTGTTTGGACTTTATACGGAACACCGCGGCGACGACGACGGCCATGGCATAAATTTGTTTTAGTGGCCATATAACTACTTTCGCAATAATAAAAAAATTAGTAGCTCCATTCCAGAAATTCGTTTTCGTATAACCGGTATATCGCCCTAGTTTTCTTTTGTTTGTGTCAATGTTAAAGCGTCGAAAAATTTGCATTTGTGTTCCCTCTGGCTGTCTGAAAACGTATTATGCAGCCGTTACCCACGAAAACTATATGAGGACGACGATGAGTGTAAGCAAACACAACGGCATAAAGTATGCACGACTGATGTAAAGCTACAAACTTTTACAGGTGTTTTTAAGTTATCTAAGAATGCTTTGTTAAGCATCGATCACATCAATACATCGGTCACTGAAACAGCCAAGAAACACCACAAATAGCCACAGTATAAGCAAATAAAACGGGGCAGGTGCGACGGCCGCCGTGCGCTTAAACCGACAAAATACAGCCATACATGTTGACGTTGGTTGTCATGCGCCTAAAGTGCCTTTTCGTAGGAATACATTGTATCAAGCCTCAGCAAAAAGACAGATTTGATTGCTACACTCTTATAACGGTTGCACCCTTTGGGGTACATATTTGTCCCACAACAATAATCCTCATCTGCCTTGCTTGCGTTTCCTTTCTTGAGAACTCGGCGCTCGCTGCTTTCCTGTAATCCGCCGTGGTAGCTCAGTGGCTATGTTGTTGGGCTGCTGAGCACGAGGTCGCGGGATGGAATCCCGGCCACGGGGGCCGCATTTCGACGGGGGCGAAATGCGAAAACGCCCGCGCACTTAGATTTAGGTGCCCGTTAAAGAACCTCAGGTGGTCGAAATTTCCGGAGTCCTCCACTACGGCGTGCCTCATAATCAGAAAGTGGTTTTGGCACGTAAAACCCCATAATTTGTTCTTCTAACTGGGTAGACCTTTGCAACACGGCCGCGTGACAAATGTTGAGCCGCAGTAAGTGGCGCCTCTTCCGCGCCCTAATTGACCCCACCCAAACTCGGGCAGAAACACAAAAACATCTCCAACGAGCGATTCACAGCTTCAATAGAGACACCTCAAAATTGGTATGCAACCTTCTGGGAGTGTGGCGACGCCTCAGCGGCACACTGGCTCGCGTACATTGCGACTGGGCTTGCATCGCAAATATACAGATAGCTACGGCTCGATTGACGAGGTTAAAGGCAGCGCGAAGGGACGTTAGGTGGAAGCGCTGACATTCTCATTTCTTGCGCTCTGTTCACAACGAACGATTTATATTTTACAGCGCGGTCGAACTGTATTTCATGCTCCCACTGTTCCGTAACTTCAACGGGTCTGCCCCGGTGCAGTGGTTAGATCAGCTTACTTGCCAACCGTACCGCTTGCAGCCAATTATTTTTTGTTTTAAGAGTGTTCGCTCTTACTCATCACGTTTCTCGATTTCTTGAGGTCTGCTACCACCTTCATTCGGCGTGAAATTTTCAATCCGAGGAATTCAAGATGGCGGACCCCATACTAAATCGACATAACAACCCAATTGATGATTAACTAGTGACTTCACTGATTGATGAATGACTCACGTGACTGTGACGTCATAATCCAAGATGGCGGCCAAATTCTGGTGCCAGTGATGACGTCGTAATCCAATATGGTGGATAGACGGGAATCCACGTAATTATGACGTCATACTCCGAGATGGCGACATTGTCTTGGAATCTGAAATCGGAGATGGGGGCCGAATTCTGGTGCCAATGATGACGTCATAATCCAATATGGTGGCCAGAAGCGAAACCTTGTGATTATGACGTCATAAAAGATGGCGGCATAGTTTCGGAATCTGAAATCAAAGAGGGTGGCCAAATTCAGGTGCCAATGATGACGTAACGGTCCAGCATGGCGCATAGAGGCGGAACTACGTGATTATGACGTCATGGGACGAAATGGAGCTATAGTTTCGGTTTCCCAAATCCAAAATGGCGGCTCTCGATGTGACGTCATAGCCGAGATGGCGGCCACTAAAAATGGTTGTGCCCGAATAAGTTCCATACCTAACTACACTGATCACAGGACGGTGTCTGTGCTAATTAAGAACAGCTGAGAAGAATGTGAATCCATGGATGACGATGAAAGTGTTATGGAATAAGACAGTTGGTCAAACCAATAAAGTGAATAATTTAGAGAAGGTGCCAGTGAAGATGTTGAGCAGTGATGTGTGCGATAGTTGGTTGGAATATGTACAAATGAAATGTTTGTGTGTGTTTATCATATGGGAAAATAAACGTGCGAACTCGTATTTCCATTGGTGTACCTCACTTTAATGTCATTCATATTATTTTTAGTAAACCAAACATCTAACGCTCGTTACGTCAACACCTTCCAGACGGTGGCGGCACTTTTTCTTTCCTTCACGGATGCATCGAGTAGCTGTCGTGAAAGAAGGCTAAACCAGGTGGCTCTGCGTGGTTTAGGAATCGGGGGTCGAGTTCATAAAGCTTTTCGTTCGTAATTGCTCTTCGTTATGCGCCGGCTACCTTCGTCAATAATCTGTCTAGCGTTAACACTGACTGGCACCTGCTGTTACGAGCAGTTCTTGCGTAAGAACATTTTCGTGAATAAGGGACCATAAATCGTAACTCAAACTGCTAGATTTCTCAGCCACCACGTGTTATCAGGGACGGTCACCACCAAAAGTGAGGTGGCTGGGCCGCGTGTGCGTTTCGGAGTCGAGAAAGATGTATACAAAGGCGTTATGACACATTTGTGCATTTGTGAACAAGAATGAAAATTTCAATCAAATCTAGGTGCGAGCTTCCACGACTATTAGTGCTAGAACAGTTTTGAGGTTTTTCTAGGATTTCTGCGATACAGCTTGCCAGCAATAAGCAACACAGGTAAAACAAATCTACGCACAATACAAAGTCTTCAGGGTCAAGTGCTTCGGATCTGTCTAGGCCTGCCTCAGAGTGCTTCAACAGTGGCTACGATAGCAATCGCTGGAGACCACCTTGTCAGGACCCACATTGAAATTGAAGTACTCAGGACCCATATAAGGCATCTGGCCAGGACTCCTCGTCACCACTTGGCCTCCCTAACAGCGGACAGACCACACACATCTTTCAGCCAGACGATAACCGCATATGATGAATCATTGCCAGCTTGTTTCACTCCGGCTGCGAGACCTTCGATTCCTCCATGGTGCCTCACTCAGCCAAAGATCAACCTCGCTATACCTGGTATCTCGAAAAAAGCTGATCTATCATCGCCAGCCCTTAGACAGCTCACGCTGCTACATTTGTACGAGAACTACCGTGATTCTACGCATATTTACACTGATGGACCTGTCCTTCCAAGCAGCTCCGCGGCGGCGATCGTCATACCAGTGAAAGCTACAACAATCAAATTTAAGACGACTCACGCCACAACATCGACGGCAGCAGAGCTCGCAGCGCTCTTTACTGCCCTTCATCACATTGGTGATGAACCACCACACAAATGGACAATATTCTGCAATGTGAAAGCGGCACTGCAGTCTCGCGGACCGCACGAACAACTAATATTCCATATTACAGAAATGTTACAACATATAAGTGATGCAGGCCACGAAATAACCTTTCAGTGGCTTCCAATTCACTGCGGGATTATCGGCAATGAACGGGCGGATCACGCTGCCCGCTCAGCCCATACTGAAGAGCGCCACGTCCCAATTCCTCTTTCTAGAACTGACGCAGCACGGAAGCTCCGCCTACTTGCTCGGCAGTGCACCGCGTCGCAATGGAATGAGCCACATTTAAGAAACACGCGACTGTACTACTTGATCCCACACTAAGTCTTCGAGCGCCATCACAGCTTCGCCGTAGAGACGCCACGCTTTTATATCGACTTTGGTTGGGCGTTGCCTTTACTAAAGCCTATGCATTCCGCATAGGGATGACCGACAGCCCAACCTGTGACCACTGCGGCCTTGAAGAATCAATTGGCCATATCTTGTGTGCCTGCCCGCAGTACAGTCCACAGAGGGCATGCCTTCGCCACGAACTTGACCAACTGGACGACCAACCGCTATCCGAAAAAAGAATTCTACAACATCGAAAGGACCTACCGTCACAGAAGAAGGCCGTGCAAGCGCTATTGCGCTTTTTACTATCTACCGGCCTGTGTGAACGACTTTAACTGGAACGCCTTTTGTGTGTGTGCCTCCATGTGTGCGTGTTTTTCCCCCCTTTTTTTTGCGTCTTCCTCTGCCATTTTTCTAACCCCTATCCCCCATCCCCAGTGTAGGGTAGCAAACCGGAGACTCATATCTGGTTAACCTCCCTGCCTTTCCTCTTCATTCTCGCTCTTTCTTTGAGGTTCTCGGTACGTAGTTTTACGTGCACGCTTCTTTACGTCCTCGTTTACTTCGCTCCATCGCGTGTATTATAATTAAGCATTCTGACACGTTCGCGTGCTTGTGCACGTCAATGAATGTTTTGATCGTCTCAACGCGCAGGCTATCACGAACGAAGAAGAGCATGTGCCTGCATAAGCCACGGCTATGCAAGCCAGTGACATCTATAAGGCGTGTTTCGAGGCAACAACAAAAGCACAAAGCAATGGTGATTCGCCCGATGTGTTACCATAAGCAGTGCTTACGTGCCCCGATATCGAGATTAAGTTTCCAGAAGGCAGCCGGGAAGATGCCCAGATTTTGCTGCAGTTGAAGTGCAGCAACAGTCTACAACACCGTTCCCTTACCGTGAAGCGGGCGAGTAAGCCGGAAACGGCTACCGTGTCGCCTGAAGTGGGTAGGCTTGGGCAGCTCGGCGCTGCCGTGTCGGGCGATTACTTCTTTTCCGTGAAAGGAAAATCTGCGGAAGACTTACCTACCTTCAAACCGGTTTTGTGATAAACATTGGCTGCCACGCACTGTTACATGGCAAAAGAAGACGTGGAAAGTTCAGCTTTAAGAATGAAATTATGCGTTTGAAGGCGTATATTTGTTTAACTGAGGATATTTAGATACCTTTGTTGTTTCGCTGTGGAACATGCCCATTCTGGAGGAATTAGTCGATAATGGGGGCAAACACGAGCCGAATGGTTAAATAAAAGAAAATAAAGTAAATGGAGAAAGCCGTTGAATATAAATAATATAATGCGCTGTTCCATTAAGAGACTGATGTACTTTAGAGATACCTACGAACCTACATGATGCGTTCGGGAAAAACAGGGGAAAGGCGGGAGATGTAAATTCAAGACGATGAGCGAAACGAGAACAAGGTGAAAGCGAGAGCCAACGTTTCGACAAGTGGAATTGTCTTTTTCGGGTTCAGGTATTATATGAGATTTTTTTTTGTATTACACAGAGCAGAGGTACGCTTCCTTGCACTACTTCGGCAGTCAGGATATGAAGTATATATATGTCCGTGTACTGGTACTTACCCATTACGTGCTTCGTGTATATAAATTTCTCTTGTCACTTCATACGAGTACTTAAGGAACCGATCGGTTGACCTCTGTTAGGTCGGTGCGTTTTGTTAGTAATCCAATAAACTTCTCTTTTTTTAACGAATTCTGGGATTTTGCATGTCAAAAACCGCGATTTGATTATGAGACATGCCGTAGAGGTGGGGTGGGGGATTCCGGATTAGTTTTGACCACCAGGGGATCTTTAACCTGCCCCCAACGCATGGCCGGGACACGGGCGTTTCATCAACATTTCATCATCATCACAACATCATCATCATTTCAGTTCCATCAAGGAATGTTCACAAAGAATACGAAAGCGCTATGTTCGCGGGGCAAATAGTCAATGAGGCACGCACGCAGCCGCAAGAGCAAAGAGTACGTGGCTGTCGGTGGCCGTCCATGAAAAGCTGTCGAATTGCGCTTTTTTTTTTCAGATGACAAATGCCCCAACACCTTGCTATTAATGCGAAAGAATTATATGGCTCATGAAGCCGAAAATCCGGCGGCGTGGCAGGAGTTGGTTAAAAAAAGTCACGTGACCACAAGAACGCGCTCGTGCACGCTTCTCGCGGTTTCGTCGTCGTCTGCCACAGCTGGCCCCGATGCCGCTCATCTTGCCAGCGTTTCCATACTGCTTGATGTTGGATTGTAGCGCGAAGTGACACGGACACAGACTAGAAGCAGACAGGACGAGCGCTATCTCTCAACTAAACTTTTATTGAAACGAATAATTGTTCGTTTCAATAAAAATTTGGAGTTATTCTAGTCTGTGTCCGTGTCACTTCGCGCCACAATCCAAGATCATGTCACCGTACCAACACCCCCAACTTTCTATCCTTTCCCATACTGCCCCTCCCTGTGCGAATACGCTGACGGCACGGCCCCCTGCCAGTCGGTGCGGTGATTTCGGTGAGTTCTGTCGTAAGCTCAGATGGACGAACGCTCAGATGGACGAACGTTCGACTTCGACTTCTCACTCAGGAGCTGCGCGCGCCGGGCTCCTTTGGACATCGACGCAATTACGCGAAAAAGGCCAAGGCACGTGTTGCGAGAAATGCCACAAGGCAACGTGAAAAATAGTACCATGACGTTTCTCAAGACAAGTCGTCATCGGGAAGACGTCGCAATGCTTTCGCATTCATCTGCGTAGGGATATCTAAGTGCCCTGGAGTTTTGCTTAGGGTGCTTAATGAGCTTCAAAGAATTTCATTCGCCGCGCATGGATTTTAACTTAATTCTTGTGAAAACAGGGCGATGGGTGAAAATTGCCAAGTTCTGACGCCATCAGACATCAAACTGAGCATTGCATGAAGATACGGTACAATGCTACCGTAGACGTACCATAGAGATGATAATGGATGTCCCGTAGGGCAACGTAGACTACCGATCCACTAGAGTCATGTCCACCGGAGTGATGGACTTGCATAAGAGTTTAACACGAACTAACTGCTTATAGTTAGCTTTGTTCAGAAGATTGACAAAGGAACGTTACCGTACTCTGGTGGTTCAGCGCTGCTTTGAATAATTTCGGGGTAAGCCGTTAGGCTTGATGGATAAATTTGAGGCTACGGTGCCATCTACTTCAATAAGGAGATCAGTCTAATTGCTCGGTTGGTTGTTTGATTGACTGAGTGAGTTGAAGATGTTGGCAGCCCATTTGCGTCTTCTCCAGAAAATATAGGTTGTTCAATGACCAAAGGAGGACCACAATGAGGCATGTGAATTTTCACTGCCGCCGGCAAGCATGGTTATGTACACTTGTGAGCGATGTGAGAGAGAACATCGTATTGGTATCATTGCGATAGGAATTATACAGGCGATCAAAACACATTCGCGCCGTCCTCGATGGCGACGCGTCGTGCTGTCACGCGAGGCCCACGCGTGGGTGGGTTTAGACATAGAGTTTCCTAAAAAAGTTACTAGAGGGAACTCTGGCGCTAGTGTCTACGGGAGCTGCTATGGGAGCGGTTGTCCTAGCATGGGAATTATGGGAAGTTCATGGATTTGCCTAAACTTCGTCCTTTTGGCTTCAAACGGCTTTGTGACTTTTCAAACTCGTCATATTCAACAGTTTATTGCGTAATAAATTATTAAATAAACATAATTAAAATTGCCGGACGGCAGGATTCGAACCCAGGGACTCTAGCACAGATGCCTGATATTGAAGCCATTAAACCACGCACGCATGCATGGACAAACGAATGAAATGCCCTTATGAATTTATCGCAGGCATGCCAGTGCCTTGAGACGCTTGGCGCGTTTCGATTTGGCCACCTGGAGAAGCTTAATCGTTGCATTTAATAGCAATTGTACGCGTTCCCGGTGTCTTCTGCACTTCGAAGAATATAGATTGCGCTGAAATATACGACAATAAGATTTATATAGCGTAATATACAAAGCCACAAGAACGTTTGAGTCCACAAGCACGGAGATCAGACAAATCCATGTACTTCCCATCATTCCCATGGTAGGACAACAACTGCAGCGCCAGAGTTCCCTCTAGTAATTTTTGTAAGAAACCCTATGGGTTTAAAATCTTCAAAGACGCGCAGTGCGTTTGGCTGCGAGAGCGAGGAGTCAAAGTGGACGCATCGTCCGGGTTGCAGAATCAAGCGTCTTTCCTTTCTTTACATCACTGTCACTATCATCGCACTCCGCTCAATCGGCTCAACCGGAGCCGGACACCGTATGACCTTCTCATCAATATAGTTTTTCACCACCAGGGCGCCGTCCTGCCTTTTTCTGCTGGCATGAGCATTGGGCGCACACACGTTATTGTTCCTGCTGAGCAGCTGCGCATGTACGTACGTGGTGCCTACATTAATCTGGGAGGAACGGCGAGTCAAGCCAAATATATCTAATCCTTTCTTTTGGGTGCCGAGAGGCGTCCATGGCGTTCTCTATTGGTCGCATCTCGCGGGTCTTTACTGCGCGACACTTACAATGCCGTATGTGGCGCCCCTCATAATAGCATGGTTCTTAGACACCTTCAGCGGCAACGCTAAACCTTGCTCGCTATCGCTTTCATTGCTTCGACTCCGTGGGAAACTGCAATTTTACAGCGGAGCTGTATATGTCTACCCTCCCATAGATTTTAATGCGACAGCTTACTGGCCGCTTCTCTTCTGAGAGCAATAGAAGTTTTTCACCACGACCACCGCGAACTTGCGATTTCGCCGTGGCGGTGCTCCGAGGAGGCACATGACGTCACAACGCGCGCCTCACCAAGGATATTTCTCTCTCTCTCTCGCTCCCTTGTCACTACTGCGCATGCGCCGCTAGTAGCACAAAAGATATTTGTGTTATAGACAAAAGATATTTGTGTTATAAAACAACAGCAGTCATCTGTGGCGGTAGCAGATGATTTGGTTTCAAAAAGTATCAATAAAAGAAACATTGTGATTTCACTTGTATGTGCTGCCACTCTTTTATTGACCCATAGATCCAATGATGGCCGCTTCATATTGGTTCACCCATGATCCGGCAGGCACATAATAAACACGATGCCATGATAAGAACTCCCCGGTTGCTTGGCCCTAGCCTTTCGCCTAAGTGAGCGTTTGGAAGCGTTGAGACGAGAAATGTCAGCGCTTATAAAAAAAAAGAAAAAGAAAAAGAAGTCTCAGTTTCGCTGGAAAGGAGGAGCACTGCTAGCGATAGTAAAATATTAGACGACTACATTATAAGTAAAATTCATACTTTCATCAGCCGTATAAATTGTAGTAAACATTGGCTTGCTAACCAAACAGCAAGCGTGGTGGCACGCGCGCACAAGCAAACAAAAACATATCTCACTCGATGACCACGGACACCCGCCGTCCCAACGCTGGTGGGATTACAAGCATCGGCAGCGGGAAGCGAACTTTTCGTGCGGCCTCTGGCTTCACCGCATTTCGGAAAGTTGAGATTACTCAACCTTGAACACTAGGCGCGCGGGACAACAGTGCGCAGGAAGCCACCAGTCATCTTGTCTCGCTGTTAGACTTTTCACCCGCCTCGTTTTACCCGCCACGGATTAGTATGCGCTTATACATGCCATGCGCAGCCACGACTGGGTTAGAGAAGGCGCGCTCAACGGCGCCCAAGACAGCGAGAGACTGATAAACAACTAACCTAGATGCTGCCTTAGTTTGCTACTTAGACACAACATCACTTTCGTATGAAAAGGCTAACAAATATTTTAATGCACACTGCCTATACAGACGAGCGCGGCCCAATGATTTCTTCTATATAGCCAATAGAGTAATGGCCGGGCGCGCAACTAGACGAAGACGAGTGACGTGCCTGTTTGCTACATAAGGTTGCACGTATGCCGGTGTATACGGCACTTGCAATCTGAGACGAGAGATCAGAAAAACTAGCACATATTAGAAACTGCAAACGAGGGTAAATTCTATGCAACAGACTCGCGGAAGAACTCGTATGAGATCTAGAAACGCGTCCGTTACATTCACCATCCACTCAAGCACGTTGATGTTGAATGCTCACAGTTGATAGCTGTGTTTTCTTGCTTTGCATTTCGTCGTGCCATATTTTTTGTGGCAATCAAATATTGTGCAAATGACAAATACTGACAAAGAGTGCTATTTTTTCTTATATCAATCAATCAATCAATCAATCAATCAATCAATCAATCAATCAATCAATCAATCAATCAATCAATCAATCAATCAATCAATCAATCAATCAATCAATCAATCAATCAATCAATCAATCAATCAAGCAATCAATCAATCAATCAATCAATCATGACAGAGAGCTTAGGATTATTTTTTTCTGAAAGAAAAATAAAAAGGCAATACGTCCTTCAGGCACCCAACAGGTTTCTCTGGCTATACGTGCACGCATGATTGTCGACCTCATTCGCCCCATCGAGATCAGCTAGCCTTCATAACCATTCACAAAACACGATGTTCTGCCCCGGCGCTTCTCTAGGCGGCGCTTCTCTAAACTGTGAGAACTAGGAAAATGCGCCAATTACACATAAGGCGTTGATTGATGGAAAACAACCTTTAATGTTCACGCGGGCCTCGCTCGCCCCAGTCGTCTCTGCCAAAGCATGCCGGGCAGTTTAGCTCCTGCAAGTGGGACGTTCTCGCGTTGCACGATTACGCATGCGCAGGCGAAAGACTGGTTCTGCAGTGGCCTCCACTCGAGAGTTGCGCAATGTATGTCCGCAATACGTATCCTTGAGATGACGCAGCAGTTATCCTGTCTCATCTTTGCAAACAGGAAGATGGAATAAGACCCAACAAAGCGTGGCTAAGAATACAGGCTACCTAAAAAGGAAGCCCATCCCGACCTCGTACGGGGTAGATGCACCGCGTCAGCTATTTCAATGGAAACATACTTTTTAGATGTCTCCTGTGACGCTTATCGCAGTTGTGTAACATCAGATGGATTACTTTAGGAGGTGAATACTATACTTGCAAGACGACTTGCCTATTTGTCTGCTGGCTAGCAGGCAATGTTTTACATTGTAAGGAATCCCATTCGAGCACGTGCCGATTTGCGGGATTGAAGCCCAGTATAAAAAGTAATGAAGTAATAGCACAGTGGAAAATGAAGTAGTGATGAGCGTTAACTGGATCACCGAGTTGAATCGCCGCAGGTTTTCCCGACGTATTTCTCGAAACTGATGCTGAACAAAGGCTTTCTGGTGAATGAATATCACTTCATTGCGTCTAGCCTTCAATTCCGCAATATATATAAGTGCTCCTAGTGAATAAATACAAAGTTAACAAGTCAATTTTGTTACTTAGCCAGCATCATTCTTCTATGTGTCTTGCATGCAGTGTCCACCTATTGATGTAATCCGGCTGACGTGACAGAATTGTGATATCTATCACAGAATATCTTTAATAAATCAGTTTCCATTAAAAAAAGGTAAAGTGGTATGTTTCTTTAGAAACACTGCAAACAACAACAACAACAACAACAACAACAACAACAACAACAACAACAACAACAACAACAACAACAACAACAACAACAACGACGACGACGACGACGACGACGACGACGACGACGGTGACGACGACGACGACGACGACGATGACGACGATGGTGCTTTCAGATAACAACAATATTTGTCTCTTCCATCTATAACACTTCCTGAGCAGTGTACCTAACGTAAAACTCAGATAGTGCATATGGCACCAGGGGGGTCGCGGATCCATAGAGGCCAAAACTGCGACGCAAATTTTTCGTTCATCAGACGTAGCTTCCTTGCCTTGGATTGACCTCGAGTGATGACCGGAGATATGCCAGCACGCGCTTGTGTCCGGAAGTGTAGGCGCATAAACACGGCTTCTGCAGTATGGCAAAAGGCCTGTGTCAATGAATTTGGAGGCTGGACAAGCTTAGCAGAGGAGAAGGTGTTTAGGTTTCAATGCTTATTTTACTACATCTAAGTGCAAAAACCATGCCATCCATGTCGGCGAGATATGGGACACACACGATTATCATTATTTTTCTCGTGAGCTTTTGGTGGTGATAGCTAAAGGCTGATTTATCGTCGCGACTGAGGCTCGCAGTTTCTTCGACCGAGCGCCTATAGTCATGTCACTGAGGGAAGTCACCAGACGTCTAACAAATCATCGTCTGGAGAGTCTGTGCAGGAAAGGCATTCGGCATGCTTACGAAACCCGGTGTTTTCAGGAGGGTCTTTCATAATGAAGTGCAATGTGTGAATTAATTCCATGCAATGAACCATAGCGACTCTCAAATATGGATCAGGCGCACAGCGCACCTTTGCGTTCAATCCCTGCGTTAAGCACCCCCTTCCCTGACTCGCATGTGGAATGCATGCGTAGAGGTAAGTGTTGCCTATGACCCTTGATGCCCATGCAGATGCATGCAAAGAGATGAATCATCCACTCTAAGAAAAGTTTACACCATTTGAGTCGTATCTCGCTACACAACAATAAACGTCCTCTGCCCTGTCAGCATTTCCTATATTTAACGCTGCGAGCCTGGTACTTCCCAGTGACGACCGGCTAGCGCATTATCAGCGTGACATAGCATTGCCGACAGGAAAGTAGCGGGAGCTGCGTTTTCAAGAAAGGAAGCGCAAGCAAGGCAGATGACGATTATTGTTGCGTGGCAGATATACACCCTAAAGGGTGTAAACTTTTTTTAAGAGAGAGTGCCGTGGTGGGCTGTCTATGCATGATTAGGTCATCCTGTGCGATCACTGTCGTCTGTATTTGTTGCTACCAGGCTGTAGTAAATATCTATTCGCCCAATCGTTCTGATCATCGGACCCAGAGTTTTGCATCCAACTGGCATGAAATGTGCCTGCGCCTTGACTCCCCCAAAAGGAAGCAAGTCCCGACACAAGCACGCTACGCAGATGGGATATCGAAACGTGAGAAGGTTGCCGCGTATTTCTATGCGTGGCAGCCGCTGAATACCAGCTGCAGTTATCGCGCATTTTTTTTTCTTTGGAGCTGAGCTACGCCACTCCTTCTGAAATGCATGCCCTCTCATAAGCGTTGTCCGTGCGATAGCCGAGCCAAACACTGGATATATATGAATGATTCTCAAGCACGAATGCTATATCAACACATTAAGGCGAAGCACCTCTATCTCATCTTTATGTTCTCCCTTTCCCGTACTTCAATGAAGGGTAGCCTAGCCGACGCATTTCTGGTTAACATCCCTGCCTTTCCCCTTTTCCTTCACCTGCTCCTCAACCTCCACCACCTTGACCCTATATAGGTCGTTCCACCTAACGTTAGCCAAACTGTTCATCGAGAATATAAAAAAAAAACATTATTAAAAAACGTGGTGCAAGATAAAATGATAAGACATACGGTGTTCGGTTGTCAGACCTCTGCCGACCGATCACATTATGTCTTATAATTGAACTTCCACTTTTTTCTTTCTTTCAAATCTTTTTTTTGTTGTTGTTGTTGAACAGCTTGGCTAACGTTGGCTGTGGCACACGGTATATGCTCAGTGAAATGAGTGAGAGCATTGAGGCGTTCACACCGGACTGACCGTAAGAAAGCAGCAAATAGAACACCTGCCTGGACGCTATAGCTACGCTGTCTGCTAGAGGGAAAGGCTGCCTGTAACCACGCCCTGTGCGTGCGAAAGATTCCCTTTACACAGAGCAACTGAACAGCATGCACGTGATAGAGCTGTATGAACTCGAGGACATAATTTTCCCGCTGATATTTCATGGCCTTTTATGATTGATGGCTGCAGGGGCGAAAATAGTTCGCTTCGGCGGACCAGCTATGTGCAACTGTGCGGTGGAAATAAAGATGGATCGACGCAGCCGTAAGGGCGTTCACCCTTGTGTCGACAGGGTGCGTCGGAGGGATAGTGAGAAATTATCGAAGGACGAGTTTTCGCCACAGAGCGGCGTCCCAGACGAGTAATAATGATGACAACGAAAACGTCAAATAAAAAGAAATAATAAGGACCAGAAATACAAGTTTGCTAGCAACTGTTCGGTTTGTGCTTAGGATTATCAGGTTGTATCTAAAATGCGGCAGCCGGAATGTATGCGACGTGTTTGCGCTATAAAAAAGGAAGGGTTGCAAGGCTGGGCGGGTGTGCATGAAGCTCCGATGCCTGTCTTCGAGCCAATGCCGTTGTTCTTCTCCATCCTCTGGCTTTTGAGCGGCCGTTACCGATTCATCCCGTCCACGGGCATAACATCGCCTTGCGGCGCCCAACCAAGCCGCCCATAATACATTGGGCGCTGTTGAGCTACCTCGCATGTCTCGGCTGAACGATTCAGAGATCAGGTCTTTCGCTTGAATGCGCACCTCCGAGAAAAATCGTTAATCTACGCCCACACCTCGTTCGGGCATGAGTCGATCGCTTGCAGGGAACAAAAGGTGCCGGCATATGCATACGCTGAGAACGTCTATATAGGTGGTCTGAATAAGGGCGCCTCCACGTTTCGCGATATATCTGCTCCTATTCAATGACGTTCCGCGCAAATAAAAGACGCGAGCAGGACACGACTGAGCAGAAAAAAAAGGAATTTTACTTGAACGCGACTACGCAGTGAGAACCGATGGCGGGAAAAAGCCTCCAGACTGATCCTATATACGCCAGGCACAGCGTGGCGCCCTCGACTAAGCTACCTACCTGCGTATAAGGTAGGCGGGTCAACTGGAAAGTATCGTACGCACCGAGAGGGTATATATCGACTTTCACTACGGGACCCCTCGCCTGGGGCTCCACAGTAAACCTTGCAGAGGGAGTTGACCCGCACTGCTGCGTCGCCAAAGACCCGAGCCAACGAAAGAAAAAAAATGAAGAAAAGCGCTTTCCAGCGGTGACACAGTGAACTTTTTCTGGGCACGCCAGGGAAGTACCCAGCATCGGCCGCCGACATCGCGTCCACCAGCGCTCCAGCTGCTCCCAACGCCCGGTCGCGCTCGCGCAGTTCCTGCTCCCAGCGTTGAGGTCACCGTTGGTCGCCCCTCTCCCTCTCCCTCTCTCTCTCTCTCTTACGGCTTGGGAACGCGTGCGCTATCTGTCATCTTTCCGCAAGGAGGCCCTCCGCGGCCGTGGCCTTAGGAATGCGCTGCTGCGCGTAGGTCGGCCAGATTTCACGGGCGGCCGAATCCGGCGCGTCTCTCTTTGTCCCACTCCCTCATCCTTCTGTTCTCTCTCTCGCTTTCTTTTCTGCGACAATTTTTTCTTTTCTAATCCACAGGGAACAGGACCTGGCAGTCCACGCCATCACGACACCGGCCCGCATTCTCAACTTGAAACAAGAACCGTGTTGTGTAAGGCACGAGAGATTGCCATGCTTGTTACTCTATGCATAAAAAAAGAAAAGTCTAAGAAAAGTAAAATGTGCATTGGAGGCCGCTTACGCACGTACACCAGACGTTGGAACGCCTGGTATGCGCGAACCGTTATGAAGGCATGTCCCTTTACTTAAATTAGGTCAACACTCGAGAAATTTAAATGATATCATGCAGTATAGGCGCAGCTGAAGTTTCTTTGACGTCATGTTTGGCGCTTGCATCTTTTGTTGCGTCCTCCTTATTTAATGCAACAAGGGAGACGCGTAATGAAATCATACTAGCGCATACAGACGGAGGCTGTGTTTCGCGCATCGGTGCAGTTCATCGTTGGACAAAGAAATCAGCCAGAAGTGTGTCGTAGACTCTAAATACCTTTCTTCCACACGCAAATAAGTAAAAAACAAAAGCACGCATCTCTGTGTATATAGTTCCTACGTTCATCTTGCACCCTGTGCATTGCTCAGACATGAAAATCTGCTCTCGGCTGAAAGTGAGCTTCGCGGGCGCACATTTCGGGGACACTTCGTTCTTATTTGTTGGTGAGCAGTGAAACTACGGAGATAATACGACTGCTCAGAACGAGGAAGCAAATACGCTAGCTTTGCGACCGCTAGCTAAGGTAGAGAATTCGACAACGGTAGGAGTACGCTATTGCTCCGCAGGGCTCGAATCAAAGCAGGTAAAAGAGCAGTACTGCACTGGGAGATCGCTTGTAATCGCACCGCTGTCTAGTTCTCGCTGCCCTAGCACGTTCCAAGCACACAGTGCTCGAACGAACAAAACGACGCACCAAGGAAAGAAGGTCAAAATGCGCCAGTTGGTTGAAACATAACATTGTGCGTTTCTATAACACGCGAAATCTAAATATATGCAAAAAAAGAAAAAAAAGAAAGTAGAGAGGCTACTATAACGTTTTCTCAGTTCGTTCTCGCACAGTACTTTCGCTTTTCTCACGTCTTATCTGCTTCGATGCGTTTATCCAGCGCAGCGCAAGTGCATACCATGGATGTAGATCGAAGCCGATACCGCTGCGACGTGCCTGAGTAAAAGGCGCTTTGTGCTCGCACTTGAACCGCAACGGGCGGACCGGCAACTCGAGGAAAACGAGACAAACTCTCTTTCTTTCTTGCTTTCTCGCTCAACTGGGGTCAGGCTTTTTCGCTTTTTCTTTGGATCGATTCTCTAGCTTTTCTTTGCGACCACTGTTCTCTTTTTGCACCGTGTTTCCAGTTGTTGCCGATGGTCTGGGTGCTCGCTGGGGGATCAAAGCGTTCTCACCCTCCGCCAGGAGGCTTCGTTATTATATTTTGCTCTTCTTGGCGGCCACTTTTTCAGTTCGCGTAGCCTTTCTTCTGAGCGAGGCATCTTGAGAAAAGAAAGTTTCGGCGACTCGGTTCACGGCGGTTGCGAGTCGAAGACGGCGGACGCTCGCAACCTCGTTCTCTCCGAGGTTCGAAAAAGAGTTACGAGTGAGGTGCAAGCGGCAAGGAGAAGGAAGAAGCTGCGAACGGGCCACTAAAGACGCTCTTGGCCTTGATCGGGCCCGCCGCTAGGTCACCTTTGACGTTGAAGCGCCGCGTGCGTGTGTGTGTGCGCGCGCACGGCGTGGTGTGAGCAGAAACGTGAGCTGCTTGTGTGCCTTATTGGGTAATTATTGTGCACGACGGCTTCGAGCGGCCCATAAGTCTACCCGGAGCTTCTCGTACACGGTGAGGCTCTGTGCAACCCGTCGTGCGGAATGGCTTCCTATACGCGATAAAGCTTCGGTGCTCACTCGAGGGGGTCAGCAGCTGGAAGGAAGGCGAAGGCTTCGGTTCGTCGAACTTGCTCGACATTGTGGGCGTCCCGACGCCGTCGCACTTAAGTGCACCGCTGCCGACGGCCGGCGCTGGCTTGAGAAGTGGACGCGCACCAGCCGTTGCTCACGAAGCACCGTGTCGACAACTCCGCGGATCACGCTAGTCGTGAATCGCCTGTAGGATGACGTAAAGGGCTCGCTCGCATTGACAGGAACTTGCGTGTCTTTAATCCAGGCGGGAAATTCCGTCTACCCGCAAATGTTACGCGAATCCAGGCATTTTCGCTGTACTGCATCTGCCTAGGCGTTGCTTGCACCCGGTGCTACGGACGCCTCATGGGCCGGGAGAACAGCTCTCGCTTCGAGCAGTTCCAGACTCCTGAATTGCTGCGGCACCTGTTATGTGATTGCCCGGCATATGGGCTGGAACGATGCAAATTGGGCGATTTGGCAACCCTGTCACAGGGCGCTGTTCTCGAAGCATGGACTGATGTTTCAATCGCGAGATCGAGAACAAAAGCTTCATTGGAATTCCTGCATGCCGTTAAAGTAGACTCTCCACTTTTCTAGAGGTGCTACGTAGTTTACATATGCGTCCACAGCTTGCGTTTATCGTCATCAGCTTCATTCCTCCCTAATTTTGTTCCCTTTTACTCTTCCCCAGCGGAGAGTAAGAGGATGGAGCACAATTGCCCAGGCAAGTCTGTCTATCATTCCGGCAAATAATATCTATTTTTAAGAATGTATATTGGCACTTAGCCGAACGCCTAAATGATATGTACAGAAATTATACATCACTAACAATAGTTGCTGTGGAGTTCTCAGATTTTATGTTCCTAAGCAGCCATGTGGCTATGAGAGATTATCCGTAGAGGGTTCCAAGAGAATCATTTCCTTTGTCCGGACTTTAATGTCTCCTCAACGCTCATGAAGTACACAAGTGTTTCTGCCACTGATAAGCATTTTAAGCATTACTGTATCTAGGTTATTGCTCAGATTGTTCGATATGCAATTCAATATCAACCTATCAGCCCAAGCAGTACAACAGAGCCGGAATGATGTGATAATTATGTTCCAATTCTGAAAGGGAAAGTCGTCATCCACGCTCCTGCAGCACAAGACCACAAAGGAAACCCATGTGGTTTTCTCAGAGAAAAAGCTTTGCGGCGGAAGAAAAATTCGTCTTGGTCTAGGTATTTAACCCGGGACGAACACCCTCCCAGGGAGGTTGCAGCTTCGATGGCAGAGCGAGCGCCCCGGGAATCGTTGGGCCCCGGTTAGATCCCCTGACAAGGACGAATATTTATTCTACCACGAAGCTTCTTTTCAGTGAAACCCGTATGGTTTTTTTTTTGTGGCTTTGTGCAGCAGCGGCGTGGATGACAATTTTGCCTTTCACGAACCTTCTTCCACGCAGGATTAAACGTTAAGAACAGCACAAGTTCAACCATGACACGTTAGAAGGGCATGTCATATTTATCTATCCTCTATGTTGATGCGCGCAGGATGAACTAATCGGTGTTTTAGTAACAGGTAGCTCGGGCATAACTGGGCGACTAGAATGAACGCTAGGTGGTGTCTCGGAACAGAATATCATGATGTTATCATCCGGAGGTTACAAACGTCTAGTACATCGATAGATCTGATGCAAAAGTGTAAGATCAAGTAGGCTAGTCTTTTTGTCACTAGGAAAGTCGGATAGAAGGTGTATCAACATGCCGTCAGTTTTTCTGAGTGACAAGGTTCTTTGACTTATTATGCGTGAGATTTTTTTTAGTATATTTCCTTCCCGTTAAGGCTAAGCTCTATCTCACATTCTTAGAGCTTTGGACATGAAGCTTTAGACTGCCTGTTTGATTGTTGTCGATGTTGTGGTAGCTGCTGGTTGTTTGGCCCTACGTAGTTCATAGTGAAATTTGCTAGCATTATCTCACAAATCTTTTTCTTGTTGAACACTTTCGTACATCACCATTCGCGTTTGCATTTCCTTGTCACAAAAGCGCTGCGGCGATTCCCGAAGTCAATCGGACTAAGCGACCGTCTGAGACTGAGCGCTGAGAGTTTCTGCCACATGGACGATATCAACACTGGACTTTCTCTCATTCTCTTGGTCTTTCCTCCCCTTTACCCTTCCCCCAGTGCAGGGCTGCTAATCGGCCTGTCCTGCACGGTTAATCCGTCTCTGTTTTATTTATCCTTGTCCCTCTTCGTGTTCTTATCACGGATATAACAGAATTTCGCGCTTTCTTTTAAATGCGTAAACATTTCTATCTCTACCCAACTAGAAATTTTTCCGTCACGTAAGATAATGAATCACTTATACTCTCGTAAGGCAATGGCTACAAGCATTCAGAAGAGTGAAGCGAACAGTGCATACATGTATTGAAATTACTTATAGAACACCCAGCACAGCATATGTTCCAATAAAGAACAAGCTCAAAACAAGCATCCAAACCATCAATAAAGCACTGCATACCCCCCTCAGCAAATGTAATGGTGGTTTTAGCGCGATAGTGTTGAGGGCCCCGAGTCGCAGGAAATCCGACTTCGTTTCGGCAAAAAAGAAGTTCGAGCCACACATGCCAGGACCATTCAAGGTCTTCGGCAAGTAAATTACTGAATTAATTGAATTTCTCAAGCTAAAATACGTAGAAAAATTATAAAGAACGACTTACAACCTACAGATATGGTAGCGTCGGATTGTAATTTGAATATACGAGAAAACATAGTTCTGTTACGCGAAAACTCATACAAACTCATTTTCCATCGTTTCTACCATTCATAGACCAGCCATGGCGTTCGCCATTTGCGCCGGCCTGCGCACAAATACCTAAGAGGCCACGGAGTAGTGCGCCCGGTTCCTTGTCGGTTCCTTGTCGCAGATGTCGCTCGCTTCCGCCGCATCGCAGCCCGCACAAGAGGCACGCGTTTCTGCCATAAAGCCCGCTTTTGTGCATAGCGTTCACCGCCAGCGTTTTCTGGTAAACATTACATAGGCTGCAGTTGCCGGGAAGCGTGAGAAGCAGACAGGGATCTTTGAATGCTATTGCGTTCCTCTCTTAAGGGCCCCTCACCAGGCCCCATAGCAAATTTTGGTTATACGCTGAAAGTTGTTACGTGACCTCTAGGGACCGTTCTACCGTAAAGGAAAAAGTCATATCGGCTCATTAATAGCCGAGACAGAAATATTTCAGTGCCGCGAACCCATGATTTCAGGAGGTGAGCTCCGCTGCATAGCGAGACACTCTCTCCCGATCGCCCCGTCTAGCCTCCGCAAGCGAAATTCCTTCCCTGCGTTCTCCCATACCGGAACTCAAGGATCGCGTGACGCATACGTCACGGGTCCCGCCTTCATTTTTTTTTCTCCTCACTGTTTTTTTGCGGCACTGCGCACGAGCTGTTGTGATTCTCTGGTTTCGCACAGCGCACGATTTTGCGCGCTGTGCACAAGGACACATGACTAACGGTATAATTCAGTGCTACACGACTACCGAGGCAGAACAAGCGGATCGCAGAGCATGATCACGCGCTGGAACATGGTGGAAAGTGGCATAGTTTCAGTACCTGCGCACGTGACTGCACGACCGTGCGAACAAGCAGACGAAGCGGAAATGCACCTCTCTTGCGTCGATGTGAAGCAAAAAAAAAAAAAAATCATAATAAATGCAGACATTCTTGTTTGAGTGCTTTATTGTTTCTATAAACTTCAATTCGTCAGTTCAAGTAACCGATGACACAAATACAAATTGTGACACAATGACACAAATTGTGCCTTGAATCTCGAAGTCACGTGTCACCACAAGCGACGTCACACTGCGGGCACCCGTATGTAGGCGCAGGGACGCGAGTACGTCACCGTCCGGCTTGGAGCGCAGCGGCCGCGAGGAGAAGGAAAAATGGCGTTCGGATTGAAATTTCAGACCTTTCCGCGGCGCGTAGCCATGTAATTCTTTGCAAACACGATCGTTGGCGCACATTGTATGCTCTGCACCTGTCAGCTCAAAAACGCCAGACCTGGTGAGGGGCCCTTTAAAGGCAAAGCTTAAGCGTCCTCAAAATGTTTGTAACAGCTTTGCTAAATGAACCCTAATTCAACTTAATTAATACCATAGGTCGTAGGTTCGACTTCCGCCAAAGGTCACTTAAGTCACTGTCTACTAATTAAGTGTGACTAACTAACTTCACCTTATTTAACACCAGTGGTAGTGGGTTGGAGTGTCGTAACGAACTCTATATTAATTAAACCTGCCTGATCATGTTCGCTATTGAACATCACAATCGAACGACCTATGAGGGTTGATAAAGATCTATGCTCGTCGGATCAAGCTTCATAACACTGATAATGAGACCAGGCTGCGTGGAGATGAGCAAGTGGCAACATGGTTACGGATACTTAGAGAACTCCCTAATTGTATTTTTTCAGCTTTTTCTTATTTATTACTTCTTGTTCACTCTATTTACGATTTGTGTTGTGCGCGCTCGTATGCCTTATCATTAGTCTAGAATTCAATAAGGTGTAAATTCACGCTCGCGCTGTTTCCCTGCGTGCTTTCTGGTCCCAATCTATTCACGCTGCGCTTGGGCGCGAGTCAGCGCATATTTCTCCAAAGCTTCCACCCTACTTAGCGGCAGCTGGATTGCTGTCGACCGAAACAAACACGCAATGCCACCACAGCGACTAATTTACCGTTGCCCTAATTCTGAGAAGGTCGCTAAACATACGTGCCTCGGCGTTCCACGTTTTCAGCGACACATGTCATCGACTCTTGAGAGAAGAAGTACGACATGCAGCATGGACTGCAGCGCGCGCCGTTCGGGTCGACACCCGTCAGGGTCCCCCTCCCCCCTCACCCCTGCCCCCCCCCTCCCCCCCAAGAGAAACAACCACGCCTGAGTGCGTTGATTTGTATGCCCGCCGATGCTCACATATGCTTCGAGAAAGCCAGAATGGAAAGCGTGACGAGGCGGCCGCTCTTCCATGCAAGACGCGCAGTTTGTGGGGCGGCGTAATGTATGCGGGTTACGCGCGCCCGTGGCGTATAAGGTCGCTGTGAATACGAGATTGCAGTATTCAGATCGCACTCTTTTACTCGGCGAGCCGTTTCCCGTGCTGCGCGGCTGCAGCCAAAGCATGGGCTATCGCGAAGAAAATGCACGTTGGCGCGAGCGCACGCTGTGATCACTGTCAAGGTTTTTGTGGCTTGTCTGCATCAGCTTTGTCTTTGAGCGTGGCCAGAGCTGACACCGGTCTTCACTTACGGGGTTTGGGAGACGGATGAGCCTCCGTGGTTGGGATTCGATTTATTCGAAATTCAATAGTCGAGCACGCCATTGCAAGTGTCCCACTTATTGCGGCTGTTGAAGAAGACTTGGACCATGCACATTGTATTTGCGAACCTCCAATAACCTGAAGGGCTCTCTTAAGGCTGTCTTAACGAATGCATTGAACACGCGACTCGGCAAGCGTGTTGAACTGTAGGACGTTCTCGGACCGTGCGGAGCTCTGGCTTTGCTTTTGCGGAATGACAGGCCTCAGTGAGACCCTGAAAAAAAAAAAAAACTACTTCTGTGTGGGCTTGTGCGCGCCGTGTTTCGCACCAACAAGGGCTGCGTACGTCAGCGAGAACCCTCGAACCCTTGCAAATTGCTCAGAAAGAGTTGTTTTTGTTTTGCGTAGTATGTGAACATTACAATTGTTGTCACTACAGCCTTTTCTGCATTCTTATTTTCAGTTTATTTTCAGATCATCTGTGAATTAAGGGAAGGGGAGTAGCCCGCGCCATCCAACAGGCACCAACATCTCCTTGCATGTGGTTAATAATAATAATAATAATAATAATAATAATAATAATAATAATAATAATAATAATAATAATAATAATAATAATAATAATAATAATAATAATAATAATAATAATAATAATAATAATAATAATAATAATAATAATAATGTTTATTGCCACACAATATACAAAACAACACAAGCAGGCCGGTCTAAGCCTTAGTTGGCTTGTAGGACCGTGCCAATGAATATGATGGACAAGGCAAAAGATGTACAAAAATTGATGAGAGATGAATAAAAGAAAAAAACACAAAAAAATGAAAGGCAAAAAATTAAGAACAAGATAACATTTGTTTATCTACATATAACAAAAATTGAAGAGGTAAATATTGCGATGAAAAAAAAAAGCGACGTACAAGAGGGTAATTTTACTCTAGCTGTTTTAAGATGTGTTTGAGCGTTCTTTTTGATGTCGCGTTAAATAACTCTTCAGGTAGTTTGTTAAATATGTCAGGCACATAAGCACAGCGTCTGGCCGCGCCATACCTTGTGGCTGAACGTGGAACAACATAACGGACATGTTTTCTTAGCTCCCTTGCGGCGGCACGTTTTTGTTTGAAATCGGAATTCCAGAAATGTTTAACGACAACTGTTTCTATAAGTAATGAATGGAAGTTTGGTAGCCCAAGTTCACGGAAGATGTTTGCAGATGTTACTATTGGGGAATTGTACGCAACGTTTTTAAGAATGTTTTTTAGAATCCGGTCAACTCTACATCTCCAACGATCCGAGCAAAAGCCAAAGACTGTAATGCCATACCTTAACACACTGTAACCTAGTGCCTGTGCTATAATCTTTTTTACACACAAGGGTGCAATACTTTTGATATTAAATAACAGCCAGGCTACTGACCTCAGTTTGGAACAAATAAGTGATAAGTGATGTTGCCACGATAAATTACTATCGAAATAGATTCCGAGATACTTCACACAATCCACGTATGGAATAGGTGCGCATTTACAATGAACACAGTCTGACTCATGCAGGTAGAGAGGCAAGTTAATAACAGTAGTCTTAAGTGGGGAGCGAAAACAAACAAGTTTTGTTTTTTGGGCATTTACAACAATTCCATTATTAGAGAACCAAAGCATTGCCTTGTGCACGCCATTTTGCAACATTTCAGTGGATGTTTTATAAGAAAGGTGTTTCGCTAATAATACAGTGTCGTCAGCATACTGGAATACTGAACATTTCGAAATTGCCAAAGGGAAGTCGTTAACAATGATATTAAACAACAATGGTGACAAAATGGACCCCTGAGGAACTCCAGCTTTTACCGACAGCTTGGAACTAAATATACCCTTATCATCGGTAGAGACCACCTGAAATCTGTTGCTCAAATAATTTTCGAGGACTTTGTAAAAAGGCCCACGAAATCCCCAAAAATGCAGTTTACTTAACAAGATTTGATGATTCAGGGTGTCAAACGCTTTCGCTACATCTAAAAATAGCGCACATGTGAAAAGATTCTGATCAAATGCCGAAAACAGTTCATCTGAAAATTCCTCAAGCAGTACCACAGTACCACGCCCTAAAACAAAACCAAACTGTAATAATAATAATAATAATAATAATAATAATAATAATAATAATAATAATAATAATAATAATAATAATAATAATAATAATAATAATAATAATAATAATAATAATAATAATAATAATAATAATAATAGAGAATTTGTCTGCTTGTGCAGTTTGCACGCATGCATATGTATGAGCGTGCGTCTTGTCCTTACTCCTTTCTTTCATCTCTCACCAGCACCTGGAGTAGTATGCCAAGACTATCGCTATGGATAAGTCGGGTAAACTTTATGTCGCTCTCTCCCTCACTAAGCGGTAGATGCGGTGATTTAGGGTTACTATACGGTGAACGAAGGAACGAGCAACCACCGCCGAAGTGAAAGAACTTGACCGAAGCTGGAAGCAAGAATCCAAGGACGGGAAAGTAAAGAAGCGGAAGCAGATGTCGTGTTTCTCCAAACATTGCCCCCTGCGAATGTTTTAAGCAATTGACCCGTCTGGAAACATTGCGAGTCTTACTGCGCAAGCTATCATTGAGAATGAATGATTCGTGCTTCCGGTTAACTTGCATCCTTGAGCGCTAACTTAAGGTGTCGTAAACTTATTCCTTTTTTTCAGTCAGCTTTGATAAAGATTCACATTTTGGTTTAATGCCGTTGCATATTTGACAGCATGAATGGGAATTGTGCGACGTAAGATATAATATGATATTTGATGTTCTGAATGAAAAAAAGAATGCATCACTCAATATGGATGAACTGTTGCGTGATATATGTTTCGTCGTTCTAGATATACTTGAATACGAAATACCTTAGTTAACTTTTCTCTCATCAAACATCTCAAAGAGAAGACGTATTAGTTTCTATACAGTGCCATAGTCTTCGACGGTTGTAGTTTGGCGTTGCTCTGTAACAAAATGTTGCACTTTTTACTCTACTCTTACTTATATCTCCTGTGCTACAGGTCTTAAATACTCGCAAAGCGGATGCGTCACTTGAAGCACGCGCAAAAAAAAAAAAAATTTGCTTCTCCTTTTCTCGCGGCAGCTTTGTCTCTGGCTGCGGTCTGCTGCATTTTGTGTACACTTAACCCATGCCGCTGAACGACAGAGAATTGAGCCGCGCGCTGCCTTGTAATGAGCGCATCGCGCCGAAGACTAGTCTGGTGCTCCAGTTTCAGAAGGATGACGATGATGATGACGACCTTAAAATCTCTGGAACATACCCACTCACGGGGATCGGCCAAGTGTAGGGCGGACTCGAGCACTGCGGTCGACAACGACGATGATCGAAAACATTGGCAACGCACCCACAACGGGGGATCAACGAAGAAGAACCGGCGGTCGAGGTACGAACGCAGCGAGGCGTCCTCGTTTTCGGCACGTTTACTTCATTCTCTTTAGTAATGTTACGCCCGAAGATATGTCGCAATGATGAACGGTGGCGGACCCGCCACTGCAGCAACGGCGCGTGGGAAGAAGAGAACAATGAGACGATGTGATGTCACCGTCTCTCCGCGGTTCTTGTTCCCTAGTGAAACGGCGCAACCCACTCTGGGGGATTCGGCGATGAATCGTGTGGCTGAAAAAAAAAAGAATAAAAAAAAACTGGCCGCCACTTTTTCTGTCTTTCAATCGCTTCTTCGTTTTCGTTGTATGAATGAGGAGTTCTTTTGATAGCAGTGTACATTTTGGCATCTCCATGGCCGGTTTTGGAAACCGGATTTTAATATAGACATAAATGGCATGAAGCATAGGAAAAAAAAAACGTAATTAACACCTACTATACTGCTGTCGTTTCAAAAAGAACGAGATTTAGTAAAAATATAAAGAGGTCCCTATATAGCGAGATGTAGAGGTCCCGCTGCAGTTTCTATTTGTGGGGCCTCTTCCTGCGTAGTACCTCCTATACATATATGCACCAAGTTTCTGCCCCCTATGTTAGCACCGGTTGAATGCAATGAGTGTAGGCATTTCTTTTCAACGACAGTGGCAAGCTTCCAGTCAAGCTTTGGTAATGCCTGTCGTATGCACTCCAACTCACTTTTATTCTTCAGTAAATTTCTCATGATCAAGGCTTTAACCTAGATAAAGGTACACCTGCATAGGCTCTAGGGGCTGACTAGCGACCATGAATTCCTGTTCCCTAGCTGTGCAGGCTATTGAACGTTATCTTTGTCTTCTGCATATTAGTATTCAAGCTTACTCTTACACGTTTTCGGTTAAGGTGCTCAATCATTTGTTGCAATTCATCCCCAGTGTTGCTGACCAGGACAATGCTACCTGCAAACCGACGGTACTTGATATAATCGCCGTTGATCCCCATTCTTATGTACCAGTTTCTTCTGTTCCCTCCTCAGGTCTAGGCTAATTCGAGTTCTTACCATCCTATGGTCACTGCAGCGCACCTTGCTGAGCACGTCCACATCCTGTATGATGCCATTCACTAGCCTTCCCAGTCTAACAGCTTGAATGCTTCTTTGAAGCATGTGGTGAATAGCATTGGATAGCGTGTGTCTCCTTACCTCAACCCCTTTCTTAAAAGGTAAGAAATAAAAATAATAATGCGAAATGAAGCCAGTGGGAAGTCCGCGCTTCATTTGTGCGTCTACGTTTCTGTTCACATTTTGCAATCGCACCGCTCAAAATTTTGCTCAATCTGTGAACTGACTAGCCCAACAAGATGCCTTACTTGAAAGCTAACTTTATCCTTTCCTTGTGGAGAACCAAGGTAGCTGTGGAATATTTGTATATATTTACCAAGATATTCAAATGTGCCTTCTTTGCTCCTTGATTAGCAACGCCTCCCTTACTGCTGGCATCTCTACTGCACGAAATGCCTTTGCATATAGAGAGGTTGATTGCACCTCGCAGATTTCTCAGTTACGTGATTAAAGATATTGATGTGATCCATTGTAGAATATTCGATCACGAAGCCATCTCTTGGTTTATTGAAGGCCACTGTTGCCCTGATTTAATTAGGAATAATCTTGTTGAATATTTTATAAGATACTGAATTCAAGATAATGGTCTATAATTCAATTATTTAACGTCTTCCTTATTATGTATTAGTATTGTTACTTTGCAGAAGTCACATATATACATGTATTTACAATATTTACAAGAGAGACGACGATGCATAAACAAGATGGCTGTCGAGACCGATTCCACTTCTACACGTCAAGTCGTCTTCTTCTGACTGACGCCACTCTTGGTTGCGCCGTAACATAACCCCCCACTGCAATGGCGCCGTCTCGGCGGTAACTATAAGCGAGGTGAACCCGCGGCAAAGTAAGCCTTCAGCCGGTACACACGCAGAACATTAGCGGGGGCACGTGAGTCCAGCGGAGTGATCTCGCAGTTAACATCGCCAAGGTGACGCAATATTCTGTAGCGCCCTGTGTAGCGCGACAGCAGCTTTTCATACAAGCCGACGCGGCGGCATGCTGTCCATAGGAGGACAACGGATCCAAGAGGAAATCGAACGTCTCGATGTCGGCTGTCATATCGGGTCTTGTGCGTGGCCTGAGACCCAGTGAGCCAGCAGTCTGGCGTGTCGTGCGAGCCTGGGCTAAGACGTCTTGAGCGTATTCAGTGGGAGTGTTCGTCGAGGAAGGAAGCAGTTGTCAAAGGGCAAAGAAGGGTGGCGGCTGAACAGATGGTAAAAGGGCGAAAAGCCAGCGGTCTCGTGACGGGACGAATTATAGGCGAAAGTAAGTCACGAAGGGTCACGTGCCGTCTCAATCACTGTGGTTGTCGGAAACGTACGTAGAAAGCATTTCTTTCAAGACGCGATTAAGCCGCTCCCGTCAGTCCGTTTGTCTGCGAGGTGTAGGTGGTGGAAAGCTGGTGCTCGGCAGAACAGGAGCGAAGTAGGTCTTCAGCTACTCGAAACAAGAACGTACGGGCGCGGCCAGTGAGGAGCTGCCGGGGTGCGCCGTGATTGAGGATGACGGCATGTAAAAGGAAATCTGCCACCTCAGTTTCATAGCTTGCGCGCAAAGCTCGCGTGATTACGCGACCCGGTACGCGATCACGCGAGCTTTGCGCACAATCTGGTAAATTATAACAATGAAGGGCATTGTTTCATAAGAACCAATATCTTTTATAAGACCCCTGTAGGTGCTACGCACCAACATTTATTTGTCAAATACAAAATATATTGCATTTTGATGTCCTTCAGCCATACTCATATGGATATGCTGCAGTCATTTGTGCTTTAAGCTTTTTAGGATTTTATTTGATGTTGCAAATATTCGGTGGAAAACCTGCTTGACACAAAGTCACGTCATCTTTTAAGTCACACGTCGTTAGTATTCGCTACTTGAGAACAAAGTAGGCGTTTAAATATTACTTGTCACGCACATCCTTTGACCAAAGCTGAAATCGGGCTCAGCGAAGAGTTTGCTTTGAAGCGGACCTGGCAAAAATTGCGGCTATTCACCTTCACTCCTATATACGGTGTAAAGCTTTTCAAGTCTACCGGAGAAGGCTCTCGGTCACTGCTCCGTCTCGTAGAGCGATACCCACTTATCCACTCGGCTGTTTGACAAGAATCCAGTGGCGTGAGGAGCACCCTCAGGTAAGCGATAGTGCTACGTCCCGTTCGACGCGAGGTGTGCGTGTGTGTGCTGTTCAGAGACCTTTTGTTTACACTGGGAGAGAACATCATCAAACATGGAGCAGCGGTGGGAGACCGTCACATGCTTCGTTCTCTTTTCTTTTTCGTCGACTTTTTTCGGCTAGGGTGGCCCACACCGTGTCGGCCCGGTTTCGCTAGCGCGGGACCTGAATATCAAGCGCACGAGGACAGCTGTGGTGTACGAGCAGACGCGCTGCACTGTTTAAACTCGGGTGAAGTACTGCAAGCTCGTCCACTTCAAGTGGTTTCCCCAACTTGACACCAGTGTTTGGAGAAAAAGGGAGAGAGAGAGATGGTAAACAACCTGTAGGAACACCGCTACGTCCCTGCAAGTTGAACGCAGGTACTTCAGATTTTTTTTATATAATTGTTATACTCGGCTCTTGTTACTCCGTCGCTGTGCCGTTCGCTCTGCTGCTGATCACGAGGTCGCCGGTTTGATACCCGGACACTGCGGCTGCGCTCGAACAAAAAAAGCAAGCCGCTATCAAGTTTTTCCGAACTAATTCAGACCAACTTGCCTACGGCGCTCTTCGTAGCACGTGAGTGTATTTGACGCGGTAAACTCTCTAATCTTTTGTTGTTTGAAATAAAGGCGCTCTTAAATGCCGGCGCAGTTGTAGACGAGGTAATTCTTTAACCTAAGAAAAGAAAAAGAATCACCAAAGTATTCGTTCGTGGCTGACCTTCTAACTTGCGGTTAATTCACCCCTGTTTACTTAGGCAGAAATCATAACGCAAAAAAAAAGAAAAAAAGGAAGGAAAACAAGGGACGCATATGTGGTTGCTTTCGAGACCTCTTTATTGCAGCAGGCCCGCGCTGATGAAACGGGCAATGAAAGGTTACAGAAAACAAAGAAGAGAAAAGAGAAAGGCTTTGGATCGTGCGGATGGCTCAAAGACTTTATGCGCCTGAGCAGATGCGTGACAAGCCAATTTTAACGAAGTTGTGAGTGGAAATTCAATGCGATGTAAAAAAAAAAAGTTGATAGCTAGAATGGGCAAAGTGAAATTTTTAGAGATAATATAAATATAAAAGATGTGCTATATTAGGCGCGAAAACCACAACATGATGATGAGCTACGCTGTAGTGGGCGACTTCGTAAAAATTTCTAACCACGTGGCTTTTTTTAACGTGCACCTAAATCTAAGCAGTCGGGCGTTCTTGCATTTCGCTACCGCCGAAAATGCGGCCACCACAGCCAGGATACGAACACGCGCGTGTGCGTGCTTAGTAGCGAAACGCCACTGCCACTAAGCCAATGCGGCGGGTAAAATTTGGAAATCTATTGCAAATTAAATAGGAGCTAGCAAATCTTTAGTTTTTCTTGTTCCAATGAAATGAGGCCATATCCTGCAAGCCTAAACTTAAACGTCACGTGCACGCTGTCTGAATAATTTGCCCGCAGCAGCATCGAGGTGTTGAAATTTCACTATCATTCTAGCTTGGTTGCTCACATTTGCAATAAGAAAAATCTACTTTATGCATGAAATATTGCACAGTTTAATCGAAAGTAAAAATACCTTCCATCTTTTTTTTTTTTTTTGAAGCGTAGGATGATTCAAGCGCGACGAAGGTTGCTTGATTTGAATGAAAGAAAGCAATTGCGCAGTCAGAGCACGATATATCTTCCAGAAGAAAAAAGAAAAAGAAAAGAAAAGCATCGCAAAATCGCGGTAAGCTTTTTCGAACGTAAGCAAAAGTTGCGGTTGCTTACAGAATTTACTATCAAACTTAGCCACGTAAACTCGTTGCCAATCATTCGCGCCCACTCATGCTTACTTCGCGGGAGTAGAATGTTTACTTCTATAAAGAAACCCCCAGTTAATATTGCAGGTCAGTTTTTCAGATGGCCACGTTGTATCGTGATATCATTGTAATTGCCATCGTCGTTGTCTGCATCATTGTCATGATTGTCGTTGTTGTTGTGATTGTTCTTGTCGTCATCACAATCATCTCATTATATACGATCGACCTGTCTATGCACGTCCACTGCAGGTCCTCGCTATCTCCAATTACCCGTTCTGCATGAAAATTTTCTTTATTCCACCTTATGCTTTCAGATTCACTAATCTCCTTAAAGCACCTAATCCCCTGGGGAGAGGAATGCCTGCTGTGAATTTAGTAGCGAGAAAAAGGCGATACAAACTAACACTGGCCGCCACTTCAGAGCGTCGATGGGGCACTTGACGGAGTGATAAAAGCAGAAAAAGTGGGACTCCAATGACGATCGTCGTTGTACTAATCTTCGGCACTGTTAACAGTACCAGCGATGCGGCTTCAAGCGCATGCTTCTTCTTTTTCTGAATGACCCCTGGTAAATTTTTCTCTTGCGTAGCTCGGTCAGACAAAAGACGGAGCTCGGCACTTCGAGTCTTCCTCTGCACTCGGTGCGACAAAAGAGGATGTTTGCAGCCTCCACATAACGGCGTTGCCGGACTGTGTCACACGGCTTACAAACGTTAAGCCTCGGGTAAACTCGTGCCCAGAGCGAATGCGCTCTTTTCGAGAGCGTGCGAAGGAGGCAAATACGCCGCACGCGCGCTGTGGAGACATGGGACCGAGTCGACGCGAATCGCATCCTCCAGGTTTATTTATTACGCGACGCGCTCTTCTTCATTCCTCCTCTCTTGGCTCGCGTGGGAGCCTGGTCGTAAAATGTCTCGGCCCACCGTGTCCCCCCCCGGGCATACACTGGCATGCCCTTGTCGGGCCGCCGCAAACTCTCAATGGAGCCGCCAAGATTCTCCGCTCGCATCTGCGATGTGCCCCTGTTGGCCGCTCCGAGAGAGACAGGTCCGCGCTCACCTTCTCCTCAGCGGGACGGCCCAGTGAAGAGAAGCGACCGCGAGGAGCGTTTTCATGGCCCAGCGGCTCAGCTGCGCTGGAGGCCAGGTGACCCTGGAGACACGACGTCGACCCCCAGGGGCCAAGCGCGCCGGCGGCGACTGTGCTATGCGCCCTCGAAGGAAAATGGGTGAATGGGCGGCCCATGTGCCATTGTCCTATGCACCGCAGTGCATGTACGTACTGGTTCCTCAATGGAGAAGCGCTTTGGCGCGCGTCTAATACGGGCGGGCCGGGGAGAAAACCCGCCGCTTTTTATGACTCGTGGCTGAATCGATGATATGTCAGTGGTCCTATTTGGGTCGATCAGTCAATATATACGCGAGAAGCTGAAGTCTGAAGGCTACGAAACTGACGAGGGGAGTTAAGTAGTTGGGTCGATTCAGACGAGAGCTTTTGGCTTTCGCCTACCTGCTCAACAACTTTCTGAGGAATGGAGCGAACGAAAAGCCGGCGTCCTTCTTAAGAAGCGTACATTGAGCAAAATGGTTGTAAGTTTCTTTTTGTATTCATTATTCAGTTACTAGGAAGGATATAGATGTATCGGTTATGTGAAGCTAGCACAAAGCAAGGTTTTAAAGCTTTAAACCACTGCAGAACAGTTGCGGATAATTTAGTCGTGCAGTAAGGTGGAACAAAGGCAACGTGATTTGTGTCAACGCTAAGAGAAGAGCCAAGGACAAAACAACTGTACACGGACGCAACCTCCGATACTCCACTTCGTTCATGTTGTCGTAAATAATACTTGACTTTACATTGAAATTCGGGGATTGCTCAGGTTGACCGCCTCTCTGACGTAAAACGACGCTATTTGTTAAGCTGAAGTCGGTTATGAACTGACCAGTTTTTACAAAGTTCGTGCACGTCATAGTCATAGGCTTCATTAGCTTTGTCCACTTTGCCCATGTTTGGCCAAAATTGTGGCTATACTTGAGCCATGCAAATTTTCGCACTACCAAAACGGCAATGCACAAAGCAGATCATGGATACCCATTGTTGTGTTTCACGCCTAATGACACCGGTCTCTTGTGCTCCATTGCAACGCAAGACACTAATCTCGAGAAACTGATTAATCACCTCGGAGATCAGGTACCTGGTCTCCGAGGTGCCCGATCTTTGTAACTATTGCAATGACACCGTTGGGAGCAGCGTTGAGAGCGTGAGCCAATAGCAGCGTAAGTGCATCGATTCATGGCTGCTAAAAGCAATATGCAGGTAACTGTGTCGTGCAGCTGCATTTTGATATCGTGAGATGGTTTAAAGAAAGTAAGTACAGGGAATCGCACCATCTGTACTTGCGTAAACGCCAACGCGTGGTATTGTCCGAGACAATCCCCGCGACATCGACATACCTCCGTAGCTATTGTATACGGTCGGCCTGAGATACAGACACGCCACACTGGAAGCACACCATCTTTTTATTTATTTTTTTACACGGCAGCCACACCCGCCTTATATAACGACGCCGTGAAGCGAATAAAAGCAGCTACCAACAGTAAACGAAGCGCAGAACATCCGCGCCGACAACGTCATCAATCAAGCACGACTGCAAGGAGTGCACTGCTTTGGAGTGACGCCTTAGATAATACGTTCGACGCCAGCGCTTGTGACGACCGGATGATGGCCGCGAAGCCAAAAAAAGGCCGCTTGTTCCTCGTTTTCCTCCTTTGTCCGGGGCTCCATTTCTTTTTTTTCCCCTCCATCTTTCCAACGCGTTCACAGCTGCCGCGCCTGAGTGGCCGAGCCGACAAGGGGCAACAACAGTGCGGTGAAGCGCTCACTACATGGGCCTTCCAGAGAGTAGCGGGGGATGTAGATGGAAGTGGTGTGTAAGAACCGTCCGTACATAAGGGGGCGTTTCCTCCCCGAGGGCCAGCGACGCTAGGTAGCGCCGGTGGCCACACCACCGTGCGGCCAGCGCGGCCGCCGCCGCCGCACAGGCCACGCGTGACCCATAATCGCGTTAACGGAGATCGTGCGGTGGCTCTTGCGAGCCGTTCCTGCCGACGACCACGGATGTCGGTCACTGCCGCCGCCGCTGCCGACTCTCTGTGTTGCGGGCACGCAGTTGGGAGGCCGAGGAAGTTGCGCGGCATTTCGTGTAACGCGCCTGCGCGCGTTGCATAAGTTCGTATAAAGCGATAGTCACGCTGTATACGAACAACAGTGCGCCGCAAGCTTACTTAGGGTCAGCGATAATCGAAGAAGTTAGCGCGGGCTCTACCAACAGAACCGCACTGGAGTACTGGCTATTTGCGCGTTGATCCGCGCTCCGAAACACAGTTCTCGGGGGATGCCCGTGCTGAAAGAAGTTCGCTTCCACGGTGACTTCAAGGAAACGAACGAATAGAATTGGCTGGCGCGTCTATGCGAATGTGTCATCATTTAGACAGCGATATATTTGCTGCTGCATTTTTGTCACCGACCATAGCGCTTGAATGAAGAGGAAGGAATCAATATATATATATATATATATATATATATGTGTGTGTGTGTGTGTGTGTGTGTGTGTGTGTGTGTGTGTGTGTTTGTGTGTGTGTGTGTGTTGCGTTGCTGCTTGGTTTGAAAGACAATGCTTGTGGGACGTTCTTGAGAGAGAGAGAGAGAGAGAAAATGATAAAAGAAAGGTAGGGAGGTTAACCAGGACTGAGCCCGGTTGGCTACCCTACACTGGGGAAAGGGAAAGGGGGACGGAAAGATGAAAAGAAGAGAAAGTCCACTGGAGATATCAGTCGGTCACTCAGTCCGAATCACAGGCGCTCACTCAATCCGGTTGCTTTGAAATATCGCAGCAGCGCTTTTGTGGCCTTTTGTAGCTGCGATATGCGAGGCCATGGTCCCAAGATCTTCTTCAAGGTGAACGGCTTCCTATCTAGCTGATTGAGAGCTGTGCAGAGGTCTTGCCTTTCGTTTTCATAAGATGGGCAGTAGCACAGTAGGTGTTCTATGGTTTCCTCGACACCGCAGGCATTGCACTCTGCGCTATCAGCCATTCCAATCAGAAATGCATAAGCATTTGTGAATGCGACTCCCAGATGTAAGCGGCACAGCACTGTTTCCTCATTTCGCGGAAGACCTGGTAACAGCCACAGTTGCATAGAGGGATCGAGGAAATGCAAGCGATGGTGAGTGAATTCAGATGTGTGCCACTTCTCCAATGTCAAAGAGTGCGCTAGCTTGCCTAAGTGTTGGGCTGCGTCGGTCCGCGATAAAGGTATTGAAACAAGGGTTGCTCCTTCGTGTGCTTTTCTAGCAGCTTCGTCAGCGAGGTCGTTGCCGGAGATACCGCAATGACCAGGCAGCCACTGAAACACGACGTCGTGTCCTTTCGCGATCATGAGATGGTGCATTTCTCGTATCTCCGACACGAGTTGTTCACATGACCCGTGACGAGAGAGAGAGAGAGAAAATAATGTAGAGAAAGGCAGGGAGGTTAACCAGAGGTAGTTCCGGTTGGCTACCCTGCGCAGGGGGAAGGGTTAAGAGGGATAAAAAGAGAAACAGAGTAGAAGGGGGAGATAGAAAGAAAGGGAGACAAGCACGAACAAAGCGCGTACACTACAGAGCGGTAGGGGGCGGCATTCTTAGAGTCTGTCGTGGAGCCCCGTGGACCGCAAGAACCTTACTAGCGTGAGTAGGGCCTTCAACGCGGATGTTCTTTCGGAGCATTGGCCTAAAGCTTTTAGTTCTGAAATTGGACGATTGTCCAACTGGTCCAGCACTCTGCACATCACTTGTCTCTCAGCACTGTATCGCGGGCAGACACAGATAATGTGTGCGAGCGTCTCGTCGATGTTACATGTGTCGCACGCGGGGCTGTTGGCCATTCCTATGAGGAAAGCATAGGCGTTTGTAAAGGCAACGCCTAGCCACAGACGGTAGAGCATAGTCTGGTCACGTCGGGGTAATCCAGGCGGGAGGTGCATCCGTATGTCCGGAGACAACGAACAAAACCGACACATTGTGAAAACATTCGAGTCCCACAGGGGCAAAGTACACTCACGGGTCATCAATCGCAGCTGAGCCGCAGCGTCTGTTCGCGAAAGCGGAATGAAGACTCCTTGACCACTTTCATGTGCAGAACGGGCGGCTTCGTCGGCGTGGTCATTCCCGCTGATGTTACAATGTCCTGGAAGCCACTGAAAGATTATGTTGTGTCCCTTGTCATAGCTTTGGTGATATATGTGCCGAATTTCTGAGGCCAGTTGTTCATTGGGTCCGTGGCGCATTGGGCTTCGTATGCACTGAAGGGCTGCCTTGGAGTCACTAAAGACTGTCCATTGTTGCGGTGGCTTCTGCTTAATGAAATCAAGTGCAGCACGGAGCGCCGCGAGTTCTGCACCCGTCGATGTGGTCACACATGAAGTTCTTAATTTGATTTCCTCAGATTGTGCTGGGAATATGACTGCAGCAGCAGAGCTGTTGAGTTTTACTGAACCGTCCGTGTATACATGTTGGCGGAATCTGTGCACGTTGTGAATGTGCTCCAAAGTTGCTTGTTTCAAAGCTTGCAATGGCGCTCCAGCTTTCTTTCTGATTCCTGGAATTGTCAGTTCAACTTGCGGCCGGTGCAGACACCACAATGGATCTGACAATCGTGCAGCGGGCGTAAATCCTGATGGCAAGTACGATTGATGTCTTCGAATAGTTTTAGCAAAGGTTGAAAGTGGCCTCTTTGCTGGCAAGCAAGCAAGATGGTGTGAGGGAATCCGAGTCAGGTGTCGGATGTGCGCTCTCAGGACATCTGTATCAATGTATACTGTCAAAGGAGCGTCTCTGGCTATGGCCACTGTCGCAATCGATGACGTAGTTTTGGGAAGACCGAGACAAGTCCTGAGTGCTTGGGCTTGCACGCTCTGTAGTTTGCGAATATTCGTGGTGCAAGTATTTCCTATTACAGGTAAGCTGTACCGCAGGAAGCCCAAAAACAGTGCTTTATATAGTTGCAACATTGATGGTACTGTTGCGCCCCAGGACTTGCCGCCGAGAAACGCAAGAAGGTCCACAATGGCGGCCAAACGCTTTGCCATGTACGAGATGTGAGGGCTCCAAGACAAGTCTCTATCAATGATGACGCCAAGAAAGCGGTGCGTTCGTCTATATTGTATAATTTGGTCATTAATCCGCAAAGCATACGGGGCCATCGATTTGCGAGTAAAAGCAACCAGTGCACATTTCTCAGCGGAAAGCTCCAGGCCTTGTCTTCTTAGGTATCTTGACACAACTGTTGAGGCTTTCTGAAGTCGTGCGCGAACTTGTACACGTGTCACGCCTGAAGCCCATATGCAAATGTCGTCTGCATATACGGAGAGTTGTACGGTTCGCGGTAACGAATCAGCGAGACCAACGAGCACCAGGTTGAAAAGGGTAGGGCTGAGTACTCCGCCTTGCGGTACACCACGACTGGTATAGCTAGATGGCGTTGGTCCATCTTCAGTCAAAATAAAGAAAGATCTTCCATTCAAATAGTTGCATATCCAGCAAAAGGTGCGTCCACCAATCCCTACAGCTTCTAAGGCGTCCAGAATTGCATGATGATCTACATTGTCGTACGCACCTTTAACATCAAGGAATAAGGCCGCAGTGATGCGTTTCAGGTGTTTCTGGTGTTGTACGTATGTTACCAGGTCGATAACGCTATCTATTGACGAGCGGCCACGTCGAAAACCAGCCATTACCTCTGGATAGACGTTGTAAAATTCCAGGTACCATTCTAACCGTGTAAGGATCATTCTCTCCATTACCTTGCCGACACAGCTGGCCAGTGCTATTGGACGGTAAGATGACAATTCCAACGGGGATTTGCCAGCCTTGAGGAGAGGAACAAGCCGACTGGATTTCCACGTTGTAGGGACCAGGCCGTCACGCCATGATGAGTTGTATAGGCCAAGAAGGGCATCTCTGGCCTCCTGACCAAGGTTTGCAAGTGCAGAGTATGTGATGCCGTCGTGTCCTGGTGACGAAGATCGCCGGCACCCAGCAAGTGCGGCCTCCAGTTCTTCGATGGAGAAAGCAGCGTCCATACGAGGATCTCGGGAGCAAGGGGGCACTATGGGAATAGGTGCGCAAGGTGAGTGCGTGAGCGCCGGACCCGCGATCCTTGCGCAGTAATCTTCGGCTACCTCGACTTCTCGGCGTCCTTGATGTAGGGCTAAAGACTTAAATGGACGACGCTGTTGAGGAGCACTGCGAAGTCCACGGATTTTTCTCCAGACAACCGACAGAGGTTTACGCGGGTCGAGAGACTCACAAAACGATTTCCAGCGTTGATTTTGCAGTGCAGCAAGGCGACGCCGAATTTTCTTTTGAATGCGTCTGGCCTCTCTAAGGTCGTATAATGATTTAGTCCGCCTGTACCGTCGCTCCGCTCGCCGGCGGATTGCACGGAGGCTCTGTATTTCCGAATCAAAATCTGTGTATTTCTCTAATGGCCGATATGAGCGCATGGCATCCTGCATAGCCTTGGCGATCTCAAATTCTAGTGTGGATGAAATGCCTTCGTGGCATGCGTCTTCCATAAGTGATTTAAACACGGGCCAATCTATTGTTCGTATAAAATTTGATGGAACGGATTTGGTGAGGCCTTTTATCTTCAGGTAGGTAGGAATGTGGTCGCTGCCGTGCGTTTCTATATCTGCGAACCAATGGACGCAGCGAGTGAGGCACCGCGAAACAAACGCTAAGTCTAAACAACTACTGTATGTCTGTCCGCGCAGAAACGTGGGACTGCCATCATTTAGACAACAAAGTTCATGGTCGCAAGCAAAGGACACGAGGTTTCTTCCTTTGGAATTGATCTTGTTGCTTCCCCAAAGTGAATGATGCGCGTTGAAGTCCCCAACAACAATCCATGGACCAGGTGTCGTATCTATAATGTCACTCAGTCTCTGCCTATCGAAACGACTTGATGGAGAAAGGTAAGCGCCCACTAAAGTAAACGCAAGTTTTTGTTTTTTCACGGTCAAACACACATACTGATTAGTGTCATGTGGCCGCACTGGATGAACAACATAAGTCAGGTCACACCGTATGTAGATGGTCACTTTGCTAATGTCAGTACAAGTCGATGACACATGAGGTTCGTAGCCTGAGATCCGGACGGGTTTCTGTAGCTTCGGTTCACAGATGACAACGATGGGGAATCGATTGGTGAAAACGTAATGGCGAAAATCACTCCGAGATTTCAGGCCGCGGGCATTCCATTGCATAATAGATGCTTCCTTGACTTGTCTGAAGAACGGCTGACGCGGTAGAGCCATTGTGCTTGCTACTCGAGGCTCGCAAGAACCGGATCCAGGCCGTCCAGCACTTGTAGTGCACCTCGAGCAGATGGCGTCTGCATGTCGTTTATCAACACGCGAATGACTTTCATTAGAGATTTTATTAAGGCGATAACTTGTTTGTCTTGACTGCGCACGTGATCGGAGCCCTCATTGGTTCGTCGGTAGTCCACCGTCGACCTTTGCTGGGCTGGAGGACTTAATGTCGGAAGTGCAGGCCAGTCGTTTGCAGTAGAGGTATTCACTGCGTCATCAGACACCGTGTTGGTAGTGTGGGTGAGCGCCTTGGGAGCACCAGCATCAGGAAGTATCGTCTGTCTTGCGACGATATCAGTATTTCTAGACGAAGATCGTCTACGGCGACGGTGGACAATACGCCGTCGTACTTTGGCGGCGGCCTCTCTGTGAGTTGAGTTGTCTCTCACCATTTGTTTTAGGACTTTCCGCTCTGTCTTGTGTCTCGGGCAGTCTTTCGACGACGCTTCATGGGGACCAGAGCAATTGGCACATTTGAAGTGAGTCGCACGGCAAGCATCTGCGCTGTGCTGCTCAGAGCATCTTGCGCACACGGTCGCATTTTTGCATATGCCGCTGACATGCCCGATCTTCAAACAATTGCGACATTGAAGTGGTCTTGGAACGAACGGTCGCACTTGATGACGAAAAAATCCAACTTTCACGTGGGACGGCAAGCTACCTCCCTTGAAAGTTATCCTCACACAGCGTGAATCTCCTAGGCGACGGATTTCAATAATAGGCACATCTGCTGTGGCGGGCTTGACCAAAATAGGCAGATCGTTGTCGTCGATTGACTCGTCGACATCATAAATCACACCTGATATAGTATTGCTGTCCTGTGGTATTATGGTGCGAACATTTATCTTGCCCAGCATTTTCACTGTATTCAAGATATCCAATGCTGCTCTGTTCTTTACGTCAACCGCGAGAATGTTCTTACGGGTGTTAATTCTCATATCCGTGATCTCATTTGGAACAAGAGCCTCTAGTGTTACAGATACGGCTTGCCTGTTTAGCCGATTCAGGTTGTCGGTCGGCGTCTCGGGTAAGAAGAGGATGGTATGAGCCGCGTCATGGGCCTTTGCTGCCGCCGTCGTCCTTGCTGAAGACGAGGAGGCAGTGACGATTCTCCTCTTTCCTTTTTTCCTCACAACGGTCAAGTAGTCGCCGTCATCCGACAGATCTTCTTCTGAAGCAGAGTAGTACAGCAAGGTGTCCTCGCTGCCCGTGTCGCTCATCAGGTGATTGCGCTTCCTCGGAGCGCTCGACGCTGTGCCGTCGGTCTCCTCCGGACGTCTAGCTGACTCCGCTTCCATCGCCGAAGGTCTCGGAAGCGGCGCCTCCCGAAAATACGCAAAAATACTCGCAAAATGAGAGCAGTAGAAAACGGGGTTCCACACAAGAGCCACTTCTTCGCCGCGACGAAGAGATGCCAGAAGACATTGTAGACGTTCTTGAGAATTTATGAATCACCGTTAGGACGTTCTTCAACGTTCTTTGTTTCCAAGCCTGTTTAGTATGTCGATGCCAAATGGCCGCGGTTACATACTCCCCGAACTACATTCGTGAAACAGTTACTCGATAAAGCCTTGGACATGCTCATCTCATTTTCTTTAAACATGGCTCAACCCAGTATGAACAATTGGCCAGGAAATGGATGGGATGATTAATAAAGGTCATTAGCCACGTCTAGACAAGAAACAAATAATTAAATACTTAGAGAAAATTGAAGAAGAAGCAGGACCAGGTATGGTTCTAAGAATTTAGCATAAGATTCGTATTGAATCAAGCGAAAATTTCTGAACGGCTCAGTAGACATAACTGCGACAGTCTCCAATAAAGGAGGCTCGGCAATATTCCAGAATGTGACTCTGCTAGGCCTCCTTCCTGTTTCTTTCTTTTTCTGGCTTTTGACTGAAACTGGCTTCTCGTTCTTCTTCATTGTCTGAAAATCACGTTTCTACATCACCCTAATTTGTTTTCGTTTCTCTATTTTTTTGTAAGCACGTGATTGGTCTGCAACAAACGCGATACAAGGCGAGTAAAAGCCCGCCAGTTATTTAACATCACATACGATCCTCCCATAATTTCTCTCCGTCGGTAACATGGAGCCTTGCTTTTCGGAAGGAATATTTCTGTGAGATATAGCCATCAAAATGGTGGCATGATATGCGGTGTAAATTATGTGACAGTTCCGATCTGCAAATCACTGCTCCGAGTCCCATCGTCGCTATAGTGCTATACACAACGACTTTTATTGTTTCTTTGCATTTCTCAAAATTAGGTTGCCGGTCGATATGCATAATATCGGGTGAGCATAGAACCAATAGGATTCTCCCAAAATATTCAACATACATATTTCGTTTTAATAAAGCTATTAGAGTATAAATATCTTCACAATACCAAGTAGGTAGGAGATCTTAATGAAGTGAAAAAAATACGTCGGGCCAAAGCGCGTGTCTGTAACTGCTACCCCGCCCGCGGGATAGTAAAAATGTAAGAGAGAGAGAGCGAGAGAGAGAGATAGGAAAGGAAGGATGGCAGGTGACTACAATGAATTACAATGTATATATAAATATATATAATCAATCCAAAATAGACCACTCCGCCAAAGCGGCGGGAGTCGCATTGACTAATGTAGGCTTTCCATTCAAGGCCCAACTTCTAAGTGCACACATTTCGAGCCAATATTCACCTTGAGCAATGGTCACCGTGATAAGACCACTGTGGTCATCATTCTGAACATTTGTGTGTTTCTTAGCATTTACAAGTGTTCATGTGGCAGAAAGCTCGATTTTATTTGGTAATTGGGGATTGCTATCACAACACCTCAGTAACAAATGTGAAACTATAGGTGCAAATGAAGTGCAGCTTAGGAGAAACTAACCGGATAATTTTCGAAGTTGTGGGTGTTTTGGAATATCGTTGAAAATTTTGATAGTAGGAGCCTTGTCGGGGGACTAAAGCTTTCGCTGTTTACGAACTCCGGGATGCATCGAGATAATCGTTTGCAGGAATAACGAGCACATATTGAAAAACGTCATAGGGTAATGTCAAAATCATAGGTGTACCGAATGCGGTGCGTAAAACAAAAAACAAAAAATTAAATTCCACCGGAACTATTTAGGACGCTCCTTCGAGCATAAAATAAACTGCTGAATCACTGCTATAGACATGCGACTCAACACTACTGCTTGAAACGTCGCAAGCCTACACGGCAGACCGCTTCAGTTAGAACAAACCATGGAAAATCCGCAAGTTCAGACGTAGCTATTTGGTACCGTTGTTCGCAAGCTATATATTGATCATTCGATGCCACCGGCGTGACAGCTACTTGACTTGGAGGGTGCCCAACTGCGATATGACCCTCCCCCCACTCCCCCTTCCCCGAAACTGGAATTGTGTCAATGCTGGGAAATCGCTCCGAGGCTTTAAAAATGAAACACTTAGCGTTTTTCTCAAATTGTTATGAGCTGGAATTTCTGCTGCAATTCCGCAATGTCACAACAATCTGGTATTTCTTTTTTTTACCTTTCTGCGTAAAAATTGAGGTTGGAGAGGACGCTTTGGTTTGTTCAGTTTTTTTTTCTCAAGGTGCCTTGCGCAGCGGACTTATTTAAATATTAAGGTTTTGTTTCAGATCTACATATCTTAAAAACTACCAAAACGTTTAATCAAATAAAAGCAGCATGCTAATCAACGGTGACAGATAGCTTTCGAGTGTTTCAACGTAGTTAGAAACTCAGTGGATATGGCGTCCTTCTGCAGAGAACAAATGAAGTGGAACGTTCGAATCCTGGCCGCGGCGGCAGCGATTCACTGTGGGCGGAATTGGAAAACGCTCTTGTACGTTAGATGGGTGCACGTTAAATGACCTCAAGTGGTCAGAACTGAGTCTTTGGCTATGCCTTATGTCACAGCCTCTGTGTTATTTTGGCACGTTGAAGCCATCCACGAGACGCCATACAAAATATTTCAGGATTCTTCAGCCGCAAATTACTTAATTGCATAGACCTTAATTTTGAAGAAGTTGGTTGAAGCGCAACTTATCACCCGATTAGGGCACTTATTTTCGTCGACTCCGTAACTTGGGCGTCCCGTGTTTTAGGTTGGGATTTTTGCTTGTTGCCCGGTTTCCATTTCGACACTCGACTTCCAGGTAACGATGGTTTCATGCTTTCGCAGATGTAAGGATATAATTTCTTCAACCTACAAGTCGCCTCAAGTGTTGTTTAATAATCGGACAATATCCCCAGAATCATCAATTCCCTGCCAAGTTGTACAGATTCCGTCGTCTGATTTGGAATTTTCGTAGCCACGTCGGGCTTGCAGAGTAAAGCCTTCGCTGCAGTTTTGGAAAAACATTGACCAGAAGAAAAGGAAATGAACCACTGTTCCCGGCCTACTTCGTCTTGTTTGGAATACATTCAGCCCTATAATACAGCATTTAATATTTTCAATGAATGTTCAACAGGGTGCACAGGGGAAATCTATCTGGCAATAAATCTGACAACCTGGATCAAATGCAAGTTCTTAAAAGCTATCGCAGGAAAGTGACTGATGTCCCAGAGTTTCTTATATTTACTGGAGGAAGCTCTGGTGCCAGTGCCTACAGGAGTATGATTATTCGGCCGGCATCGGAGAGGTGGACAGTGCGTGGATAGGCCTAAACTTCGTCCTTATGGCTTCAGACGACTTGTAGCTTTGCAAACGGATCATTTCCGGCAATATTTGTTTATAAATGCAGCAATTCGCAATCATGAGGTATGTGCGCCGATGCTCATTGGCTCACTGTGTTTGGAAAACTATTAGAGTTTGGGAATGAAAAAAAATATATAAAACGTAATAAATAACGCCACGGGAAGGTTTTAAGCACCAAGCACGAATATTAAACAAATTCATGTACTACCCGTTCCCCTTATGGTAGCTCAAAGATAACAGCGCACAGTTTTCCGTAGTACTTGTCGAAGAAAATTCGATGTCTGATATGACGGGTTGGGCAAATATCCGTGCATTAAATAATAGTGTGAGCGCCTAATACAGTAACACGGTGTCTTCTGTTACAGTCGGCGATAGCGTACACGTCGGGATGGCATGCAAGCCACCGGGAGAATACGATTCGTTGCACACCTTCCAATGCAATGCACCAACTGTTTGTTTCAGAGAAATCTTTCCCGCGTGCGTTATCAATGAACGCATCAGGACTACGTAATAAGGTAATTAATTATAACGGCTGCAACGACAACCGCCGGGGCTCATATATATAGTCGCGCTTGACGCGCAAGTCACGAATAAGGAGTATTACGCGCTGGGCATTTCCTTGCCCAGATTATAGTGAATGCGTTCATATCGGACAAAAGGAGCGGTAACCATGATACCACTTTCGATTTGCGTTTATATGACAGCTAATTGTTATGCGAACGTTGCGGAAACAGTAACGTATACCGGTTGTCATTTTGTCGAAGTGTAAGCAAAGAGGGCGTTTCCGGGCGTTGCCGGTTCCGCGTTATCTGCATCTTCGAAGGAGCACGTGCAGAAGCGGATGGGGAAGTCGGACAGTATCCCTTGTGCACGACGCGATCGATGCGATAACGTAACGGCGCGCGTCTGCAGGGCGCCACTTTTGCTTACGCGGACGGGATTTCGCCTGCAGTTGCTTCCGCGCGCTGTTTTGCTTCTCTCTTTGCTCTATTTATTTTATTTTCTCAGCTTTTCCGTTACCCTTCCTGCTCCTTTCGTTTGAGGAACGGGAGAGCTCTGAACCTCGTTCGCCGACACATTTGACATTGTATACGCAAGAGTTGAAATACTGCTACGAATAATAATAATAATAATAATAATAATAATAATAATAATAATAATAATAATAATAATAATAATAATAATAATAATAATAATAATAATAATAATAATAATAATTTAATGACAAGAACCTTCATGAACACAGCTTCCATGTCCTCCTTATTAGAACGGCTTAGACACTAGTAACCTTATCATGGAGGCACAATCAGATCACAGCTGACGGGTTGAAATTTCACTCAAATAAAGGTAAAATTAGGTTTTGAAGCAACGGTAAGGTAAACTAAACTAGCTATAAATTAACGAGCGTTTTAAATATTGCGCTTACTTTCACGGAGTCGGACGTAATTGATACCAGGGTGCAAGCACTTTTCCTAGAACTCAAGGGGCCGCCGTAATTCTTTATCATGCTGATCGTCTTTTTGGCCTTCGCCGCAGTGGCCGACAAACGAGTACAAGCAACAAGAAACAGCTTCCGAACACCAGGTTTGATGAAAGATAGCTGCCGTTGAAAGCTACGACCTTACAGTAACAAAGCATACACATGGGCTGCATTATGTAGCGTCATTGTTACTCAAGTACAATGAATAAAACGGTCAGAACCGCTCCCGACAACTTTTTTATCAGCGTATTTTGCGGAGATATTGGTGCGTGTCAGCACCACCGGCTGCTCCTCCTTTATGAGATGGTAATTATTCTCAAAAATATGCAAATAATAAAAACAACTACTATGAATAAACGCAGTGACATCAGTTTTATAGTTCGAGTAGAAAACTAATATTCCTGGGCAATTCACGTATAACTCGCATGTAAAACTCAGAGTTGTAAACTTCATGCGCATAGCCAATGTTCCCGGTCATTTCACAATATGTAAAGGTTTCTAGGCACGCGCAAACGAGGCCTCTCGTGGGTGCGCCACATTCCAAGCAGAACACTTCCGAACGAAGACACGGGAGCCTGAGAAACACAAGACAAGCAAACACGTGAACACGAACATGTCCAATTCGATAACAACGAAAGCTACATCTACAAACACAACGAAAGAAAAGGCAAACAACAATTTGGTTCATTAACTTTTTGATATTCCTAAATATTCGAGAAAGTGTTTTAAGGGACGTTCAGAAATTGTGTTGTAGTTAATATCAATGACGGCAATGGACCAACATCCTTCCTCATTATATTGGTTACCTATACTATGCACGTTGCTTTGCCGAGAGCCTCTTCTTCCTTCATCCTCGTAGTGTCACGGCGGGTTGAAGTAACAATACACCTCGTGGCGACACCGCTTGATAAAATCACAGTGAGCGTGAGAGGACGATTGCAAAGCAGAATAGACAGCGTCTGTTCACCTCAGGCAGTCACGTCGCTCTGTCGCTTTAAATCTAACAGCAAAAACAGCAATAGTACGCGTTTTAATGCGCTTGTTACAAATACGAATTCCTACTAGACAAAAACTTTTTTTTTAAAGGCACAGCGTTAAAACGCAAAATATACCCAAAAAAGAAATAACCTTATACTGCCCATGTTTTCTCAATTTAAAAACGCATTGCTGCTGTCAGCGGAAGTAACACTCAATGATTTTTTTAGACAAGAATGGCACGAGTAAATATTTATATGAAATTCAGCAAATCACTTCGCGCTTGAGACATAGAGCACCCCTTTTCTGCCGCAAGGCTTGGCCTATCAAACGCTGAAATAAAGACGTATTAAAAAAAAAGATTGAAAGTAAGAAAGCGTGAACGGCAGTTACCGGCCAATAATCACGGCTAAAGGCTGTATGTGTCCGGTAAATGATCGGATAGCGTTGCACTGTTTGAAAAATTATTCTTACTACATTGCCTGTCGTGACCTTTTTTTTTACTGTAATAAAGTGTTTTTGAGGGGTTTTCTCCCATTCGAAAGGAAACACTCTCAACCAGGCACACGAGAAGAGCGATGAGGCCCTCATCCTATTGATGAGGTCGCTTTCGGGATGATCGCTCAATCATCGGTCTGTTTTCTGCACTAAGAAGTGGTTTCGCGACACACCTCACCTATTGATCATAGCACAGCCCCAGGCATCGGCTCTCCCCATGAACGAGGATACGAGCAGCAGAAATGACAGAGCACTGGTCGCTATTACAGGGGTGTTCCCATGCATGTTACACGACAGACGCTCAATGTGTTTGTGCAGTGGGATTGCTGTGCGTCTTTAGTACGTCAATAATCACCACTGAAAAAAACTGAGATATGCCCCAACTTTAAAAAGTGAATTGCAGCGTCTATTTCAAGAGAGATAGAGAAAAGGGTGCATAGAAAACAGGCAGGTTAACCAGGGGTAGTTCCGGTTGGCTACCCTGCACGGGGGGAAGGGTTGCGAATAATTAGCCTAAAATGAAAATATTTCGTTTAACTTTAACGGATGGCTATTCTTCGTCAGCGAAATTATACCTTAGTAAGGGCATAACTGGAAGAAACATATTTTTTTATGGACCAATACATGTAGGACATATGTGACAGAATCGCGAACACCTGATAAGCTTGTAATGGGGAAGCCATTGTGTCAAGTTAATTTTTGCTTAGCAGATGTTTAGACGGACTGTCTTGCTCTAGATAACAGTGGGCGGCTTACAGCGACTGTGAGCCTGGGCTTCGGAAGAGGCTTTGTGTTGTTAGAGCATCAACCTTCTAAACAACGGAGCACTGATCTGAGGTAGGCGTCACATACGTACAGTGTCTAGAATGCAAGCAGTTGCTGGAAATAATTACCACGCTTATTTCGCTCCACAGTAGTTTGCGTATGAATAAAGGTCTCGTCAAAACACATTCAGATGTGCGAGAATACAGTGTCGGTTGTAATGTCAACGAGAGTCGAGTAGTGCGTGGAATTCGATCCCTCTCCGGTTTGCGAATTAGGTCATTGATATTGCTTGCATTACGAGTACGGAGGCGCTGCAGCACTACAGCCTAGTTAAATTGCGGCGCCCGAAGCTGTTTTGAATTGAGTGGTTGAATAGTTGATCTTATATGCGAGCGCACAATGAAATAGTACCCGCATTCTTTCCAGTTTGCCACAACAACGCACGTCTGGAGACAGTCAAAATATATTTTATGCATAGTACTGTTTCGGCTAAACTGCCAGAGAACAGAAGGCAGATTACACGCAGTGTCAGCTTCTGCAGAAATTGCACTGCCAATTTTGCGAGCCCACGAAACCACGGTTTTACCCTGAACGTTGAGCATGAAGCATGCGAACATGAGTGCTGGATACATATAGCTGTAGTAAAATAAAAATTAAAATAAGCTGCTGCTGGCAATATCAACTTGTACGTATTGGTGTGACTAGGAGAACGTCCGTGAAGCGATAATCGTAAATGTTGGGCCGGAAGCATAACTGAACTTGTTTTTTTTATTTATTTCGCTACTGAACATGTATTTCACAGCTTCAGCGCGACCCAAGGCTAAGGTTATTTATACACATGCTCCTCTTATTTCAGTGTCCTGAATCCTTAAGTTATGCTGTCTGTAGCAGCTCCCGGCAACAGTAAAGCTCGCAAAGAAAATTGTGTCTGGGCTTAACTGAAGAGTCTAAAGAAACATATAAAAAGTCCGTGCGTTTTTTGCCATCTGTAAGCAATATATATAGATGCCCTTTGACACGTGGCATTGTGCGCGTTTTACCCCATACGCTCGGCTTTCTTACGCAAGCAACATAACTTTCATGCGAGACACTGTGCTTGGAGGGCATGTGTGGGCATGTGGGTAGTATAGCTACACGGTCATCCAGATTTACGGAAAAGATCTGAACAGTATTCAAGTGTTTAGATCAGGTGAAGTGTACAATGAAATCCTGCTGATTGTGTGTTTCTATATTGTTATGTATCTATGCTATATGCAATTCGAGAACCTCAGTAAAACTTAAAGCAGATTTAGTGGTGAGGTTTTATCAAGTTATAAACTAATGGCAACTCTTCACCCCAAAGAGTAAGAGACCTTGCATGTGGGCATGAGTGTTTAGTACCAATGGCTTGAGCACCACCACAAAAGTTTGGCATCGCAGTGGTTTGCGGCAAGAAGTCTGCCAGAGAGATGAAGGTCAAGGCCCCACGCTCCGACCTTGCCGAAGTGAGGAAAGCAATAGACCGAAGAACACTGAGGGGCCCAGACAGGTTTACCCATACCTAACGCTGTTTACTGCACACAGGTTTGCCCTCAAATATTCGCTAGGGACAAGGTGTGCATGACGAAATAATAGCCCCGATGTCACATCGGCGAGATTGGCAGGATTTGGAAGCTCGTCGAAAAAAAAAAAAAATAGGTGGGGGCGGGGCGTGGCACTGGCCGGGTGTGTCGTATCCCAAGCGGTATCCTCACCTTGACAAGACGGGGGACTCGGACGTTTCCCGAAGAGGGTTGAAGCGGGACGCAAGCAAACCGCGCGAGGTCTTTCACCCGGGTTTTCCCAAAGGGACCGCACAGGTCGAGAACGCACAAGGGCTTGGGTGAAGGTAGATCGGGCAGGCGGTCTCCTGCTGCCGCTGGTGGCGTCGGGTCACTATTGCCGACGGCACATGTGATGGCACACCAAAGCGTTCGTCCGGGGAGGGCCGGCCGTGAAGAGAAGCACCGAAAATGAGGCGTCCTACTGGCCGTGTCCGCCTTTAAGTAGGGTCCCCCTCCTCGCCGTGTAAAAGCGAGGGGAAAACCGCTCTTGGCCTGGTTGGCCTCCTCGCGGCCGACCTACTCCTCGGTCGCTGTTCCGTGCAGCACGGGCTGGCAGTGCCTCTGAGAAGAACGCCGCCGCACTCGGACACGCAGGGCACAACCGAGCTGAATGAAATGCCGGTATCGTTCGGTCAGCGCGCTCGAGCGATTGACCCTCCTTGGATGGGCTCGTCTTCGTCGGTGGGCCGTCTCAAGGTCGCCGTCGTGTAACTGTTGGGCCCAGTGGTTTCAGTGCGACATGATTGTTCGCGTTGACGCCGCGGCCGCGTGTGGTACGATTTCCAGTTGCCTGTCGGAGTAATTGAAGAAAGCCCTCTCCGTCGCGAGCCGGGAAGCTGTTCCTTTCTAATCGTAGCGACAAGCTAAGTAGGAACTGCCGTTCCTTGAAGAGATTTTATCAGTTAAGTGAAAGCGCTCCCTTCCACTTCCTTAAATTGGAACCCCATAGAAATGTCAAGTTATTAAATATGGGCAGTAACTTTGCGGTGCTCATTTTGCATATGAGGGGGAAATTTTAGCTGATTTTCATTATGTGACAGCAACTTATTGTAACCGGCTTGTTAAGAGGACGGTCCTACTCTCCAGGTCTGCTACGCAATAAAATAAAACTACATCAAGGATCACGAATAACATCCGGCAGACACGCTTGTACTGCCTCAGAAGCCTGATATGTTGTCTGGTCGCATATAGTAAGAAGTCAAGGGAGTGTACTTCGGCAATATATGCACGTACATGTAGACGAACTCTATCGCTTGCGCACCTCTACGCTCTGACAGCCGGCAGGTCTGCGTGTATTAGCCTTTATGCGCGAGAAGCAGAGCCATGCTCTAGATGAACTGAACACGTTTCAGGTTCAATCCAGCACACTTGCATTGTAATCTCATCGTGCTCTGATCATATGACTAGGCACTAGCTCGATGAGTGATTGGTGGTTTGGTATTCGAGTGACGCAACATGAGGATGCCAGCAGGTATGTGCTTGTCCTGTCGAGTGGTCCTTCCCGCGTATAGGCCACACTGCACACAACACGGGATGCGTAGCGTGAAAGGAGACGCTGCCCCCTCTCTTGACCGTTTTCGACGGCGTGCTTGACGGCGCATTGCAGAGACGCAGGCCGCCGTCGCGCAGTGTGCGCACACGGTGCGTCACCGACTGTGCACGGAACATGTCGCCGCACACGGGACGGTACCATCAAGAGCGGGCCGGCTTGGTCTGCAGAAGACCTATGCGGCACGTGTCGCGGCTGCGCGCGCGCGCGCTCTTTTTTCCCTTCCTTGCCGAAGGTGGCAGCTTTCACGCGACCGCGCGCACTCGCCCGGGAATGTGGCAACCGCCGCGTTTCTCTCTGTCGCCGAAGCGGTCGCCCGCTTTAGATATGCAGCGCATGGAACGGCGCGTGGAGCGCGTTTCTGGGTGTTTCCTCGATGCGGCGTAAACGTGTCACTTTCACTGCGAGAGACGAAGAGCACAACGAGAGGCGCGGTCCAAAATACACATTTCACGATTGGTACTGAGCGTGGTGACCGCGGACAAAGCTCTCAGCATGTGCGGGAAATGTGTTCCATGTGGTTATCGAAGGAGAGCGGACTCTACCTTTGCCGGCCTTGTCGCTAACAGGTCTGTTTCCACAGCCATGACCATCACTGACAGTCGCTGTTTGCGTGAAATCTTCGAGCCTGCAATGGACGGACCGTTTGAACTTACTTGTATTGTCATAATAAAAAAAAAAAAATATGTGGCTTGTTCTGGCGTTCACAGTCATGGCATCCCTTCCCGACCTAATTTCAATGGTGGCGGAATGCGAAAATGTCCACGTGCTGCCCATGTGCTCCCCGTGTGATAAATGATTCCCCGGTAGTACAGATTACGCGGTAACCTCTCCATTAGGACATTATCGAAAGTTACGAGTTGAAATAAGCACCATTTTCCCGATGTCTGGGGGCCACCCCTTGTCAACCCGGGTGGCATGACGTCTTGGCTGCAACCGCTTGACTACTACATCAAGACGCCCTACCAAGTCCTGCGTGAAATGGACACGTTCGCGAGAGCCCGCAATGAACTCGACTGGACTTCTTGAATAAGCTTCATGCTGCACTGTGGCGGTATATTGAAGAGGTGCGAGTTGTCCTCCTTGACTCTGCATTGTCTTATGAGGACGCGCCGTAATTCGAATGGTTTCGACGTCGCAATGCATAAAGGCCCGGAAGAATCAGTCTGTAGAGACTCTTTACGCGAAAGCGAAACTCAGAGAGAAGGTCCATTGTGGTGCGGATAAAGGCTGTGTAAGTGCACTTCGGTCGTAGAACTCGCAGAAATAGAAACAGTAGTTACCTGTACATACGCGTACCAGATTGATGTGTATATGGGTCGATATAATCATTACAATCTGTAGTATGCAATGCGATGCACTTTACATGAAAATGACAAAAAGTAAGGGCAAGTTCATAACAATGCTGACAAGGTATGTATGTACGTGCACACAATGTTGAGAAGCTTCCATACAACTCTATACGTTATGGGAATGATGGTTTATGGACGCTGGTACCACCAGTGTGATGGGACGAGATTTCCAATGCGACCAACATGGTGTGACGTTACACCATAAAGAATTTTAAAAAATAAAAATAAACGGCGCCATGCTTCCGCGTTGCTCAGCTCTTGATATGCAACCTAAATGCAACCTAAATGATATGTAACCTAAATGCAAGAGAGAGAGAGAGAGAGAGCAAACAAAGGAAAGGCAAGGGGGTCAACCAGACAAGCGTCCGGTTTGCTACCTTACACTGGGGGGAGGGAAAGGGGGAATAGAAAGAAGAAAAGTGGAAGGAAGTGATGACTGGGTGCAGTGAAGCACCGCAACACCAAAGTGGAGTTCCATAGCTGGTGATCTGCGTTGATCACATCTGTGACGACCACAGAGCCAGTGGTCGTTGCGTGAACAGGAGGCTGCGGGTGAGCTATGGGGCTTACTCGAGAGTTACAAGTACTGGATTAAGAGCATCCAGTACTTGCACTGCACTTCGCGCTGATGGAGTATGCAACTTGCTAAAAAGTACACGAAGGGTATACATGAAGGACCGAAGCATCACAACCACTTGCTGGACTTCTTTGGACAATTTATCGGGAGTCGGCGGAGTGGACTTTGCTGCAGTGAGCTGTGTCCTTTGATGTGACTGTGGCTCCGGCTGTGGCTCCGACTGTGGCACCGGCTGTGGAATCGGCCGTGGTATCGGCTGTGGTATCGGCTGTGTCATCAGTCATGGCTCCGGCTGTGGCCCCGGCGATTTCTTCGGCTGTGGCTTCAGCTGTGACGGGGGCTGTCGCTTTGGTAGCGCGGGCCAAGCTGCAGCATTGGTGTTGTGCGGCAAGACCTTAGACTCGACTCCGCCAGGCCTAGGGGCCAGAGGAGGAGACGGAGTTGTCGGATGTGCCGCGCTCTTCAGGGAGGCATCTGTGTTCTTTTAGTTCCGACGGTGTCGGGATCGTCCCTTTCTAAATCCCAGACCACACGTACGCTTGCAGACGCGCGCAAGCTCGCGTTCACGCGCCCACGCATGCGCAGACGGTGCGGCATGGCTCGTACGTGTCGAAACGCGGCCTGAGTTTGGGGAACAGCTCCTCTCTGTTGTCGCGCGCTTGAGTTGCCTCGCGTCGGCGCGCCTGGCTACGCCGCGGAACATTCAACTCTCAGTGAAGCAGATTTATATCATGCAAGAAAGTGGTTCTTCTTTCCTTTTTGCGCTGATCTAAGAGCTATAAAAATATAACAATTACGTTTACAGATATCGAAGCATTTTGAAATACTGTCGATAACAAAGTACGAAGCGGTGCCTGCCAAGGCGTTGTGAGTGAGCTCAGTGAGCGCGCGCTGTCGCGCGTCTTTGTGGCTACAAACAGCCATTACTCGCGAGGCGCGGCAGGCGCAAAGCGCGCGGACGCGAGCTTGCGCGCGTTGGCAAGTGTACGTGTGGTCTCGACTTAAGGGGCCCCACCTGCTTCCCGACGAGGCGAACGGTCTCTCGCAATCTGCTTCAAGAGCTCCCTTTCCAACATTTGGGCACAGTCCTTTGAGCTATAATCATGGGATCCAATGCAATTGGGGCATTTGAAAACCGTGGCTACACAGGAGTCTGCAACGTGGGGCTCTGCGCAGTGCGAGCAAACTCTCGTATTCTCGCACACAGCGCTCACGTGTCCCAGCCTCATGCAATTGCGGCATTGGAATGGCCTTCGGATAAATGGTCGCACGGGATGTCTAAAGTGACCCACTTTGACGTGTGAGGGAAGAGATTCGCCCTTGAAAATTACCTTCACACAGCGGGGTTCGCCGAATCGAGACAAGAGAGTTATGGCGAAGCCATGGACGGCTGGCTTCACTAGAATAGGCAAGTCAGAGCTGGAGATGGAGACGTCCACGTCGTAGACGACACCAGTAGTGGTGTCACTGTCCAGAGGAATATACGAGAGGACCTTCATGCCGCCAAGTTCAGTAAGTTTGCTCAAAGTTCGCCGCGCAGTCTCATGCACAACGTCAATAGCCAAGGCATTTTTTTCGTGTGTCGACTGCAGAGCTCGTTACGGCGAGGGTCAGCGGCGAGGCACAATGGTGACGGCGACGCGAAACGCTGGAACTGGTGCCAGAGCGATGCGCTCTAAAAAGAAGTGTTTGCAGCGTCTGCGCGGAAACCAAGCGAACCCATCTGGACATCGCAACCTTCGCTATGTAGTACAAAGGAGTGAGCGAGCGAGCTCTGACTGCTGCACCGGCTCTACCGACGCCAGCGTGGGTTTCGCGTCCAACTCCTGACCGACGCTATACGGCTACTTCGGAGCTCCGACGCAGGCGGCGAGGCGCACAGTTCAGAACTTGGTACATATCGGATGTGAATAAACATTGATCCACGCCGAGTTAATTGTATCTGCCTTCACTAAAGAGGTTGTGCGAGGTTGGCGAAACCAAAACGGGTGTTGAGCGCGCCCGGACTACGTTGCGTACGAATACATTCATGTGCAGAAGCTTCGCCAAGAAAAGTTGTTTAGATTGTCTCCAACATATAGGACAGAATGCTATTACCATTTACATGTCACAAATTTCCTGTGTAGTTGTGGGCGTTGCCGCGCCTGCAAACCCGTTGGTGGTGCTCCTCATCATGCTAGTGTTGCGAGAGGCCTATATAATCGCAGCCAAGGCGTTGGTTCTGCTGCGCACCAGGGGAAAACATGTCACCTCCGCGTATTCCTCGAACGTTGTGAGAACGCTGCACCTCGCTATCGCTTTCAATGTTTCGCCCTTTAGGAAAAACTGCCCGATTTATTTTTTACAACGAAGTAGTTAGTGCGACTAGAAGCACCCAAAAACCTTGTATGCCAATTTTCACGGCTATATGAAAAAAAGGGAGTAACTAGATCCCTCACGAAGTTTATATTTTGAGGAAATAATTTTTTTATTTTTTTATTTTCTCTCTCTCACCTATCGCACCCCTTTGCCCCTCCCCCAGTACAGGGTAGCCAACCGGAAGTAATCTCTGATTAACCTCTCTTTCTTTCCTTTGCCTTTTTCTCTCTCGCTCTCGAGGAAATGTAAAAAATGTTAAGGGTGATATGCAAACGAATGTTCAAGTTCTTTTGTTAATGAGGGGTTGTTAAAACTACTCAAATCTTACTTTCAGCTTGCCAGGAGGCGTTACTATCAAGATATCAAGATATATTTACTTCGGCCATATTGTACAATATGCCCCGGAGGAGAGGCTAGTGGAGGCATATAAATCATGCCTCCTGACAAGGCCTTCTCCCCGGGATTCCAATAATTATTGCTTTATCATAACGCTTTATTTATAATAAATGCTTTATAAATGCTTATAGATTCCCCTCTTCCTTGAGAGGACCAAGAACGTGAGCGTTTTCATTATTAAAGGAAATGGGCGACATCTTATGGATGAAATGTACCGAAAGTTAGAAGTATGTAGGCTAATTGCGAAACGACAATGACGGCAAAATGCGAAAGAAAGAGTTCCGCTCACAAATATGACTACGTCGGCATAAAAAAAAAGAACAAATAAACAACAACAACGATGAGCTACAACTGTTGTCACAAGTATCTAACCGAAAGTAACCTGTCGGGAAGCGTTGCTATACGCATGGAAAAGTGTACATGCACCGGGACTTTTGCCACCATCTTCTACCCAGTTATTTACATGCAGTTGTAAGCATGCGTGTGTATACTACGCGATTTCCTTAAATAATGGTATGTAGACTTACGTGTGTGTGGCAAATCCATGTACTTTGAATGGCGTATTTCTTGCTTTATTTCTTGCTCATCAAATCGCGCATGTGTAGTTTGCGTATACTTTCCCATATTTCTCTCGCAAGGACGTTAGAAGTTCGTGAACAGCATTACAAGGGAAAATTCCCTACTTACCTTCATTGCTGTTTTTATAGCCACTTCACTGGCGATTTCGTATCATGATTTGAAAATTGTGTATCAGAAAGAATGACATTTGCCGCATGGCGCGAGAGCTGATGAATGAATGAAAAACTTTATTCAGTGAGCTATCCGGCGCATGCACCGGATGGAAGTGGTTCCTATGTCACTGACCTCCTGACTGTCAGTGACTGTGATGTGCTAGGCTCATGTTCTTGGGGAGTGGTTTCACCTTGATGGCTTCGAGCCGGTCGTCCGTTAGTTGTCCTTGCTCCGTCTGAGTCGTCTCCTTTCAACCGATCTTCAGACCTCTTCTGCCGGCCTTCGTTTGACTTCGGCGGAGCTTCTGGCTGACGAAGTGACCCTATTTCAGTTCATCCACCGTGTTACGCAAGCCCTAACTCATGGGTCAATGCTCTGTCCGTTGAGACGCTCATCAGGACTTTGATGGCTACGGTAGGAGACGGCATTCGACAGGAGATACGGTAGCACGTAATTAATTCCGGACACCGTGAAGGTATGTATAGGTCTCAGGGTGTCGTCCTCTTTCATTACTCTATGTCTGGTCGCCGCTCCGCGGAGCGTGCGGAGTATTTGCTCTGTCGTGTGTTTTAGCATTCTTACGGTCGCTTCCGCCTTGTTTGCTTGTATAACCAGTACCAGGATCTTGACACTAGGGCCTGGCTCGATGTCTTATCCATCTAGCGCCTACTGTGACGTTTTCTCTGGGCCTTTTCTGTGTCCACTGTCGGACTACCACCAGTTCTGACTTTCTTAGGCTATTTTATGCTGCATTCCTTGGCATGTTTGTCCCCCACTTGCGCCATCATCTGCAGCGTGTCGTGCATCCACCTGGGGGACTCTGCCTTCGTCGTCCAGAGTGAGAGATCGTCGGCGTAGAGCGCGTCCCCAGGGCTTCGATCGCTCCGAGCGCTTTGGGGCAGCCTCAGGAGTGCCACCTTAAATAAGAGTAGCGAGAGGATCAAGCCTCGAGGGGTCACCCTATTGCCAAACTCGATGGGCGAGGATACGTCTTCCCCCACTTTTATTTTCCCTTTCGGATCCTTTAGAAACGCACGTAGTTCCAATCCGCACGTAGTTGTAGGCCTGTTCTCTGCAGGCAGTGCCCGGGAGGTTGGTCAGGATGCTGGAGCGGGTGATGTTATCAAACGCTCCCTTGAGATTAAGTGCCAAGATGATGCATGGTGAGTGACTCGTGGCCTGTTTCAGGACTTCTTTGATATATATGAGCACGCCCTGCGTGCTGATGTGCTTTCGGAAACCCCACATGATCTCGGGCATTTTTTTGGTTTCGTGTCTTTGCAATCTGTTTAACACCATCCTTTCCATCCCCTTGCCAACGCAGTACATGAGGGACATGCGTCCCAGGTTGTCGATGTGCGAGGGCTTTCCCGGTTTCGGAACGAACCTGCCTTCTGCCTCCTTCCAGCTGCTTGCAGTTTGCCACTCTGTCAGGTCTCATATATGTACCTGAGGAGCTCGTTTCTCGCTGTGTCGCTCAAGTTGTTCGGCTGTCGGTACTTGACTGTATCCGGCGCTGGGGCGCTCTTCTGGCTGCTCTCTGCTATGGCGATTCTCAGCTTCAGGTCCATAAAGGGTTTGTCCAATTTCTCTTTGGCGAGGCCTCGATACGGTCCCGGTGGATCCTTGCTCTTCTCGCTCTTGAGGTATTTATTTCTCAAGTCTTCCATGAATTTCTCCACGTTCCCGTGGTAATTGTTCAAGGTCCATGCCATACTTTTGTTTGTCTCGCTCTTGCTTTTTCATCGGGTCGATGAGGTGCCTGAAGAGCTGCCACATTTTGAGAGGGGATAGTTTTTCTTGCAGGCCATCGCAAAAATTTAACCAGCTTTCTTTACACAATTCCGCCGCGTGCTCTGCCGCTTTGTTGTTTATTTCCCGTATCCTCTTGCGTAACTTCATGCCTCTCTAACTTTTCGAGCTGTTGGTCAGGCTGCTTCTCGCATCCCACTGGTGCGCCAGTCTCGTGTCAACCCAAGGGGCTTGATGAGTAGTCGTGGTCTTTTGCCTGTGTTTCTCCACGATGGCAAGTGGCTATTTCTCCCAAGTCTCGTACGTCTGTACAGCTTTATCTTCTTTATCCAGCCTCTCTTCTTGCTCCCTTCTCAGATTATCCCAACGACTAACCTCGCTATGCCCGTCTACGCCTCCAAAGCGGGGGGGGGGGGGGGGGGGGGGGGGGGGGCTCTGATTGTGATCTTTACTACTTCGCAAGTTCATTCCCGTGTTTTGGCATCAGGCATCGAAAGTCCCCCTCAAGAGCGATAGGTCCGGCGTGGTTTTCCTCGTCGTGCTCGTGCCCGTGCGGGTATCGGGCTCGTTGAATATTGCTAAGTTGTGCTCTTTCATCAGATTTGCTAGTTCTCTCACTCTCTTCAAAAAGAACCCGTGCCCCCTCGTTGTGAGAGGGCGTTCAAATCCCCCAGCGCGAGAAGCGGCCGGGAGCCTGCCTTGCTCACTGCGTCTTGTGTCGTTCCCACCATGTCTATTCCTTTCTTGGCCAGTCTACAGTACATGTTTAGTATAAACATGCCTTCCGTGTTTCGTACGCCTCGACTGTGCAGCTCCGCGAGGGTGTATTAGCACCCCTCTCTGCCGCCTGGTGCTTTGTTGCCGCTATGCAATCGCGTATCAATGCCGCCGCCCACTTCTTCATCGTATCCTCGCACGCTAAATGCCTAGGGAATCTGGACCATTTGTTTCTCTTGTATTATCATGTCTGATTTGTTTTCAAGTGAGTCCACGTGTTGTTGCAGCTCACCCGCTTTATTCCTAAAGCCATGACAATTCCACTGAAGAATCACCTTCTCTTTCTTCTACCCATTCTTAGTTCGATGCGCCATCTCGGGTCAGGTCCAAGCTGCTACCTGAATGGTGGTTCAATCTGCGGCTTGGCGTAGCGGGCGCTCTACCTGCTTTTTTTGCGAGCATGAGTTCGCTGACATTGGCTACTAGTTTGCTGCCATTCGCACTGGCCTTTGCCATATCCGAGCAAACTTGCTGCTCTTTCCCGCCTGGCTGCGTCATTTGACATGTGAGTTGCGCCACCATGTTGCGACCTGTTGTAGGTGTCGGGCCCGCATTGGTTCGTCTCCGTCTCTTGTCGGTTCTGCATCCCCCGCTGCCTGTCCCGCTTGGCTACTTTGCGAATCACATTCGTTTCCGCCTGTCCTATTGTACGGTTTCGATTTTGGCTAGCAGTGACTTAGTCATCTCGTTTGGCCTATTTAATTGTTCTCTCAGTTTCGCTATCGGTTCGTTTTGGTTTCTAACTGCGCGCTTTGTCTCTCTGCCATCTTTTTAATTTGCTCACCTTCTTTGCTTTGATTTTTTCTATCTTCGTGCCCTAACTGAGGGAATTGCCTCTTATCTGTGATGGAAGGGCTCCCAGTGCAACCCACCTGTTTGTCCGCGTTGTGCCTCGCTGGTGTCGGGGTCCTGGCTGCCCAACGCTTCCGTCCCTGGTGGTGGACCTGGAGGTGCTTCTTACATCTGCTCCTGGCGTTGCCGATTGATCCCTCTTCCACTGCTTGGAGTCTGGTCTCGCCTGGACTGTCGCGGCGACTGTGTCCGTCGCTGCAGCTGCTGTTTCTGCCACTCTTGTTTCCGGATGACGTAAGACCTGATGAAGCGTTCTAGACATCCACTGGTGCCCGTGATGTGGCCTCCTCCACACAGCGTACACTTGGCCACACAAGTGTGGCATGGGGCCGGGTCGTAGCAGGCCATGTTCGTAGGCCGTGGTAGGCCATGCACTCGTGGTAATCTCGTGTTGTCGGCCATCCCCCGGTGTCCCACTTCGTAGCATATCCCGTAGACGGGCACTGTCTTCTTATCCGAGATGCGCCGATACTCCGCTCTCTACAGTCAGATGTAGTGGCTCACGTCGGGCCCCGCAAACGTTAAGCTGACTGTTGTCGAGTCTTTTGCAATCTTCTTATCGTGTAGATTTCGAATCCCTCCTACAGTGTATTCTCCTTTATCTCTTGAATAGTCCGTCGCGTTTACACGCCTTGAATCACTCCCTTCACGGCGTCGTTATGCGCCAGCCCATACGTTTCCATCGTGTGTTCTCTTTTTCCGACGTTGATCTTGCTCAATTCGATTGATTTCGACGTCATTTCCTTGGTTGGAATCTTCATGCACGATTGCAGTGATTTGGTTCTGGTTGATCTTTAGTCTAAGGTTTGCTTGTCGCCACGTCATGTTTGTTGCCTGTAGCAGGGCCAGCGACAGTTCTGACGGCGCGAGTTTGCCCACGTTGAATCCACTTCGCGGCCGCATCACTAGCCTGCGGTCGTACAAGGGAAGCTGCGCTGGCATGAGTGCTGGCTTCCTCATCGTTGGTCTCGGTCGTCGTTCCAGGGCGAAGAAGGCGGCAGCGGGCCGACGGCTACGTTCAGCTGCGTTCGGCCTCGTCAGCGTTGTGCTTTCGAGGCGGCCACGATTCACTGACCAGCCGCTGTTGATTCCTTGCTTTCTTCTTAGTCGTCTTGTAACATCTGGTTGTCTTCTTACTGCATGCCTTGATTGTATACTTCACTCCACGAGCGGGGGCCGCGCTGCCCTTCCCGGACGGGGCCCGCTGCCCGGCCATGGTCGTGGCTAGGCTCCCCACCCCCGACCACACTCGTCACTGGGCCTATCACACTAGCAATAGGCTTAGTCTGCGCGCACGGAAGGATGCCTTTAGATTCGCAAAAGTCGTACTTACCGGCGTAATTTTAGTATCCACGGCTGCATTTCACTACGCTGAATCAGACAGTAGCACAGAAATTGCAAAAATAATGAATTTTACACGACCGTTGGGTGTTTAATGTCGAGCTCATTAAAAGCACGCATAACGTCCGCGGTGACAGCAGCGCTACTGAGGAAAGGGCTTCGTCACTTCCACATGGTGGTAAACAGCACGCTGTAACATGTGCTCATGCATATCATTTCGTTTAACAATATACCCATTCGTGAATGCAGCACATACGATGATGACTCGTTTATTCTTCAGTCGTATTCATATGCGTCATAATTCGCTGAGAAGCATATACAATTGATAGGTTTTTGAGTCTCAGTGCAGCAGACAACGGGATAGAAATCAGATCTTCTCGTAGCCTCCATTAGTGTTACGTATCTTATTTCTTTGTTTTTAAACAGGAGTCAAAGGTGACATAGTCAACGCCGCTGTTCACAATCCTTCCTTGGCCCGCAGTGCTGGTTCAGCAGTCGCCAGGTGCCAGGTGGGCATAGGCACGTGGGGTTCTCTATTACACAGTACTTGAAGATTGAACCAGGACACATGTTTTCTCGCAGAATGCCGTCCGGCGGACACATTGTGTACACTTGGCCTTGCGGGCAGGCTGGAACGTCATAAAAGCAAAGTTAGTGTTAGAAAACAGAGAAAAAAGTCGCACTTTCGCCCGAAAGCGTTAGCAAAATAAAATAGCGATACACAGTGAAATTAAGGCTGTTTTGTTTTACCTGCACTTTGTGCAGGCTAATGTAGACAAGTGTGATGCCGGGCAGATGCTATGGCATTGTGTTCTCAGTTGGCTCACTGGGCTCTAGCCAATCAGAGCCGACTGTGCGTCATCTTCTGTATCGGCAGAAGAAAAGCACCTGACTTGGCACTTATTGGCTGCGAAGGGAATTACAGTCACTGACCAAGTGTGTTGAATAATCTGACGTTTCGGAACCGCGTACGGGTTCCTTATTTACTGAGTTGGACAGGAAATCGTCGTCACCTATATAGCCAGCAGGTGACGTAATGAACGTGCGTAAACGGCAGGCATAGTCCCTGGTGTCCGGTTCATTGTAGCTGGCGTCGATTGAATGATTAGAGATTCCAGCAGCCGTCGGGATGACACGTTCTTTTCTTTGGCAGCAACAATGACATTGTCCCAGTCAATCTTGCGATTATGTTCCTGCGCATGCTCGGCAATGGCGTTCGTCGTGTGACTATTATTTGTTACGACACGTTTATGTTCCTTGAGGCGTCTAGAGAACTTCCCTGTTTCATCAACATATACTTTGTGGCAATCAGCGCATGGTATATTATACACAACTCCTGGGAATGATTCAACAGATAACCTGCCTTTCACATTGATGAGCTGGTTCCGGAGCTTGCTGGTCGGGATGTGAGCAATGCGCAAGTCGTATTTTGAAAATACGCGCGACAGTCCCTCGCTGATTCTTTGGACGTAAGGGACGGCTGCACGTGCACAGATTGTCGTTTTGTTCTCCGAATTTGGCTCTAATATCCGCTTCTCTGTCTTGCATATGAAACCACTAGGGTAGCCGTTGCGGCTTAGTTCACGGTGGATCGTCCGTAATTTCTTTTCCAGTGCATCGTCGCTTGAGCAGACGCGTACGGCCAGTGTTATCAGGGACGACACTACGTATGTCTTGTAGCCGACAGGATGACAAGAATTAAACTTGAGGTAACGACCTGTGTGTGTAGGCTTCCTGTATACCGAAAAGGCGAGAGCGCCCCCATCCCGGCGAACTGGTACATCCAAGAAAGGCAACGAGTTGTCCCTCTCGTGTTCCACAGTGAATTGTATGTGCGCATTTTGGGCGTTCAGGCAGTCCAGGAGGCGTTGGATGCCTTGTTTCTTCAAAATACAGAAACACTCATCCACGTAGTGGTAAAAAACTTTAGGTGCCGGGTTGAATGTGGCCAGCACTTTCCCTTCCAAGGCTTCCATTACTAGATTGGCCGTGGTGACCGATATTGACGCTCCCATTGCCGTGCCATGCGTTTGCTGATAAAGGCTGCCACCATAAGAAAAATACGTGTTGCTTAGACAAAACTGCAGCAGCTCGCTAAGTTCGGGGACGTCGAAGGGCGTAAGACCAGGAAGACCACTGTCTGCTTCTAGGGCTTCTCTGCACGTGGCTACAGCCAAATCCACTGGCACACTGGTGTAAAGCGATGTGACGTCGAACGAGACCAAGGTGTCATCTTCACTCAACGTGACGTCCTTTTTTTTTGCTACAAATTCGGATGAGTTTTCGACGTGCGTCGAGGTCTTACCGGCAAGGGGGCTCAACACCTGGTGAAGGTAGCCCGATAGTCGGTACAGCGGTGATCTGGTGAAGTCGACGATAGGACGAAGTGGGACGTCAGGCTTGTGGACTTTCGGCAGGCCGTAGATTGCAGGGCCTGATCCGTTCGTGCAGAGCAAACGGTGATAGAGACGCACTTGGTGCGGAGGGACCAACTTGAACAGCCTGGTCAGCAATTTTTGGAGTTTGGTCTGTTGTCTGCTTGTAGGGTCACAAGCCAGACGAGTGTACATATGATGTTCTTCGAGAAAGGCCAACATCTTCTTGTGGCAGTCGCTCTTATCTAGCAGGACCACAGCGTTGCCTTTGTGGGAGGGTAGAATGGCGATGCTACTGTTATTCCGTAGGCTTCGAATGGCTTGCTTCTCCGCTACCGAAGAACGCGTTCTTGCACCGTGTCTCCGCATACCGGAAAGTACATCATGGCATGGGTGCGGGCTTCTTCTTGCACTTCAGAGGGAAGTTGACTGACCGCATGTTCGACTGCACAGACCACATCTATTGGTCTTGGCGGTGTTTCCGTGTTGAAGTTCAAACTACGGTACAGTACCGCAGCCTCCTTCTCGGTCGGTTTGTACGAAGATAGGTTGATGACGTCTTGTGCGTCTTGTGACACATCCGGGTGGAGTGCCTGTAGTTTCCTGTCTTGTGACGTTCTATGAAGACATTCTCTCGTGGTTGCCGTGTAGTTTGCATGCAGTTACACATCTGAGAAGTCCACTGGGTTCAGGTGCTCAAGCTGCCGACGTGCAAAAAACGCATGCGTTTCGAACTTTCGAAGTTTTTCGCGGCATTCAAGAATACGTGCTTGTAGCAGCTTCCGCTCAGCCTGACGGATAATCTGGTGGCCCCACGACGTGGTGACTGGTCTTCCTAATCGCAGGCTCCTCGGCGTTAAGTGCTCCCGTTTACACGTGAGGTCGAAGTCCAGGTGCGCCATGAACGCTGCTACTTTTGAAGTGGCCGAAACAAATCGACGTATCTTCGTAACGACGTCTTGTCCATATGCACCCCGGTGGGTAACATAATCAAGGGTTCGACGAAACTTCGCCTGGTAAGGCATGGAAATCCTGTCCAACTCAGTGAACAAGGAAACCGTACGCGGTTCCGAAACGTCAGATTATTTATCAGACTTGGTCAGTGACCGTAATTCCCTTCATTTATATGCCTGACAAGACGAACTTTCGTCGGATGGCGAGTAATATCAGAAGCGTTGTCTCACTCGGGGAGTACCTCAGGGATCGATATTATCCCCGATTCTCTTCTCCATGGCCTTGGACATTGTCAGCGCGCAGCTGCAAAACGTACCTGACCTAGGATACAGCATCTATGCAGACGACATTACACTATGGGCACATGCAGGGTCTCCAGGTGACATCGAAAGCGCACTACAACAAGCGATCAACGTCATACAGTACTATCTCAAAGAAATTGGTCTTTCCATCTCACCGGAAAAATCAGAATATATCGTAGTTACGAACGAAAGAGGTCACTCATCAAACCACTACCGCAACCTCATCCATCTCCGAATTGAAAATGAACCAATCCCAAGACGCAAAACAATTCGCATTCTCGGATTTCACAACCAAGATGATGGCAAGGCCGACACTTGGATGCAAAATAAAGCTACACAAGAACTTCACCAATTTAAACGACTGCTCTACCACATCACACGGAGAAACAAAGGAATTCGCGAGCACTATCTATGCAGAATAGTCACAGCATTTGCAGTACACGCTATTCTATACCAGCTGCCATACCTTCACCTCACAAAAACGCAGCGCATGAAACTGGGTAACCTGTACAGGCTACTCGCCAAAATCACTTTAGGACTTCCAAGATACGCGCCTAATCACAAAGTAAGCCAAACCGACATACTTCCAAATCTTAGCAGACTATTGGACGTCCACACAGTATCACAAATACATAGATTGAAACGATCACACCAAGGTCCAGCGCTGCTTAAAGATCTCAGACATTTTCAAGACATGTCTCAAATAACGCTGCCACCACCACCGTGGCAAGCGCTTAACAACATTCACACGCTGGCAATACCCCGATACATGGACCCGCAAACAGACCAAGAAAGAAGACAAGCACGCGCAAAACGCACCGGCCCGCCGGACCCAACTACCCGGACACAACTGTGTACTACACAGACGCATCCCCGGGTACAGACCCCACAACACACCACACGGCGACATACAACGCCGCGACCAATGCGTATACCCAAGGCCTGTACATAGGCCTCCCTAGCCAAGTAACGGCTGCAATAGTGGCAATAACTGAAGTATTCACAGCACGACAGCACACACGCACCACCATCTTCATTCGCACAGACAGTCAAGCAGCATGCCGAGCGTTCCTCACGGGAAACCTGCCCAACCCCATCAGCGAAACCCTGCATCGATATACCACGAATAATCCAGCACGCCACATCACTATTCAATGGGTACCTAGCCACTTTACCATCGAGGGAAACGAAAAGGCCCATGCTCTATCCCGCACAAATATTCCGGGACCTACTTTTCAGTGGACAGACACACTCAGTTCTACAGAGTTAAAACAAATGGCTTCAAATATGTGGCGCCTAATATTAGAGGAATGGCATGAACAAGAAACTACTTTCCCAGCTCCACCACTCTCCTCAACACGCGAGGCCGCTGCCACTTGGCGCCAAGCCCAGACGCATTGCCTACCCACACAAAACATTCTACACTACATAGCTGGAAAAGACGGCTACCCCAAGTGCACACAGTGTGGAGGATACCCCAACACATCACATACACTCTAGGACTGCCAGGGAAGTCTACACGCATTTCAATCTACACTTAGGACGCTACCAAAAAGATCACACACATTAGAGGAGTGGCTGGCTGACCCAACACTACGTGATGTGGCCGCGTTCAAGAGAAGACGCCACCAACGTCGCACCTTCGCCCCCGTTTCCGGCAGCATCTCACCACCACCCTAACGCCCAGTAGCCCCGGACAGGGAGCCGGAATGAAATAAATGTTTCTCTCTGTCTCTCTCTCTCTTGAAACAGCCCAGCGGCCCTAAGGGCGATGGTGAAAACGCGCCTCGAATGTCTATATACTTCTTTTTTATTCACTGAAAGGTCAGGACTAAAGGCGCTAGCATGCGCCTGACTGAGGCCCTGACCCCTATACAATCTGCGCTCCAGCGAAGCAATCAGGACAGCGTAAGAATGAGGAGAAAAGGAAAAAAAGAAGAGGGGGGATTTGATTCATGAGGCAAGATCGAGAAAAAACTTATACACTACAAGCTAAGAAAAACAAGCACACGATGTGCAACCAAAACACAGCATGAACAACACAGTTTGGGCGAACAATAAAAAAGGGTAATTAACCATATTTGTAGTACTGCTAGTTCAGTTCTTAACTTGCTCCGCAATACTTCCTTCCGCAATGAAAATAGATCTTGCTCCGTAGGAAATAGAGCCTCCTAAAGCAACAATAAAGGGAAATATTTAGTGAGGCATGGTTCTGAGTTACAATGTCAAAACTGTGCTGATTTTATACAGAAAGGACATGTGGCATGCCAGACAACGACGCAGTGATTGGTCGGTGGCGACGAATTGTTTAGACACTTCGAAAAGCATGTTGTGCTAACACAAATTGTGGCAACGAAAGGATGAGGCCATTAACATGTTGCTTTCAAAATTTTCTTCAAAAAGAAAAAAAAGAAAAATACAACCCTAGCACCAATTGTTACAAGTTTTTTCCCTACATAAACAAGCTCATGTTTGCAGAAATACCGCACCACCGTCACGGCCGGACGATATACGTTGACGCCAATGGTGCGACAGCTCAGTGTAAAAGAAATTAGGAAAGCACTGCCGCAGTTGAGGATAACCTTTTTCTTGAAATACTCGGTCCTTCTACGAAGAAAGAGAAAAGATTACAAAGAATATGCAGATCCGTCGCAGATGCTGGAATCTACCTGAAGCGAAGCTTGAGTAAAGCGGTTAACAACAGTGATGCGTACACATTTTAGCACGAGGCGAACATGGGTGCTAACTGTATTCTCATTAAATCTTTATGTTCGTACGCTACATCGCTCACAAATTGTGGCGAATTGCAAACTCATAATCAGGAGAATGCACAGTGTAAGACATGTAGCCAGCGACAGCATGGGGACGAAGGCGATGTATGATACGACTCACGAGAAGGAGGGTAATGAGAGACGTATGCCCAGCAAAGTACGTCACGTATCAAACAACATTTAATCCTGTGCCTCTTGTGTTCGCAGTGGCACAGACTCATTCCAGAGGATTTAGAAAGAACGGGCACATTCAGTGGCACATTTCGAGTGGCTAAATTGCAGAAAGTAAATCAATGAAATTCGTTAAATATTGCTAGGTGTACTCCATGAAGACGATAAAGACAATGGCGAGAATTTTAGCGGACTCTACCTTGTAATGTGGAAGATGCAAACACGAAGACGACAACTCTGCGCTTGATCTCTTAAATGGGCTGTCTTTGTTTTGTTGTTGTTAAACGTGTCCTCGTCTCATGTGTTTGGTGCAACGTGACAATATCTAATTCACCATTCCATTAGGAAATAGGTGTGATTTAGAGACACCGGTGAGTGGACCTTATATGTGTAGGCTTTATGCACGAATTTACTGTTATATATATATATATACATATATATATATATATATATATATATATATATATATATATATATATATATATATATATATATATATATATATATATATAGCTAGGGTCTCGCGCCGCGGCGGTGGTAGTCCGCAGAGCTCCACATGCATATTACCCACTACAATCGCCCCTGCGTCAAAGAGGCGCCTGGCGACCTAAGGTGATGACAGGTTAAGGGGGTCGTGGTTCGGCTTCAGGCGGCTGACGTGAAGCATCTCGCAGCCATGGCGGCGTTTGTCCGAAGATGTGGTCACCGGTTCGACCACATAATTCACAGGCAATGTGCACGCGACGATCCGGTACGGACCCTGATATTTCAGAGCAAGCTTTGGGCTAAGGCCTGGAGCTTGGAAGTGCAGCCCGAGCCAGACGTGAGAGTCCACGGCAAAGGACTGTGTGCGCTGATCGTTTTCGTGGCGCTCTTTGGGGATTTCTTGGGTATCCGACGTGAATGAGCGAGCCAGTTGGCGGCACTCTTCAACATGGTGAGCAACTTCGGAAAGAGGGATGAATTCAGAGGCATCCGGATGATATTGTTGTACGGTGTCGAGGGCAGCACATGGTTCACGTGCATAAAGAAGAAAAAATGGTGAGGAGCCTGTGGTAGCCTGAACGGTGGTATCATTTGCTTACGTCATAAAAGGGAGGACATCGACCCAATTGGAACGATCAGACGCAACATACATGGTGAGCATGTCACCAAGAGTGCGGTTGAATCGTTCCGTTAGACCGTTAGTCTGTGGGTGATATGCCGTAGTGGTGCGGTGAATAGTGCGGCACGTGGCGAGTAGCTCATTAATAACATCGGTCAAGAACAAACGGCCTCGGTCGCTGAGCAGTTCTTGCGGTGCGCCGCAAAGTGAGATGAAATGCCGTAACATGAATGCGCCGACGTCGCGAGCAGCAGCCGAAGCAAGTGCTGCAGTTTCGGCATATCTTGTGAGGTGGTCTACTGCGACAGTTATCCAACAATTTCCGTTAGCAGTTCATGGAAGGGGCCCATGAAGGTCAATGGTAACCCGATCAAAAGAATGTGCAGGATTCGGTAAAGGTTGCAGAGGGCCTGTCATATGGGGAAATGTCTTGCGTCGCTGACAGGCTGCACATGACCGAGTGTATTTGCGGACATAAGAATACATGCCGCGCCAGTAGTAACGCTGGCGGAGCCGCAAGTAGGTTTTCAGGACGCCAACATGAGCTTGTTGTGGGTCGGCGTGGAAATACGTTCATATGTCGGAACGCAAATGGCGAGGGATGAGTAGCAGCCATTTGCGTTCCGACATATGAACGTATTTCCACGCCGACCCACAACAAGCTCATGTTGGCGTCCTGAAAACCTACTTGCGGCTCCGCCAGCGTTACTACTGGCGCGGCATGTATTCTTATGTCCGCAAATACACTCGGTCATGTGCAGCCTGTCAGCGACGCAAGACATTTCCCCATATGACAGGTTGATATGACATATGACAGGCTGGCTGATAGTTTCGGTGGTACAAGATGGCGTCCCATAGCACGAAGTGGGTGGCTTGGCGACGAAGGGCTCGAGGGTACGTAGCCGTTGACGAACTGTTAAGAATGTCAATGAGAGAGACACAATCCACGGATCTTTTCTCTGTTCAGACGGCATGTCAGCAACAGCAAGCGTAGCAACCGGGCACTGTATGGATGAGGGTGGCGTTTCGTCGGATTGCATGGGCGATCGGGAGAGCGCATCTGCATCAGAGTGTTGACGCCTGGATCGATAGATGACGCGAATGTCAAATTCTTGGAGCCGAAGAGCCCTACGCCCAAGACGCCCCGATGGGTCTTTCAGTGAGGCAGCAGAACGCATGGTGGTCTGTCACGACGTCGAATGGATGGCGATACAAGTAAGGGCGGAATTTGTTTAATGCCCAAACTATAGCCAAACATTATTTTTCTGTGACAGGATAATTGGTTTCTGCCTTCGTGAGGGCACGACTCACATATGCAACTTCATATTCCGGAAAGCCAGGCTTGCGTTGCACAAGGACGGCTCCAAGACACATGAACTTCGGTCGGTGCATTCGGGTCGTAGTGGTGTACAAGAGGCAGTGACGTAAGCAGACAACGCAAACTGGTGAAGGCTTGGTCACATGTCGGAGTCCAATCGCGAAGGTCACCAGGGCCAGCCAGGAGCTTCGTCAGGGGAGCGATGATGCAGGCAAAATTGCGCACAAAGCGTCGAAAATAAGAACAAAGACCAACAAAACTTCGGAGCTCTTTCATTGTAGTCCGCCGAGGAATTTCTGCGACAGCACGAAGTTTGTCAGGGTCGGGAAGGACGCCGTCTTTGGAAACTACATGGCCAAGTATGGTGAAGTGGCGGGTTCCGAAGCGGCACTTTTTCAAGTACAAGGCCGGCGGTGGCAAGGCCGGCGGTGGCAAGGCAAGTAAGGACTTCGCGTAGACGAGAGAGGTGAGTGGTGAAATCAGGGGAGAATGCAACTACGTCGTCTAAATAACACAATCACGTCTTCCATTTGAGGCTTCACAGAATATTGTGCACCATCCTTTCGAATTCGCGGGTGCATTGCCGTGAATGCCGAATGGCATTACTGTAAACTCATACAGGTCATCAGGCGTAATGAAAGCTGTCTTCGAGAGCTCGGATTCACCCACTGCCACTTGCCAATAGCCCGATCGCAAGTCCAAAGAAGAAATAAATTCGGCACCATGTAGACAATACAGGGCGTCATCTATGCGCGGTAGAGGATAGATATACTTTCGCGTAATCTTGTTGAGGCGACGATAGTCCACACAGAAACAAATCGAGCCATCTTTTTTCTCAATGAGTACTACGGGCGACGACCAAGGGCTGCAGGATGGCTTGATAACACCACATTCAAGCATGTCTTCAACTTGCTCGGTGATGACACGACGCTCGGTGGGTGACACGCGGTACGGTCGCGGGCGTGATGGTGCGTGATGTCCCGTATCATAGTGGCGAGAAGGAAGGAAGGAAGGAAAAAGTGGAGAAGGAAAGGTAGGGAGGTTAACCAGTATGGCTTAACCGGTTTGCTACCCTACACATGGGAGAGGGATGGGGGAGATTAGACGGTACTTGTGCGGCCTAATGATACTTGGTTCCAGTCAAAAGAGGCGTGCAAATAATTTAAAGGAGTAATTAGCCGCTCACGTTATGTCGGCTCGAGGTCATCGGCAATAGAGCGACAAAAAACATCCGGTAATACTCGCGTCAGTGCTGTTACGTTAGCAGTATCCACGTCGTCGGCAACATGGAAATGCACAATACCGTCAGCGTCCACAGTCTGGATGGTACCAATAGTCTCGCCACAGTGCAAAGGCAAAGTGTACGAATTTGGGTTAGAAATCGGTACTGCCGCAGCACCATGGTGAACTGTGAGGAGGGTGAAAGGCAACAATATAGGCTGGCAGAGAATGTAGATGACAGCGAGTGCTGTTACGATCAGCATGCAGGGGTACTGACCTGCAAACTTTTCACAGCCCCCTGCAGTTGTTTCGATCGTCCTGCGGGGGTAGCGACCTTCGAACCCTTCCAGGCCCACTGCAAAGAGTCGTTTTGGAGAGCCAACAATGCGCCTCTCGGAGAACCGGCGACGCCAGCTAGGTTAACCGACCATGCACCTCTTTCGGAGAACTGGAGACCATCGCAAAGTTAATCAACCATGCACCTTATTCGGAGATCCGGCGACGCCAGCAAGGCTAGCCACGTTCGGCGGACCGAGTATTGCTACTTGATTCGCTGTCGCCTTCACGGTTTACTTGGAGCAAGAGGACTCCTGGAAAAGGGGGTCTTGCGGTGCGTTTTCGCGGGCTATTAGATTCGTCGGACGATCTCGCCGCTGCCACCATTTGAAGGAGTTGAAGGTCGTAGAGAGGAACTCGGTGAACAGGATTTATTTACATTATTTACATCTCTAGCAAAACATACATCGACAGTCTAGCGTGACTCCCATATGCAGTCCGCAAGACTAGCATACAGCAAACAGCTTACGAGCACACAGCTTACGAGTACATTTCGAGCATGACAACGAGCACTCAGCTCCCGACGACGAGCACACCCTAGCAGCCGGCAACCGCTGCTTATAAGCACTTGGTACCCCCTTGATTCTAAGCGAACGGAAATGTTCGTCCAGTCATCGTTCGACGTCACCGGTCGACGTCACCGAAGATGACCCACCCTTTTGGAGGAGGCGGGCTCACATACTCGTGCTGCACATACACACAGGTGTAAAGGTCCGGAGTCGACGTCAGAGGGCTTCGTAGAACTCTGCTCCGTCCCGGGTGGCGCGTCCGAGTACCACGTTCCTGAGCTGACCCCGCGCCACGTGGCTGCCGGTTTATTCGCAGTTCTCTGAAGTGCGCCCCGTCCGGTTGGATAGGAACATGTGAAGCGGGCTGAAATAGCTGGCACGTTGTCACCCCGTACGGGCATTCTTAACAGGGCCCCAGAATTCGTCAGTCTGCTGACAGTCGTGGCGGCTACCTGAGAGGTCAGCTCTGGAATCAAGAGACGCCAACTGGGGTCAAGCGTGACAACCCATGTGTACAAGGACCCGCTCACCTCCGTGTGTTCAGTGAGAAGGAGAGTGTGTGAACCCTCCCCCTTCAAAGGCGGGTCGACTACGCCTCCAACGACGACGTTGGACGGTCCAATCGGGCGGAGGTTGAACGGCAGTTTTCGCTCACGTAGGGATCTTGGGAGAGCAGAGGGTTTTTAAGCAGCCGTTTTGTCGGCTGCTAGTGCGCTGTGTGCTTTGTGCTTCGGGCTTCGTGCTTACTTTTTCAGTCATGCTAGACTGATAAAATATATCGTTGTCCACCCTTCATATTGTTACGTAGGATGACGCAGACGAACAGCTATGTACAAATATATTTACAAGGAAAATACGCTGCGCTAGGCCAAGAGGCAACAGCCCGCGCTAGCATCTAATCGTCGTCGTCGTCTTCACACTGCTGGCCTTTCGTGATCGCACATATTGTGCCGTAGCACTACCCCCGGCTGCAAAAGCGCCGTCCCGGAGCGACTAAAGATCGGACTCGGAAGCAGTGTAGTAGGCCTTGAGCCTACTGACGTGTACGACATCACTAGATGCCACAGGAGAGGACGAGGTTGAGCCCACAGGAGCAATTTCGTAAGTCACAGGCGTCACCTGGCGCAGCACGCGGTAGGGCCCTGTGTATCGCGAAAGAAGTTTCTCTGAAAGTCCGACGTGACGAGAGGGCGACCACAGGAGCACTAGCGCACCAGGTGAAAACTGTACGTCACGATGGCGGGCGTTGTACTGACACTGCTGAGTGGTCTGTGAGGCCGTAAGTCGAGCACGGGCAAGCTGGCGTGCATGGTCGGCGAGGGCGATGGCGTCGCGCGCATACTCGCTTGTTGAGACCGCAGCAGGAGGAAGTGCCGTGTCTAGGGGCAAGGTAGGTTCGCGACCGTACAGGAGATAAAAGGGAGAAAATCCGGCGGTGTCGTGCCGGGAAGAATTGTACGCAAATGTTACGTAAGGAAGGGCAATGTCCCAGTCGTGGTGGTCCTTGGAAATATACTTGGCCAGCATATCGGTAAGAGTACGGTTTAACCGCTCTGTCAGGCCATTGGTTTGAGGATGGTATGAAGTAGTCACTTTGTGTTGAATGGAGCAGCAACGCACAATGTCAGCGATAACTTTCGAGAGGAAGTTTCGACCACGGTCAGTAAGCAGCTGTCGCGGGGCGCCATGAAGCAAGATAATGTCACGCAAGACAAAGTCCGCGACGTCAGTGGCGCAGCTGGTAGGGAGAGCCCGAGTGATAGCGTATCGGGTGGCGTAATCAGTCGCGACGGCTACCCATTTGTTCCCAGATGATGACGTGGGAAAGGGACCGAGCAGGTCTAATCCAACACGAAAGAACGGTTCCACAGGGATGGTGATCGGCTGGAGATGACCGGCAGGTAGCACCTGAGGTGTCTTCCGACGCTGGCAGGGATCACAGGCAGCAACATAGCGTCGAACGGAGCGAGCGAGACCAGGCCAATAGAAGCGGCGGCGGACGCGGTCGTACGTGCGGGTTACCCCAAGATGTCCTGCAGTGGGTGCGTCATGCATCTCAAAGAGCACATCCTGTCGTAGATGTTTTGGCACGACAAGAAGAAGATCAGGGCCATCAGGGAGGAAGCTCCTTCGGTACAGAATGCCGCCCTGGAGGACATATCGGCGAACGGATGCGTCGGTAGGTGTAGAGCGCAGACGCTCGATGAGTACTCGCAGCGATAGGTCTCGGTACTGCTCATCGGCGATGTTAGCGAAGGCAGACACAGAGAAAATGCCGTCGGCGGTACTACTGTCGGCGTCGTCAGGCTCGTCTACCGGGTAGCGAGACAGGCAGTCAGCGTCCTTGTGTAGTCGGCCAGATTTGTAGGTGACAGAGAACGAATATTCTTGGAGGTGTAAGGCCCAGCGACCAAGTCTTCCTGAAGGGTCTTTCAATGAGCATAACCAACAAAGCGCGTGATGGTCTGTGACAACGGAAAAGGATCGGCCATATAAGTATGGGCGTAATTTCGCAACCGCCCAAACTAGGGCCAGACACTCACGCTCAGTGATGGAATAGTTGCGCTCCGTGGGTGAGAGGAGCCTGCTGGCGTAAGCGATAACACGGTTGTGGCCACGCTGGCGTTGTGCTAGTACTGCTCCAATTCCGTAACCGCTGGCATCAGTACGGACTTCGGTAGGCGCAGAAGGATCGAAATGGGCCAGAACGGGAGGCGTTGTGAGAATGTCGATTAGATGAGAGAATGCAGAGGCCTCGTTATCGCCCCACTGGAAAGGAGTCTTTTTTCAAAAGGTCGGTTAGTGGTCGTGCTATGGCGGCGAAATTCCTCACGAAACGGCGGAAGTACGAACAAATGCCGATGAAGCTGCGCACATCCTTGACACACGTCGGAACAGGAAAGTGCGCAACAGCATGGATCTTGCCTGGGTCCGGTTGCACTCCGTTCGCGTCAACGAGATGTCCAAGGACGGTAATCTGGCGACGGCCGAATTGGCACTTCGATGCGTTGAGTTGCAGACCGGCTCGCCGAAAAACGTCCAGGACTGCTGAGAGGCGCTCGAGGTGCGTAGCGAACGATGGGGAGAATACGATAACGTCGTCCAAGTAGCACAAGCACGTGGACCATTTGAAACCCTGAAGAAGGGAGTCCATCATGCGTTCAAAAGTGGCAGGAGCGTTACATAGGCCGAACGGCATCACCTTGAATTGATATAGACCGTCTGGTGTCACAAAGGCAGTCTTCTCGCGGTCGAGATCGTCCACGGCAATCTGCCAATAGCCGGAGCGAAGGTCAATAGAAGAGAAATAGCGAGCACCGTAGAGGCAGTCAAGGGCGTCATCAATCCGAGGTAGGGGGTACACGTCCTTTTTGGTAACCCTGTTAAGGTGCCGATAATCCACGCAAAAGCGCCATGAGCCATCCTTCTTTTTTACCAGCACAACCGGTGACGCCCAAGGACTACATGACGGTTCAATAATGTTCTTGGCAAGCATTTTGCGAACTTCTGCGTGAGTAACTTGACGCTCAGCTGGTGACACTCGATACGGGCGGCGATGAATAGGAGGGGCATCGCCGGTATTAATGCGATGTTTGACAGCTGTAGTTTGGGCTAAAGGACGATCGTTAAAATCAAAAATATCGTGGTAGGAAAACAGAACGCGGTAGAGTTCACGAGCGTGCTCGGAGGGCAAGTCGGGGGCAATCATTTTCCGTAAGTCAGCGATGGAACAATTTGTCGACTGCGATGGTAGAGAAGTATCGGATGAAGTGTCGTCTACTGCAATGGATGCTACTGAGTGATCCTCGAACGAACAAAGCTGGGCCAAAAACATTCCACGTGGCAGCACTTGTGTCGTCAAGCCAAAGTTGACCACTGGCAGGCAGACGCAATTCGCCGTAATAGATAAAACTGTATGGGGTACTGTGATCCCGTGTGTAAGGAGGACGTCTTGCATAGGAGCCGCGATGTAGTGACCGTCGGGGACTGGTGGGGATGACACTAGGTCAACGTAGGTGAGTGCCGAAGGTGGCAAGCGAACGAAGTCGGCGGAACTGAGGCGACTGGGGTGTGGTTCAGTAGGATCCAGAACAGGCAGGTCAAGGCGGAGAGTACTGGCGGAACAATCGATGAGAACAGAATGTGTGGAGAGGAAGTCTAAGCCGAGGATGATGTCGTGGGGACAGTGGGCGATGACTGTGAATAGCACGATTGTTGAGCGATCGGCGAAGGAGACGCGGGCGGTACACATACCAATTACGGGGGCTGTGCCGCCATCGGCGACACGGACAACAGGCGTCGTGGCGGGCGTGATGATTTTCTTGAGCCGGCTACGAAGGTCAGCGCTCATTACGGACAAATGCGCCCCAGTGTCTATGAGAGCAGACACGGAAACACCGTCGACGTGCACGTCAAGAAGGTTCAGATGAGTGGGCAAAGTCAGTAGAGGATTTGGCGGCGTAGGGAGCAATGCAGCGTCACCTCGAGGCGCTGCATCGTCTAGTTTTCCGGCTGGGAGCGGCGCCCGAAGGGAGTCGGCGAATAGGAGCGACGGGGCTGGGGAGAGCGAGATTGTCGTCGTTGGGACGAAGGCGAACGAGAATAGGGGTGGTTCGTTGCAGGAGAATCAGTGGCGGCACTATCGGAGCGTGCGGCATAGGGACGAGAAGGGCCACCTGAGGGGTGAGAGTAGGCAGTATAAGTAGACCGGATCGGGGAACTCCAGCGACTACGACAGTGCCGAGAAATGTGCCCGATTCGATGGCAGTGGAAACAAATAGGCTTGTCGTCAGCAGTGCGCCACTCAGATGGGTTGCGGAAACGTGGTGGGTAAGAAGATGCGGGACGGGGCGAAATCGAAGAAGCCGGGCGGGTATCAGGGCGATGGGCCGGGCGGGTATCAGGGCGATGGGCCGAGCAGATGGTGTGAAGACCCATGTTTTCAAACTCCTGGCGGACAACTGCCTGGATCAGTGAGACCGTGACTGCAGATGTGTTGGTGGGACTGGAGTCGAAGGCAGCCGGATAGGCGGCCTCGATCTCACGCCGGACGATCCTGGTAACATCGGCAGTGTTGTTGGGACGAGGAGCGTCGGCACAGGAAGATGTCGCTGGGGTGTTGGGCAGACGGGCAAACTGCTGGTCAATACGTCGGCTTTTGGCGAGTTCCAGGCGGCGGCACTCTTTTATAACAGCATCCACCGTGGCTACGTTGCTGCAAACGAGCAAGTTGAAGGCGTCATCGGCAATGCCTTTGAGGATGTGGGAAACCTTGTCTGACTCAGTCATGTGGGTGTCAACTTTGCGGCACAGAGCCAAGACGTCCTGAATGTACGTGACATAGGGCTCTGTTGACGTCTGCACACGGCCGGAAAGCGCCTTCTGCGCGGCAAGTTTTTGACCGTAGGGGTTGCCGAACAAGTCTCGAAGCTGTGTCTTAAGTGAATCCCAACTGGTGAGCTCATCTTCGTGCGTGCGATACCAAACTCGAGGTGTGCCACCGAGGTAAAAGACTACGTTGGCGAGCATAATAGTAGGGTCCCACCGGTTATTGCGGCTGACGTGTTCATAGAGGCTGATCCAGTCATCGACGTCTTCCCCATCGTGGCCCGAGAATACGCCAGGATCACGGGTAGCGGGGAGAGTGATGTAGGTCGTCGAAGGGGCAGCAGGTGTCGGAGCCGGCGGAGTCGGGTTGTCGTCGCCGGGAGCCATGAAGGAAGGCTCGACGTACCGTCCACTGCGAAGCTCCGTGACGAGGTACAGGGAACGTCCACCTCCACCAGATATGTTACGTAGGATGACGCAGACGAAAAGCTATGTACAAATATATTTACAAGGAAAATACGCTGCGCTAGGCCAAGAGGCAACAGCCCGCGCTAGCATCTAATCGTCGTCGTCGTCTTCACACTGCTGGCCTTTCGTGATCGCACATATTGTGCCGTAGCAACATAGATGTTGTAAATAAATCTCATATTCCTCGTTCTCGATGAGAACAAGTCCCTCCCTTCAACACCGTCCTGAGCGTGGATAAGTCGGACGACGGCATGGGCCAGCTATCACTTATTTCATGCCCGACCACAACTCTTACAACTGAAAGGCACCGGTGAAATCGTCCTACAACGCGTAGAAAGCGATACGATCTCACGGACTTTGGGACATGGTGGCCGACTGGTATCCCGATCAATTTGGAGGCGACTTAGGATTGACGACCTATTACAACTAACTGGATACGGTGACTGGTGATATGGTGCTGCTTGAGAGGGTAAGCGTTTGGTTTTGGCTGTAAATTTATCAAGCTTCAATTTCTCTGGATTTGTAGATTTGAACCGCTGGGGATCTTTCACGTGTATACTGATTTGCGTGGGTATTGCAGCAAGTATTGTGTCACAGCAGAGCCAAAGCTTAAAGTAGCGACCATGGTCCCATTGTGTATGAGGAGAGCTGACCTGTTGTGGTTCTATGAAGAGCTCGAGGTAGACGTAGAGGAGGACTTGTCAGAAGTAGAAATTCATAAGACCATTCTCCAAAGTGTCAATGATTTGAAACTCATCGAACAACTAAGTAAACGAATTCTAAGGAAAAGACAGGAACAGGAATCAATTAGGCAATAACGCCGAGAGCGTGAGCGAGAACGTGAGAAAAAACGGCAAGGAGCTCGAAAAAGAAATGGCAGCATTGAACAAACGGATATAAGCTTTGCAGTAGTTTTGCAGTGCAACGCCTGCCTGAAAATTCTGTAGGTAGTACATAGCAAAAAAAAAAGGAAATATCTAGCGGATTTTCGTCAAAAGCTGACGAGAGGAGTAGTACATATGAGATTAGCAGCACATTCATAGGGGGACGGAGAGGGCTAGCTGCTAACGACGCCTCCCGTAAAGTCCCTCCCTTCAACAACGTCCTTATCGTGGATGAGTTGGACGATGGCATGGTCCAGCTACCACTTATTTCATGCCCGACCCCAACTCTTACACTGTAAACATGACCGTCGCTTCGGCAAGCGATGCACATGAAATAGGGACAAATACAACATTGTGAGGAGGAAGGTCAGTATCTGAAGCTACACAGATCCTGCTAACATCGTGAACTTGAAAGTCGTGAGATGGGAAATCGCACAGAATGGAGAACTGAACCTCAGCATGTGCACAGTCAATGACGGCATGATGGCGCAACAGAAAATACCAAGCGAGAATCACGTCGTGGGAGCAAGAAGTTAACATAAAGAAATCGATCGAATACAAAATCTCTCGAATGAGCACCCTGGCATTGCACATAGCGACTGGTTGAACTTGTTGTGCACTGGCTGTTCTAAGCAATGGTACCGAAGGCTTCATGGTCCCTTTCCGTAATGCACGACAAACCTTCTCACTAATAACAGATACAGCAGCACCTGTATCGACGAGCGCAAGAGATTTTATGCCATCAAAGGACACTTCAATAACGTTAGCGGGGGAAACACGAGGACTTTGATGTTCCGACGATGACGCAGTTCGTGCCTCAGGAACTGCGGAAATCAGTTTTCCGCCTCAGTAGTACTGGCACTGGGCCTACGACACATTGGTGACAGTGAGCGCCGACAAAGGGAAGGCGAGCGACGAGTACCGTAGAGTTGTCACTGTGGTGCTGGTATGTCATCAGCAGCGTAGACTTCCGATGGTGGTCGTTAAGGCATACGGAAAGGTAGGAAGCCGGAGCTGGGTGGTCGCGGGGTGCCCACGAAGGCCGGCAAGCACCGGCGGCAGATGCGCGCTACATATCCCGGGGTACCGCAAGCATAGCATATTGGGCGGTTGTCAGCAGTGCGCCAAGGATTTGTACCCTGGTGCTGTGCACTGAAAAAGGGAGCCGCCGGCTGGCAGACGAGCAGACGAGATGCCCGTACCCCGGCAGGCGAGGTGCCCGTACAATGGCTTCAGCGTACGTCAGGGGCGCGGTCACGGGAGCCAGCTGACACGGAGGTGGAAGAGCTTCGGTCACTTGCTCTTGAATTATTTGTCGGATCGCTGTAGCGAAATATTGACAAGGCTTCTCCATGGTCGGCAAAATCGAGAGCTGTCGCGCGACCTCCTCGTGCACAAATTCTTTTATTTGCGTCAGCAAAGTTGTGTGGTTGTCGCCAATAACCAATGCTGCTAACGAATCTTCCGTAGGTGATGGGCACTGAGCTATGACGCGTTGTTTCCGTAGCTCGTCAAAACTTTGGCACAGATTGATAACTTCCGCCACGGTACGCGGATCCTTAGCTAAGAACATTTGAAAGGCGTCCTCATCAATGCCTTTCATAACGTGTTTTATCTTGTCCTGTTCTGCCATCGACGGATTCACGCGCTTACACAGGTCAATGACATCGTCGATGTGACTTGTGAAAGTTTCACCGTGATGTTGAGCACGCCCCCGTAAGCGTTGTTCTGCGCGAAGTTTGCGCACAGCGGGGCACCCGGACACTTCTGCGAAACTTGTTTTGAAAGCGCTCCATGTTGTGAAATCGTGTTTGTAGTTTCTGAACAAAAGGTTCACGACGCCGGTTAAGTAAAACAGCACGTTGTGCAACTTGGTGACGTCGTCCCACTTGTTATGCTGTCTCAACCGTTCGTAAGATGACAACCAATCCTCCACGTCATGATCATCGGTGCCGCTAAAGATGGCAGGATCACGCTGGCGCAACGCACCAGAAACGACGACTGACGGGGGCTGTGGTGCATCTTCCTGGGTGGTTTTGTCAGGCATGGTCGCAGCAGTCGGTACGGCCCGGCTTCGGAGTCCCAGTTTCCGAGGCTACCCAGCAGCTCCACCAAATAAAATGGGATTTATTGCAACTCGTTCGAGATATCGCAAGTAGCTCTTGATGACGAGTCCTAGCCCTTCGCCTCAGCAGCCCGAGCCCGAGTCTCGCGTCGCACGCAGCCGTGGCAGTCCGCACAGCGCCACATGCATATTACCCACTACAATAATATGCATATATATATATATATATATATATATATATATATATATATATATATATATATATATATATATATATATATATATATATATATATGCATACAGAGATATTGAGTGACCCAGCCAGTAGCCACATGAGGGTAGGCAACGAAAGCTTGCCTTTGATAGCAAAATCGGCAGATAGGCCTCCGGTAAATTTAATATCTCTTGTATTGCGGCTCGCCTTTGATACGAAGGTTCAGCTCACAAAGCCGAAAGCAGCGGAACCACGAGAGGTTTAAGCTTATTGTTCGGACATTGAAGACCTGTCGGATGCTTCGAGACGCAAAGAACGCCGTGTTCCCACCCAAGAAAACTCGTACTCATGCCTGCGAGTTGGGGGGGGGGGGGGGAATGCAGTAAGCAGCGAGCCTGCTTTTAGTGAGCGACGCGTCGTGGATCAAGGTACCAGCTGAGCGGAGGCAAGAATGCTGCGAGCCAAGACGCGAAGCGCGCTTCAACCGACTGCGGAATCCCTCTGCTGTCGGCGAAGGATTTCTCGAAAAAAAAAATACGGTGCGTCCGTAGGTTGAGAGACCTGGACCGAATGCTGGTCGATAGGTTGCGCTACCCTAGGGATTGATGGGCCCCTGCCAACGGAATCGTTATCTGGAGACGCTGTAACTTGTCGGCCACTATTTTCATTTTGATAAATACCGCGTTAGTCGGGAAGCTTCGTGAAGCACAAACCAAAGCACACGCACACGCCCACATACATACGCACAATAAAATGCCCCCATGAAGATATATCTCCCTGCAGAAAGCAAAAGCAAATGTAAAGTTAACAACTTCATGTGAAACCAGACAACTGAAAAACAAAATTTACACAGTAATATAATATTCTAGGATAATTAAATGAGCGACTTTAGCGAAGAATCACTCAAAGGCACCTGTGCTTACATTTGGGTGCACGATAAAAGACTCCAGATAGTTCAAATAATCATTAGCGTTCCACTATGGCGTCTATCATAAGTACAGTGTTGCTATAGGCCCGTTAGGCCCCGTGAACCAATCAGAATAGACCCTCTTTCACCGTCTGATATGCGCATGAAAGTTTCAGACGTGAAGAGTTAAAAATATCCAGCGAGAAACGCCAAACATGCTTCTGCCACGCATTGGCATTATTACTTTAACGCACTGTGACCAGCGGTGAATATAAATAAAACCTACTTCTTGACTCCCCTGAGGAAACCAGGAAAAGAAATAAAGCGGCAATGCTGCCTTTCATATCTGGAAAACAGAAACATATAGAACAGATTGAGTGATGCGTAAGACAGCTGCAGAGCGACGTTGTTTGAGTACAATTTTTCACAATGTGCGATCCTGCGCAATGACGCCAACATGATCGAGCATTTGAGAAATTGCGCTCCAGTAATAAGGAGATAAGGGCAGCTTTTTTTAAGAGACTCCTTCTTAGTTCCTTGCTGCGGTTTTGTAGGTATCTGTCACCCAAACCCTATCGACTGCGCGAGGGCACGTTGACGTGAAAATGCCGCGCTCTCAGAACTGTTTAATAATAATATTATTTGGGGTTTTACGTGCCAAAACCACTTTCTGATTATGAGGCACGCCGTAGTGGAGGACTCCGGAAATTTTTACCACCTGGGGTTCTTTAACGTGCACCTAAATCTAAGTACACGGGTGTTTGCGCATTTCGCCCCCATCGAAATGCGGCCGCCGTGGCCGGGATTCGATCCCGCGACCTCGTGCTCAGCAGCCCAACACCATAGCCACTGAGCAACCACGGCGGGTCTCAGAACTGTTTGAACACTTGCCACAGTATATGTGCTCTTGTGGCAACTTATATATATAATGTCTGATTCGGACCACACATTCTGCACCCTTTTCACACCCTTAACTTTCCTGATTATCTAATCAGCCCCGGTCGACCGTGGCGTTTGACTTAAGGCTGCGCGCTAGGTGCGCTCTTATTCACTCACCTGATTTATAACGTAGGCGCTTAGTAATAAGCCATTTAAACGGTCAGAAATCCCCAGTTCGAGGTCGTTCGACTGTAGAAAAAGCAATGGCACTTCGCAAATGACTGGGGGAAATGTACTGCGGACTACTAATCGACCAGAAATAGCCAATTGACGTCATATAACCTGTATAAAATACGGAGGACCCTTTCTTTCTCTTGTGGATGGCGTCCCTTCGAGAGATCAGACAGCTGCTGATCATGAAGAAAAGAAACGTCCACCAAGAATGGACACTTCATAACCCCTTAATGAAGGTAACTGCGCATTGTACAGTGCTTACGGAATGAAACGCGTCTATTTAGGGCTAACTAATGCGCATACTTTCGTTTCCACCAGCTGCAGTTCCTATCGCATCGACATAATTTTGGCACATGCACTTAGATCGAAGTCCGCGTCACCTTTGGTGACCAGATTCATGGTGACATGACATTGTACTCTCGAGTGCTTTGCACATATCCGGGGTTATACTAAAGGCTGCCTGTCGCATTTCATTGCTCAGCACTATACATGCGATGTGTTCTGTTTTATTCGACCGGTTGACAAACAAAAGAGAAAAAAAAACTTCGTTTACATAGCTACCCATCAGGGATGTGTTCTTCATGAACAGCATCGGAGCAATACTGCCAGAAATTATTGAAACCCTTGCTGTACTTTTCCCTTAAGCATAGGGAAGTTGTAAAAGAACAGAACAACCATGTCGTGCTTTATGTCCACCCAGGCCAAGTCATGTGTGCACAAGATGAGCAACTTCTTTCGTATGGAGGTCACGCGTTTATTAGAAGCAGGTTCTCCACGTGTTGCCGTAGCCGTACTTTCAGAACAGATGAAAAAGTGCATCGTGTTTTACAGTTTACGCGTATTTACAGAAGAATTCTCAGAGCAAGAAGAAGGAAGTCGTGGGTATACATTACATTTACTCTCTATACAGTACTTAAGGAAGACGCCTTACTTAAGAAAGTAGGGAGTCGATACGGAGTCAACGCTGCGTTTATGGCCCATAAGTTTGGAAAGATTTGCGTCGCCATGCAGAGAAAAAAAGACCAGTTGAACAGGAAGGAAAGACTTGATAGGTGCACTGCAGTTTATGCCAGCAAGTTCACAGAATGCCGTACGGGCGCAGTCTATGGTTCCTTTTAAGGGGGGATGGTAGGCAGAGCAGATAGTTTTGTAATTTTCTCAAGGTCCACTGAATGCCACTTTAAAACGTCTATTTGTTCAGTACACGCATTTGTGATTACGAACACTAAGCTTTGTTTGAGAATATTAAGAAGCATTCCAACTATAGCCTTTTATATTTACCCATATTACTACTTTCGTTAGCGAACATTCAACTATGACAAAAGCAATCAGTGCGCTGAAATTATTGCCAAAAATTGCTTACAATGTGAGTTTTTACTGAATTAAACAAATAACATTCGCATTGTAATTCACTTGAAAACAAGATTTCTAACCTTGATAATTTGGCAAGAAAATTATATTTATTTAACATAATAGACTTCAGGTGACAAGATCGATTTAGTTAAGTAGATACCTAAGACAAAATTCAACAAGTGAGCAAAATCTCCGGCTGAAAATTTAGTTGATTACGGAGATAATGTTCCATTCGTCTGCGAAAACAGTGTTTTCCAGAAATCGCGTTTAAGTGTTCCGTCGTGAAGCGTCAAGCCCAAAATTCAACATTGTCATAATTCGCCACATCATTTATCAGTCATTGCTTTGCAAAATACTTCCTGGCAATTACTCTAGCTTTTCTCTTTGGATTGCTTTAAAGTAGTTGAGCGAGACACCAGCGATCTTCATGTAGCTCGCCCATGTAACCAGTGTTGCCATATTTTTTTTAACCGTGTCGCAAAATTGAGACAAAGAAGTCGCTAAATTTCGACTAAATCCTGTAAAGCCGCTAAAATTGCTCGACATATATTCTACTGCGAGGAAAGAGGATAAGGCAAACCATCGCCACTCTGCGTTCAACAAACTTGTTCTGACGATTAAGAGAAACGTTCCTTGGTTTTATCACCTTGTTAACGTGCGAGCGGATACGCGTTAGCTTATTCCTTGCCGTGAGTTTCACGTCAACGTCGTACATAGTTGCAATATTTTTCAAATTATGTGTCAGCTTGTGAACATAAGGGATGAATGCCATTTTTCTTCCCCTTTCATTTGGCAGTTGCTTCAGGGCGTTGCACCAACAAGAGGTTTACTCTTCCAGCTTCACTGACGCACCGGTACGTCCTCGCGTTTCTGTCCCGCCATGTTCCCATGTTCGCCATGTTTCTATGGTCGGATAAGAATGTGAGGACCTCACCGAGAGAATTTCCCATTATCCGTGTAATTTTTTTTTCGTTCTTGCGTAACCAAATATAATTCGTTGTGTTCGTTTTATACAATAGCAGAAAAAAAAAGGAACCCGACGCTAAAGATGCGTCACCTCAAGAAAAAAAAAGACATAAAGCTTCATTAACAGGTAGAACATGTACACCCTTTCGTTAGGCTTTCGCGATTTCAAATGCACTGCCGAAATTTCAGACAATGTAGTCGTTAGTTGTGTTTATACATAAAAACGAAAAATCGCATCGTATGGTTGAGACATGGCATATAATTATTAGAGGCAGCAGATCTGTGAGTCAGCCCTGAATTATGTTGCACAAAGAGAAATTGTCATGCCTAAGCGGTTATCGCTCACTGAGGCTTAGGCACATACTTGTAAAGACTTACAGCAAGGTGCCGCCTTCTTTTTTTTTCGCTTCCTTCGTTTCTGCCACTATGCGACAGTTCAGTTGATAGTCGGTCTTTGGGTTGTCTTACACGCCGTGCTTGCTTAGTGGCTATGGTGTTGGGCTGCGAAGCACGAGGTCGCGGGATCGAATCCCGGCCAAGGCGCCCGTATTTCGATGGAGGTGAAAACACCCGTAAAGGACCCCAGGTGGCCAAAACTAATTGGGAGTCCCCCCTACGGCGTCCCCCATAAAGATATCGAGGTTTTGGTTCGTAAAACCCCGTAATATATTTTTTTAAAAACCATAACGACTTTCACAACACGATGTGGTTGTCGCGGCGAAGACCAATCCCGGATGGCTCTTACGTGAGAAAGTTTTAGAAGCATATGCCTAGCTTTTTACGTGATAAATTATAAGGAGGAGTTCTATAAGGAACAGTTCCTTTTAAAATTAAACAGACTAAAAAATAAAAGAATTCGCTTGTTATACATAACGTAATGTTGCCTGACATATTAAAAACAAACGTTAGTGCACTGCGGCACTTATAGAGGCTTACTGATGAGGCCGACATTACTTGCATGAAAGATGAAAATAAGTAATTAGCCAATCACCAAGCTTCTGCTAATTATACTTTTACTTGCTTGGTAAATCAATAGCTTTAGTAGTCAACATGACATTGTGAGTAGTTCTCGGCGCAAGTCCAGTTAGTAGAAGATCAGGGGTTAATGCCAGTTTCAAAGTGCCTATCTTCATAACTACGTCAAAATTTGTAACGCCCCATTTATTTGCCCCCAAACCCATTTATTTTCCCAGTGGGTCAAAGCCGGGCGCAACTGCTTTGCATTTCAGGGGAAACGTTGCACGTCGATGCCTGGTAATCGCGGATTACTCAGGATTCCTGCTAGGCAAATCACGTCGGGGATTTACTAGATTTAGTTCTGAACTTCTAACACGTACCTTAGCGTCAATAACTAAATGTTAATGAGTGATAACTGTTAATTAAGTAACATAAGCTTGTGATTATCACTGCAAGTAAAGTCTGCCTAATGTATGATCAAGCCGATGTTGTGAAATTGTGTTAGCTGTGACAGACGATTGAAAAAAAAATTTATTGAAGCGTAGGATAGTGAAGGTCATGAATTATTGGTTTGGGAAAATCGGTAAAGAGATTCTTATAATCCTCCAACTCTTCCTTCTTGTTTTGTGACAGATACGAAAGCACATCTACAGGAGCTACACAGACCTTTAATACTGCTTTAATACTACAAGGTACGGCTGTAACTTGCTCAGTCTACATTGCGAGTGCTGCTTGAGAACATTCTATTTAGCGACGTACTCACCCGAATATCTACTGCTGAACCAGCGGGCGTATGAGTGTGTTGATCACTGGACAATGCTGTTAGCAAACGTTGAAACAGTTGTGCTGCGCCATTTAGCAGCTGTTTCTTGTCTCGAGTGAGAAAAAGAAGACTACATTTCCTGTCAGTCCATTTATATTATACGATAATTTGTAAGGCAAATAGCGGCTGCACAGAGAACGAATGAAAGCGTTTCGGGAATTGCGCAACGTTAAAGGAAAATACGAAGCGTGCATGCCGTCTTATTGGTGAAGACATTCCTACAAGATTAGGGTAGAGGGCCGAGTTTTGTAGCAAGCATTCAACATCGTCAGAGACAACGGGGATGCAATATTGAGAACAATGTTGAAAAAAAAATGTAAAACACCGCCCTTGCACCCCGTACAGATCGTAAACAAACGAAGTTGAAATGTGCGGCCCCGTTGCTTATGTTGACGTCGACGTTGTCGCTACTCATCCTAGCGGGACCGAACCACCGGATCCACGGCCGACGCCGCCGCTGGCGGCCACACGGCGGCCACACGATCCGGCGGCCTCACGAGCCGCCGGATCGACCCGACATTGCCACTTGCGCTCCGCATCGCGGGTCCGAGCTTCTGCCGGGGCGTTGGTCCGACGCCGACGAGATCTCCCCCGCTCTTGCTCTCGGCCCTGTTGTTCGTAGGCCAGCTGCTCCTTGGGAGAACGAGGGATGCGCGACCGTCCCATTGCGAAGTCGGAGACTGCTGCGCGTGCGCTCTGCTGCGAGGGAGAAACGACGTCACTATCGGCGCAGCCAATGGCGCGCCGTACCTTCCGACGGAGGGTTTTTGTGGTCGGACCGTGAGCGTTTCGCCAAGGCATGCACAGCTTCGGTGTAGAAGGATTGCACTCGTCGTTGCTTCTGTACATGTAGTTGAAACAAGGAATTGACCGTTCAAGCTGCGCAAAGCCCTGCTGTTGTAATGTGACACTGCGACGGATAGCTACAAATTTAGTTATAAGCAGGATGATAAAGAAAACGTAAATGGTTCCATCTTATTGTATTAGCTAACCTTTGGCGTTTGCTTATTCTTATAAGCCATACTTGAAAAGGAAATTTTAGTTCGCTTCCTACCACTCGTGGTGAACAAAAACTGAAAAAAAGATGACACGGACACAAGAGACGTAGTCAAGCATTATCTTCCCGCACTTCACAAACACCCAGTCTCTTCCTGTGTCCGTAATTTAAGCAGTGTTTTTTCCGCCATAACTTCGCACAATCTCGCTGAGCTATCAGTATTAGTAAGTTTCTTTGCGTGCTGCAACTTTATTGATTTTATGCATGGCCAGCTGCTTCAGGGCCAAGAAGCTTTCCTCCACGCATACGGTTTTTTTACCTTACATATGCAAAAAATAACGCCATAAGACAAGATAGGGATGCGACAGAGAATCGCTCAATAAATTTAGTGGCTGTGAAGAGCAGGAATTTTATAGGAATGCTGGCTGCGTTTCCGAGTGGACTGTCATGGTGCGTGCAGCACGAGCTCCTGCACTACGCTTCTGTTGGCTGGTCTTTGTGTGTTCGTAACAGCATTTGGTATACGCAATTTTCTACACGGATGTAATCCTCAGTAAAATTTTGTATTTTAGAGAACGTCGCCATTGTTATGTAAAGTTTGCCATTCGCCGTATTTAGAATGTACCAGAAACAGTGCGGTTCACGCTGTGGACAAGCACGGAAATCTTAGAATGCTCTAAGCTCCTTTTGGTGCTAGATTTGAATTTTATTGCAGGGGTAATTTAAAGCGCATATACACAAATGCAATTTGCGAGACCCAAGAAGATTAAACGATAGGCGTTGAGGTCGGCAAAGTGAGTTATAGGAGAACCAATAGCTCCCCTATATTTCACCTCTCTCTCGTAATGGTAAGATAGAGAGAACCATAAGCTCACCTATAAGTCACCTATCTCTCACTATGGCACGCGAAGACAAACACTTCGACATTGACGAGTTTCACATGTACATGTTCCATATTCGGGGCCCGTGTTCACGAAACGTCCCTTTCTCAAAAGCGCTTTCTCGTAATCCTTTTGCCGTTAACGATAAAGACCGGTGCGATAAACAATCGCTCGCTGTGGCCAATTGCTGTCGATACTTACGAAAGGCAACTCTCCTGACGAGAGGTACTGAATATATTCCGTGAAATACCAGGCTTAGAGTAGTTGTCAAAGTGCAGCGAAACGTTTGGTGGTGCCGCCATATGTACACTGTACCATGCACATTGACTGAGTAAAACTATGGGTGGACGTCACGTGAGTGCATGTGGCATTTTTGACTCAGCAAATGGAAAACAATGGTTGGAATAGCAAACAGGCGGGATAGCAACCGTCATGCAGGCACGAACAAGTGCAAAGATTTGTTGAATTTGATTTGAACACTGCGTACGACCGTCCCTTATCGTGTGACCGTATTAACCTGTGGCAAATGTGACATCTCAATGAACGCCAAATGCGTGCACATCTCTCATCCTGCAAGAAGACGTTTTCGGACGCATCGTCACCCCTTGTAAGATTCTCAATTCTGAGTCGATCTGCAAGTGCACAACGTGAATAATGAAACATGAGAAGGATCACTACATAGAAATCAACGAGGCTTTTCAAATTGCAGAAAAATAAGCCCGTGCCCGCGAATGCACTGTCGAGCTTAACCATGTAGAAGAGTATAATATCGGATACCATACTTCCCACTTCGTGGAGCATCCTGAGAAAACTTAGCAGAGAACGACGTTTTCGCTTTCTTCGGCTCAATCTAATTGACTTCTTAAGGTAAAAAGTCACGGCGTACTATAATAATGCAGCTCTTTTGTTAGTTCGTGTTTATCCTTGTGACATATTCAGCGCACATCTAAGATGCACTCTCTGTTTTTATGAAAAGCGTTACGTTCCCAATTCAATGACACTCGCCAATCAATATGCAGGTGAAGTATAAGATTACGCAAGGACCAAGCAAATTTTAGGTACGTGTGCGTGTGTGTGTGTGTGTGTGTGTGTGTGTGTGTGTGTGTGTGTGTGTGTGTGTGTGTGCGTGTGTGTGTGTGTGTGTGTGTGTGTGTGTGTGCGTCTGTGTGTGTGTATGTGTGTGTGATGAAGTTTCATCACACCTCAGCAACGAAAGAACTCGTTCAATACAATGTTTAGACCAGGCTACGGATTTGCCCACCGAGGAAAGCGCCACGTATTTCGAGTCTTGGGGTGAGGCATTTTTCTCTCTTAGCGGTGGAAGTGAAAAGTTTATAAGGTCAATGCGACGGGTCACTGGGCGCCACACGAGTCGACTTTCCGCGTCCGCGTTTGCGCGCTGTGGGGTCCCGAAAACAAAAATTTTGAACAAGAAAAACAAGGAAAGCTCCCAGCCGAATGCCCTGCTTTTGCTGTGCAGTATCACTTTCTGCTCCCCGCTGTTTCGTTTGCTTTTCTTTTTTTAGGAAGGTGAAAGCGATTCCCAAACGCGACCTCTGCTGAAAGAAAAATGCATCGTTTAACGCGAGTCAGTGCACGCACTAAGTCATCGACTCTCCAGCACGAAGGTCAAAATGCCAGCAACATTTTAAAAACTCCGATTTGGTCGAAGGCAACCCAGTATGAACGCTTCAGCAGACATCAGATAGGCCGTGAAATGTCAGGGATATATGCGGAATAATTTTTGTAGTCCCGTTTCTTACTCTTTCCAGAATCGCTCTAGACACTTCTTATCCGCTTCAGTTTTTCCTTTCCGTCTGGCACCGTCTTGTTCCCATGATACGACAGGGCGTAAACAAGTGCTGGCACAAGCGGAACAGCAAGTTGTTACAGGAAACGAGTGGCTAAAGCTGATGGAATTGGCATGGTGTGCTAAGCCTGATAATGTTGGCTTTTTGTTTAAGTTTCGTTTAAGCACAGCGCACAGTATTTTCAATGCACGACCACTCTGACAAAATAAACATGGATAACATGAATGAAGTGAAGAGACAAGAACCAGGGGTATTGTATCCTGTATTTGTGTCACCTTTCGCAGAAGGCGACTTAACGTTGGCATGTGATTGGCGAGAGAAGAACCTCAAGCTATTTACCCCACTGTCGACGTTGCAGTGCCGTTGCTCTATAAGAAGAGGCGATTTGTTGCTTTATCCTCGTGCGAAATATTTCGAACCAAAATGGTGAATTGCCATGAATCATTTTTAATATGATTAGTATTTTTCGGGAACTTCACCCTGTTTGCCGTACGTACCTGACCTTTTTCACGTGTCCAGGGACTCAGTTTGTCTACTAGCTTGGCCCACTAGGTATGTGTGGACCGCTCCCGTGAACCACTGGGTATGTGTCCGAATAAACAACTTGCTGCTGGGTGGCTGGATCATTTCCTCGCACCCACAGGAGTCGCACACCGGGCTCTCGGCCATTCCCAAACGATAGGAGTAGGCGTTCGTGAACGCCACTCCCAGCCACAAATGGCACAGCAAGGTTGTTTCGCCGCGAGAAAGGCTAGATGGCAGTTGTAGCAGTAGCATGGGGTCCAGTTTATGTAATCGGCAATTGAAGGCACCTGAACTCCAGAGATATTGTGACTTTTTGCGTACAAGTAGGACGATGTACAACGCCTCTCTCTGCGGGGCAATTTTAGACCAACTGGACAGTTCACCGAGTAAACAATACTCGGACCGTGGCCACACCCGTCACTGGCACGGAAAGCGATTCGTGCGCTAGTACAATACTTGAAGTGCACCGGCTTAACAGACCGTTTATAGTTTCCCTGTGTATAGTTTCCCCTCCCACACGCACTCAGTGCTTATTCTCCCACTTCTTTCCTCCTTCTATTCCCCTTTGCCCCAACCCCAGTGTAGGGTAGCAAACCGGGTGCTCGTCTAGTTGACCTCCCTGCCTTTCCTGTCCTTGCTCTCTCTCTCTGCTGCTGCTGCTGGCTGCTGTGTGGCATTGCAGACAACAACTTCGACACAGCCTATACGATACTGGTATGCGGTCGTTGTTGTTCAATCCCCCAGATTAGGTGTATCAAAGTGACACAAGGAGCATCAGTCTTAAATGTATTGAAGCGAAAGCACCCCGTCTGCAACAAACACTTCCGCGTCAAGCGCGGACGCTTGATGGATCGGCATTGCAACGAAGTTGCAGCCAGCATCCAAGATACTAGTCATAGTGGAGGCGACTGCGAAGTCTCAACTTGGGTGCAATGATTATAAGACGATCGTTCGGCGTTGTGGTTGGCAGCGAGATTGGTAATTCGTGTGCCTCCGATATTGCCATAAGGTTTTGTGAGTTGCGGATGGCGTGGGGGTACAATAGTCGTCATAACGTATGAAACATACCAACCATTAGACACCTATCGTAAGAGAAAGTGCGAATCGCATTAGCGTCGTCGATAATTTTCACAGAATGAATGCGCCAGCGCTTTTTCTTTAAACTAACTAAGAAGCGATAACGTCAAATCTCTGAAGTAAAGTCGTATGCATGTGGAACAATGTGGAAGTGGTTTAGGCGGATCCTCGGCGTCAGGTTTTGGGAGAACTGACAATTTGTTCTAGACTGTTGTGTTGGCAAAGATTACGAAAATCATCGGTGATTGGCGTTTTGAATACAGCGAGTGGACACGACAATTGGGACTGTACTATCGACACGACAACTTACCAGGTGCGATTACCGCTTCATCATAGGGGAGTTTAAGGAAAGAAAAGCGCTTTTTTTATCAAAAGGAGCATGAAAAAACAATTATACTTACTCGACTTACAAAAAGTTGCTGCCTTCTGCCTCATAATCATGACATTTAAAGAAAAAGTAAGCTTCTTCACTTTCTTAATATTCCATTTGTTGCTATGAGCTACCTGATAGTTGCTGCCCTGAAGAAGACTATTCTTCTTTTTGAAAAAAATTAGCTTCAAAGATATCTTTTTTAGGACCATTGTTGATCAGTGATTACGTCCCTCACTCTGAGGTGTCTTTGTTTCTGAGGAGATAATGCTTTTACCAGTAATAAGCCCTAAGACATTGCTGCCGTGTGGCCATTTGTAGAATTCTGCTTATTGAGAGTTGAACGCCGTTGGAGATACATAATTTTTATACCTTTCCACACTGATGTGCCTTTTCTTTTATTGTCTTGACAAACAAATGAGCTATTAACTTTCGTACCAGATTATTGAAGGGAAATGACTGGTGTATTTTATTAGGATTCTCTACTTCCTGTGTTGAAACGAGTCATTTTTCCCATGGCCGCGAGAATGATTAACTAGGCTACGGAGACCCGAAGCTTAGGAAGCGTTTTGGGCACACCCATTTCAGAGCATTCAGAAGAAAATCGCTTGAGTTGTCTGGAGTATGCCGCTCCAGGAAGTATAGGGAGCCAATAACCCTGTATTTTAGAACGCTCCTCCACTCAAACTTCCCCTCGACTCGATGACGATGATGATGATTTATTGGCATCCCCTTAGAAACGGGATGGCGACAGTCACCTAGCCTGTTTAAGAATCCGGTCTTAAAGATCTCCGTTTATTTTCCAACAACACTCTGAACGTCTCTTGCTTGTCCGCATTGTTGACCGGTTAAGGCTTTCATCCACATTAAATCATCCACATTAAAAGGTGTAAGTTTCTAGCAGGCATCGCTGGAAGCACTGAATGGCATTTGCGAACGATACCGCTGGCACCATTACTGATCTCCAGATTCGCCGCACCACCTCATACTTATGGTAGCCCCAAAGTACTCCATGTTTCGTTATTGCTGCATTCCGAATTCTATTTCACTTTCAGATTATCTTGGTGCGTGCTTGAGTACGTACGTCCGTCGTTTCTGTATACGACCAGTTTACGTCATTTTTGGTGAGTGGTATCGGCGGCTTTTTCGTTTTTCAGTTTTACTTTCGAACAAGTATCTTTTAGCAAGCCTCTCGGGCTGCGTCCCCTCGTATTTTAAAATGAGAAATTTTGCTCGGAGGCTGCCCTGTATTTACAATATTTGAAAATAGGTTTTTGACGCTGTCCGAAATTTGGTTGCACTTGGCTTTAATTGTATCCGTGAAGGTGGGCTTACCCGGCCCAGCCTATCATTCGCTCGGCAAGACAGTCTAAAACTTGCATAAGTTTGGAGATTCCCACCCTAGAAATTGTTTCTACTGGAGTTTGTTGGGTTTATGTAAACGTGTGTTCGAGAATGGTGCATTTCAATTGAACATTGGTTGTCTTGCCTAGATGGTGGCTAGATGGCACCCAGGCAACAATTAGTGTTATTCAACATATATAATATGTTCGGCCATTTTGTTGTGATTTTAATAGGCAATCTTGCTAACAATGGAAAAGACATCGCACAGAAGTAAAACATAAAGTATTGATAGACTGTTCTTGCCGTGTACACGCCGCGAGGTTCAGGCTTCATAGTGCCGCTCTTGCTCAATAAGCATGCTGGGGTTTTTACGGGTGTGAGCGGCGACGTATCGAACGTCTGTTGTGCAAGAAACTGCAATCTTGATGCAACGCAAGCAGATCGACGCCACCGTAACAGCCTTAACATAGACCGCTTGCGTTCTGTGTGTCTACCACGGGATGCTCTTTTAAGAGATGCGCGCTTTGGGCGGGCAGTGATCATTGCGTAAACGAGCGAGAAAGGCGGAAAGGATGAAACAGGTTTTTACAGCGCTGTGCTAGTTGAGTACCGCGCGTTTGCACAATTGAGTGCAATAGCTACTTGTCAGAAGACAAGCTGCAATACAGCTTGGTTTGTATTTGCGTTCCTTGTGGTACTACACTGAACACAAATACAGATCATCCGGATTGAAGGAACCTGGTGCACACAAATAGCTGTTGTTCTGCGAATATTAATTTCTTGTGGCCACTTTGTTGCAAGCGACCAATTCGTGAGGGCCTTCAACAAATTCTAGTTGCAAGTCGGAGCCATCTTACACGAAAATAAAAAAAAGTAGAACGTAATTCTTCGTCGGGCCCAGTAAAAGCGTCTCTTTTCGTCGTTATTCCTTCGGACTATTAGTAAAGTGAACGGTATATAGGAGAATGTGTTTCTTCTTCCAACGGCACTGTACCTTTACAATGCGCCGTCGGCTTTAGCAGCTGTTGTCTTTTCGTGTTTGAAAAGTGAGAATGCGACGAGAACTTAACAGGTGGTACTGTTGCTTCTTAATGCTACAAACGAACTGGCTATCGTGGAGATCATATCTGGGGAAAGTGGAGCGCAACGCGGCTTGCAAGCTTTCGTAGTTCTTGTGGCTGCTCGCAATCGGGATGGCAGTGGCCGGCAGAACAACCGTACGAACGAGGAAGAGCGACAACGCCGCCTATAGCTACCATGCAGGACTGCCGTTATTTGTTCTGGGGCATCCGACCAGCACTTTCATTTTGATCGCTGGTCCGTTACCCGCGGTTATCTCTGTGGCGCCACGCCATCACTAGTTCCGCGCTGAGAATCATATGGGATATGTTTAATGGGTTGCTGGGTTGCATTGAAATTCAAAGAAGAATGCGGGGTTTAATTGCATGCTGAAGTGCGAGGGGGCGCAAGCGAACGGAATTCTAATGCTGTTCACTGCAGCCAGCACAGTCTTTGACAATCGTTATCGATATGTACGTGCTGTGGCGCGGAGTTGGAGGTGCTCGATTCCTCCTCTCACTCCTTCACAGCCTCCTCGCCCCACTACGCTATTTCCTTCACCATCCTTAGCACATTTATACTATAGCACTTCGTCGGAGCAGCCAGAATTTGGGAGCGCTTGCAGGAGACATTCACCGCTTGCCAGAGCCCTGCGGCAACTGGGCAACGAACAATCTAAATAGCGCTCGTTGCGTTTATATCGCATACTTGCCGCCGGCGTTCGTTCATCAGGACCTCATCGTCACCATAACAACCTGACCCGTTTTTAACCCACTGTATCAGCGCGGGCGGCCTCGGCGGAACACGCTTGCAGAATCTATGCCAAGCAGATGAAGTAACACGCTCTAGTGCTACTGCAGTGGATAAAGAGAGCGCCTTGGCACAGGCTGAAGAAGCTGCACGCGCACGATTTTCTGCGCAAGTCCTTCTAATGTCATTGCTACTCGCCACAATCGAGAAGGTCAACAGCGCTGCTTGTTCACGAGTTTTACTAGATTCAAGACTTTGGTTCTGTGTGCAGTGCCTGTAACAGCCTCCGGTTCAGGTCACATGTGTTCCTGTCGAGTCAAGAGCTTTTATCAAAATAGAGCTCTATTCAAATGTGACAGAGTGTCGCTTCACCACACCAAGATAAAAGACTTGCCATAATTTATTTTGCATTACATGTGCTGATATAGCACTACCGCGATTACTTGCGTGCACTTACACGCTATTTGTCAGTGCCACAACACGTTTCTTTGAAACGAATCTCACAATTAAGAACAAGGGAAGCAGCTAAGGTGGAATACCTAGTGGCCATGTAATAATGGTAAATGGTACTCAGCTCAGAAACTCACCGTTCTAAGCTCACATTAGTTGCCCATTGTTTTCATGGGAAAACGTGCCGTGTAGAAAACGTGAATGCAGTAGGCAGAACCATGGCCTCTGGAACTGCGCGTTGGATGCATGTTCAAGGACCCCGGGTGGTCAAAATTAATCCGAAGCCCCGCACTACAGTGTGCCTCATAAACCTTATCGCGGTTTTCGAATATAGAAACCTGGAGTATAAATTAAATTTTTCTACGTGGCACAGCAGAATAATTGATAGGCCGGAAAGCGCACAAACTTGACATCACGCTTTGAAGGTGCGTCTGCACGCGGCATTCTACCCGTTGTAAATGTTTCGTGTATAACTCTCACAGTGAGGCTTAATTGATATACATTGAGTCGTAATGTCTTACAGCACTTCGTGACTTTAATGGGCACATTGTGCAGTGTCACCGAAAAACGATCGATTGCTAATGGGCTCAGTATTTGTCTACTTATCCTTATTTGCCTGAATTCTTGCACCACAAAGGCTACTTAAAAGCATCTGCACTGCAATTACAAAGTTTTCGGCTTAGTGGCAAAATAGTTTCCGCCAGTATGAGCTGCAGTGCATCAGTAGTGCGTACGATGACCAGTAGCAGCCCAAGCAGCAATGAAAACTTGCTTGCCTTATGTTTGAAAAATGCTTGATTAAGCCTTACTTTATTCTTATTATATTTTCTTTGCCAACTGAGGATGGGAGTTTCAAGTCTGCCTTTTTGCACTCGACTATCAGGGTGATACACGAGATTATAATAATAATAAATATAATAATGAACATAAAGAATAGTACCCTGTCTATGCGAGTACTGCTTCGGTGGTGGACTAAGCAGTGAGGCGTGGTAACGGGTACTTACTAGACCTGACAGGCGGCAATGTGGGAATAAGCCGCCGAAGAGACCTTGTATTTGGCATTTGGTGAGGGTGCTGCGATACTTATTAACAATTATTTACTAGTCAAATCTTTTTTTACTGAGCATTAACCCTTCCTACAACCGTACTACGCCATGCCATGCCATGCCATACCATATTATTTAATACAAAACCGTACAACACCATAACGCATCACGTGAACGCGCCGCGCTGACTCAGTGACTGAAGCGCCCTACTGCTGAGGACCATGTCCTTTCGTGGGTTCGTTTTCAGGCCCTTATGGTCCGTTTCAATCAGGATGAAATGCAAAAACACTCCTGCGATGCTGCTATACTTTAGGTTTCCGTTAAAGGAGCCCAGCTGGTGAAATATTAATCCGGAGCCAACGACTGTCACCAACTGTAACCGCTGTCTTGGAGGTGCTGCCGCTTCCCAGCCCACGGTAACCAGTTAGGCTCAGTCCTGGTTAACCTGGCATTTTTTAGTATTGCGACGACGCAGTGACAAGAAATTAGATAGCACAGGACATGCGGTCTTCTCGCCACAGGTTGCTTTTTCATTGAACACTAAACACATAAACACTGCTAGAGTTGGAAATAAAAATTACGAGTGAACTCATGTCACAATGCCTGTCGATAGTAATGCGAATAGCATTCGAGCAGTGTAGCGACAGACCCAACTAACCGAAGTCACGTTTATCTAACCAGTGTAGTGGCAGTTCTAACACTTTCGTTGCTTCGATTATATGCCACATACTCCGATATCGTCTCACTGTGCTATGGCAGCGCTTGCCAAGGTCTCCCATGAGCATGGTGGTATGAAGAGGACTGAATGATGTCGACGCAGTGACGATGGAATAACAATGAAGGAATGATGTCGATAGAACGACATGGGCGATATAACGACCGCGGTATGACGACAGTGAGCTGTGACGACTGTGTGAAGACAACGACTGTGTGGGACGACTGTATGGCGACGATGGCGAGACGACGACAATGGCACGAAAACATGGTAGGAAAGCATGTGCATGATAGCGTTGCCTGACGATGACGCAATTACGACGATGGCATTAAAAGCATGGCATAATCGCGTTTGAATGGTACGACAGAAACACGGTGCACAATAGGATAACGAACAAGGAAGGACGATAAATCGACGAAAGGGGTATGCCGGCGACTTGACGACGGCATGAGGACAACGAGATGACGACGACTGTATTGCGACGATGGCGAGACGACGACAATGGCACGAAAACATGGTAGGAAAGCATGTGCATGATAGCGTTGCCTGACGATGACGCAATTACGACGATGGCATTAAAAGCATGGCATAATCGCGTTTGAATGGTACGACAGAAACACGGTGCACAATAGGATAACGAACAAGGAAGGACGATGAATCGACGAAAGGGGTATGCCGGCGACTTGACGACGGCATGAGGACAACGAGATGACGACGACTGTATTGCGACGATGGCGAGACGACGACAATGGCACGAAAACATGGTAGGAAAGCATGTGCATGATAGCGTTGCCTGACGATGACGCAATTACGACGATGGCATTAAAAGCATGGCATAATCGCGTTTGAATGGTACGACAGAAACACGGTGCACAATAGGATAACGAACAAGGAAGGACGATAAATCGACGAAAGGGGTATGCCGGCGACTTGACGACGGCATGAGGACAACGAGATGACGACGACTGTATTGCGACGATGGCGAGACGACGACAATGGCACGAAAACATGGTAGGAAAGCATGTGCATGATAGCGTTGCCTGACGATGACGCAATTACGACGATGGCATTAAAAGCATGGCATAATCGCGTTTGAATGGTACGACAGAAACACGGTGCACAATAGGATAACGAACAAGGAAGGACGATAAATCGACGAAAGGGGTATGCCGGCGACTTCGTGATGACAATGGGATGACGTGGATCACCTGCCCCCTTACCTTAGTGGCTATGGCACTGCCCTGCTGAACTTGAGGTCACGGATTGTGCACCGGCTGCGGTGGTCACATTTATATTGGGCCGAAATGCAACAACGCTCGTGTCCTTAGGGAAAATCCCAGGTGGTCAAAATTAATTCGAAGTCCCCCACTAAAACGTGCCTCGTAATCATAATGCAGTTTTGGCACGTAAAACCGCAGAATTTAATTAAATTTTAACCTCCTTGTCGTTTAGTTATCTCCGACTCTCTTTAGGACGTTAAACCACACAAATCAATCAATCAGTTCCCCGCATCATATTGTATCGTGCCGTAAGACGCTTACACTTTTTCTACAAACTTCACTTACATCGCTGCATGCAATATGATGAACAGAGCACATCGCTGCTAGCAAGCACTTAACAGTGCTGTAAAGGCCTTGTAAGTTGCTAAACTATCTGCCTTCGTCGTGGCTTGTAGAGGCCGCCGCCATCGATGATCGCCGAGGATCCTTCCTATACGGATTTCAAGAGCGCGCTTCAAATTCTGGAGAAGCAGCCAGCGAAGCTCGTCGCATCTTCCTCCCTGACCTCGGACGACCCGAGGAAAAAAGAAAAAAGAGTTGAGATGCGGGCTCCGTGTGGCTGCGCTGCTTTCAAAGTCAACCAGCAGCGCCGTCTAACAGCGCCGAAAAAGGAAAGTAGCAGCCATCCGAAGCGCTCTACGCCCAGCAGCAATGGGAACCGCCAGTTGACCTAGACGGCCTCGGAGAGTACGAGTTAGGCGGTGCGTGGTTTTCACCGCTCACCCAGACGCTACGCGTACTTTACCAGCTATACGCAAAGGAGCGGGCGTACGCGTTAGCGTCTCTTACGTGCGTGTTAATAGCATGCGGGGTGTCACGTGCACGCAGGCTCGAGTGAGGCCCTCAGATACACCGTTTTAGAGTTCCCTACCGTAGCTGATTTCTCCTTCGCGGATTTTCGAACTTGCATGTAACCAGGTTGCTCCAGAGCGAATTTTCTTTCCTTGTTAACATGTTCACAAAAACTCGTTTGCCATACCCGAGAAGCAATGAGAAACGGATAGTCACTCAGCAGTAGTTAGTCATGGTAGGCATGCTGAAGCAGAAGCGAACCATGGATGCAAGACAGTATTGGTAAAGCCCATCTCGCAATGACTGTCGACGGTAATGATCTTAGCATTTCAAGCAATATAGCTACACAACTTGTTGCTACCGTGGAAACGCCTTATGTGTGAGGTGGGTACTGCAGCTCGACTCCCTTCGGGCGTCCCAATAATCACTCTACGCCATCTAGCGGCACCGCCAAGAAGCCTGCGCGTGGCCTTCGAAATGCACGTCGTGTCGTCGGTGCATCTGCTGAGGAAAGCATTGTGTGGCAGCCTGGCTCATCTCTCAGGCTCCTTTCTGGACACGCTGCGCCAACTAGTAGCGCTGCCGAGAAGTCTGAATCATGACCTCTTAGATGTGTGGCGCGCCTTTGTTCCCTCTCTGGCATCACACCCAAAGGCGCAAACATAGACAGGCTCATGCAGTGGCCCAACTTGGCTAGAGGTTATGAAAGAGCGGCATATACCCATTGAATTCATGGCGCAGTGCTCTAAAGCATTGACGTGAAAGACGATCATTCAAAAGCGGCACATGTCCAATGCATTTGTAACGCACCTTGCTAAAGCGTCGGGCTCCTGTCCTTAAGAAACCCACGTGAAGTGAGCTCGATTTGCGCAAAGAAATTTCCAACATTTTCTCATTTTCTAATGGTACACTCGGTTGGTCGAAGTCCCCGATCGTGAAATCGTCTGGTCTAAATGCAGAAGGACTCCTGTGCCGCTGCGCTGCTGTGACTGTACGCTGCTTTCCATTGGGGCGCACGCATGAGGTTCGCGCACTGTGCGTGTTCGATTCCTCCTAGGATCAGGGAAATTCAAAATTTCTAGACGAAATTAAAACTACCTAGTTGCTACACCTACTGGCAAGTACCCAGTGACCAAAGTTGGCATCAAAGAGAGAGAGAGAAAAACTTTATTGAATATGAATAAAACAAGGCACGATGGTTGGAGCCCCTATTCCAGGGCCCCACTGGCACGAGCGGCTCGCTGGGCTTGGTCCAGAAGAGCCAACTGGCTCTCCCGACCCTCGTCCGCAAGCCATGCCTCCCACTGCCTATTCCTCATTAGTGGATGTTGGTGTAATATGGGGCTGTCTATGTGCGGAGGCCTCTTGGGGCACTCCCATGTGAAGTGCTTTAGTGTGGGTGTGTCTGTGCACCACGGGCACTCGTAAGTGATCCTCGTGGGGTGTATTCTGTGTAGGTGGCGCAGGTTGGGGTATGTATTCGTATGAATACGATGCTAGTCCCTTTCCTGTTGACTGTTTAAATAGGAGTGAGGATGTCCAAAACGTCTCCGGTGCTGCCTTTGCTGTAGGAGGATGTCACGAGAATTCGGTGGAAGAGCGTCGCTAGGCCATGCCATTGCTCGGACGTTTAGTCCTCGAGCAATACGGTCTACCCTCGCGTTTCCTTCCAGTCGCTCGTGTGCAGGACACCATACGATAGTGTGGTGCCCCTCTAGTTGAGTGCCTAAAATTTTGATTATTGATTTGGGTGCCGTTCCATGTAGAAACCGGGGGCAATCCGCTTGTGAGTCGGATAACATGACAGCCGAATTGGTTTGGCGCTCGGCGTCCTGAATGGCCAAGGCGATGGCTGCAGCCTCTGCCACGCATGCCGAGGCGGTTTTGAAGGATGCCGTTTTTATGTTGTTCTTGCATGTAGAGACTATGGAGAAAGTGTTTGAGCTGGCTAGACTGGCATCCGTGTAATACACCCCCGGTACCATGCCAAAACGTTTGTGAAGAGTTTTTACCCTCGTTCTGCCTCGTCCGGGATGGTACTTCGGGTGCATGTTTTTGGGAATTGGGGCCACCGCGATGTGCGATCGAACGTAGCGGTCTATCTGTGCCGTTTCCTCTCCGCAATACTGGGGCTCAGGGGAAAGCCTAACCTCGCCAATACTTCCCTGCCCTGAGTTGAAGAACAAAGTCGTTCTTTCTGAGCGTATAACGTCGCGACTGCGTACTCGTCAAAAGTATTGTGCAGGCCCAGTCCCTCGAATCTCTCTGTGCTAGTACATTCGGGAAGACCAAGGGTGGCTTGGACGGCTTTTCTTATTATTGTGTTTGCCTGTATATTTTCTTGGTTTGTCAAGGCCTGATACGGAAGGGCATATGTGATTCGGCAGCAGAGGCCAGTTGGGGCCCGCAGAGTGCTACAAGTCACCGCGAAAGAGACTCACTGAACTAACAGTGGCACGCACCTTTGCCACATACCGCATCCCCAGCAACCCATGTCGGCGTCGAAGATGTTCGTAGAAGTGTGGCCCATAGGTACAGAGCGCCACATACCTAGTGACACAAGTTGTTTCGACGGTTGGTTTCGAACACAGTTCTCTCAGCACAGTAGCCCGACACACTACCCATTCGACGATCGACTACCCAGACACCCAGGGTAGCGGTAAAGCCTTCAGACAGACAGACAGACAGACAGACAGACAGACAGACAGACAGACAGACAGACAGACAGACAGACAGACAGACAGACAGACAGACAGACAGACAGACAGACAGACAGACAGACAGACAGACAGACAGACAGACAGACAGACAGACAGACAGACAGACAGACAGACAGACAGACAGACAGACAGACAGACAGACAGACAGACAGACAGACAGACAGACAGACAGACAGACAGACAGACAGACAGACAGACAGACAGACAGACAGACAGACAGACAGACAGACAGACAGACAGACAGACAGACAGACAGACGGACGGACGGACGGACGGACGGACGGACGGACGGACGGACGGACGGACGGACGGACGGACGGACAGACAGACAGACAGACAGACAGACAGACGGACGGACGGACGGACGGACGGACGGACGGACGGACGGACGGACGGACGGACAGACAGACAGACAGACAGACAGACAGACAGGGAGCCTCCGTAAAGTACGTGAAAATATCCTAGGAATACTAATCGCATTAAAAGGCCACAACACTACATAAGTCTGCAAACAGCAGTGTTCGAACGCTAAGAAGGGAGTTTACGTTTTCACATTTTTCATTCCTATTTCTTCACGAAGTCAAAGTGGCAAGGTGTAGTCTTCAATTGTGAAAAGTGTTGAGGCTTTGTAAGCTTGGCTTATCAGCGCGCCGACGAGATGGTGTCCGCGTCTTTTAAAAGGTAGTGAACACCTTTTCGGTGATGTGTTCACTACCTTTCCTTGTTCACTACGATATCCTTTCGACGTGGATTACTTCAAGTTCCGCCTGAAGTACAGAATATTTCTTTCATGGGGACATCATATCCAGGTTGCCGAATTGAACCCGAACAGAGCCAATATTTTTGGAGCGATATTTTTGAACACGAAACGAACCTTAACCGAAACGAATAACGGTTCTCGGTTCGGCACGAAATGGTTCAAGCGTTTAAGGCGACCATGGGTGCTCAATGTTTTGCATGATTCTTCGAATAATTACTACTTCTTCAATAGGCGCACCCTGCTAGCAGAGTATTACGACTCACGAGCTGCGTTGTGCACGAAGATGGGGATAGATGATGGGTATGTGCTGCCAACTACAGACTCCTCAGCAGAGACGCTTGTACTACGGTGTCCGCCATGTCAGTTGTGTTCCGCAGCCGAAGAGTTGTTTCACGGGCTCCACGGATTCAATGTTGTCAGCGACGCTTCTAATTTGGCTGTTAGGTTAACTTGTTACTACAACTGGATTAACTATTAATGACCACTGACAGCGAGAAAAACGATGTCCTCGAGGAGGGACATCAACGAGTTCAACTGTACGACTTCTTGTAACCATAACACTGCGGTCGCTAATGAACAGTGGCGTAGCTAGGTCGTCTGGCACCCGGGGCCCATAGGTCTTCTGTCACCTCCCCCCCCCCCCCTCCCGGGTGTAGCCGGCGGAAAGAGGGGTGTCTTCAGACGTATATGACACCCCCCCCACCCCCTCCACAGGCACCTTGCACCCGGGGCCCACGGCCCCCCGGCCCCCCCTATTGCTATGCCACTGCTAATGGATATCGTCGCCTTCTCCCTGATTGGTAACCACGGCTCTAAACGGAAGGCAAAATCAGCTTTTTTTTTTTTACAAGTCATGACTCAATGCACGTTTGGTGCTCAGCCAAGCAGAGTACAACCCTTTTATAGTGGTAAAAATTATTCGTGGGGCCCAATGTGTGCGCTTTTGGTCATGGGTCGGCAATGTCCCTCATTGGTAGAATCAATAAGAGTTAGAGTAATCTGTGAGTCCGAGTTTGAGTGAGCTAGGTTGAGTACAATATCGGTGAGCTTGAGTTCCAATGAGCCCGGCTGAGGGGAATTTTGGCCAACAGGAGTTCGATTGAGTTCGTTTGAGTAGAATTTTGGCGAGTCTGAATCCGAGTGGCCATCAGACTGAGCAGAATTTTGCTGAGTATAAGTTCAACTGAGCGCTAAGCAAAAAAAAAAATATATGTATAATTTGTGAGCGAGTCTGAGTGAGATGCGTGTATTTCTCGGACCTATGCTTTTGCCATCTTAGTCCACGCTTAGCCAGCGTAAGACTACGCGCAACTTGAAGATGCGTAAGAAAGCTCGACAAACCGTCTTAGTTCATAATTCAGAAACATCAATGTACTCACTTGCTTCTATAAAAAAGCAGCAAACTGAGCGGGATGTAAAATTCTGGCTTCTTTCCTCGCTACAGATTGGCAGTTTGAAGTGGTAATTTATGTAATACGTTGTGAATTCACACTGTCTTCTACACCATAGCTCGCATGCCGCAGTTCATTTACCACGAGTCCGCTTGTAAAAAAACCGAAGCAAAATAAAAACTGGCTGACTCTGCGGCGGTCAAAGTAACGAGTGTGAAAGCTACGCAGACCTTATGATGACGCAGGAATTCTGACTAATTATGTCTGTCTTAAACATGTACAGAAAAATTCCCCTATATCTGTGTAATCCATTCGTAAATTTCTCCTTCCTCTTGATGAAATCTGCGCATGCGCTACGCGGATGAGTCCACAGTACTGTGCAGCATATCGCCGTGGGCAGCATAAAATGACCTGCGCTTTAGCGGTTCACGAACCCATGTAAATATTTATTTCGCCGAACCGTAAGTGAACCGGAACGAAATCGGAGCACGTTGAATCCGAAGCTCAAGTGAAGCGTTATTTTTTAGATCGCAGCTTTGAGGCGCCCGCTCCTGAGTTGAGCGTTGGCGTCCTCGTCGCAACCAAGCGAACGAGCACAGCAAAGGATGTAAGAGAGAATGTGGGGAGCAGCGGTGCATGAAAGACGGTGATAGTGAAGAGAGCGCGAAAAGGAAAACGGAGGAGTGTATAGTGGAACCATGAGGCGGAAAGTGGAGGAGGAGGGTATGGCGAAAGCAGGAGATGAAATCGCCGCGAAAGACGGCCTCTGCGGTGACGACCGGTACAAGATGGTGCCAGAGTAGCGCGCCATATAGGGTTCGTGAATGCTTCCTGAATGGCGAGGGAGACACCATTCAGGCCCCCTAGCACCATCGTCGGTTCACCGATGACGTCATCGATGGGTCGAGCGCGTCCACCGATACCATATATGAAAACAAAGCGCTGCATGAGCGGAGGTCTGTCTGCGGCGGCTGCTATGAATTGCGTCCACGCGTCACCCGCGCGCTGCCTTTCGCTATCTTCCGATTCGCGAGGCAGTCGTGCCACGCTTCGCTCCGTTTGCAACGTGCCTCACGAGACAGATTGTCCGTGGCAGACAATATATCGCCAAATGAAAACATGTACAGAGATGCGCTGGAATTTCGCCCTACAGATTATCGTAATAGTCGGTGATTTTTTTCGGTTCTATGCCCCCATCATACCATCATCCTTCTTTAATTAGATAAAATACATATGAGTGGAATATTGGCCGAGATTATCGCGACAGTATGAAATTATATATGTATACCAAGGTGAAGCGAAAACGTTTTGTGTACTGGGAATAAAGAAAGAAAGTTGCCTCGTTTTCAGTTTTCTTCGTTTAAATATAGTAAACGAATTTTTTTTTCAAAATTTGTGCACTCGTTATCAACGCGTAAGGTTGCGCAACGTTGTAACTTCGCAGGCAATTCCGATTCTATAAACTGGCATTTAGTAAATAGCACATTTAAACATTAAAAAAAACACGCGCCAATATTCAGCAAACTTAAGAGACTTACGCTATTTTATCCTAATGCCTTCCCCATTGTGCATCCCTCTTTTATCATCATAATCCCCCATCACAATTTTACGTCCCCGTTCGTGCTCTCCCTGCGCTAGCTCAGGCCAACGTCTCTGCCTGCTTAAAAAAAAAATGGCTGTGGCTTAGGTAAGGTTAAGCCCAGGTTGCGAAGCATATTAGCCTTTATTTTAGTTGTTGAACCACTGTTTAGCTTGGTGAACTGCTGTTGCTTGGCTATATTCGGTTCGGCTAGACGAAGAAACAACTCATGCGTTACTCTGCTTCGCCTTGGACGCCCCGCATTGGACGCGGTGAGCGTCGAGCAACGCAGCGTTCGGCGCGGCAACGAAATGTGCGCCTGAGCAAGCGACGCACGCCTGAGCCTTAGAAACAGCTCGTTTCTAAGGCAACACCGCATTCACTAGAGGCGCTTTTGTACCGCTTTGAAGCATCGTACTCGTGGCTCAGTGGTAGCGTCTCCGTCTCACAATCCGGAGACCCTGGTTCGATTCCCACCCAGCCCATCTTGCAAGAGTTGAGCCAAAGCCACTTCCCCTATGTCGTGACGTCACGGTGTCACGTGGTATTCAAGGCGACACCGCCGCGCCTGAGGAGCTGGGTTGAGTGAGCTCTCGTAATATGCTTCGCATAAAAAAACGATCTCTTCATTTTTGCGATCACCATAATTTTCTAAATATTACCTTCATTGGAGTCGCCCCACTTCATGGAATAATTTTGGAGGCAACCAACTGAACTCAACTTGAGGTAATGGGTATCTGGTGTGGGGTTTCTGGCTCTCGCGGCGTTTTCAGGCTCTCGCGATGGCTGTGAGGAGGCCATTACGTTGTATTGCCGAGGGGGCTCTGTGTCCCTCTCCTCCCTGCCTGGACGGGGTGGCAGCGGGTCATAAAACACTGTCGCTCTGCTGTCACCCCGCCCACGCGAAGGTCAACAGGCTTTGCCTATTGGCCGACATTTTGGCGGGATTCGGGCCCCGCTTGCGTGCACTCCGGGTAAGCGCGCGCAAGAGGGGCGCCCGGGGAGACCACATCGGGGCGTCGGAAGGTGCGTACGTGTTCCTTCTCTGCCGGCGGCGGCCCCCTTTGTCCGCCGCCGGCCGATGGTTACTCCGGCTCGTCGGGGTCCCGGCCTCGGCGGGCGTGCGCGCACTCTTCCGTCGTCTCGATGTCCTGAGGCAGCGTCTGCCGATCGTGCCCCCGTCTGTTCGTCTGTCGTTTCTCTCTATTTCCCTTTTCTCTGCTGTGGGGCGCACGATGGCAGGCGCTGACCGAAGGATAGGCAAATTCTTCTGCTAGGGGTTCTTTGTTCTTTGTTTCTCTCTCTGTCGCGGTGCGCCGTTAGCGGCCACCGGCGACCATTCGGCCATGTTTTGTGTGATTCATATTCGGAAGTTATGTTAAAACGTGTGTTTGTATTGAGTCCCAGGTTAATAAATGTTCTTTGTTGTTTCTTGAGAGCTTTGCCTAGGGTCTCCCTTGCTGCGCGCGCGCGGTCTCGCCTTCCCCTAAGCTGTGGGGCCGGCGGGGCGCGTACGCGCGCAGCTGCGCGTCGGCACACGGAGCGGGCCGGAGCAGGCGCGGGCGCGCGGTGCCCTGCACGCGTGGCGGTTCGAAGTGCTCGAACCTGCGGTGGGTCTATCGCCGTGCGCCGTCGTGCCGCGTCGTGGGGCTCCACTTCTCGGGGGCCACTTGGCGACGCCGTGCGCGGAAACGTACGGTGCGCGCGCAGCAAGGGAGACCCTAGGCTGTGGGGCCGGCGGGGCGCGTACGCGCGCAGCTGCGCGTCGGCACACGGAGCGGGCTGGAGTAGGCGCGGACGCGCGGTGCCCTGCGCGCGCGGCGGCTCGGAGTGCTCGAACCCGCGGTGGTGGTCGTCCGGCGCGCCGTGAGCGTCGCGGGTGAACACCACAAAATGGCGCCCAACGTGGGGCCAGAGGCCTAATCAGCCTCTGGCCGCCGAGTGTCCGGGCCGCTGCGTTGCTGAGGTTGCGTTGCGAACGCGCTTTGTTAACCGAGCCATGTCTCTCCCCCGTGTGCCGAATTCCTCTATTTTCCTCTCGCTCTTTCTGTCATACCTTGCCTCAGTAAAAGTAGCGTGGTAAGCGCATTGGACAACCGCTTCGAAGTTCCGTGCTGCGAAGCGCGGACGAGGAAAGGAGTCAAGTGGCCGCCAAGATGCTGCAGTCGTCTTCGATTGTGGAGACCATGCGGGGCCGGAGGTCTCACCGATTCGTACCGGGAGGGCTGACTTTTCCGTCCTTCCATCTGCTCAACGATTCGGTGAGTCCGACGGATTTTCGTGGGTCTCTAGCATCATTACCATTCTGGCGGCTGCTAATTGCGCGGACTGCTCGGGTACAGTGCCTCTAAGGCCGGCTAACTCTGCAGAAGTTCGCGGTTTTGCTATTGTTGGCGAGGCTCAGTGGCTTGCCCGGCAGTTCTCAGTTGATGCGCGCCTTTCCTCGCAAAATTCAAGCCGTTATAGCTGACGCACTATTAATATGCCCTCTGTCACCTTTAGGAAGACCGGTTAGTGGTGGTGCTTTCTGCCCCACCAATTGAGGGCAAAGCTGGCAGCGCATAGCCGAGCGGAGACAAAGGCCACGAAACAGGCCCGCTCCGCGAAGAGGCAAGCGCCCCGGACATCCCTCCGTCGCGCGCGCAGAAGGGGACGCTCCCCCGCTACCCCGCGGCGATGACGGGGAGGACAGCCCGGGTGGAAAGCCAGCCGGGGGAACGAAACCCGCCACCCCCACCAAAGGGTGTCGGAGATGTCGTTTTCTATTTTTTTTTAAACGGCCCGAAGAGCGCGGAAGGGACCGCAGAGTGACCCGTTTGTAAATAATTGTAAATAGTTCTTCGACGGCCTCAGGGAGGCGGAGCGCCGGAACGTGGCTGGTATTGCACGGGCGCGGGCGCCGTAGCTTTGCTGGTATTGCAACGGGCGCGCGGGGCCGGATACAGCGTGTGTCGCTGTTGCCCCGGGTGGGTTCACTCTGCGGGGTCACAACGAGCTCGGCCAATGAAGATCGCGCGCCACCCGCTAACACTGCAATGTGTAAGCTGCGTTTAAGGTGGTAACCCCCGGCGCCGGAGAAACGCGATTTAGCACCACTCCGGCAAGTATCGCACGGTCATCACAGCGCCAAGGTTTTCGTTAAAATCGATTCGCGCTGTGACTTGGCCCGGCGTGGAGCGACTCTTCGTCTATCGCCGAACCTTCCACGTCTGTTCATCACATAGACATCGCGTATTCGAAGACAATCTTGATTGGTGTCGCGGGTGGACAGTGTGCGTCCGTGGAAGGAATTTCCGCTAGCGTCGAAGTCGTATGTCATCGCGCTAGTGAAGACCATGTTTACTGTGTCCGGCTGAACTCAGACGGAGTAACCATCTATACTGAGATGAGGCATGCCTATGCGGATCCACAACTTTGGATCAGCCACCCACTTCTCTTCAAAAAAAGCTCTCAGCTATCCTCTTCGCTGCAATCAGGCAGGCGACTATCCGTCTTTCTCTGTCCTTGTTTTCCCTTTGTTCAGTGTTTCTTCGTTAGGCTACTTGTTTCTCTGTGTCTTACCTAGCCGTCTTTGTTTTGCTTTTGTGTATGAGTATCCTTAGGTATGGTTCGTGTTGCTTTTGTGTTAGTCATTTATTCGTATCTATGTGTTTTGCGTCTCGAGAATGTTTCGCGTGTGTTTTCGCTGCCGTGTTGCGTCGATGGGTGATGTCGACCTGGATCGAAGCCTGGCTACGGCGGGGCTGTGGATCGGGCTGTGCGGTCACGACAATTGGCACGGACCATGGCTGTACCATGGAGCGGACACCGCCAGAGGCACCGGACCCAGAGGCCGTTGCCGGACGCTGTTAGAGCAGCTTGGAGTCGCACGCGTGGCATGTGGGCTTGGTGTTTGGACTCCCCGGCGATTTATCGCGTGGCATGCGGGCTTTGTTCGTGCTCGCCGGAGATATTTAACGCGGACATTCTCTGTACATTTCCTTGGCCATCTGTTGTTCTCTTGTGTTTTGATTGATTGTGTGGGCCAACGTTTTGTCGTTTCCCTTGTCCGCGTTTGTGTCTGGGTATCGTTGTGTCTCTGAGAGTTTGTCTTTTGTTGTTGCTCTTGCCTTTTCTTCAGTGGATGCTTTTGTTTTGCATGTTCGCGTTGGGGCGTGGGTTCGTGTGGACTTTCTTTTGTGTTGGTGTTGTGCAGCTCAGACGTCCCTATTTGATTTGTTCTAGTAGCTTGCTTTTCTTCCTTTGATGTTTTTTGGTTATGTTTTGGGGGGCTGGTGATTTTGGGTTCGGACTGCCAATGGGTGGCTCCGGTATTGGCAATGTAATTACTATTTCTTTGTTCTTTGTTTTCTTTTCTTCTTTGGCTGACATCGGAGCCACCAGCCTTGCATTGGTAGGGAGCATTTAAGGAGGGAGGGATGTGGGGTTTCTGGCTCTCGCAGCGTTTTCAGGCTCTCGCGATGGCTGTGAGGAGGCCATTACGTTGTATTGCCGAGGGGGCTCCGTGTCTCTCTCCTCCTTGCCTGGACGGGGTGGCAGCGGGTCATAAAACACTGTCGCTCTGCTGTCACCCCGCCCACGCGAAGGTCAACAGGCTTTGCCTATTGGCCGACATTTTGGCGGGATTCGGGCCCCGCTTGCGTGCACTCCGGGTAAGCGCGCGCAAGAGGGGCGCCCGGGGAGACCACATCGGGGCGTCGGAAGGTGCGTACGTGTTCCTTCTCTGCCGGCGGCGGCCCCCTTTGTCCGCCGCCGGCCGATGGTTACTCCAGCTCGTCGGGGTCCCGGCCTCGGCGGGCGTGCGCGCACTCTTCCGTCGTCTCGATGTCCTGAGGCAGCGTCTGCCGATCGTGCCCCCGTCTGTTCGTCTGTCGTTTCTCTCTATTTCCCTTTTCTCTGCTGTGGGGCGCACGATGGCAGGCGCTGACCGAAGGATAGGCAAATTCTTCTGCTGGGGGTTCTTTGTTCTTTGTTTCTCTCTCTGTCGCGGTGCGCCGTTAGCGGCCACCGGCGACCATTCGGCCATGTTTTGTGTGATTCATATTCGGAAGTTATGTTAAAACGTGTGTTTGTATTGAGTCCCAGGTTAATAAATGTTCTTTGTTGTTTCTTGAGAGCTTTGCCTAGGGTCTCCCTTGCTGCGCGCGCGCGGTCTCGCCTTCCCCTAAGCTGTGGGGCCGGCGGGGCGCGTACGCGCGCAGCTGCGCGTCGGCACACGGATCGGGCTGGAGTAGGCGCGGACGCGCGGTGCCCTGCGCACGCGGCGGCTCGGAGTGCTCGAACCCGCGGTGGTGGTCGTCCGGCGCGCCGTGAGCGTCGCGGGTGAGCACCACACTGGTTAGACATTTCTGCATTTTACTTGTATTCGGGTAAGATGACTCGAGGGAAGCTTCCTGTCGTTTGCGCCATATAAAAGTGTATTGTGTGACGAGTGGAGACGAATCTGCTGAGTTGGTGGTAGGTGCTTGCGGGGCCGGCTTTATGACGTTGTCCTGGACATCGGAGGTAATCCTATGACAAAGATAACGTCACAGAAGGACATGCGCTCCCTTTTGACGCCGTGTCAAGAACCCCTCAGGAGAAGGCATACTCAATGGAAAAAAAATGCGAGAAAGCACATTCACTGCAGAACAGACACTATGAGATGAAGACTACGAGCCGAGAACTCGGACCTCGGAAAGCAGTCCCCAAAGCTTCCCGGAACGAGAGCGTGCAATGAAACATCGTCGTTACCAAAGACAGTTTCCGCCTTCCACTAAGCCAGACACAAGCCTGGCAAGCCGTCGATATTGCTGAGTGGCCGGACAGGCTACAACAAACAAGTTCAAAGGGAGGGAATAATCTAAAATAACTTTTTGGAAACGAAAGGGCCTATAGGCAACTCACGCGGATTTACAGAAGCAATGTGTTTTGCGGACAGAGGCATTGTCATGCCGGCCAGAGAGCACGTGCACGTACAAGAGCATGTGCACAGTTCCATCCAATCTCAAAGGCGTGCTAGTGCATAAGAGAGACTTGCATACGAATACATTAACCTATGAAAACCCGTAAAGTTAAGATGTTACCGCCCTTCACATGAGTCGGGACACACTTTCCGAACAGCTGCGTACACTGTATGCGTTGAATAGTTCTAGAGCGTTCGCCTGTGTTATTGCTTGTGTATGTTGTGCCATCGGGCGTGTTCGTTGTGCCGCCTCCGCACCTGAACTTCGCGGCACAACGTTCTGAAAGGGGTGAGGGGGGGGGGACGTGGAGAGTTGACTACGGCGAGCGGAGACGAGTCTGCTGGTTGAACATAGTGAACGAAGAGGGAGTGTGCGTGAGGGAGCGCGTGGCACTTGAGGAGGGCGCGCGCTGCGTTTCGGATTCGGAGGTGTCGGCTGAACGAACGCGGAACAGCGACGACCTGGTGGGATGTGTTTCAGTGGTGACCCAGGCGGCTACCGGTCCGGTCCATCTTGGTGCCTGTTCTTGGAGCACAGCCGGGCCAGCCCCCGGCTCGGGCAACCATCCGAGGCTCATCGGGACTAGGGAATGACTCCGGCGGCCAGCGGTCCACCCTTGTGGCCGCGCCTGTGGTCCTGCCTGATACCCGCCGCCGAAACCGCAGCTGGCGTGGCCGTCAGCAGTGCTGCCGGCCCCGTTATGCTGGCAGGAACCAGGCGAGCTCGCCGCCAACGGGCCTGTCCTCTCCTCAAGCCGAGAGCGGTGAGAGTATTCCCTCCCCGCCCCCTTTCAGGTGCGGGGTCATTCCGAGTACCGTGAGGGCACTGCCGTGGTACTGCGCATGTAGGGTTAGAGCGGACACTTGAAGACTGCGAACCATACTGTTGTTGTGCCCGGCGGTCCTTCAGATCGGGGAATGCCACCCCAGCGACATGCAGTTGTCCCGCCTCATCATTAACTTCAAGGCAGCTCGCTTGTGGTACCCGGCGGTCCTTCAGAGCGGGGGATGCCACCCCAGCGACATGCAGTTGTCGCGCCTCATCATTCACTTCAAGGCAGCTCGCCTGTGGCACCCGGTGGTCCTTCAGAGCGGGGGATGGCACCCAAGCGACATGCAGTTGCCCCGAGTCATCATTCACTTCAAGGCAGCTCGCTTGTGGTACCCGGCGGTCTTTCAGAGCGGGGGATGCCACCCCAGCGACAGGCAGTTGTTCCGCCTCATCATTCACTGCAAGGGAGCTCGCTTGTGGTACCCGGCGATCCTTCAGAGCGGGGGATGGCACCCAAGTGACATGCAGTTGTCCCGCCTCATCATTCACTTCACGGCAGCTCGCTTGTGGTACCCGGCGGTCCTTCAGAACGGGGCATGCCACCCCAGCGGCATACAGTTGTCCCGCCTCATCATTCACTTCAAGGCAGCTCGCTTCTGGCACCCGGCGGTCCTCCAGAGCGGGGGATGCCACCCCAGCGACATGCAGTTGTCACGCCTCATAATTCGTTTCAAGGCAGCTCGCTTGAAGATAGTAACGTTGTTTCTCCTGACCGTCACGAAGAGCCCATCAAGGCCGTTATGGTGGCCGTTTACACCACGACAAAACTACGGTCATGGATAAAGCAATAATGGGAAATGAGCCGTCGGCCTCGTCAAATGGGATGTTGGATGTCCACGCCGGAGATGAGGTCCATGAAAAGCTACAATTCTTCCCACCTGTAAGCCACACAAATTGGTACGACCACGGCGGAGATGGAGTCAATGTACGATCCCAGTTTCCCTGTTTGTGCCCAATGATGTGCGTGTGTTTCGACTAAACTCCCGTCGGAGAGAAAGGGCAACAATTGCCTGGATTGGTGGGACCTGAGGTCATCGGTCTCCTGACATCGGTCTCATGTGCCAGCCCCCTACCCTCCTCCACCTTCTCCCTTGTGCTCGAAAATGTGCATGCACTAAAATAGGGGAAAAATTATTGGGTTTAACGTGCCAAAACCACTTTCTGATCATGAGGTAGGCCGTGGCGGAGGACTCCAGAAATTTCGACCACCTGGGGTTCTTTAACGTGCACCTAAATCTAAGTACACGGGTGTTTTCGCATTTCGCCCCCATCGAGAATGTGGGATATCTGGCACTAGCGCGTTCGCGCGGTGGCGCCGAGGGGCTCCAACAAGCCAGCTGGGGAAGAAGACGACGACGCTGGATCCAATCGCGATGATTATTCTTTTGTGTTAACACACGGACACGATCCTGGGGAATGTAGTCCTTAACAGCTTCGCTGTAAAAACGATAACCCCTGCCCTACCAGAAAGAGGGGTGCACGCGAAGCTCGGGATCCGGGGCTCTTCGCTGTCGTAACGCCTCGGCTTCGCGCCCTCCTCACGGCGAGGTCGGCACGCCGACGACGATCCTTTTCTCGAGCGACTTCCCGGCTGCATTCATCAAATGTCGCCTGTTCTTCGACTGAACGCACGGTGCGCGACCCGCTCCCGCTGCTGTTCCTTCAATGTGGCCTGCTTTTCGGCAGAAGGAACCAAACGTGGCCTTCCTTAACTGACTGCTGGGCCTGGTGGCGGAAAACGACGGGCGCGAGGCGAGCGAACACGCGATCACACCCTTTCCCTCATCCAGAGAGAGGGGACGCCTGTGATTGGCTCGCGCCTTGCACTGCGTCTGCTACTTCATGCATATAAAACCCCGCTGTAAAGGGCGCGCATGATGAACCGACAGTGACTACTCACAACTGGTGAATGTAGCGTTGGATGCTACTGTGATAAATACCATAAAAAAAGAAAAAAGAAAAACCGACAGTGGCTGAATTGGTTAGCGTGGTGGACTCGCAACCGGACAAGCAATTTTTATTTTCGTGGCTTGGTTTTTTTTTTTTTGTACGGCAACACCGACACCGACAAGAGTAGAGGCAACACAAGCTTCGTTTGAAAATGGAAGGAAAACAAGGGACGCACATGTGGTTGCTTTAGAGACCTCTTTATTGCAGGTGGCCCGAGCTGATGAAACGGGCAATGAAAGGTTATAGAAAACAAAGAGAAAAGAGAGAGGCTTTGGATCGGGCTGATGGCTCAAAGACTTTATGCGCCTGAGCAGATGCGTGACAAGTCAGTTTTAACAGAGTTGTGAGTCGAAATGTGATGCAATGTAAAAAAATAAAAATTTTGACAGCTAGAAAGGGTAAAGCGGAATTTCTTAGAGATAGTCTGAAAGAAAAAAAAATGTGCTGTTTTAAGTGCGAAAACCACAACATGATTATGAGCTACGTTGTAGTGGGGGACTCCGGAAAAATTTTTTTAGCCCATGCGGTTCTTCAACGTGCCACTAAATCTGAGTACATGGACGTTATTGCATTGCGCTCCCATCGAAATGCGGCCACCGCAGCCGGGATACGAGCCCGCGCGACTTCGTACTTAGCGGCGCAATGCCACGGCCACTAAGCCAACACGATGGGTAAAATATGCGAATCTATTGTAAATTAAATAAGAGCTAGCAAACTCTTTTGTTTTATTGTTGTGCTTGCTCCAATGAAACGATGACGTACTGTGCAATCCAAATTTAGGTATTATGCGCATGCTATCAGAAAAATTTGCGCGCAGCAGCATCGAGATGTTGAGAGTTCAGTATCGTCCTCATATGATTGTTTATATGTTTTATAAGAGGAATCTACTCAAAACATGAACTCTTGCGTAGTTTAGGCAGCGTAAAAACAAGTTCCAACTTCCTTTTTAGATCCCGAGGATTACAAATACGCGACGGAGGTTGATTGATTTGAGCGAAAGGAAGGAAATATACAGTCAGAGCACAATATATTTTCTAGGACAAAACAAAAACAAGAAAAATGAAAGATAAAACATTGTCTCAATATTGTCGTAAGCATTTTTTAAACTTAAGCAAAAGTTGTGGTTGCCTACGTAATTTACTATCAAACAGCCACATTAATTCGTCGCCAATCATTCGCGATCACTCATGCTCACTTCGGGGGGAATATTCACAGTGGAATGTTTGGGCCTATAAACAAAACGCCAGCCAATATTATACATCAGTTTTCCATATGGCGACGTTGTATTGTGATGTAATTGTAATTACCATCGTCGTTGTTGTTGTGGTTGTCATCATAATCATCTCATTACCGTCGACCTATCCATGTATGTCCACTGCAGATTCTCCGCTGCCTCGAATTACCCGTCGCGCATAAAATATTCCTTCGTTTCACCTTACACTTTCAAATTTACTAATCTCTTTAGAGCACCGAATCCCCTGGGGATAAGGGTGCCTGCTGTGAATTTAGTAGAGAGAAAAAGACGACACAAGCTAACACTCCCCACCCCTTCAGAGCATCGATGAGCCATTTGATGGAGTGGTAAGAGCAGAAAAAGTGGTAAAGGAATGAATATATCGCCGTTGTTCGAAATTTCAGTAGTGTTTACAGTACCACCGAGGCGGCCTCAAGCGCATGCTTCTTCTATTTCTCCTTTTTATGAAAGACGCGTTATTTGGGTCCCACAATTTTATAAAGTGCTGGAACCGTTTCTTTAGAGCGTGTCTTGCACGGACACAAAGAGGCAAAGCGTTAGTACGTGTCTGGCACGTGTATTCATAAGGCGACAGCGTTTCGAGTAATGCTTAGAGCGCGCGTGAAATTACTTAGAAATAAGGTCGAACCTCCGTGTAGTTTTGAGCACGTATTTTACGCAACATTTTTTTCTGGTTATTTCTTTAGTGCGGGTCCTTTGTGCACAAAAGAAAGGAAAAGTAAGTGTGCGAGTCTTATTTGGAACATGTGGATTCTTTTGCGAGGAAATTCCTGTCGTGAAATTACTTAGAAATAAGGTCGAACCTCCGTGTAGTTTCGAGCTCGTATTTTACGCAACATTTTTTTTCTGGTTATTTCTTTAGTGCGGGTCCTTTGTGCACAAAAGAAAGGAAAAGTAAGTGTGCGAGTCTTATTTGGAACATGTGGATTCTTTTGCGAGGAAATTCCTGTCCTCACGGCCTTTGCTTGTCTCGCCAGACTTTTGCAGAGAATTCAGTCTCCATTGTGACGTCCGCAGCCGTTGTCCAGGTGTCGTCCTTGACCAACCCAATGAAAGCGCTGAACAACACCCCGTGCTGTACCTCAGTCGAAAACTGACACCGCAAGAAGAGGTGTTTAGCATCTCGGAGAAAGAGTGTATGTCCATAGTATGAGCCATTTAAAAGCTGGGATGCTATATCCAAGGTATGAAATGCACGCTCGAGCGCGATCATTGCCCTCATCTCGCATGACTGAAGCAAATGTCAGGAAAAAAACGGAAGACTGCTGAGACGGAGTCTCACTTTGTAGGAATACAACTTCGAGGTCAAGTTTAGGAAAGGGAGTCAGAATAAGAATGCAGATGGTCTGAGCCGGGGATTCTAGGCAACGAACTCAGCGTATTTTTTAGGAACGTGCTTTCTGCGTACCGCTATCGATGTTATCGAGATAGGCAGCCTATTTCTGCCTTGCAGAGAGCTGTCCACGACAAATGAAATAGAGAGAGACACAGACAGAGAGAGGGGTAGAACCTTGCAAAGCGATGCGGCGATCATAACGTCCTGTAGGCGTGTCGCTCGGGAACGCCTAAAGTGTGTGCGTGTGCTTATGCATATCCAGGAAGAAGGCCACGACGAATCGAGGGCTGTACCCTCGACCTGCAGTGTGACATCAGCCATCACTTCTAGAACAATCCCTTAGGTCGCGATCGAACATTGACGCTTCGGGCAACCTGACAGCTTGCCATCCTCAGGTCGAATCTCTTGGTGGTGGAGGTGTCTGTTACCTCTCAACCCGACCTAGGCCATTAATTAGATGTTTGCCACGAGGCAACTTCACCCATTCATCAGCGCCTGTCCAGAACTCAACGCATTGCTGACACCGACTGCTGACGGGTCCACAAAAGGCCCCTCTACCTGTACCTGATAATGATGAAAAGGGCCAACGTCGAGTGCGACCGGAGAAGGTGCCCGATTTTGGATTCCCCGGTTTATTTATGGTCACCTGTTCCATGCCAGCGGCTGCAGAGTTCGGCGGATAGGCGTGAAATCCTGCGCAGGATATGGTGCCTGAGTCGACGATTGTGTTTAGCCGTGATACAGTCATCAGGTTCTCTAGTATAGTCGCCTAGGGAAGACGACTGGATAAAAATCGGAGTCCTTTCATGCGGAGAGGGCTGCCGTGTCCTTATGTGAAGTCATACGTTTAATATGCTTTCGCCTGGAGTGGGCTTGCGCATCTGGGGCCAGTGTAAATAATGCAAAATAAATCTTTTTTTTCCCCCTTCATTCCTACTACCGGACGTAGACGATGGGCTTGGTGGATTCCTGGCCCAAGCGCCACCTCGAGCCGCAACACTGGCTGCCGCCAAGAGCGATGGTTCAAACAGAGAAGTTTTAATGACGGCGCAGAAAGAAAACAGGCTGACCATTGCAACTCCATCTGAGTCTATTTGTTTTCGTAGTGCGATCAATTACCCCCGCTTTTTTCTCGGATTGCAATGGCTGAACGGGACGCATTTCCCTCTGTAATTCCTGTACATATTCGGCCTACAGGCGCACACCTCGTGTCCTGCATGGCACTTTGGGCTGTCAGCATCCGGACAAGTTGCCTCTGGATAGAAGTCTGTACGAGTACAGCGAATCCTGTGCGTTGTTGGCAAGCATCCTAGAATGGAAGAACACAAGAACAGTTGCGCAGGGCATTGGCTCACAAAGCTGTTCCCAAGCATGGTAATAAAGAATTTTTATGAATTATAGAAATAATTTATTTTCCTCAGAATACGGCTCGAAGGAATTGACTGACTTTTTAGTTCTGTGGCCGCGTAATGCAGTGCATTATTACATGCAAGATATTTACTTTCGCTGATGGCATTTACAAAATGTGAACAATTATCATGAAATACACGGTGACTTTCTCGTGCGATTATTCTTTATGGAACTCACTCTAATAAATGTTACAATATGGCTGGAGATCGTTCATAATTATCACTCATGTATAGATGAGCAGTTATATTCGTCGTACACTGTTTTGTTCTCCTAAAATGTTTCGTTCTTTTTCAGAATGCAGCTCTTAGGCGCCCATTCCTGCGACCAGCGTCGGCGTTGTCCCTCGTAGCCGAGCGAACGAGCGCAGCGAAAGATGAAAACGAGCGCGGAGAGCAGCGGGAGATGAAGTCATAGAGAGCGAGGAGGAAAACGGAAGAGGATGCTACAGTGAAAGCATGAGGCGGAAAGCGGAGAAGGAGGGTATGAAGAAAGGGCGAGGAGGAAAGCAGAGTGCCGCACGAGACTACGAGATGGTGCCGTAACATTTGCAATCTGATTGCATGCGTGATGCGAATTGTGTAGCGCTTTCTCGAAGTCACCCGGGAACAAGCGATGACACCGAACCTTCGACGAGTCATGTATGAAAGCCGACGCGCTTGACCCGCAGATCAGATTTTCGACGATCGCCGACTCTGCTCGCCGCTATCGTTGGGCTTGAGTGCTACTTGTTTTGCAACGCTTCGCTCTGTTAGCAACGTGCCGCACGAGAGATACTGTCCGCGCCAGCCAATATATCGCGAAATGAAAACACGTATAGAAATGCGCTCAAATTTCGCATTAGGCAATATTGTAATCGTCGGTGAATTTTTTTTATTGTGAAACATTCTCATTGCTTCTTTCTTCCTCTTTGCTCCTCAACAGTGGTTTGTTCTATTTGCGATTTCTATATATCGGCTCTTTTTAGGCAATATTTTAATTTTGTCGGAATTATTAAATCACAAGAAACATACGCGTCATGAAAACCACGTACAAGGCCTTTGCAAGCTCATTTATTTGCAATAATAATAATAATATTTGGGGTTTTACGTGCCAAAACCACTTTCTGATTATGAGGCACGCCGTAGTGGAGGACTCCGGAAATTTTGACCACCTGGGGTTCTTTAACGTGCACCTAAATCTAAGCACACGGGTGTTTTCGCATTTCGCCCCCATCGAAATGCGGCCGCCGTGGCCGGGATTCGATCCCGCGACCTCGTGCTCAGCAGCCCAACGCCATAGCCACTGAGCAACCACGGCGGGTCATTTATTTGCAAAGCTCGCGTCGAAGTCAAGTGACCATAATAACCATAATGGCATAAGCAGCGAAAGTGGCAATGAAGAGGCGAAAATTTGGTAATGCTTGACTGGAAACGCTTGCGTCTGGTTACCCTTCAAATGGGAAGGGGAGCAACGGGCAGAAAAATAAGAGCCTGATGGAGAAGACCCGCTGAAGCGTGATAAAAAAAAAATGGGCAAGCTGCTCACTACGTCGAACTAAAAACTTCGCCGCAATAAAATTACCCGAAGATACTTCTAAGCGTTACAATGCGGTAATGTCCAAGAGGTCTAATTGGCTGCAAATGTGACTGAGAACAGTAAAGGCCCGACCACATGGGATATGCATAGCATAACACCTTTGAATCTGCACGCGTGTGACTAAGGCAAGCCCAACACGATACGCTCACAAGTATGCGCTTCTATGTACGTAGCACAGTGTTGGCTAGATAATCCTAAGAAGAAATGTTCTAGTTTAGTTTGGCTTTGAGAAAAGTTTATTTTATAGCGCAGCTGTTAGGCTACAGTTGCTGCGGCGAGCATCGGCGTTGTCCTTCGGCGTAACCGAGCGAACGAAAACAGGGAAATGTGAAAACGTACGCGGAGCGCAGCGTGAGAAGAAAAGCGTACCAGCGCGCAAGACTTGCGGCGACCGCTACGAGATGGCGCCAGATAAGCGCGCCGTCTAAAATCCCTTGATAATTTGAAAGTAGCGACACTCTTTGAACTCTGCCGCCGCCGCGCGACCTCCTCGCCTCCTCCGCGCCCGTCGCGCGTTCCCCCGCGGCAACCAGTTTTGCCCCCGTTTTTCTGCACGACGATTGGTCTCCTTGCCGTTGCCTTCGGGAACGCGCGGTTCTTGAGTTTTGCTTGTGTTTTTCTTTTTCTTTGGCGCCATTTTCCTCCTGAGCACGGCTGGCTCGGCGCTTTAGCTCGGCGTAGCGAACGTTGTACGCTGTGTTTCCTGCTCTATGTGCTAGCGCTATGCCGGGCTGTTGCGCATATAAGTGCCGCAAGAAGCCTGAAGATGGTTATGCCGTTTTTATGATACCACAAGGAAAGCGTGACGGCTTGTGCAGCAAGCAGTGGCTGCATGACATTGGCCGAAAGAACTTTGTTCTGACAAAGAACAGCGTTGTTTGCGAGCTGAAGCGTCTTTCTTATAGCTCGTAGCAAAGCATACCGTAATGCTGCATTTTTTTTTCATTCTTCCAGCCTGCTCACCAGCGTTATTGTTGCGATTGTCCTCAGTATGCTTAATATGCGGGGCGGCTCGATCACCTCGCAGGTCGCTAACTGTTGTTATTCAGTCGGAAGTGCAGCATTATAGATTCTACTTCGCGCCCTGAAAAAAATCAGTGGCAAGTATACCCGTGGTATTGCAGGTGATGAGCGTTAGCTAGTCAACATTGAGTTTTTTTAAGTTTTAAGCTGAAAGCCTTTAGATCTCTATGTTTCAAGGTTGCGTTGTAAACTGGAAGTATCAAGGGACCCAAGGAGGGCGAGAGGTGATCCAAAGCATGTCCACCCCTGTGTAAGAGAATGATTAGCCAAGTTAATGAATCATTAGTGATTGACATAAGGTGGATTAGAGAGGATTAGGGTTGATTGGAGGGTATTAAAGAAGATTAAGGTGGATTAGAGTGCATTAAGAACGATTAAGATGCATGAATAAAGATTAAGGTGGGTGGAGGAGAATTAAGGCGGATTATGGTGGATTATGGTGAAGGGTTGATGAAAGGGTATTAAGAGCGATTAGGGTGGATTATGGTGCGTGAACGAGGATTAAGGAGGATTAAGTTGGATAAAGAAATGTTAAGGTCGAATAATGTGGATTAAGGTGAATTAGGGTTGATAAAGGAGGATTAAAACTTATTAGGGTGGATTAGGGACCATGGAGCTGGATTAGGTCCGATAGAGGTGGATTAGGGTGTATTAGGGTAGATTGGAACTATTAGGCAGGATTAAGTTGGATTATTGTGCACGATTAAGGATTAAGGTGGATGAAGGCGGATTATGATGAATTAGGATTGATAAATGAGGATTAAGACCATATAGGGTAGGCTAAGGTGCATTAGGGGCGATGTAGGTTGATTGGTTTGTATTAGGTTGGATTGGGAGTATTAGGCTGGATTAAGGTGGATGAAGGAGCATTAAAGTGAATTAGGGTGGACCAAAGTGAATAAGAGTTCATTGAGTATTAAGCCCGGTTAGTCTAATATAATCCTCTTAATGCACATTAATCCACCAAATCTCCATTCATCGATCTTAATCTACATTCATTCACTTTAATTCACCATAATCCACGATACTCCTCCTTAATGCACCCTAATCCACCTTCAATGACCTTAATCTACTCTAACGCTCCTTAATGCACTTTAATTCTCCTTAATCAATCCTAATACTGCTTCGCTCACTTTAATCCACCCTAATCCACTATAATCGTCCTTAATTCACCATAATCCACCCGAATCCACATTCATCTACCTTAGCCCACCCTAATCCTCCTTCATTCACTCTAATTCACCCTAGCCGACCATAATCCTCCTTAATGCACCTTAATCCGTGTTAATCCACCCTTATCCATCTTCATGCACTTTATTCTACCCTAATCCGCTATAATCGTCGTTAATGCACCTCAACGCACCCTCATTCACCTTAATGCACCTTCATCGACCTTTATCCAACCTAGCCCTCCTTTATGCACCTTAATCCACCTTCATTCACCCTAATGCACCTTCATCGACTTTAATCCACCTTAACCCTCCTCAATGCACCCGAATTCATCTTAATCAAATCACTAATCAATCATTACTTTGCTAATCATTAAGCATCTCTTATACGCGGCTGCACATGCTATGGTTCGCTTCCCGCCTTCGGTCACGTGATATTTTCTGTAGCTCACAACGGCACCTTGAAACAGAGGTCTAAAGCCTTCGCTTAATAAGCCACACACAAAGGGATGTGTCACAAGCAATACTATATCAGACGCACGAAGTAAAGCATCTGATCATGAGGCAGAAAAATTGTCTGGAGTATAGAACTCGCCTCAAAGCTCCCTTTACATCGGTATACCCCATTCATACAGCTTTAAGAAAAAACCAACCTCCTCATAAACGTTGCCTCCAGCATTATCGATGCTGGTATTAGTATTTCTAAAAATTTTCAACCCCACTCGGGCGCGAAACTGGCCCAAAATAACACGCCTCCATAGAATCCTGCGGCCCGTCCGCGGAAGCCCAGGAGGAAAAGCGTGCCGTGCGCAGCCGGCGGGTGAGGAGAATTGAGGAGGAAAGCGCCGTGAGGAGGAGAGTGTCGCTACTTTCAAATTATCAAGGGGCTTTAGCGCCGTCTGGCGCCGTCGTCTGTTCATCGATGGCATGCGGCGAGCGCCTCGCACGATACCAAACATGAAAACAACGCGCTGCATGATCGGAGGTCTGTCTGCGGCGACTGCTGTGAATCGCGCCCTCGCGTCAACTACTCGCTGCCTGTCGTAATCTCCCGATTAGCGAGGCAGTCGCGTTATTCTTCGCTACGTTTGCAAGGTCCCGCCCGAGAGAGATTCTCAGCGCCAGCCAATTTATATCGAGAAATGAAAACACGTGTAGAGCTGTGCTCAACTTTTGCATTAAGGAGTATCGTAATCGCCGGCCAATTTTTAACTTCTTTATGCCACTTTCTTTGTTTATCAATATTAGAGTGGTACTACATTGTTTTTTAAATAGAGAAACAAGCACCATTTGTGTGTGTACAAATATTTCACCTGTGCTGGAAGTTTACATGCCAGTTACGTCATGCCGGCGCACAGCCCACTTGTGTCTCGTACGCTCAGAATCAGGCATTGCCTGGCGACCGCGCCTCCAGGGCGTCTCCCCTCGATTATAGACGCGTGGGACAGGCGGACACGTCTTCGCGGACGCGTGACGCGTAGAGAGGCGCCTGCGATTAGGCCCGCGTAGTTGGGCCTTAACAGGCATTCCTCGTGCTGTCCGTACTGTGTCTCGCATATACACGCAGTATCTGCGCTTTCCGAAGTACTCGGTGTTTATTGCCGTACTCTTGACAGCTATGATGAATGGCCGAGTAAAACTGCGAAATGTTAACAAATTTGGGACTACATTTGATGACGTCATCGCTGCCGCAGCTTCTGCAACTTGGTACCTGTCATTTGTCTGAGCGGATTGATAACTAATTACTTGGGAAGAAATGCTGCCAGTTCCCAACAAGGAGTGCAACAGTGTGTCTGACTTGGCGTTACAATTTATAATCTGGTCTGCGTCTTCTCATGCTCTCAGTACTTTCGCTGAAACTAATATACACTTATCAAATTATCCCAAAAGAAAAGAAGTATTTTGAAACTGGTATCTTTGAAGTACTTTAGCTTTCCTAATTGTAGCATGTACTAATTACCAATGTGTTCCAATATGAAGAATCACTGTGAAAAAAAGCCATCTGCGAAACGAAACTAACCTTTAACGCCAGGGGAAAGCACACATAGTCCGGCTGCGATAATCAGAAGCTGTGCAATGCTCATTCTTCATTAATATGTTTCCACCTAGCAACAAAAGTACATCGGGTTAATGACACTCATTCCATGAAATCGCAAAATATTAGACGTGACGTCTAATTAATTGCGCATTCAGTTAACGAGAATCGGTCATCAATATTCAGGCATGCATCAGACGTGAAGAGCGCATAGACTGTCAATAAGTGGAGCCTCAGGCAAAAAATTTCTGCATGGAATAATCCATAGTTGCATAAAATTTGGTCCTCGTTGCTTTCTTCAATGTCTTGAAATGTTCACTGAGAGAGAGAGAGAGAAAGAGAAAGAAAGGGCCATCATTGCTGACTTCGCTAGCAAGTTGCAGGCTACATGCATTCCGAATACTGTCCCGTAGTGGCAGCGGTGCACAGGAAGCCGAAGTGACGCGTCGTAAAGCAATAGAGTGATGTAGCTTATTGAGCGAGCTTATGCCCGCGAAAACAGCGAAAAGGAAACTCGGCAGCGGGGCAAACAGCCAACTCGAAAGTCCAGTGTCGAATCGAGCCCGTGAATGCCCGTGCGGTCAGCCGTTCGTTCTTCATGACATGTCCCAAGAACCTTGGAGCATGCGCGTCACGCATATCTGATGTTCCCGTCTATCGAGAGTTTCAGGAGGCACCAGCAGTCTGATATCGTTGCGGTATTGTAGCGCTGCAACAAAAACGCGGTAAGCAGGCGGCGCCGAAGGTTGGCGAAATGTCGTTGCCGCTGATGAGGGGACATCTGCCTTTCTGGACTTCAATGCCTGCACGCGAACAGTCGGAGTGGGTGGCAACGTTTATAAATCGGTCTGTAATCGTGTTTAAACATTCGACAATGAAATCTAAATGACATGACATTATCGTGTTCGTAATAAATTTCTGGAGGCTGCTCGTACACCACAGTTAACTAAGTTTAGCGCATGTTGTGATTGTTGTGTACAGGGTATTTCCCTTAACTCGGGCCAAACTTTAAAAAACATGCAAACATCTGGACAGAACCGACGTACTGCTGTTTTCCGTCCCTTGGAGATACTGAGATAAATTTTTGTATTCCACCTAATTAGACAATTAGTCTTAATAAATGGCTCACCTTACGATCAGATGAAAAGTGTCCGTGAGAAAATTATATAACAACTTGAGAAACTCCCTATACAGTTTCTGTTGCTCAATACGCGCTACATAAGGGCGTTTTTCTGAGCGTGAAACATGCCCGCGAATACACGCAAAGTGCCTCGAGCGGGCAGTCACGAGACAGTGTTGCGTGTATTCGCGGGTATCTTTCGCGCACGGGAAAGCACTCTTATGTAGCACGTATCGAGCAACAAAAAGCTATACCAGGAGTTTCTCATGTTACCTTCAATTTTCTCATTTACACTTTTCATCTAGTTGCAATAATCGAGATGTTTGTTAATTGATTAAGACGAATTATCTAATTAGGCGAAATTGAAAAACTAATCTGAGTGTCTCCAAGTGACGGCAAACAACCTTACCTTGGTTCTGTCCAGCGACGTAGCATATGCATATTTCTAAACTTTGGCCCAAGGTAGGTCAAACACTCTGTATGCATTTTTTTCCTATCTTGTCAATCGTATACGTTACGAAAGAACCTTTACCGGGGAAATTGCAAGAGTAAGTGTTGTCAAAGATCATCAAAATGGGCACAAAAATGCTGAACGGTTGTCCAGTACCTGTCCTGTACTAAATTCGCGGCCAGGATTAAAGCAACTACCAAACAAATCTCTGCATCATACTTGAGCATGGGTGATAACCCGTCTCTGTGATAGGCTCTTCAGCCTATGGATAACTTTCCCCCATGTCCTACTTATTATTCACCTCGTCATCCCTATTAAGTTTCTTTCTCTCAGCTCTACCGGAGCACCGCATAACTGCCTGTACTGATGTAAGAGTCAGAACGCAATGATTATACATTTTCTACGGGTGCGTGCGTAGTGCGCAGTCTTCCTGAATGTCACAAAAGCTACTAAACAAAAGCTATCGTCTGCCCCTTACTTTTCTGAGTCGGACATTTTTAAACATCGCTTTCTTACCAAATTCGCGGATGTGAGAAGACACGCATGAAAATTCAATAGAAAGTGTGGGATGACCTGTACCGCATGTGCAGTATGTTGGAAACGGGAAAGTTGTGCTCGTATGATATATAAGCTTGCGAACTCTGGAATGGACGAAGTGAGGAAGGGGGTAGAGGAAGGGGGGGAGGGGGGGGGGGGTACTGGCGATCATCAAGCCTTTGACTGCCGGGAGCCGCCAGTCCCTACGTTCAATGCGCAGTAGTTGCCTGGCTAACAATGGCTACCAATACAAATATAGGTACCGTGAATCGTTAGAGCTTACAATGGGACTATCGTGCTTAGAAGGGTTTGGGTGCGAACCCTAGTTGGTACGAGTCACTCACAATAAACAACACCAAAAACACACGGACAAGGAAGAGTACAGACAACGCTGGACCTGTGCTCTTTCTTGTTCGTGTGTTTTTTGGCGCTGCTTAAAACGAATCAACTATAGTACCACAACCTTAATGTTTACAACAATGAAACAGGATGCAAAAGAGTAAGCTGCAACCGAGCTCTCATGATTTATAAAAAGAAAATCTGGCGTAATTATTGACTACTATTCTGTGAAAAAAGAAGGATGGGTTGGCGAATTCGGCCGTCTCGGCTGGATCCAGTGGAGCCTTGGAACACTAGCTAAAAATTCGGGATTTCCCGCCACGTGTGCGACGTTTGGTAACCCTAACTACATGTCGTCCGCTAGAGAAACTGATTATGGCGCTATGCACGAGAATAATAACAGTTTAAGCAAGCGAATTTGACTACAAATTTACTTTCAAGCGTTTACAAGTAATCCAATTGAGCTGCAATGTATTACCTGAATTGTGATGCTCCGAGATGCAGCGGGCACCTTTGTCAACCATAGGCAGTTAAATGAGATCGTCGAAAATGTATTTATTTCATTTTTTTCTAGATCGTTCTTACATTAAACTTTCGCGCACAAAGCAAGGCAACACGTGCGTGTTGCTAACGGCTTAGCAAAGAAAAAAAAAATACAATAGGCCAGTGGAAATAAAATCGAAGCGAAGTGTTCTGCCAGACGCAGTTGTATAGTTGCTCTCGCGTAATTACAAAAGAACACATTTTCATCATCGCTAGGCGAACTCCTTGCGAGTTATCGTTATGAGGAAAAGCGCGTCTACGTGGTTGAGATAATTTAAGTCAATCATAATATGATCGATCAATCGGTTGATCAGACGGAAATTCGTCGTATCCGCCGTTGGCGTTTTTCATTTGACTCTCCTGCATGCTGTAGGCGCTTCGCTTCAGCTGCGGGCAGCCGAACGAGCCTTACAGGCTTCCTCTGATTCGGCCTGTCGTCGCCGTCGCGGTGCCTCGGCATACATTCGGCGACGCTCTATGCCACTTGTTGGCGGCAACGCATACATTTAAACGAAGGGAAGTGACGGTGGAATGAACATATGCGCACGAGTCCAGCGTCGTACGCCTAAGAAAGCCAGTGAAGCTCGCTAACGAAAGCAGACAGATGGCGCCATCTTGTGAAAAGAAACGCTAGCATTAAGACCTTGAGAACGAAATACGCTCACTTGGTGGCAGCACCAACTAAAATGGGAAGCTTGGAGGGAAACGGACTAGTTTTAAACGGGCAGATTTCTCGTAAGTTTATCCCATGGTTTATCCGGACGTTCCGAGATCTCAAGTCTCAAAGCATTTATTTAAAGCAGCCATGAAACGAAAATTTTAAACTTTAATTATGCATTGCATATTAAACCGTAGCGTTTCAGGGCAAGCTGGTAAATTTTGAGCGCATTCGGTGTAGTAGCAAATAATTTCGTTAACCTCTCTCTACCTCTCACTTGTTGTTTCCCAACTCATTCTTTTCTTCTAGTTGAATTTCTTTTATGTCGTAGTTGAACCCTAAAGCAGCCTGGCGACACTGAGCGGTGATGAAATTAATTATGATATGGCGCCCCCGGAAATGGCTCCCTCCCTCCAGTAGCAGAAGCCGATTACAAATGTCATGTACTGCAGAACACCGAAAATCGGCCTTTTCGATTATCCATCCTTTACAGCATAGGCGGAAAGCTTTCATTCTTCCGGGGGGGGGGGGGGGGGAGGCTCAGCCAGCTTTCCTAACCACATTTAATACATATAGAGTTGGGGGCACCCTGTATAATTCACTCAGTAACCGCAATGAAGACCAGCTATATATATATATATATATATATATATATATATATATATATATATATATATATATATATATATATATATATATATATATATATATATATATATATATATATATTTCTTTCACTTTCAAGAAACTTCGTGTGACCTCGAAGCATTGTTCACTGAAGTGACAGCCTTATATGAGAATTTACAAAACCTCATAGTAGAAGACAGTTCAATTTCACAGCCTGAGTCTCACTCGACGGCAGACATCCGTTATCTGTGCCCTGAACTAATCTGACGTCCGTCTCTATCATGTAAGCACTATCTTACACATAAACTCAAATAAATTGAGTGGAGACAGGTCAGGTGACCTGGCCGGCCAAATTACAGGCCCGTGCCTTCCGATCTGTTGCGCATGAAAAGTCGCATCCAACCACTTTCGTGCTTGGCTGCTGCTGTGTGCTGGTGGCCCACTTTGCTGATACCACAGAAACGGAGAACATGATAGCGGGACCTCTCTGTGAAACTCATCCACCACTCCTTCAAGGATTTCGTCCACCTAATGCTGTCCAGTCAGTGAGTGATTGAAGATGGGAACGATCATAGCACCGGCGTAAATTTAGAGAAAGGCATGGCGACTGGGACGAAACAAAACGTACATTAACATTTGCACTGACGTTGTCAATTCACTTTTAGGGTACCAGGTTTTGTGGTAAAAGAATAACAACAACCGTCCGTGCACTTTATCTAGGCTAAGACAACAGCTATCACAGTTTGTTTCCAACTAACAGCAAACGCGTCGTGTTACTTCGGCCGAGGCCCGGCAGATAAGGCACTAGCTCGATCACGATGTTTTACAGTGAAGCTGTATATGGCTAGCCGATTCGTCCGTCCATCCGTCGTCGCCTGTACGCCTTAAACCCCTCCGGTGCAACCCCACGCGAATGCACGAAAAAAAAAGCGAGAAAGAGGCACGCAATTGGTTGCGCCAGTAGTGACGTCGTTGCCCTCCGTCGCAGCCGAGCGGGCGCGCAGCCGTTTATCTCCGGCTACATAAATGGGGAGGCCACGCGTCATACGTACTCCTGAGGAGCAGGCAGCTTTCGATCAGCAACCCCACGAGTAGAACCGGGAATGAGCTCGTCTGCGCCGCCCCAATGCTGCAGCCCGGGCACGAGAACAGGCTCGTACAGGCCAGCGCAAGCAGCAACTGCGTACCGAGGATCCGGCCGCCTACCAAGCCGTTGTTTAATGAACCATCGGAATTAACCTAGTGATAAACACCGTGGCGCACGTTTAATCTTCGCTAGTTAACCGTCTGCACGGAGTGCTTGGGCGGTGCATTTTCTTTCTTTGTTTACTCCATTCCGTTCGGCCTAACCCAGAAGGAGCCTGTTCGAGGGCGCTGCTTTATGATGCGGGCGGGAGCGCAGTCATGTGGTGCTCGCCATATTTCGCAGGGTTTATTTATCAGTTGGAAAAAATAGTATGTAATCAGTACTTAGCTGAATATACCGCAGTTAGATATCCCTTGGCTGTGCCTACGGATGTCTCATTGGCACATTGATAATTACGATAGTACGTCTCGAGGAGGAGGAGGAGGAGGAGGAAAGAACTTTATTGTGTGCCCTGCGAGTTGGTGGGGAGGGCCAAAGGCCCCGCCTAGATGACGGCCAGGAGTTCGTCGGTCCTGGCGGCATCCTCGGCCCGCTGGACGGCCCATACTCTCGAGGTAGATAATTAATCACAATTACCTAATAAATCTCAGTAACGAAAAAATTACTGGCAGCTACTCCACTATATTGGAAACAATATGCAGTAGGTTTTCTTCGAGTAACGCAGTGCTTTTTTAAAAATCTTGGTGAATGATAGATAATTGGAACATCCTGTATATATTTATGACCTCTGCATGCAAGTGACGACGTTTCCCTCCCTAATAAATGTTACAAATTATTAGAAGGGTTTTTTAGTGAGTCGTTAACTTTGCTTACTGGAAATGGAAGTGAGACTGAGACACGTACATATCTATCACATGCATTTCACACGCCGTTGATAAATGGCTCTACCGAAGGGGTCACTAAAGTTTGCAGGTTTTTTTTTCAGGGTGAGAAAACCACGCAAAGCATCTTGAAGCGAGGTGAACATACACGAACATATTCATTCTCTAGGCATCAGCTATCCATAACTTTAAAAATAATTTTTAATTGGCTACCTCCTTCTCTTTAAAAACATAATAAACATTTTCCTGTGTGCTTACTTAAATATATTGTATATGCGCATGGTGTTTACAGTGGAAATTTAAAACAATGTTGAAGTGAGAAAGAAGGGATACGTCAGCAGTCATAGCGATCACCAAGTGTTATTATTTGCATCAAATTTTGTAGTTATGCCTGCTGACACCTAAAATTTGTTTCTCGACATGGCCTATGAGCCACATCAAATTAAGCATATAGGGAAACCAAAAAAAGCTGTTTTATCCGTTTTTCATTTAAACGTCAGATCCTTAACAAAGAAAGAAGATGACTTAGCTGTTCTACTAGATACTTTCGGTGTGTCACTTACAGCGATCATGTTAACTGAAACCTGGTACACACCAGCATCAGTTGTATTTCACCGTCCTGGCTATCAGTGCTTCTATCAACACCGGGTAGATAAAAGGGGAGGCGGCGTCGCGCTTCTGCTTAGAGAAACATTATCGTGCGAAATAGTCGTAGAATACACGACGACAACTGGTGATTACGAAGTGCTCACTCTACGAAGTTCCAACAAACTTTTCTGTATTATTTACAGGCAACCATATGGTGCCATTAATCGCTTTTTTGAATTTCTTGAAACAATTTTTAGCAATGCATCTGATCAATCGATAGATATGGTTCTAAACGAAATTATGGGGTTTTACGTGGTAAAACCACTTTCTGATTATGAGGCACGCCGTAGTGGAGGACTCCGGAAATTTTGACCACCTGGGGTTCTTTAACGTGCACCTAAATCTAAGTAGACGGGTGTTTTCGCATTTCGCCCCCATCAAAATGCGGCCGCCATGGCCGGGATTCGATACCGCGACCTCGTGCTCAGCAGCCTAACACCATAGCCACTGAGCAACCACAGCGGGTTGATATGGTTCTAGGTGGCGATATTAACATAAATATGCTTTCATTGAGTCAATCTCAAAAAGAACTTCAGTATTTAATTGCTTCTAATGGTTTTTGTAGCGTAATAACGAAGCCGACACGAGGGGCTTTAGAAAGTGAATCTTTATTAGATGTATTCATTACAAATACTGACAGTAATTTAGTAACTGCAGACGTAGTTTATACCAATATTAGTGATCATCTTGGAATTGTCATGGTAGCTGATAAGGCTGTTCATGTTAATTACAAAAGGCAAATAATTTATACACAATGTATAACGAAAAACAAAATCTTGAAGCCTTTCTTTCAGCGATTAGCCAACAGACCTGGAACCACGTTTTAGAGGCAGATAGTAGTGATACCGCTTAGCTTAACTTCATCACTACATTCAAGGCTATATATGATGCGCATTTTCCTCTAAGAAAGACAGCCACACCATCAAAAGCACGGAAACCCTGGATGACGTCCGACTTGCTCCAAATGATGAAGCATAAGAACCGATTGTACGCTCAATTTTTACAATCAGAAGATGAAGAGTTGCTTCGGCAATTCAAAACGTACAGAAATAATCTAACATCAAAACTAAAAATGGCTCGAGACGCCTATTTCACAAATGTATTTTGGAGCCCTGAAGAACAGTGATCGGATGTAATCTGGCGAAAACTGAATTGCTTATTGCAACAAAATACCCGTGATACTTCCGAAAACTTTCAGCATGAAGGGAAACGAATTGATGGGACCTGTTTAGCTGACGTTTTCAACAATTTCTTTATTTTACAGGCATCCCAGAGTCAGGTAGAGTGCAGCCAAAATTACGTTGAATCCATGAAGCGAAGCAGCTGTTCACCATCTCTTTTCGTTGCGCCCACGAACTACACAGAAGTTTTCTCGTGCATAAGTAGTATTAAAAATAGCAAGTCAGTAGATGCAACTGGTCTCCAAAAAGAGCCCATTAAATATGTTCTTCACCTAATGTGCACCGCTGTTACATTTACAATTTCATATTACCTACCTCTCTATTTCCAAGGGCACTCCAAATGGCTCGAGTGACACCGGTTTTTAAAAGCGGCGACAAGAATTTGATAAGTTACTATCGTCCAATTTCTATACTGCCGGTGTTCTCGAAGGGTGTAGAAAAATTAGTGCATGGTAGGGTACTATCTTTTTTTGAAAAACATAACCTGCTCCTTGACTTTCAGCACGGGTTTCGAAAGAATCGATCCACTGAAACAGCATTACTGACCTAAAAGAAATCATACTAGATATGTTTCAAAATGAGGAAATAGGTACAGGCATATATATACAGATTTTACTAAGGCTTTTGTCTTGATAAACCACAGAATTATGCTACATAAACTGCCAAACTATGGTGTCAAAGGAAAAGCTCACGATCTTATGAAATCTTATTTGTCGAACAGAACACACTATGTAGACTTTAAAAATTCGTTGTCTTCAATACAAAATATTTGTGCAGGAGTCCCCCAAGGAAGTATCTTGGGACCGCTCTTATTATTAATCTATATAAAAGATATTGTGCAATGTGTAACTGATGGAAAGATTGTATCCTACGCTGATGACACTTCGGTGTTCATATCCGGGAGATCAGAAAGTGACATTGAATAGAAAGCGACCAACACACTGAATGAATTAAATACATGGGAAAAATCAAACTGTTTGAAGGTTAATTCTAAAAAGACAAAAATAACACTGCACTTTCCAAATGGAAAGATAATTTCTAGGCCGTTGAACGTATTCTTAAGCTCTGATACTGTTGAAATTGCAGATTCTGTTAAAATCCTTGGTGTTATATTTTCAAAGCATTTGACTTGGAATGATCATGTTGACTATATCAGATCGAAAGTGTCTTCAGCTGTCGGTGTCATGTTTCGCCTGCGCGGTATTCTTCCTGTCCAGGTTAGGCTATTGTTATACAACTCATTAGTTCTCTCTCTTTTGCAATATTGTTGTACCCTTTGGGGCATTACGATTGTCACAAATTTATCCAAGCTTCACCTTCTTCAAAAAAGAGCTATAAGATGCATTGCTGGTCTTCTTTATTGTTCCCCCACACATGACTTGTTTTTAAAATATGAAATCCTGCCAATCTATAGTTTATACAATTAGAGAATTTTAATGATCTATAAACGCTCTTCACAAAGTGATGAACATTATATTTGTTATCTGGCAAAACTTAAGAAAAACACCTATATCCTGCAGACTAGACATAAACAAATTTGGTTAGTGCCGACGCCTAGGGCACATTATACCGAGCAGTCTCTTTCTTATACTCTTCCAGTATTATTAAATAAATTAAACAAAGAATTGTTTGACCCTTTTCAGCATTCAAGTGATGTTATTAAGCGATTTTTCCTTAGCAAGATTACGTAATATTGCACTGAGTTTAAAGCCATACCTATTATTTTTTTTCGTTTCCCCATGACGTGTTATTTGTTTTTCTAATACCTATATTTGTGCTGCAATGCATAGCGCTGCTTTTTACAAAGTGTTTTGTTATTTTGTTTCAGTGTTTATTTTGAAAATTGAAACTCTCTGCCTGTGTACTGTACTGCCAAATTGATAAAGGGGTCATGACCTCTGTCAAGCTTACGAGCTTTTAGTCCTGTCTCCTTCTCTGTCCACGAGAAAAATAAAGACTGAATTGAATTGAATTGAAAATACGGATGAGGCTGCCGCCGCTGGAAGTTCTAATGCGCTTGTTCTCCTATTGTCAGGATTTGCAGAAGTAAAGCGAAGTGGGAATTAAAAGCTGTGCACGTTCGCGCCGACAATGATGCAGTAAGCTATTAGCGCCAATAAAATTTTAAATGAGAAGGTCGAGGCAAGTCAAACGAATGCTCAAATGATGGGGGTGACAAAACTCTGGGAATGATACGTTAGGTGGGTGTAAGGTTGTTGTGAATGTTCGGCTTGGTGAAGCTCATATGTGCATTATTTTCGTTGCTTAAGTGCGTCCTTCCCCGACTTCTGTGGGGCCCACTCTGTTTTTGTATATGTGTTGTATGGCAATGTTGTGCTGTTGGCTCGCACCCTGGCCGCTTCCAGGAAGTGCCTGCTTTGGGAAGACGGTGGCCGGACGCTGTTCGGCGAAAAAGGGAGCGGCAGTGGTTCTCGAGCACTGGGTCTGGCGAGTGCCATAAATCGCGCAGTGAGCCGTCGTAGCGACATCTGGAGAAGGGTGTCTTTGGGGAGTGTTTTGCGTCGGGCCGAGGCGCCGCGGGGGGGGGGGGGGGGGGGGGGGGCTCGAGCGGCGGCCACCGCCGGTGCGAGTTACGCAGCCCGGGGACATGGTCCCGCGGCTGGCTGGGGGGTGATAATGTGTGCGGCTGAGCGGGGGAGTGTGAGCTGAGGCCTGAGAGACGACGGACCGTTCTCGTCAGGTGCCCGATCGGAGCGACGGACTGCTCCGAGGCCTTGCTCAGCCGCATTCGTAAATGTGAAGCCGTTTCCTTGTTTGCTTGTAACTCCTTGTACTCCATATACTCCTTGTAACCGCTACTATCTGCCTGTAAATAAATCAGTTCGAATTATTGACATCAGCATCGTTAGTGCCGAGATACCGAAGCAGAGAGCAGGGCATCGGCTCAGGAAGAGCCGAGAGCGAACAACAACCACAAAGAAAGAAGAACCCGGCGGAAGAAGAAGAAGAGAAGAAGCAAAAACTTTACTGGCGCAGCCGACAGGATATCTGTTCTCGGTAAGCCTTCGGTGGACGGCAGTGGCAGATAGGCGGTAACCGATCGGAACTCACGAAGGTGACAGAACTGCGACGACGTCACAGAACTGCGACGACTTCATCACTGTGCCTGGGTCAGGCGAAGAAACGGATAGCGAGGCTGCTGCTCACGTGAAGGCGAGTAGCGAAGACAAGCGTCGACGGGCCAACGGACCGAGCCCGAACAGTGCGTCGACGGACTGACGCACGGGAAGCGCTCACTAATGGACTTGTGAGTGCGCATCGGACAGTGCAGCCCACTGATGGACTAGTGGCCGAACTGCATCGCCCTCTGATGGACTAGAGGAAACCCGTGGAGAGCTGCGTGGTGGTGACGACCGGGAACAGCGACTCCTTTCATCTGCCTCCAGGGACTGGAAACAAGGTGGGTGACTTCCCTGCATAGTTCACAGAGACCACTAGCTGTAATCGAGGACTAGTGGGTGCTGATCATGAGTAGTGACGGGGAAGCTGCGGGGCCGAGTGCTGGGGTAGGGTCGGGCACAGGCGCAGACAGGCAAGAGCTCGAATTTCAACATGAGGCTCGGATAGCTTCAATGGAATTGGAGCGTTTGAAGCTTCAGTTGCAAATTGAGCAGCAGAGAACGCGGCAGCTCGAAATGCGAGAAAGTATAGATGACAGAGCACCAAACAGGCATCCGGAATCCCGCGAGGAGACCCTAGGGCGCTTTTCCAAAATGCTAAGAAGCCTTCTAACTCCAATCCCATCGGATCCAGAGGTACCGGTGTGGTTGGAGGGCATAGAGGGCGTCTTTCGGTCGTACGGAGTGCCCGAGAGCATCAAAAGTCACCTGGTACTGCCGCTGATCGCAGGGAGGATTCGGCACATTTTTTCTAAGCTCTCGACTGACGAACTGAACAGCTACGCTAAAGTAAAGGAGACCATTTTGTCCGAGCTGAGGCTGTCACCGGGCGATTATCTCAGACAGTTCCGGTTTGCAACACCGATGCGAGACGAGACCTGGCAGCACTTTGCGTCTAGGCTGGAGAGCTATTATACCTTCTATACGGCGGCGCGAGGCGTAAAAACTTTCAAAGATCTGTTTGCGCTTCAAGTCGCTGACCAAATTAAACAAACATTGAGCCAGGAAGCGTGGAAGCATGTTAAGCGTGAAGAGGGTAACGGGTGGGCAACGCCACACGAAATTGCAAAGTTCGTTGAAGCTTACGAAGACATCGAGGGTAAGGGGTCTGCGCGGAGGCAGATGACAACGTCGAAAACGGCGGGAGAATACGGGCGCACGGCGAGCACAACGAATTACGCGAGGGTTGTTGCACCTTGTGTGCCATCGGTGAACAGGGGAGCCGCTCCGCAGAAAACGCAGGTCGCGTGTTTTGTATGCAGTGGACCGCACTTCGCGCGAAACTGCCCCAACAAAGCGGCGACCCAGGTAAAAACCGTGAACCGGGTCGGCAAAGACCGGAAATCGGAGGTGGTGCCCGATTGTGAGCAGGCGGTGTCATTCGAAAGCAGCAAGCTTTGGCCCCCCTGCGGTGGCATATCAACCAGAATTAAGAGAGAACGCGATATACCTGCTGTGGAGTATGTCAGATTAAGGTGCGGCGATGCTTCAATTAAGGCACTGGTTGACACGGGTGCGGAGATTACGGTGCTCAGAGAAAGTGCCGTGCCCGAAAGCGCGAAACATGAGATGGGAAATGTGACGCTGGTGGCGGCTTTCGGCGCAAAAGTTGTGGCGAAGTTAGCGAGCGTTGAGCTGGGCCTGGATACGGGCGAGAGTGTCCACCTAGCTAGGGAAGTAGCTGTAATCTGCGCGTTTACTGAGGAGTTAGCGACAGACGAGGCTGACTGCCTGCTCTCGGCGGAGGCATGGCACATGATTAAAGAAGCGTGTGCCGGTATTGAAAGCGGGCGAGTGATTGAGGCTGGTTTGAACCTGACCTCCAATATTTGTGGAGACGAGGAGAGCTTAGGCGACCCTGCTACGTGCGCAGATGTAGACCAAGCTGCCAAAGTGCGAGTGATCGAGGCTGGTTTGGACCGGACCTCCGATATTTTGGGAGAGGAGGAGAGCTTAGGCGACCATGCTACGCGCGCAGATGTAAGCCAAGCTGCCAAAGTTGGCTCAGTGGTGCAGGGAGAGGCGAGCTTTGACTCTAATAGACCGGAGCAAAATCAGGCCTTTCGGGAGGCGCAGAGAGCAGATCTGAGCCTTGTCGATGCATGGAAACAAGGTTACGCAAGCAGGCGCGACGGACTGCTTTTGCACAAGGACAAAAGTGCAGCCAGGGTCTATGAGCAGCTAGTTCTGCCTGGTGAGAGAGTAAAGGAGGCTCTGCTCCTTGCTCATGAGTCACCATGGAGTGAACACCTCGAGCATGTTCTAATCGCAAAGCGCGAGGCAAGCTTCACAGCCAGTCTGCAGAAATGCCAGGTCGCGGCGCATCATATAAAATGCCTGGGACGTGTCGTAGGCTCAGGGCAACATGGTGACGACGCTGAAAAAGTTAGGGCCATCAAGGAGCTACAGAGACCACGAACAGGGCGCGAACTCAGGAGCGTTTTGGGTCTCTGTTTATATTACCGAAATTATTTAAGAGATTACGCGGAAATTGCTAAACCACTAACTGAAGTGACAGGGAGAAAGGTGCCGAATCAAATCCCCTGGGGCGTGGAGGCGGACCGGGCATCTAGCGAGTTGCAGGAAGCCCTGTGTAGGGCGGCGATGTTTTTGACTCTGGATTCCTCTGAGCCGTACTGGCTGTTTACGGATGCGCTCGCAAACGCCGCAGCCGCTGGCTTGGCTCAAATGACCGAATCGAGTAAAGAGCGGCCCATATCATTTGCGGGCCATCGCTTTAACGGGCCGCAGATGAGATGGGCAACAATAGAAAAGGAGGCGTTTGGTGTAGTCTGGGTCATTCGTAAATTCGACACATGGGTCTACGACGCCCTGAGAAATATCGTGTGTGATCACAACCCTCTAACCTACTTAACTACGACGCACTCCGCGGGCGCGAAGCTTGTCCTCTGGGCGGTGGCACTACAACGGTACAACATGGTACAACGTCACCGTCAGCCACAGAAAGGGCACGGAGCACGTGAATGCCGATGCGTTATCGCGTCTCACGAGAGCCGATTGGGTGTCCGGGGAAAGGTGTGCAGGGGACGAGATGCAAGAGTAGTTCCCCCTGTGGTCTCTGGGGGCTGAGCCCGGGAGTCACCCGGAGAGACTATATGTGCTTTGACATGGAATGTACATACTTGGCAGTGCTTGATATTATGTCATTACGGTGTGTTCCAGTGTTTAGGCAACGGCGCGTATATATGCCATATTCAATGCCGTGTTTTGTGTGTGATGCCGAACCTTTTTCGTGCGCCCAAGAGTGTTTTCACGTAACCAATTCGTCACTTCTAAGTTAATTTTTCCCTTATGTGGTATTGTTTCCACTTGTGTGTATGTATCATTCACGACGACACCTTGAGTAAATCGTGCATTACAACCAGTAAGATTGTAATAACGATCTTGGGTGCGGGGTGTAAGGTCGTTGTGAATGTTCGGCTTGGTGAAGCTCATATGTGCATTATTTTCGTTGCTTAAGTGCGTCCTTCCCCGACTTCTGTGGGGCCCACTCTGTTTTTGTCTATGTGTTGTATGGCAATGTTGTGCTGTTGGCTCGCACCCTGGCCGCTTCCAGGAAGTGCCTGCTTTGGGAAGACGGTGGCCGGACGCTGTTCGGCGAAAAAGGGAGCGGCAGTGGTTCTCGAGCACTGGGTCTGGCGAGTGCCATAAATCGCGCAGTGAGCCGTCGTAGCGACATCTGGAGAAGGGTGTCTTTGGGGAGTGTTTTGCGTCGGGCCGAGGCGCCGCGGGGGGGGGGGCTCGAGCGGCGGCCACCGCCGGTGCGAGTTACGCAGCCCGGGGACATGGTCCCGCGGCTGGCTGGGGGGTGATAATGTGTGCGGCTGAGCGGGGGAGTGTGAGCTGAGGCCTGAGAGACGACGGACCGTTCTCGTCAGGTGCCCGATCGGAGCGACGGACTGCTCCGAGGCCTTGCTCAGCCGCATTCGTAAATGTGAAGCCGTTTCCTTGTTTGCTTGTAACTCCTTGTACTCCATATACTCCTTGTAACCGCTACTATCTGCCTGTAAATAAATCAGTTCGAATTATTGACATCAGCATCGTTAGTGCCGAGATACCGAAGCAGAGAGCAGGGCATCGGCTCAGGAAGAGCCGAGAGCGAACAACAACCACAAAGAAAGAAGAACCCGGCGGAAGAAGAAGAAGAGAAGAAGCAAAAACTTTACTGTGGGGGAGGGTAGGCTTCGGCATCACCGGGGCGCGGGGGGGGGGGGGGGGGGGGGCTCAGACTCTTCCGGAAAAGTCCGAAGGAGTCTCGGGCCCATGGAGTCTCTGTACGACACTGAGCTGCTCTAAACTCCAGCACGGCAGCATCATCGCAGTGGCTTGGGTCGGTGATTTATGGCTTTGACGCTCACAAAGAAGTTCATAGAGGTACACAGCCTTGTCGAAAAGTGCGTGAACTCGGACTTTGCGTTCCTCAGGGGTTTACCTGCAGCTCGCGGATGGCGTACTATTGGGATGTCACCGGGCACGGAGGAAGATGAACTTCATTGCAATGATCGAGCAGCTGGCAAGCCCAGTATCTTTCTCACCTTCACCATGTCCGAGCTCCAGAATGAACGCCCGAGAGTCAAAGAACTCGACGAGGCGAACCGCGCCAGGGTCGACGCCATAGCCACCTCCAAAACGCTTCGCATAACTTCGATTCCCACAGTACGGGGGACCTGCATAATTTTGTTTTCAGTTGCGTCAGCGCCATGACACCTGCTCTTATGTATTGTACTGCGCTGCGGGCATCAAAACGTGCGGCGTCTTTCACCCAAGTTCACCGGCCGCTAGCGTTGTTACCGAAGTTTTTCTTGCGTAGGGCTGCGTTACGAAGTCTGAAGAATGGAACAATGCAACAATGAGGTTCTCTTATGACTAATGGCTTTAACATTATGGGGTTGGAAGAAATTTGGAGGCGCATTTTTGACTTCCGTGATTGGAAACGTTAACATGCTGCTGTCGGAAAAAAAATATTGTGCATAAGGAATTCGTTTTGTTTTGCGCGATTGTCGCTCGAAAGTATCGACGTCTCTCTTTCTAGAGTAGGTTATGGGTTAGCTATAAGAAAGTTGCACAGTGCGGACTGACTGGCACTTGTTTATATGTTGCGAAACTTTATTCTGCTCTATTTTCATTGCCAGAGCGCTCCAAATGTAAGGAGTTTGAAACTGTTTTTTATTATCCTTGAGTATTGACGTGCAACGGCTGTAAAAATTATTTTCTTTTTACAGTTTTGATGGACATAACGATGATGCAACAGCGTTCTCAATGCGTGTGTTATTTCGCACACACTCTCGTGATATGTAGGGCTTGATCTTTATCTATTATGATGGAAAATTAACACGTTAAACCACATGAACAAACGACCACACAGGAAGAGAATGTCGGGGATATGTCTCTACCTTGAGCAACAATAAATATCATTTCTTGAAGTGAATGTTAGAATAAGCATGTATGTTAGCAATTTCAATTAAATAGTTAACTAGTCTAATTTCTGTGCGCAGATGTATCTCTGAAACCTGGTACCACTAATGTACACGAGCACAATACATCAACAACAGCATTTTGTGGAGCCCGCCAATTGCAAATACATGAGTCCGCTAACAGTCGAACCTAAGTTCGTTTTCTTCATGCACGGCATCATTTTAATTGTATAGCGCCAAACAGGAGATGAATGATGTGATATTAGAAGGCAAAGCACGTGGAATAGCAGATTTTTTTTATCATGTCTCTTGCCTCTTGCTTGGCGTAATACTGCAAAAAGAAAGAAACTTCGGAACATTGTTTTTGTACGCCTCCGTTGTTTGTGGTTTCCCTAATTTTTATACCACTAAATCTCCAATGGCCTTTTACTAGCCTCTGTTGTGGACATGTTAACTTTCCCCCTCCTATCCCTGAAACCGAGGCCGTCAAGGAGACCAGGGGAGCCTAAACCGAAGCTGAGTTTCCCTCGCTTTGCCGCTGAAAGCACATGCTTCTTGTTGCTTGGTGTAGCTCGTTTATAGCTGCACCGTCTAAGACATACTGATCTCCCTTTGAGCCTTTATGTCGCCGTTTCCCCCTCCCCCTTGGCAGAATAGCAGGCTAGAGCACGCTAGCTGGGTCCAACTTCTCTGCCTTCCTTCAAATAAATTCTCTCTCCCCTTTTAGTTATGATAAATTTATTCTTCTTTGATTTCATTTAAACCTCTTCAGTAGTTACTAATAGCAAGTTACTTTTCCATTGCCGCCCCCCAGGAGATGTGCGGCTTCATTTGTAGCCATCTCGTGAGCGCCCAGTGCAAGGCGTCCCACTGACCTATGGTTGCCATCGAGTGCTGATTGAGGCTCTGACTTCAAGCAAACAACCGCATTTCCAAATGTAAGTTTCCACAAATATTCCCACAAGTTTCCAAATGTAAGTTTCCTTTCCACATACCCCGGAGCACCTCGTACCCATTGTATCCCGATAGCGGTTTGTTTTTTGTTATGGCGGAATTTAAGTTTCCCTTGCTATTATTGTTTTTCCCTGTGTTTCCATATATCGATCTATTGCCCTCATTTATCTATATGCCATGGTATATGGATAAACGAGTATAAGGGTAAATATCATATATGGATAAATACCATATACCATAGTATTTCTATTTGTTTATCCGAAGTATTTACTCGCTTTGTATTGTCGCTGTCTGTTTACTCTTTTCATTGGATACCATATAAGACCTGATTTTTCAGCGCTAAATTTCAATCCTATAGAATCTCACTTTCCTGTCTACAGATATTAGCCAGACATTGCACATCACTTTGGTTGTTAGCAAGCAACCCAATGTCGTCCGCATAATACAAACCTTGGAGCTTCTGCTCTGCTATCGCGCCCGCCTGTTTGTGTGCGAGATTAAACCCAATATCCACTCCTTCAAGCGCCCTTTCCATCCGTACCGTGTACTTCATAAACAACAGCGGGGATAAAAGGCACTCTTGTTTTAAACATTCGGAAATGTCAGCTTTCTCATTGGCCCTCATCAAAGCAAACAAGCATACATTCGTAATGTAGTACTATTGAAGTTAGCCAGAGCATCAAATCTCGTAGGTCAAATTCAGTTGATACAGCCGTCTTTCAGCCTACCATGACCCAAAAAACTGGGAACGGATCTCGCAAACAGCGTCCAGTTGGCGCTAACAGTTGTAGTCGAAGCATCATTGCTTAAATCTGAAGCAAATATAGATATCTGCTGGGAATTATAGGACGAAAAAAACAGTGCAGGACGACGACTTGATAGACTCGAAGCGGTCGGCTGTCGCCTCGAAGGCGCAGCCACGTTTCCGTCTCGTGTGGTCTCTTGGACGATGATTCCGTTCCCACCGGCACGGCAGTCAGCGACCTGTGTGCAGACTGTTAGTGTCGGTGCAGCGTGACAGGGACGCCGATAGGACGGAAAACGCTGTCGCCGACAGTCGGCAGACCGAAACCGGTGTCGTGCTGGCCTTGTGCTATCGGGCCTTAACCGTTTCCCACCTAAAACATGGGTCGCTGGGTAGCCCATGCTCTAATGGTTAGATCATTGGGCTGCGGTGACGAGGGAACCGGGTTCCAAACCAATCGTCGGGTCAACATGGAACACGTGCATGTGACGTTGCTTGTATGCGCCGTCATCAGTCAACCCGTTTCACCTCAACTTGTGTCACTCGGTATGTGCCGCTGTTCACGTGCCATTTTTCAATAAACCTGTTTCACGCCAACTTGGATCAATGCGTATGTAATTTAAGCTCCTTCGCGCCAACTTGGGGAGGGGGGGGGGAGGGGAGTGCACTTCAATGACAATGAAACCATTGAAATTTCTCTGGTGGTGGACTGAGTCGAACCTCCAACGAAGGGCAGTCGCGCAGCCGAAACGTCAGTATATCACGCTATTTTTTCCTGCTTGCTTCTGTTCTTTCAACTATTTCGCTGCCGGATCCTGCGATTCCACGCTGCACTAATATGTACGCATGTTTTGTTCATTTACAGGGTGTCCCAGCTAACTTTAGCCTGAGTTTCAATATATGCAAATGCCACATAGCTGGAGAGAACAAAGGCAATGTTGTGAGCCTTCGTTTGGAGATGCTGACACAATACCTTTTCGTCTAATTAGATAATTAGCCTTAATTATTTAATCAACTTCTCAAATCTTATAGTTACATGAAAAGCGTCAACGAGAAAATTGCAAAGCGACACGAAAAACTCCCTATACGCAAAATTGCCGCGGGACTGGTGGCTCGAGGGGGTCGTAGGGCGTCACAATTAATGGCATACCTATTTTTAGAAATCCCGAAAAGCCCAGGTAACTTGAGATACTCATCATCGAAATCGAAGGAGAAATCGAGGCAATATCGAGACTGAAAGCTTACCGCTGCGCGTCAGACAGCAACACCTCGTAAAGAAGTGTGGGGAGAAGGTTGAATGATAGTACCTCGCGGCAAATCCTGACCCGAAACACAGCGGCACATGCTTGCCAGGCAAAGCGTGCGTTAGCAGTAGCTGGCGCGACTGGCCGAGACGTTCAGTTTCAAACTTCCTCGCCCTTGTCATCACGAAAGTCCCTAGATTCTCAGCTTTTTTTTTTTTTTAGGTAGTGACATCTACTTCCCCTCCCGCGCCCCTCTCATAGGCAGCCGGCGTGGGCCCTCATGTTCTTCCTAACCTCCTGGAGCGGAGTATCCGCGTGGAAGGCATCCGACCGTTAACGGCCGCTGCATCACCGCATAAGTCAAATACAGGTTTCCGGCATGGGGCAGACAATCAAATACGAACCAAAAAGCTGCTTAGTACTGCACTGTTGAGTCCCAACGCGAAATTTGTTGCCGTAGCTATGAAGCGTACTTATTCATGGTGCCCGTTCCCAGCTCATTCTTTCTGCGACCCCTTCCGCATTGTATTGAACCGCGCCGCAAAAGCTAGCGTTTTTCTGAGAGACGTTCGTACAATATAATGGCCCTATGTCATCGCTGTGTTTCGCATATAACAGGAACATGTGTTACATTCGCATCCGCCGCCTCGAAGATTTAAACAGCTATGCATGTGTATTGCGACAGCACGATTAAGCAACGTTTAGTCTGCGTATTCACTTGCAATGTCAAAAATATTGTCGCTTACGGATGCATGCTAATTACAGCCAAGACGTGAACGCCGTTCCTATACTTCGTTTTTTCCTACAGCTTACTGAGGCTGAAAAGCTCATCGTAACCAACATGATCAGTTTTTTTGCATGCATTTTGGTGGCTTTCTGTTGTGCCTCGTGCGGACCTGAAAGCTTTTCTTTCTAATGTAGTGTTTATGGTAACATGAGCAGCATATTTGCTTTGAAGTGCGCACCCCTTATAAGGTAGCTCTAAAGTTTGTGTGGTACTGCACTGCAAGCAATTTCTAATGCGGAACAGGCCTTCATTTGCCTTTACGAGCACCCGGTGGACGTTGTCGGTGCCTTTATTTCACAGTTACTATAGAACTAATTTGCATGTTTATAGGCCATTTTCATCACTAATATTTTACTACATGACAGCGCGCGAGCACCGCATATTGACTTTTAAACAGCGCGCTTTTTAAAGCTTTTGCCGTTGGGACAGAGATGGCGCCACTCCATTCACGTTTCAATGTCACTTGTTTGTTGCGGCTGCTATCGCCTTCAAGGCGCGATACACGATTGACCCGAAAGATGTTTATGGAAAGAAAGGTAAGTCTTGTCTTTATTTTGTTGATAGCATGGGTTAAGGTGTTGTATAAGTAGCTAATACTAAGCAACTAGAAATGAAGTGCTGCATTCAATTTGTACAAAATGCCGTGTCGTGAAGTTGTGGGTCATCTAGGGTGACCACTGTGCGTGACGGGTATATATATATATATTTTTTCTTGGGAACTCCAGCGGAGGAGTTTGTCGAAATACCATCGGACTGACAGCTTCGCAGGGGATGACGGCTCCAGTGACAGTGATTCTATGAAGCAAGTGATACAGCCGCAAGAACGAGCAAACAAAGACCTGGCGCGCGAAAAGCCATTACCACTGCGTGGGAGTCGTTCGATATAGACAGCGATATGTTCCTCTCATGAGTGCGAAGGCATCCATGAGGCGTCCTTCCTAGAAATGTCCCCACCGATGGACTTTTTATCATGCAGTGAAGTGCCACTTTCTATTCAGAACGTAGAGAAAAGAAGTCCTTGTGACATCTTCAGCTTGTTCTGGTCGCCGTCCTTGACGGAGCTGCTGGTATTTCAGAGAAATATTTACGCTCAGCAGCAGGAGAAGCCACATACACCAACTACGTTAGAAAAATGCGTTCCTTTCTGAAGCTGAATCTCCTAATGGGGACCAAAAGAAGGCCAAGTTACCGGGATTACTGGCACAGTGCACTTGACTCGCATGATCCCTTTATTTCGAAAGTTATGCCGGTCAACAAATTCGGCTGGCTGCTATCCCATCTGCATCTCAATGATAATATCCTGCAACCAGCAAGGGATCACGCCAACTACGACAAGTTGTATAAAGGCCGTCCTCTCCCCTATGAATTATCCAAAATGTTTGCGGAAACTTACTTCCTTAACGAGCTACTCGCCATCAGTGAATACGTGATCAAGTTCAAAGGAAGGAGTTCATAGGAGTTCATTGAAACAATACACTCCGAAGAATCTTGTGAAGCGTGACTCCACTGTTTAGGTTGCGTCGTGCCAGCAATTAAATGAACAGCAAATTTTATCAGAGGGAGCTAGGCGCACAAGTTATAAAAAATTTATGTCATGACCTTAAAGCTAACCAACATCGTGTTTTTTTTTTCAATAATTGCTTCACTAGCTAAAACCTCCTCAAAGACCTTTTGCAAGGTCGCATATTCGCATGTGGGAATGTGAATTCGAACAGAAAGAACTTGCCCTGCTTGCAGGCTGATATATTAATGAAAAAAGGTAACACAGACAGAAATATAAACGACTACAGTCTGTGTGCTGTCTCAAATGGAACGACAAGAGGACCGTTTATTTACTAACAAGATTTCATGACCCTTGCACAGATGTTGAAGTGGACAGAAAAAAAAAAAACAAGGATGGAACAGTGAGCAAGGAGTCTTGTTCAGCAGCTCCGCAAGACTGCAGCCATCATGTTAATTTTGTCGACAAATTTGGTTAGCGTAAAGGGCAATATGAAATTAACAGAAAGCCACAAAGTGGCGTTTCAACCTTCTGGATTGTTGTGTCGTCAATGCCTTTCTCGTATATTGCGAACTCGAATGAGTTGATTACTTCAGCATGAAAAACTTCCGCGGAAATATGATGATATATCTTACAGCCGAAGCTCAGGTATGTAAGAAGGACATGTTATCAGCACTAACTTAGTGCAGATAAATAAATCTAAGCCATGTAGATACGACCGTACGTCTACTTCACAGTAAGCACTAGAAAAGAAGATGAACGAAACGGAGGTGCCGTACGTGCAGCACAAAATCCCAAACTTCAAGAACGGCACGGATGTGTGAAACATGCGATGTCCCCTTGTGCCTGTGGGGAAACAAGGACTGTTCTGGCGGCCTTCCACCAGAAGTGATTGGTAGACACTTCCTGCATGGTCGATCACGTCATATCACGGCACCTCAGGCGATCACGTCATATCTTTTGAACTAAAAGTGCGAATCTTTTTTTCTTCTGAGAAAACCATTTTCTCACGAAAACTTCACTATTTTTCAATAAAAGACTATCCTTCCCAAAAAGAAGTTCTGTGCATGAAACATTTAAATGCTTAACAGATATCCAGCAGGACACTGCCATCAGTAATGCACCGCTCACAACTTAAAGGGGTTTGAAGTGACCTAACCTATAAATAAAACACTTAGGCCATTTTATTTGCCATACCCTCAGTAAGCGTGGTGCAAGATTACAGAAGACACAAAAGTGCAAAAAAGCAATGTAATGTACAAAATATTTTGGCTATACAATGTTACTTAGGTTGTCAGAAAGCAATGCGATATACAAGAGTTATTCATTAGTGTTATCTGAATAGCACAAGAAAGGACAATCATTAATAGCAACGATATCTGCCAGAAAGTGATTCCAATCGATGCATGTGGGCGGTAAAAATTCACAGGAACAGCAACAACCTGAAATCCTATTGAGCGTGAGCCATTTTTGATGAAGGGCCGCGAAGAAGCGCATAATAATACTAAAAACAGCATGAAGTTTCACGCAGTTTGGCCTTAACACCTGCAATTTATTTATTTAAACACACTGGCAACACCTATTGGGATTATAACATGATGTATGACGTGTACAGAAATGAATACATCCATATAAAAAGTATAAATACGGAAGATCATCCCGAAAACTGCACCGTTAAATCACAGCCTGGCATTCATCCTTGGTGTACTGGACACGAACTATTTCCAGCTTGAACACCATCAGTTAATTATCAGCATTTGCAGCTTCACGCATACCTGAACTTTTGTTGTCTCACCTAGGAGATTGTTTTTCTTCCAAAATCCGCTCGTTTAATTTGTTCTAAGACAAACGTATACAACAAACAATGTGCAAGTTTGTTCGGAACACTGATAGTCAAGTATGTCAATTGTCACCACCTTGGGAACGGTCTTCAGACTGTTACTGGGACGCGATCTTTCTGCATTGCTTCCCGCAATGGCTAGGTAGCCATTGGAAAATAATTTCGTGGCCTTTCTGTTTGACATCGTGGTGAAGTTTGACGATTTCGTATGTTAGCTGTTCGTGAGCTCCACGTCTGGGAATTGACTGCATGCTGTATAAAGCCAGTCTCGAGTCGGAAAACACGGTCCATGTACCAGGACTCCCCGTGTCAATAAATTGGAGCGCACTGCGCAGAGCAGTGAGTTCTGCAGCCGTGGCCGCCATGACATGTGACGTCTTGAATCGCAGTGTTACTTCTCTTGTCGGTATAAACACAGCACCCACAGAACTGGTCAATGTGGTCGATCCGTTAGTATAGATGTATGCGTGGCTACTGTATTTCTCGTACGACAGGAGTAAGCTCAATTGTTTTAGTCTACCACCACATCTACCACCACTTTGAAGTGGTGGTAGATCTTCTTCTGAAGTCCTGGAATTCTGAGGTGTACTTCAGGACGGCACAAACACCCCGGAGTAGACACGGACCTGATGTAAGCATGGCACGATATGCCCTGGCGGTTGTGCTAAATGATGTGCGGGGCCTTTCCAAGGTAAGTGCGGCGTGGTGATGGCAAGGGGTCCGGACAATGTGCCTAACATGTGCACGCATTGTGTCGACAGTGATGTGCGTCGTGATTGAATAATCTTGAGTAAAGGCAATAGTTTCAGCCGTTGACGCACTGCTTAGTAATCCAAGGCTTATCCTGAGAGCTTGGGCTTGAATGTTCTGAACTGTGCGCAAACTGGTTTTGCAGGTGTTGGACATAACAGGTGGGCTGTATCGGAGGAACCCAACAAACAACACCCTGTACAGCTTTAACCTTGGATTGCGTGGATACCCCCAGTTCTTTCCTGCAGGGAACCTGAACGGATGACATATAGCAATCAGTCGCTTTTTCATGTGTTCACGTGAGGACTCCAGGACAAATATGCGTCAATCACGACACTCAAGAATCTATGACTTCTCCTGGGCGATATCACTTGTCCGTTGATTGATATGGCGTATGCAGACATTGGCTTCCGGGTAAACGCCACCACTGCACACTTTTCCCACGTCACCTCCAGACCTTGTTGGCGAAGGTAACATGATGTCGATGAGGCCGCCTTCTGAAACCGAGCACGAAGCTGAAGCCTGTCACCCCCGCCGTAAAGATACAGGCATCGTCGGCGTAGATAGAGTTGAGCGGTGCTTGACAGCTCCTCGAGTAGTCCCATAAGGGCTAGAGTAAAGAGCGTTGGCCTTGGTACTCCGCCTTGGGGGAAGTCCGTGGCTACTGTAATACTGGAGCGTCGGGCCATCCCTGGTGAGCACGTAGGATGGTCGCATCCTTAGGCAGCTGCTAGCCCAGCGATATATCTTGCCACCAAGTCCTATAGCTTCTAACGCTTTAAGGATGGCGTCAATGGCAACGTTATCGTAAGCCCCTGTAACGTCTAGCCCTGTAACGAGCTATAAGAAAGGTACCTTACCTCGTAAACAGCACTGTTCTTTGTCGGAATAAAGTTCTTTTGGTCAGTGTTGGTGCAGCCACCGCTTCTGGAGCAAGTCGTCAGGCCTTCTTTGTGGTATCATAAAAAGTGCATAACAATCTTCAGGCTTCTTACTGCGCGGCATAGCGCTAGCACAACACCGCAGGAAATACAGCGCGCAACGTTCGCTGCGCCGAGTCAACCGAGCTAAGGCGAAAAATGGCGCCAACTAAACAGAAAAACACAAGCAAAACGCAAGAATCACGCGTTTCCGAGGGTAGCGTCAAAGAGACCAATCGTAGTGCAGAAAAAACGGCCGCCAAGCAGGTTCCCGTGGAGCGGAGGCGCAAGGGGCGAGGAGGAGGCGAGGAGGTCGCACGGCGGTGGCAGTGTGTTCAAAGGGTGACAGTACTTTCATATTATCAAGGAACTTTAGTCGTTTGTTCACCGAAGCGCTGTATCAGTGGAAGTCTACCTGCGGCATCTGCAGTGAATCGCGTCCACGCGTCAACCACGCGCTGCCTCTCGCCATCCCCCGATTAGCTCGCGCTACACTTCGCTCCGTTTGGAACGGGCCGCACGAGACAGATTGTCCGCGCCAACCAAGGTATCGCGAAATGAAAGCATGTATAGAGCTGCGCTACAATTTCTCATTAGGGAGTATCGAAATCGTTGGTGAAAATTTTAAAGACCGGTTGGTGCTTTCCAGCGCCACTTAGTCACGGATTTGACCGAGTTTTATCTATAAATGGTGTCGACGGCCGCTTTTGATCGCGATCGTACCCGATCCGGGTCGAACTTCTCGACCACGGTTGACTGGTTCCTGCAGCTTGTGCTAAGGAGTCAATGACAATCGAAATGCGACACCCATATAACTGCATGTGGCGAACTTATGCCCCGAGAAGAATTGCCAAAAGCGCGGCAAGCCTAGTCGGCGGTTGTGAAACTCTGACGTACGGGTAGATTGCGTTCATTATTTATACCTGATTCGTACATTATAGTACGTTTCAGAATGGGCACCACCACTGGCTTCGAGCATACAATCTGATCTGAATTGATTCGATGCAGAATCGGCAACAATATTTTGAACGGTTTCGATACATGTAGGCACGTCCTGCTCAAAGCGATATCTGCAATTAACGGTCGATAACCGGTGCAAAAGGGCCAGCAAATGCACATAAGACCGTCGCATGTCGATGTGCCAAGACGCGCTCAATATATCTAGTATAACGGCACAATATACTAGGACGAATAAGAAAGTCCTTACCCCAATCTTTTATTAGCCAAGAGAGAGAGAGAGAGAGAGAGAGAGAGAGAGAGAGAGAGAAAGGAAAGGATGCATGTAAAGGCAGGGAGGTTAACCAGAGGAAGTTCCGGTGCGCTACCCTGCACGGGGTGAGGGTGAAGCGGAATAGAAAGAGAAAGAGAGTGGAAGGGGGACACAGAGAGAAATAGAGACGAGCACGAACAAACCGCGTGCACTACAGAGCGGTAGGGGGCGGCGTTCTGAAAGTCTATCGTGAAGTTATTAGCCAAAATATGTAAGGTACGTAGAATAATACGTATATTTCTTATTACCAGCCAAAATAAGGTACCTACAGGTAATAACAAATATACGTATCATTCTACGTACCTTACACTATTTTTCTACATAGTCCCCACACCGGTTCAAGCGTTTGTCCCGTCCACAACACTAAATTTGAGATGTCCCTGTCGTCAGTCAGCGACGTACGCGGCCTCCCCGAACGCTCATTGTGATGCAAGTCTTCACGGTGTTTTGCAACTCACAACATCACCACCTCACACCTCCCAAAGCGAGACACTTTTCCCTATACGTGGGCTGCATTTCCTTTTGGTCCCTTAATTGCTCCATAGAAAAGGAATCACATTTCGTTGCTCGTACGCCGTGGACGTGCGAAGCATAACCAGCATCAACAAGTGACATCAGTGCCATGCCGCGGAGATACCAGCAGACAAGGCAGGGCCGGTCCAAGAAAGGTCCACCGCTGGGAATGGATATGTTGACTCCACATTTACAGCTGTAATTTGGCTAAAAAAAGTAGAGGCAAGTTCTGATTCGCCGTTGTATTAGGTCAAACTGCGCAGTATAAGTCTTGGCAGCATTTCCCAAATCTGCCTCGACCTAACTAAATTCTCGTAGTTTTGATTATTGGTCAAATACTAATCACAGCGAAATTGTAGCGTTTGCTTTATGGGGAATCGTTTGCCGAAAATTTCTTGTTTTAAATTTGAAACGATATTGTTGCTATAGCAACGACGTGAAATGAACGCACCGTCGCACTAACCCAAGCGCCTCTCCTGCAGCCAGGAGCAGTGGCTTTCCCGCAGAGTATGAATGCATAAGCACAAGATGGCGGACCTATGCGCAACTCTGCTACTTTTGGTAGCATGGAGGAAGGAAACTGGGGAGCGGCCCTACCCCCTCCGCGCGTCAGGAGAAAAGTGTGGAGGAAATGACGTATAGGTTCTCCTTTTTCTTGCTGTTTTTTTTATTTCTTTGCTGTAGCGGCAACGCCTTTCGGGCCGCAATGGCGGCTTTGTTATTGTTCTGTGCACTCACACATGTTGCTCCGTAGGTTTCGTACCGGTGCAAAGCGTCGTGCGTGCAAATTTGCGTTGGTCTCCGTGTTTTGTGCGCTGCGTTACCTGGACCGTGCTCTACCGGATGTTGCTGTGGCCAGGTGGGACAGGAGGAACTAAAGTTCGTGAAACGAACGCGCATGCCACGCTATACGCAATGTACCGCGCCACGGCAATGGCAACGGACGAAGGAATATCAGCGGGAAATTTTACCCTCTTTGGCGGAATGATGCAAACGTGCTAACGATTGTTTAGTATTGCTGCCGATCGCACGCGTCCGGACAGCCCTGTTGCGCGCAGCGTGGCGTGGTATCGCGAGAAATGTAAACGAGAGGAGAGCTGGCCCGATAGGCGGAGCAGCGCCATGAGCAACGCCAACTTCCGGCTTCACATTAGCTTCACAAAGAGTGACGTCAGGGCCTCTCCTGAGTTTCCTTCCTCCATGTTTGGTAGCATGTACCGCAGTTCTAAGCCAGACTGACAGCAAGTACCACCTATTGGGCAACATGTGCACCTCAACCGATGTCCGAGATTTCCGGCGCAAACGAGAGCGATGCCAATCTCAAAGCCCTTGCTTGTTATTAAGTAGTGTTGTAAGCTCTTGACAGGTGGCGCTTGCATACCGTCTTCTAGCAGTGTTGCTAGAAGAAATTTCTAGCAGAAACTTAAAGAAAAAGAAGACATGTACTGTGTGCGGCAAGTCTGTAGAAAGAATAGAACACCTCATACTGAAATGTGATGGTATCCATCCCGATGCCGATGCGGGCACAGTCACGCTTCCTGAGGCCCTAGGGTTTAGAGATAACAATAGTCATGTAAATAAATATGCGGTGGAAATTACCAAAAAGCGATTGGAAGATTGGTGGCTCAAAAGCAGAGAGGTGACATAAGGTTAAAAGTACAGGAAGACGTATTGAAAGAAAATGGCGAATTTTAATAACTTACAAGACAGTTAAACTGCCATCACCCCGTTTGAAAGGGGACACTCCTACCTTCCATCCATCCTAGCAAAAGCAAATCTCGCGTCAAATGACCACGTGCGCAACCTGGTCATAGTAGCAGGTGGGCTAAATGAAGTCCTAAACAGGAAAGGGACAGGACTAGCCCAGCGCTTGGCGAAGGGGGTGGACGACGTGCGCGCGCTTTCCTCTCAGGTGCAGATCGTGGTGTGCACGGTGCCGGAAGTGCCTGTACGTGACATTCACGTACAAAGAGCCGTAGTGGCTGCATATGAGGCGATGTGGAAAATGTGCCGAGAGAAAGGTTTCGAGGTTGTCGAAGTAAACAGGGAAGTGAGAAGGTGTGTTGGTTTTGAACGAGACAGGATCCACTTTAATTACAGGCTTGGACGAGAAGTGGGCTGGCGACTTGTTGGTCCCGCTGGTGCTTTTTTAGCGAGCGCACGGGCGCTCAGGAGGCCTGAGTAGGTAGTAATGAAGAAGGTCTCCTAGGGGAACCCCAGGATAGCATCGCCGTCGATAACAGACAAAGGAGGAAAACAAAAAGGACAGCTCGCCATGCAATAGGCTACATCAACATGCAGGGCGGCAGAAGAAAGGAAAAGTGGGCAGAGATTGAGGAGCAGCTAAATAAAGAACAAATACGGGTGTACGCAGTTACAGAAACGCACCTTAGAGACTCGGAAGAGCCGCCAGTGATTGAGAATTACTTTGGGAAGGGTGCAACAAAATTAAGTCGGAAAGTAAGGGAGGGGGAGTCGGAATGCTCATCCATCAGGGAGCCAAATGGAAAAGAGTAAATTCAAAATGTCAAGAGCATCTTGGATTGTCAGGTACAATGAGTGGGAAAAAGCTTGGCTGGGCGTAATGTATTTGTGGACCCGAAATACTTGCACAGAGAAGGATCAAGAGTTAGTGGAATGCATAAGTGCTGATATTAAGGGTTTCGGGAAGGAGGCCGAAATTATCCTATTAGATGACATGAATGCCCACATACAGGATCCAGATGGCTATACCGACAACAACGGGAAGTCAATGCTAGATGTTTGTGAGAAACATAGCCTCGTTGTCGTGAATACAAGGCCTAAGTGTGAAAGGCGGATCACGCGGGAAGTGGGAAACCGGCAATCGAATACGGATTACTGTTTGATGACAAAAGGAATTCATAAGTTGAGAGAAATGGTCATTGCCAAGGAACGGTATAGCAGCATAGGGAGTGACTATAAACGCATCATTTTTAAAATGGGATATCTAGTTGGGAAAGAGAGTAAGGAGTGCAAAATAGCCAGTCCAAATTTGAAAGCTGAACAAATAACAAATATAGTCTCAAGAGTCGCGGAAGAATTTTGCAAATGGCCAAGTAAAGAGTGGGAATATAGTGAGCTTCTAAGTGTAATAACGACTGAAATACGGAAAGGGAAATAACATGTTCCTTGGAAAGGAAAAAAAGAAACCGAAAAGCCGGTGGAATAGGGAGATACGAGAAGCGATCGCCGAACGACAGAAAACATCCCGAGAGTACAGGCAGGCAAAGAAGGCGCAGTTGCCGCAGGATGAAGTGGCCAGTAAATGGGAAATATACCGGGATAAAACGTATATGGTTCAAACATTGGTGCAAGCAAAATTAAAAGGTGAAAGTGAACGTTGGTTGTCAGAAATACGTGAGAAAAAGAACGCCGCACCTAGCATAATTTGGAACCACATAAATTTATTAGGCAGGAAATCAACAACAATAGCACAACCTATCCTAGACGAAGATGGAAACAAACTGGAAGGGGAAGTGGAAGGGAACACAACAACAAAGGTCAAGCGGAAAGTCAGAGAAGCTGAATTAATCTCATGGGTGGCGGCAATGGAAAAGAAACCTGCCATGAGTAACTACTTAAGAGGAAAAAACGAAATCAGGAAAGAAACCATTTATGATAACTCAAAGGGAAGCTCATTACTTTTCGAAGGGAGATCAGGATGCCTTAGAACACGCACCTATAAAGCGAGATATAAGAAGGAAGAAGAAGCATGTGCTTGCTGTGGTAAAGCTAGGGAAACTACGGAGCATGTTTTATTAGAATGTGAAGACGTCTACCCAATAGTCGATTTAGGCATCACTGGCCTCCTTGAAGCCCTTGGGTTCAGAGGGAGCAGTGGTAAAGCAAACATGTCCGCAATAGACATTAGTAAGAGGCGACTGGAGGATTGGTGGAAGAAAAGTAGGGAAACGACAAAAGACGGAGACGTTCGCAGTAGGGGATCAGAAAATTTGGGCATGGTAGTTCATAGTGTTTTTTTTGTCTTTTTTCATTGTTTAACCTAGGTAGAATATTAGGCAGTATAGTAGCAAGAGCTTGGTGGCGCAACCCACCGCCCCGTTCCAAAGGGGACGCTCATAACATCCATCCATCCATCCACTAAAGCTGGATATGCCAAGACGCTGACTGCTTGTCGCGTTACCCTGTTGACGACTCTAACTCCTCCAATATTGCCAGTGCTTCTTGCGTATTCTCTGTATCACAGCTGCTTCATTTCGCCGACGAGCAACGTCGTGACGCCTACATCAGAGCACTCATCGACCGTTTTGAACACTCTCCGGCCGATGCTGCTCTACGCCTCTTCGTCCTCCGCGACGTTACCCTGTACCGTCGTAACCTTAATCCGGACGGCTCTGAGTTCTTACTTGTCATACATAAACACCTCCGCTCCACCGTTCTCGAAGAGCTTCACGACACACCAACGGCAGGACACCTCGGCGTTTCTCGAACCTGCTCTGGTGAAAGCAGTGGAAAGAACTTTAAAAGATAGACGAATACCAGACAGTTGGCGACAAAGTAGAATGAATTTGATTTATAAAGGAAAGGGGGAGAAAGACAATTCACTCGTGTAGACCGTTGACCAATACATCGGTAATATACAGGCTAGCAATGCAGGCAATTAAATTAAAGCTTCAAGCATGGACAGAGAATAATGGCATTTTGAGAGAGCTTCAGAATGGCTTCAGAATAGGTAGGCGTTTGGATGACAACTTGTTTGTTCTTACACAGTGTATTGAAATATCAAAAGCAGAAAGCAGACCATTGTATGTGGCCTTTTTAGACATTACAGGAGCCTACGACAACGTGGACCGCAACATATTGTGGGATATCCTGGAAGGAGAAGGCTTAGGTAACGATTGTATACTGCTTTTGAGAGAGATTTATTTAGAAAATACCGTTTGCGTTGAATGTGAAGGGATGAGGAAGCGAGGAGAAAGTTGATATCAACAAGTGTCTGAGGCAGGGGTGCCCTTTATCCCCGCTGCTGTTTATGATGTACATGATGAGGATGGTGAGGGCGCTAGAAGGAAGTAATATCGGGTTTAATCTCTCATACGAGCAGGCGGGTACAGTAGTAAATGAGCAGCTTTCAGGTTTATTCTATGCGGATGACATTGTGTTGCTAGCTAACAAGCAAAGTGATTTGCAACTTCTGGCTATTTTCTGTGGACAGGAAGGCGAGAATTTAGGTTTGAAATTCAGTGTTAGAAAATCAGTTGTTATGGTATTCAATGAAAACAGTGAACAAACAGTGGCGAAGCAAGGCCAAGAAACACCTCGGGCTACAGAATATAAATGCCTTGGTATATGGATAAACGAAGGCAATAGATACATGGAAACACAGGAATAAACAGTAACAGTAAAGGGGAAGAGAAATGCAGTCGTAATGAAATACAGATCGCTATGGGGATACAATCTGTATGAGGTGCCTCGAGGTATGTGGAAAGGTGTAATAGTTCGAGGACTTACTTTTGGAAATGCGGTTGTATGCTTGAAATCAGGGGTACCATCAGGACTCGATAGTGTTACGTTTCGCCTACGACGCGCGGTATAGCCGGCGTGGATGCAACGGACGCCGGGGCTTCGTTCAAAGCGGCGGACATTTTGACCTGTTCGGAGCTGCCGCAACGCCTCCCCGCCAAGCGCGTCCAGGCATGTTTCAGTGCCACGTGTCTTCGTGTGTGTGCGTGTGTGTGTGTGTGTGCCCACGCTTGTCAAAGCGCGGCAGCCGGAGAGAGGAGCTCCCCAAGTGTGAAGCGAGGAGGTCTGGCCGGCGCTGGCCCTGTGGATGAGTCACTACACTCGTCTCAACATGTCTCTCAGCTTGTCCGTGCCCCGCCGTCACGTGGCCTCGTCCCGTGACGTTCCCTCTTGCCCTCAACTCCGAGAGCATAAAAGCAGTTGCCCCCGGACGCCAGGACAGAGGCTCCGATTTCTTCTGTTGAGAAGCGTGCTCTCCCGTCTCTCCACTTCGGTCGACCTGACCGGCCGCTCTTTTGCGATTCTAGAATAAACAAGTTGTTCTGTTAGCAGTCGACTCATGCTTTGCCAGGACCTTCGGATATTTCCAGTTGTGCCCCAGGCCGCCAGGCCAACGCTACCCTTGGGGCTTGTGACCCAGTTGCAACAACTCGTGCCAGCGGTCCGACTGCAACAACGGGCGTCAGCGCTGAGATTCCAACAATGGCAACCAAAGTGTCAGTGGGATGCCTCGCATTAGGCGCTCACGGGAAGACTACAAATGGAGCTGTGGAGGGTGATATCGGCTGGACAAGTTTGAAGTGAGGGAATCTGTCAGTAAAATTGATTATGAGAGAGATAGATAGAGAGGGAATAAACGTTTATTGAACCCTTAGTAGAGGTTGGTGCGCCCTGGCACCAGACGGGGTGGAAATGAAGAACGGCTGAGGAATATGGAAGAAAGTAAATGGACTGGTGAGCGTTGAGGTATTTGTACAGCTAAAAACATTGATTCACAGTTGAGGAGAACTAGTAAGCTTATCAGCAAGTATGCGGCTTGTAAGGTGGGCAACACAGCAACAAAGAACGTCAAGCGGAAAGTGAGAGAGGCTGAAATAATCTTATGGGTGGTGGCAATGGAAAAGAAACCTGCCATGAGTAACTATACTTAAGAGGAAAAACGAAATCAGGAAAGAAACAATTTATATAACTCAAAGGGAAGCTCATTACTTTTCTAAGCGAGATCAGGATGCCTTAGAACACGCTAAATATACACGCTAGAAAGCTAGATATAAGAAGGAAAAAGAAGAATGTGCGTGCTGCGATAAAGCTAAGGAAACAATGTAGCTAAGGAAACAATGTAGATATCTGCCCAACGGTTGAGTTAAGCACCAGTGGATTCCTTGGAGCCATTGGGCTCAGCGAGAGCAGGGGGAAAATAGACATCTCCGCAATATAGATTAGTAAGAGGCCAGTGGAAGATTCGTGGTAGAAAAGTGGGGAAACGAGAAAAAAGAAACGGAGACGTACAAAAACAATGTTCACAATAGGGGATCAGAAAATTTGGTTATGGGAATTCATCGTGCGTTTTCTTTTTCTTTTCCTGTATTTCTTTTTTACTTAGATAAGACATTAGGCAGTATAATGGCAAGAGCTTGCTGGCGCAACCCACCTCCCCGTTCCAAAGGGGATGCCCATAATATCCATCCATCCATCCTATAAGGTGCCTCGCTGTCCTCCTCGCCCGTCGCTCTGTGGAGCGGCGAGCCAGGAACGCATCGAAGCACCCTAGTCTTGTTTCATCATCATCATCATCATCATCATCATCATCATCATCATCATCATCATCATCAGCCTGGTTACGCCCACTGCAGGGCAAAGGCCTCTCCCATACTTCTCCAACAACCCCGGTCATGTATTAATTGTGGCCATGCCGTGCCTGCAAACTTCTTAATCTCATCCGCCCACTTAACTTTCTGCCGCCCTCTGCTACGCTTCCCTTCCCTTGGAATCCATTCCGTAACCCTTAATGACCATCGGTTATCTTCCCTCCTCATTACATGTCCTGCCCATGCCCATTTCTTTTTCTTGATTTCAACTGAGATGTCATTAACTCGCGTCTTGTCTTGTTTAATCTTGTTTAGCTTTCTTAAATGTTGTACTCAAGCATTTTCCATGAACCTGTGGTGTCGTCCAGACAGAATTAATTACAGGACTGTCTTAGACGGTGAAATATCTAGTTATACGCATATTGCATGCCTGTTTCGTTGCACTGAATCTTAATCCACCTAATTCTTTGCGTTTGCGACGTCTGCTGTACGTGACTAGCAGCTACTATCACCTGCTATACGGCGTATAGTTGTGACTTACAAACACCTTCACCCTCTGTGCCCCCATACATACATTATTTATTTATTTTAATATGCTGTTAGTCCCACTTGGAACTGTTAAATGAGCAAATACTGTTTACACTCTATAATAAAATAACAGCAATCAGGTGCGAAAAGACAAGACAGCAAGACATTAATAATTGGACACATCGAGTGCGGAACAGGAGAGCCCAAAGAGAAGCTGCTAACTTTGGTCATCAAATCATGGCTTCATACACATCACAAATCATTCATTCGTACATTCATAAAAAGAGTACAATCGAGCAAGTAACGACATAAATCAATAACAGACTGAAGATGGCCATCAAGTCTAGGTTGTTTACAGCACTGACGCAGCCGTGGGTTCAATGAACATTTTTGGGTATCGTGCGAAGTTGTGCTTTTATCTGGGTTGTTCCATTACCGTATGGCTCGGGGGAAGAAAGAGAAGTAATATATGTTGTTAACACCAGAGTATTCATTTATCGTGAATTCATGCTTGTGACGCGTTTCCTTAGAACGGTTAAACTAATGTAAGCAGCAGGACCTATGTTGATTGCGTTATGTATTAATTTATATAAGAACTTCACTCCGTTACGCGACTTGATAATGTGCCTAGGCCTGTGCGGGAAAGCAACTGCTTGGGGGAATCAGTGCGCCTGTACCTGTTGTAGATAGAGCGCACCGCTTTTCGTTGCGTGGATTCGGGCTTTTTGCAGATACAGAAACCACACGATGCTTGCGTATTCTAAGATAGGGCGGATACAGACCTGACATGCGAGTAACTTGGTATCTGAAGTTGCAAAACGTAAAACGCGCTTAAGAAACCATAAAGTGTTAATTCCTTTTTTTCGTTGTGTTTTGCACTAGCGGTATTGAGCTGAGGTCGTCAGAAATAGCTACGCCAGGGCATTTCTTTTTGGTTACTATTGTAAGAATGCCATTACCAAAGCCATAGGGCTAGCTAAGTTCCGATTTCATATTTGCGATCGACATCGCTATATATATATATATATATATATATATATATATATATATATATATATATATATATATATATATATATATATATATATATATATATATATATATATATATATATATGCGTGTGTGTTTGTGTGTGTGTGTGTTTCTTACGGTATAATATGCTTATATTATGGCAAGTCTGTGGATCACCGAATGCTTGATGTATTGCGTGTAGAGAGACGCAGACACTCATAGTATAATGTGCCTGCTATCTTTTATCAACCTTCTTTTATTCTATGTGCTGCTGTAGCTTTTATTTTGGGGATGTAGCTTGTAAAGTCCTTAAACTCTTTTTTATTATTTCAGGTCACTCTTCTGCTTCTTCTGCCTAAATACGGCTCATCGATCTTATTTTTCTGGGAAAAAGTGACGTTATATGAAAGGGTAGAGTAAAAAAAAACTTGCGTGTTCTAAATTTCCGGCACAGAGTTAAGAGGCGCGTGACGACGTAATGTCTCTGAGCCGCTTGATGACGTGCCACGCTGCATTTAGTGCTGTCGCGTGTTCACTTTCATTTGCCACTTTGGACCTCTTCGACACACTGTACAGCATTTCCTCTTTCCGTCTGCCATCTACAAGCACCGAAGGAACACCAAGCCGCATGTGACGTCGGTTGTACTAGCCCAGCCTTGTGCTGTCATCTCGTACCCTTGAGAGCAGGCCACCCATTTATTGAACCAGAGAGTCAGCTAAGGCCCCAGGCGCAGCCCACGATAACGATGAATACACACAAACCATGACGAAGAGCACACTTATGATAATGATGATAATATCATACCTAGAGAAGGAAAAAGTGCATATTGAATGCTCACACCCTATAGAGAAAAGCGGTTATAGCGATAGAAATTATATGGATACTCCAGGCGCATTCTTGCCGTCGCCGTCGCCGTGATGTTACGTAATAAGTCCAAAGGTGGTGACATCGTCGCCGCGTGCAGTATGCTGTATGTGCGAGCGGAAGAAAGCGTGCGAGGGTGAGTCTACCATGGCGGCTGAATCTCGCGCGCGCAAGGGAAGGAAGCGGGGAGGAAGCGCGCCGTCTTCCGTCGTGTGCAAGGCACCAGGGGTAGGGGAGATATGGGCGTGCTCTACACCGACGGCTGCTGCGTGTCGCGCCGCCGCAGGCGGCCGCGCGGGCCTTACTTTGAAAGCGATCTGCGATGGGTACACAGTGCGAGTTGTTATAACTTCGAGTGCGCAGTTTTACCTGCTTAGTTCGCGTTGAAGCGAGATGCAGCACGAACGTCAAGTGGCTCGCTGTTGCAGCCTCGCTTCCTCAATATAGGTTTTGACACCTAGTTTCCGCGGTCACCGAGTGAGATGTACTCATGTTTGCATGTGTGCGCGTGACACCACGCATGCTAATCTAGTTAGTCAGTGAATGTTTGCAGTTTTTAGGCTGATAAAGCCCCTATCGTTACTGCTTACAGCTGTCAACTGATTTGCTATTGCAATCTATGCTTCGCCTTTCGGGCGAAAGGGTTTCTTTTTTTACAGAAGCTTCGGGGTTTCAATGAACGCCGAAACCCTGCTATTTTAAACACGCGGTTTGTGTTTACCAGTGGTATTAGGTATTTCCGTTGGCGAATTTGGTTGTTTTATTGATTGGAGTGCGACTTGATAGGCAAAATATATTCAACTGATGACGCATTTTTAGTCGTCACACACATTTTCATAGTGAGTGGGCAGTGGCATATGATGTTGCGTGACCGTTTCTATTATGTTTGCCTAATTTTACAACTATTTTTCCCGACGCTGCTGTGGCACAACACGACGAAAGCGCATGCAAAACAATAATCAAAATGCAGCGTGAAGTTCTGTACTCATGGCACTTGCCACAAACCGCCTGCGCTCTTTGAGATCTCTCCCACAGGAATGTAAGGAGAAGGTTGACGAATAATTCTTCTGCGGCTCCACAGAGAGCCACGAATGATGGAAAGTGAGAAAAACCTTATGAAAGGCTTTGAGGATGGTGAAAAAAAAGCAGTTTTTTTGGGGAGGGGACTCTGTTGGAGTCTTTTGAACCATCTTAGTAAAAAGTGAAAGCCTAAAGCAATATTTTTATTTACAATGCCATTTTTGCATTTTAAAAATAATTTATCAATCTTTTCAAAAAACGAGCTCGCCAGATTTTAGTGAAGCTTCTACAAATTATAATACATTGCATTGCCAAGAAACCAAACCTCAATTATCACAACATTCTATGGGTCACACTGTCGAAAAAAAAAATTAAATTAAAACTCTGAACTTCTCTCCCATGTAACGACAATTGTGAGCAACAGTTTTTTTCTTACAGTATGCTAGTGCGAAGCAAACATTTTTTAGGTTCGTTTTTAGGACAGCTGTATATGAAGCATAGCTGCCAATTTATACGATCACCATGTCCATAATTCCGAATCAAGGTACATTAAAATCTAAAAGTCTATATAACAATTTATGCATAATTACTATTGGTTCGCGTATATTCTAAATCTTGAGTATGAATTGAATGGGTATTGCTTATCAATTGATATTGGATTGGATATCATTGGATTTCCGAATTTAGTATTCGAAATTGTCGAACGTTCGTTTCGAATATTTAAAGGATAGCAACGCTTAGTGATGTCTCAGAAGAAAGATAACGGTGTGAGGACTGTCCCGAAAGTTTCTTGTGCGAGGGAGTTGGGGTTGCTTTGCAGGAGTTGCAGGGGCACCAGTTTGTAAGTGAACGCATGGGCCAGACAGCTTACAGTATGCTGACTTATTTTCAGTCATTCGTTTTGAATGCCTCACTTAAGGCAGCATAGAGGCTATATGAATTGGTTGTCTCGATTTAGGCAAAGCAATTTATTATTTGGCAATTCGCATTATGTTTCCTTACCTTTAGAACAATGGGCGGTGCTTTAGTATGATACTCTACTTGGACAAAATCAACATTTTACGTGCACCTATGATGTCCCCTTTCTGTTTTTTTTTTCATTACTCATTGTCGTGGTGCACTACACAACCGAAACAAATGTTTATTATAAAAATAAGCAGAGGAGTTGTTGTAACTGTTTGTTGGTGACAGCTACACCTTTTTGCTTGATTGATATTCAGAATGATAATGTTTAGTTTCTACGGAGCTTTTTTAAATCACCTGTGCCTGATAACATAATTTTTGTCGCTGGGCTGGATTATCTGAAGACAGGGACATTAGTGCTCAAGTAACAGAAACACTCCTTCAACTAATTATCAAAAGTTAACTAAATTCTTAATTACCATACAGCATAAATTACAATTATTGAATTGAAGCCGGGGAATTTGCACGACGCACTCGCTTAAAAGGAATTTCCAGGATTACACCAGTTTACAAATTCGCAAATTGTGGGAGGAAATACATGGGCGTTCTTGTTACTTTTGTGCTTCAATGCATAAAAGAGCGTTTTGTTCAACAAGTAAGATGACCAACATTGCATTATTACGGCGAGTCTGATCGTACATACCTCCAAAGTTGTGTCATTATGGAAATTCATTCTAATTGGGAACACGTGACAAACTCACCGGCTACAATTCATAAATTGCGATATGTGCCGTGAAGAAATTAACAAAGCAGTCAATTCTTAACTATTTTACTTATCTGAATATGTGTTTTGACTTTTTGCGCAAGTAATGTCATCGTCTCTTAACAATCCAGCTCAAGGACTCGAATTACGTTATCTGCAATAGGCGTTTGTAGATTGTAAAATATCCCATAAAAATAGAAATGATCATACCGTATTTAGTGAAAGTAGTTTCTTAGCTAGAAGCGCCTACATTTACATCCATTTGAGGACGGCATTACATACCTTTAAATATGCCTGCAAATAAGCAATGGAAAAAATATCACTAAGGCTTTCTTTTTGCCATGAGGCCTTTACAGAAACTTAACATTTCACTGTGTTTAGAAATAAAATATTTCTTATTCAACTCAGTATTCGAAAGTAGGTTTCTCCAAATATTTTACTTCATTCTATCAGGACATGTAACTATTCGAACACCACCTAATTACAAAAATTAAAAGGTAAAACATGAGAAAAAGAAAAGAAAACATCTCATTAGTAAGTTAAAAGGCATGCGCATTATTCCGCAAAACTTCAAATTAACATATGCAGTGGTCTTCGCAATAGAATGCTACTACTAACGCAACCTTCTACCTACCTTCCCCTCTTTATTTTGCAAATAAGCGAACATCACTGTGCAAATAACTATTGTTGATTGATTTCTGCTTTATTTGTTTCAAGTGAACATCGAACAAAGTTAGAAAACACCTTAAAGCAAAATAAAGAATTCATGGAACATAAAAAAAGAATATTGATGTTTTTGTACATGAGGCAGTATGTGTAAGTCAGGAAATCCGTGTGTTTGGGGTCTAGAAACTAACGACGGCGCTATGACAATGATGACTACGATGATATAATGGACGTGGCATTGAATACAAAAGAACTGTTCTCTTCATTGGGGATGTTTCTGATGAAGGAAACCTGACGTAAAGATGACGAGCAACACCTGTGAGTTGCTAAAAGAAAGTGCCTAGCTACCCTAAAAAACTATCGCTCTAACCACGTTCCCGCCTGAGGCATAAAATAGCATCTGAAGTTTTTTAATGTCTTTCTTAAAAAGGAGGCAATAATTTCGGAAGCAGACGGCAAGGTGCTGCAAGCCTCCGATTAGCACTCGCCACTCAGAAATTACTGCACTATTCTGAAGCCAGTGGGAATCACGCATGATCTTTAAGTGACACAGCGAAAACGTTGGTGCATTAGCACACATCGGCTGTCATTCTTAACAGAAGCTGCATTGGCTGGTTAATATGAAGATAGGTAAATACACTTTTCCTACTGAAAAGAGTCATTTCGAGAGGCACACATGCTAGGAATCTTCTACAAGCATCGCAACTATGCTTCAATGCAACCGATAAACAATTTGCACCGCCGGAAATCTTGTGACAGCTACTTTTGACAAGTAATGACTTTCTCAATCTTCTCCATGCGGCCCAAGACGTGAAAAGCGTGGGTTAGACGAGGAAAATAACATGCAATCGGAAATCTCTGGACAAACGTTAGCATGGTTTCATTGGTGCGTTGATAAGGTACAGCAAACAACGTGAAGAAGAAGACCATAGAAAATTAAGGCTGACGCACTAGATTTTGGACACAGCACTCGAGTCGCCAGCTTTCATGTTCTTCCATTTCCTCTCTCGCGTCATTCGCTACCAAATTCTCCGGTGCAGTCTGCCCGACAACACTTGTATTGATACTGAAACATTGCATACAGTGGTTTTACAGCCTTAATTTCGGATCGCTTAGAAATTGTATCTAGCTTTCGTACTAGTGGCAATAAAAGTGACGTGGAAGCTTCTCAAGAAGAAGAACAACATTATTTACTCATAAATGTAAGTAGTGAATACGAGTGGAGCCCCTTATTCTAGGGCCCCACTGGCTTCTGCGGCTCACCGGGCCTGGTCGAGGGAGGCGCGGCTCGCCGAAGTTGCTCACGCGGCTGCAACGTAGTGAGAACGTTTATTTCCTGACGTTTCTGTTTTGTCGATGTTGAGCGAGTGGTACGTGATCAGCCTCAGGAGGCCAAGAGTCCTAACTACCACCAAAACGCTGGCGTATAAATCGGCATCATAGAACTCGCTTTAACGAGGGCAAACACGTGGATGTTTTTTTTTGTTTGTTTGGCATCGATCACGTGACGTGAGTTATGGGCACGTGCTGCTCGAGACAGGGAAGCGCTGCAGGATTACTACGCGGTATAGTGCACGACGACGATTTAAACGCGATGTCACGCACGTCCAGGACCCGTAATCGAACCCTGGTCGGGAGACGAACGTCGTTCTCTTTTCTGATGACTGCTCATTCTAGGGAAACCTGATGATAAAAATGATGAGGATGCCCGAGTCCAGTTTCAGCGTTGTCCACACGTAAGCGCGGCGGTCGTCAAAAGAGACGCGTGGCCCGACGACAAGCCCGGCGGCGGAGGGTTACAGCCAGCGGGGGAGCACAATGGTTCACGGAGAGTGCATAAGTGGGCTGACCGAGGCGGGGCTTCCGCCACTCGGTTCGCGAGAGCAGTGCCGTTACATTGAAGTCAAGCCACCGCCTCTTGACCGCACCCCTTCCGATACATTCCGCGAACGGGCCAGATGCCCCATCGAACGGGAAGGTGTTTTCTTTCGGGGTCTGTATCTTGCATGGGTATTGAGTCGAGGGGTCCACTGCAGAGTAAGAATTGATGGCAATGACCTAGAGACATTGGAACTAGGAATTGCATCACCCTGAAGCCTCGTTGTGTGTACGCGCACCAGTGCGGTTAGATAAACGATGGGGCAACGGTGATGTCGGGCAAGTTTTTTGAGTATACGCGCAGGGTCGTTGGAAGGGATTCAGTGGAGATTCGGCTAATATAGAAAGGAGACCACAAATTGTAACATCATTGTAACGAGAGCAGCATTACGGGAAAGTTGGTAATCCATTACTCAAGTATTATTGTGCAACAAAATAGACATGGACGTAAGGAGTAGAAGACGCACATTGCGCTTGGTGTGTCTTCTTCTCTTACGTCCGTGTCTTTTTTGTCGCGCAAGTATACTTGTGTAATCATTGTAACCTTTGACTCGTAGTCTTTAGATGTCTGTGTAAGTAGTTTCCATTCTGTCGCTTGCATATTCCATCTTAACAAACAGTCAACCGCTTGCAATCAGTGTCACAGCATTACCTGTAGTGTAATGTGACTTCGCCACATTCGCAACACCTTCAAGTTTCCCTCCCTGACACCGAGGCGAATATCGACAGCTGCACTCGTCTATCATTCATCGGTGACCACTTTCGCGGGCTAACAGATGTTAAACGTTATCGCTCAGCGCAAGGCACGCCTACAGGATTTAGAACTTTATTACACTACAAGGCTACAATATCAACTGCCGTCCCTTGGCACGTTGCAAAATTAGGCTGGAGCGTAGACAGGGTACTTTATATTACATTTAAGCAATCTTTAAAAATCACTTGCCGTACACTCGCATATATTACATTTTTTCTAACTCAGCTGAGTACACGGACAGTTGCGCAATACGTGCACGAAATTTTCAAATTCGCAATGAATACACATTGAAATGTACGAATTTGAACCGGTGAGTTTGTAGTGCGTATCCTCTAAATGGGAATGCCGGTGCTGGTGCCGAAAGCAACGGCCCGTGTTGCTAGAGCATCTCATGGGGACAGGTGTCTGCGACCCTATACAGGCTTTGTGCGCACCTGCGAGTGCGCATGGTCAACTCTCTCTCTATCTCCCTCTCTTTCTCTCTGCCTTCCTTTTCACCGTTTTATCCCCTTCCCTGAGTGCAGGGTAGCAGAGCGAATGATCGTCTGGTTAACTCCTCTTCGTTTCCTTGCTTCTGTTTCTCTCTCTATATATTTATGTTATCTGTGTTATATTTATCTCCATATGTATGTTTATAGCTTTAAGATAAGCGTGCCGAAACAGTGCGGCGAAATGTCTTGGTGTTCCGGATAAACTTGTCTCGCACTACGTCAATTATTTTGCTATTAAGAAGTCACTGGTACAGCAGCGCATTCAGTCGTATTATACGTTTGAAGGTGCTGATGTCACTGCTGGGACAATTTTCAAGATCACTTTCAAGTGGCGATACCTTATAAATAATAGGCTTTCATTCTTAGAGTAAGATGTGTGCCCTAAAACGATTAGTTGAAAAGGGAACTAGTGAAAAATTTTCTGGTCATTTCTGCATGTCAGTTTCTCGTGTGAGTAAGGTCCGCCTCTTATATTAATCCTAATTCATAAAATTAATTCATAAAATTAATTCATAAAAAAAGAACTGTCAAAGTTATAAAAAGAAAAACACGGTGTGCCTTTCTTTCGCGCGTTCTATACTCATGAACGACAGCTCTTAGACGCACCGCTAACAGTATTTCCAGGACGTTTTAGGACTAGACATGTAAAGTCAGTAAACACCTGACATTGTGTTAAGACCAAAATAAGACCACCGGAAATAAATGCTCTTCTCACTAATTGAATCATTTCTGACAGACGTATACCAAGCGACTGTTACCCCACCCAACGTCATTGGTCCTAAGTATACTAAGGAAAATGTTGATAAATGTGTGGCTAGAACTGTCAAAACGTGGCGGCGGAATTGGTGATGCACAGACAGTTTCACACGGAATTGTACATAAACGCACAAAAACTTAGGGCGACAAAATAGTTTGTGGTTTGGTGGTTTGTTAGTGGACTACTGGCGTTAAATTTTCGAATTGCATTCCTTGGTTAAAGCAAAGGTACTCGACCTCGAAAACCTCAGAGTAAATGCTGACGAGACCAAGAACAGCCCAAATACTGTACTGCTTAAAAGCCTTTCTAAGAACCAGTTTCTGTTTCGTTTACCAGCAGGTGCACGCCTGTGACGTTACGATACACAAGGTGGTCACGTGGCAAGAAAACGTCGCGGTGTTTTGGGTTCCGCTGTGGCTCGCTCGGTTGTCCACTATGCTGCAACTTCGTTGCCCGGATGAATGTGGCAGCGGGCCACGACCGAGGGTTCCGTACCGAGTGCCGAAACATCGACACGTTTCGCTGACACCTTATCGCCTTCTGCGCACCCACGATGTCATGACACATGGTCCTCCTGGTAAACTAAACCCAAACTTGTTCTTAGAGATGCTATTATAATATAATAATAATATGTTTAGGGTGCTCTGAGGTAAGCCAGTTTTTTTTTCATTTTTTTTGGTTTTGAGCTCGAGTGTCTTTATTTCAACAAAAGATGAAGTCGGCAATGTAACGTTAGCACTTTAAGTGCAGTGAAAAAGTTCAGGCGAGTTGATCTGTGGTGAAAAGTAGTAGAAATACGTTGTGAAAATTAGTGATGTGACATTAAGGAACCCAAAGAATAGAATACAGGATGATTTTCGGACGAGAAAATCCCTTAAGATTCGATAGCTTGTGGATTTAAATGGCCGTAAATAAACGCTGAATAAAAAGTTAAAATAACAAGTTTGGTTAGATATACAGATATAGCGGTTAGATATACAAATATGAAGGTTAGACAAAAATAGATATCCAGTCGTAGCCAATAAGAAACACTACCAGGCCTGTGAGGAAAAACACATGGTTGAAAAGACATAAAAGCAAGATCTCTTTTCAGTTCTAACAGATGTTTAGACAACCCAAAATGCCTCTTCACAATTTTTTAAATAACAGCTGTTTCGCTATACAAGCAGGTGCACGGCTTGGTAATTTGTGCGGTTATTCTGGGTTTTAGGATTACACAAGAAATTACAAATTGAACATGTTCTTTGCGCTTGCTCCTCTGCTGTGCTACATACGTGTTCATGCACGTAACCTTCAGCTTCGTGATATTGTCACCGAGATTGGACCAGGATGAACAACTCAGGACTGTCCAGCAGGCTCACGACGGGGACGTGAGGCTTGGCCTTCCGGTGCCGACGTGGGAGCGGCCCGCTTAGTGGTTAATTATCACTACTTGCGGGACCAAATAAAGTTTTCCATCCATCCATCCGTCCGTCCGTCCGTCCGTCCGTCCGTCCGTCCGTCCGTCCGTCCGTCCGTCCGTCCGTCCGTCCGTCCGTCCGTCCGTCCATCCATCCATCCATCCACACGTCCGTCCGTCCGTCCGTCCGTCCGTCCGTCCGTCCGTCCGTCCGTCCGTCCGTCCGTCCGTCCGTCCGTCCGTCCGTCCGTCCGTCCGTCCATCCATCCATCCATCCATCCATCCATCCATCCATCCATCCATCCATCCATCCATCCATCCATCCATCCATCCATCCATCCATCCATCCATCCATCTTCTACCCACCCACCGAGGTTGATAAATGATGTGGCCATCCCGCGCTTGAACTAAAGTCAGCGTTATTTTCGAAAGGCGGTTACGCAACTCGGACCAACAACAGGACGGTTGTGTTATGGTGTGCAGCACTGCAGTCTACTCTTAAAGGGAACACCTGCTTACTATCTCGCAATCGCTTTCAGCGGAGATTTAAAGTGAATACCTGCAGGCGGTCGTTGTAGGCATGGGTGTCTCCCTGACGCTTCATAAGAGAGGTCCTTCTTTTATAAAAAAAAAGGTTGACTACTTGTTACTCTTTCGTTAAACTATATGCTACTATTCAGGTCTTCCATGCAAGCATGGGCCATCCCGAACATCGCAATATGAAATGTCAATGGGGCAGACGAACGTATGTAGTAGGAACAGTTATATTTATTGGTCTAACCAGATGCCCAATCCAATTCACTCATGTCGTTCACGCCTTTGAAGCTTCCGGACCTTCCATTGTCACTCAAGCAGCGTCCTTGCTTCACCACCATCCGCTTCCGCCGTACTTGCCACCGCCAAAGCCACGCCTGTAGAGGAAAAAAAGAACGCCAATCTTAATTTTTAAATCTTAAATTTTTAATCTTAAACGCCAATCTTTAGTCGCTTAGGCGTGCCATCAGTTACGTATTACCTGCGTACTAGCTACGCTTCAGTTACGCATCTCGCGCTCAGTGTAGGCCCTGGCGGGCATTTTTTGGCCTCACTGTATACGGTTCTTGAATGTGGCCCCATGCATATGAGTATGACGAATGGCTTAACAAGATAGCGCAGTATGGGTCTATCTGATGCCAGAGATTGTTCTTAGGCAACTGTCGGCGTTCCGAAAATGTAATAGTGAAAATGAATCGCCACCGACAAAATTCACAAAATGCGAGCGATTATCTTGTGTACTTACCGTAACGCGCATTCAAACGGTTGGCTCAAGCCTGTCTATGCGCCGTAATAACATTTGATACAAAACGTTATACGGCTGCTAGTAAGACCTGGATGGTTTAATATGTTCTTGACATTGAGGTCAGAGTAATGTTCTTGACACCTTATCGGGATGACACTGCTGTTTGAAACATCGATTAACATTTAGACAGCAAGAGATTTGTATACAATTTCGATGAAAGGTTATATAACCGTTATGCCATAAATACATTCTATTTTCTGTTGTTCAGATGGCGAAGCTACAAGCGCAAACTCACGTATCAACTTTCTGGTGCAACGTTGTTATATCTGTATGTGGATTTTGATCATACGTTCACCGCATATCTGTCAAAATCCGAACCAGAACACTTTGCGTGAGTTAAGAGCACTGTATTCTGTTTGTAAAAGAAAATAATGTTATTTTTCGTTCGAAAAACAAATTATTTCCATAATGTATGTTTCATTAAATAAGTTAAATGTATTTAATAGCCATTCGACTAAAAATACAAAATTATAATGGTCTCGAAACTGCAAATAAATCATTGTGCTTTCTCTTTCGGTTCGCGTGATGAAATTGAGTTCGATGAACTGCTCAATATTTGCACGTTATAGAGAAAACTCGAGTTTTCCGCTTTGAAATTGTCATGTAAAGCTGTGGCGTTCTTTTGTTCTACCACAGAATTTACATGCTTACCCGAAGCCTCCACTGCCACCGTAGCCTCCACTTCCGTAGCTGCTTCCGTAGCCACCGGAGTAGCTGCTTCCGTAGCTCTTGTAGCCCTTGCCATAACCTCCAAAACCACCACCGTAGCCTCCGCTTCCGAGACCCCCACCGTAGCCTCCGAGACCACCGCCGTATCCTCCGCTTCCGAAACCGCCGCCATAGCCTCCGCTTCCGAGACCACCGCCGAAGCCGCCGTAGCCTCCTCTGTAGCCACCGCCGTAGCCACCGAGACCGCCACCATAGCTGCCACCGCCGTAGCCGCCACTTCCGTAGCCGCGGTAGCCACCAGACCCACCGTATCCGCCGTAGCCCCCGTAGCCACCAGTGCCACCGAGCAGGTAGCCGGCGCTGACCTGGTCGACAACGACCAGCGCCACCGCGGCGAAGAGAGCTACCACCAGCCTGTTCATTGTGCTAATAGCCTGCGTCACCCATAAACAGGCCCATGGTGAAATGTGAGACATTATATGCGTTACTCACAGACTCTGCAACAGTCCTTCTGCCATTGATTTTTCTTTTTGCGTTGACTGGAATTTGAGCAGCAGGTACGGCTCTACTTACGTAGAGACGTGAGAAAAATGACATGATACATAGTGCAGCAAGTTTTCACTGTGGGTTAGCATAGCGAAGCTGCTGTGTTATGTGCCGCTATTCTTAAATTCTACACAACCTATTGATGCCACCCACACGCTCTATATGTTTCTGGAAGGGCAAATGATAAAGCAGGAAAATAACATACAATTAAGTTTCGACGATTCAAGGATGAATCCGATATCGGGTCTTCAGTGCGAGCCAAACTATGAACATTTACTTACCCTGAAATAGGTCAAAGGGCCGACCATTAAACATCAATTTGATATCGCAAGAGTGCGCGCTGCTTTGTGAATTCTGCTTGGTAGCAGCTGGGTAGAATCTTGCGTGTGCGCTTTACTTTCTTTCTGCCTCCTCTGACCACTACCTCAATGCAAGGTAGACAACTGGATTTTTGTCTTCCGGCTAACTTCCTCATGTTTTCATATTTCATTGACTTGTTTAACTCTTTTTTAGGAAAAGTAGAGCCAAAAATTTTAAACATACAACGTTTTATCTATGAATAATCTGCGCTGCACACGGACTGATTCTGACGGTTTGTGATCATACCACAATTGAATACAAAAAATAACTTAGCATGGTAAAGGAGGATGTGCGCGCATTGGTGCATACACCTAAGATTTGCGAGCGCAGCAACTGCCACGAAGATCAGAAAACCTAACCGTTTTGACAATTCTAATATATTCATCGTATATAGTTTGCCTTTACTAGGCGGATACTCTTGTACAACCAAATTTATTCCAGTTCTAGTGAACGGCAATGTCAATGCCTATTCAAGGGTTATGACATGAGATGAAGATGCACATCAAAACAGAGCCAAACGAAAACGCTGGGTTCACTGGCATTGCCCACGAAACATACATTCAAATTTCCTCAATGCATTTAGAAATCGACCTTCCAGTATGACAAAACTATTGCAATCCTCGCCGGAGCTGCAATAAAGTTTCTTCACTCACTCACTCATAAAGTCATGACATGCTGTACTGAATGGAAAATTACACCCAATTTAGTTTTACTACGTGAATATACCAAGTAGATAACGTTGACAATTATAATGAGCAAGCAATCATCAGCCTTCTGAATATGCACATATACATTGTCACTAGCATACGCGAGGAAATCTAGGGGCATGTTTATAAAGATGACGGGTAAAGATACGATCTCTACGTTCGAATACAAGTGCCAAGCTATTCTACGCAAGCTGGCCATCAGCGTTACAAGATGTCTTACGACAGCTCGTCTGAAAAAAGTGCTCTCGCAGAGTATGGCGTTCAATCATGTAATATGAATCACCTTTCAAATTATCATGTTACTCGGATGATGAACCACGGGCTCAGAAATGAGTGATCATATGAGGCCTAAAACGTTACATTTCACTTATGACGGGCGCTTGCACAAAATTGAGGGTACTAAAGAAAAACAAATTTCCATGTAGTGAGCGCGAAGGCCGAAGGGAGCTGAACGCGAAGTGTGATCGATGACGGCGCCGGCACACATATTTCGCGAGCGTCCCATGTTCAACGTGACATGCAAGATCCGCGATCCATGCCGGCGGTTGGGCTCCAAGTGCGCTGGGCGCGTGTCTACCACCGCCGCAAGACGAAGAGATCGGCCGGCTCACTCACCTGTGGGATCCTCGATACTCGAACTGAGTCGGTGTGCGAGACGGCAGTGGCCTCACCCATGCCGGCCGGTGGCTTTTTAAACGAGCCACCGAGCGGGACGCGCTCTGGCTGTCAGTCTCAAGGCCGCGACGGCCACGAGCACAGGACAAATGACGCCCGCGGTGGCAGTACGCCCATTTAATTACGGATCCTTGAAGATGCAGCCACCTTGTTGGGGGCGGTGGTGGTTGCCTCGCACTGCGTCTCCCGTAGAAGGACCCCTCCCTCCTCTCCCTCTGAGGAGACGGCCCCAGCGTCCACGCAACGACTGCCCCGTTCCCCGGTCCCCGGAACGGATCCTCTCGCAGGAATGCCCCCGCTGCTCGGGAGAAACGGTTTTGCCCCGGGGACAGAGGGGCGAAGGCGCATGTGTAAGTTGCGCACCGCGTGGCACGCAAATGGCCGGCACGCAGGCACGTGGGAGCGGCGGCAGAAGATCGCCGAGGCATTGCGAAATCAGCTGACACGGAAGAACGCTTTACAACGTCGTCGTCGCCGTCATCGCAGTCGGTCTGGAAGCGAGCCCAACGCTACGCGTGCACGAGCAGACGGCCAGCGACACGTCATGCGGCTTTTCCAGCCGCTGCTCAGACGGAGAGGAGGAAGGAATCACTACCGAGACTCGAACGCTCTGAGCAAACAGCGAGGGCCCGACTCTGCCGTCACCTCGATACCGCTACGGGGATAGGTGCCCATCCGTTTTTTGATAAATTTCGTGCTTGTAGTGCAAGAGGCATGACGAAACGAGCGAGGAAAGAAAAATCGCGTACGAGCTTTATTGTGGTCGTCGGAACGTGTACTCGAGATGGAAAGGATCGTATTTCTCGGGAAATCTTGGCTCTTGGCCCTAATAAACATAGCTGCGTCCTATAAGCCAAGAAGGAAGTGGGGACGTGGAGATTGACAATGCGCCGGAGTGTTTTTGTGGTTGTGGGCGTCATGCTGCTAAACCAGCGAGTTCCTTCAGGCTAAAAATGATTGGTGCTCGTGCCACGACACTCGCTTTTCCTGTGCATAGCGCGTCTGTCACAATGATCTTCTTCGTATGGTTCTCTCAAGAATAGTTTCCTTCTTGGCAAGCTGACGGCACCCCTGTAACCGAAGTAACTGTTTGGTTCCGTCTAGAACGAGGCCATTGCTGTTTTTGTTTAAATCGCTCGTTATATTTCGGGAATTTCCCTTTTCATGGTTTAGTGAGTGGTTTCATGGTTTAGTAGTCTGTGCACAGGCACAGGGCCCAATCTGGAACCATGCCAGGTTACGCTATAGTTTACAAGGTCATAGCCGGTAAAAACTTTACCGGATCTCTTAGGCAAATACGTCATTAATTGGCATGGAGGATGCCTTATTTCTTTTTGCTCATCTGTGTCGCCAGCACTTCCGTGGATTTTGTTGAAGTCATCCCACAGTTTTACCACAGGCGTGCACAAAGCAGTCTCGGTCAAGCAAGTAAGCCGAAGGTGAAGCAAGCTCAATGAGAAGCACCGGTTCATTGACGCAACTACCACGTACGAAAACTACAAAAAAAGTCTCAAGTCAAGGAAAGCATAGCGGATTAGTAGTCGTTTTAGCGGTGGTAGTTTTTGTTAGCATTAAATGTCGTTCTCGCTGTTCTTTATGTTGTGTCTTTTAGATAACTCAGCAGTTACTGGATGTTTGCTCAAACATAAATTCAATCGTTCTTTAGTTACGAGAAGCCGCGCAAAATTCATGCCTCTATGCAGTGGCCGAGAATCTAATACGGACACTTTTTGATAATTTAATTCATAAAATTAAGAGTATGTTGTGGACTCACTACTATTCTTGCTTTGACATAAAAAGGGTTGCGTGTCTCATCCTTCATGTGCGCATTATTAGCTCTAGGCGTTCGTGTTTTCGAAAACACGCTGAAGATATTGTTTGAGAAAGAATGTGTGATATTGTTTTACGTTTTGTTCTGAACTTTTCTTTTTCTTTCTTTATTTACTTGTATAGCCATGATTGCTGGTGCTGGTGGGCTGAAAAGGAGGAAAACCCCGTGAGGACCTTGATCATCGCCTGTTGTGAAAACGGGCACGAAAAGCCAGATGTATAATCTAAAATTGAAATATACTCTAACATAATTCCGATTCATATTCTTTACTTCTTTCATGTTAGGCAATGTAAGTAGTTAAGTACGTTCACTTCGCTTAAAAAAATGTAGTTGGCTCGGAAGCTTGAAGTTTGACATTGATGGGGCATCTGCAAATAGCACCTTTTGCATTATTTTTAGACGGTAAATACTTACCATCTGCATGATCCACGCTTCAACCATGTTCTCACAGTCTCGGCTTTCACGTAGTTTCACCAGTTATTAATAATTATTACTATTATTATTATTGTATACATATAGAAACACCATTCACAGAAAAAGCAGCAGGCTAGCTATTATCTTCTGAAGTGGACACAACGCCCGCGGGCTTGTAAAGGAAACAAAGAAACAAAAAGAAAGATGGAAGGAGATGAAAAGGAGCACTGCAGACGAGCGTCCAGTCCCGTAGTTCACAAGAACTCCAATACAGCTTTGCGAGTCTGCTATCGAGTTGACGCCACCAACCCCAGACTTCGCCAAATCATATGGTTTCGTTGGTGAAGTCATCAGTGCTGCGGTATTGTAGCGACGCATGTCAGTCGATTATATGCAACCCTTAGCATCCGCAGTTCACAGCCAGCTGACCCTGTAAATAATGCGAAGCAGGCCAATACTTTGACCCACTGACAAATCGAGAAAAGTGCGAAATGGAACAGAATCGGAAAAGGCATCGCTACAATATCGCTGCACACATTTTGCCGAACAGGCTTATTCAGCGGTTATCAGGCAATGAATCGAAGCAAGACGGTGCGCCAATGCGCACTGTCTTGTTATATGCGCGAGCTATAAAAGCTGAGGCCCTAAACATCGGAACCTGCATTCGCAAAAACCTCTTACGCTAGACATGTTCGAAATAAAAATTATCAGTAATTCGTGTTGTCGTACATGATATGAGTGATACCAGCAGTCTGGTGGCAAAGAACCCCTACCAACGAAGAGCTTCGTAAATATGATCCCAACTTCGTAGTGCCAGCTATGTCTGCTGGTAAAACACTCTGCATGTGTCTCGGACGTAGGGTTCATGGCAACGAAGAGCAAGTGCAAGGCAGCGATCAATTTCTGGTTAAATGCAGTAGGCGACGGAGACTATGGTGACAAAATGAGGATGAAGCTGCTTTCGGAAAGACGTCCATAACAGCGATGAACACATACACACAGTAATGTAACCTGACGCATGACCTGCTCAGAGCTCTTTCTGTGTAAGTCACTGACGGGCTTTCTTAACTATAATAAAATGTAATACTGATAACCTGTCTTCATAATCGATAACGCCGACATTTAAGCTGTACGTGCTACCAATAGTACGATGGTGGTACACCGCACTGTCCGGTGGTGTGAGAACCAGAAAGTTTATTGATGTACGCCCTTTATTATTAGCAGTACTGAATAATAATTCGACATACCACTCAGGCGTTCGCACGCTTTCTCAAGAGTTGCGAGGAAGAAGCGTTCCATGTGCTCAAAGCGTCATATGTACACTTTCTGAGGACATTTCCATAATCATGAAATATTTCTAAATGTGTGGTATAGCTGATTTTTCTTGATCTTTTAGCTTCAAGTTGATATATACGAATTAAAAACAACAAAACAGGCAGAAAATTCGCCAAAGCAAGAATACCATTCTTCGCATGAAAACGTGGCCAGAGCCTGGAAAGTATGCGGTGTATGCTATTATTAGTCTTCATGGTCTTCAGCAAGATGCAGTCTCGCATCGCCGAAAGTAGAAGGAAATATGCATTTCGTCAAAGAAAATCCTGAATCTTTGTGTACATGGGACAACGTACCGACAGGCAGGAGACGGTCGACATCCACTCGTCGACGTCTAGCCCATGACATGTGCTGACACCGCGCCGAAAAGAATGGCGGTGGTGTCCGCGTATGCCTCTGATGACGCTCGCTACTGCTAAATAAACAAGAAGACAAGTGCACCTTTGAAGGGAGGCATTTATTGTTTAATATGTAAAGACTACTTTTGGAATGGGTATTGCGACAGCAAACAGATAAAAGTATGGCCTAATCCGTGTGTGCAAGACGGGGCTGGCTGTAAGACAAACACTACGTTCCTGCCACTGACACTTATTGAGAGAGAGAGAGAAAAAATTATAGAGGGAAGGCAGGGAGGTTAACCAGGACTGAGCCTGGTTGGCTACCCTACACTTAGGGAAAGGGCTGGGAAAGGTTAAGAGAAGAAGAGAAAATCCACTGTGGATATCACCAGCATGGTAACAGTTTTCCGCTCTGTATCCACTGATGGCCGCTAAATCCGGATCACAGACGGTCGCTCAATGCGGTAGCTTTCAATTATGGCAGGAGCGCTTTTGTGGCCTCTTGTAGCTGCAATATGCGAGGCCATGGTCCCAAGAGCGAACGAGTCCCAAGGTGAACGGCTTTCTGTCTAACAGATTTAGAGCTGTGCACGGGTCATGTCTTTCTTTTTCAAAAGATAGGCAGTAGCACAGTAGATATTCTATAGTCTCGTCGACAACGCAAGCATTGCGCTCAACGCTTGCAGCCCTTCCAATCAACCACTTATACGAGTTGGTGAATGCGACGCCCAGGCGTAAGCGGCAATGCAATGTTCCCTCATTTCGCAGAAGCACAGGTAGCAGCCGCATTTGCATACATAGATAGGTCAAGGGAATGCAATCAATGCTCGGTGAATTCAGGTGTGTGTCACTTCTCCAATGCCATACGGTACGCTAGCTAGTTTAAATGTTGGGTTGCGTCAGTACTCGATAAAGGTACAGAAACAAGGTTTGCTGCTTCATGTGCTTTCCTAGCAGCTTCGCCGGCGAGGTCGTTACCGGAGATACAGCAATGACAAGGCAGCATCTGAAACACGGAGTCGTATCCTTTCGCCATCTTATGATGGTGCGTATCTCGTATCTCCGACACGAGCTGTTCACAGGACCCACGACGAAGCGCTGACAAAGGGCATTGTAGGGCCGTCTTCAAGTCGCAGAATATCCCCCAACGATTAGCGATTGGTTGTTAGTATAATCAACGGCACCTCGCAGGGCCACACGCTCCGAGCCGGTCGATGTTATGACGTGAGAAATCTTGTATCTGATGCTTGTTGATTGTGATGGCATAACCACTGTGCCGGTGGAGTTGGCCTGAGTAGAAGAGCCATCCGTATATATGTGGACTCGGTCAAAGTAGAAAGTGTGCAAACGAGCCAGAGCTGCATGCTTCAAGGCCAAGGTAGGCAAGCCAGTCTTCTTTCTTATCCCTGGAACGGAAAGGTGCACTTGAAGTAGTTTTAAACACCATAAAGCCAGGGTGAACGTGCCGAGGGTGTGAAGCCCATTGGTAGGGAGGCACGATGAAGGCCGACCACCGTGGAGAATGACGCATGTGGTCATCGTTCTGGAAGGCAAGCAAGAAAGCTTGATTGCATCCATGAAACGTGACAAATATGGACCCTAAGCGTGTCGATGGAAATGTAAGTTGTGAATGCATGGTCTTGAGCGATTATAACAGTTCCTGCTGTTGAGGCACTCCGCATAAGGCCGAGGCAAACAAGTAGTGCTTGTGCTTGCGCGCTCTTAAGTTCTAGAAGATTTGGCTCGCATGTTTTAGCAAGCATGGGAGAGTTATAGCGTAGGAATCCGATAAAAAGTGTTCGGTACAACTGCAGCACGCAGCCCACTGACAATCCCCATGTTTTGCCGGTGATGAATTTGAAGACGCGAACAAGACGTGAGTTTCTGCAAGTGGGCAGCCTCAGGGCTCCAAGAGAGGTCTCTGTCAACAATGACACACAAATACCTATGATTTCTTTTGTAGAAACCTATGGTGTCTTTTGATTTCTTTTGGCTGGCTATTGATCTATACTAGATAACCAGACATCGCGTTTCGCGTAAAAGCGACTAACGCACAGTTTGCTGTTTAGGTGGTTAGGCCTTGTGTGCAAATAGCCAGATGCCTGTGTTCGTGCTTTCTGTAGCCTTGCACGAACCTGCAGGCGAGTGACCACTGATGCGCAGATGAATATGTCGGCGTTGATTGAGAAACTTACTGTTTCCTGTAGGAATTCGGCCACCCAAAAAGCACAAGGTTGACAAGAATAGAGCTCATAGAATAGGGCCTTGAGGAACGCCTCCGTATCTGTACTGGTCGGTAGTCGGACCATCTTCCGTACGTACGAACAAGGAAGTTTTGGCAAGTAGTTTCTCATCCATCGATGCACCCGCCCTCATTGTTCAACTGTCAAAAGGGCGTCTAGAATGGTTTGATGGGAAACGTTGTGGTAAGCGCCTTTCACGTCAAGAAATCTTGCTACTGATCATTGCTTCGAAGATTTTTGCTGTTATACAGATGATACCAAATTGATGACACTGTCAATTGATGCACGGCCTCTTCGAAATCCCTCCATAGAGTCAGGGTAAATTTTGTGGTGTTCAAGGTACCATTCCAGACACATGAGGACCATACGTTCCATGAGCTTCCCGACGCAGCTGGCAAGTACTACAGGCCGATACGATGCCAGTTCCAGTGGTGACTTTCCTGCTTTTAGAAGTGGTGTCAGGTGGCTGCGTTTCCATTCCTGTGGAATGGCGCCATCTTGCCATGAACTATTAAAACTTCTGAGGAGTTCTCGTCATGTCGAATTACGTGGCACACAGCAGTATACGTTATTCCATCGGGCTCTGGTGAAGACGGACACCTACAGAGCACCATAGCAGCTTCTAACTCTTTCGCAGAGAATGGAGTGTCCATAATTCTATTTTTTCTTCTGCGAATGTCGCCTAAAACCATGAGAGGGACAAAAACAGCCCCACGGGCTAGTTTCGCACAAAATTCCTCTGCAACGTCTATCTCACGACGGTTTCGATAGAGAGGAAGGGCGTTGATAGGGCGTCGTTGCTGGGGACTTGAGCAAATACCCCGTGGGGTACGCCACACACGAGACAATGGCCTGCAGGGTCCAGTGACTAGCAACAGTATTTCCATCTTTAATCCGCTAGCTTATCCATTTCGCGCTGTGACTCGTTTTCAGGTGAACGTTCAGGTGAACATGTTCACAGAGACACCGCTTCAGTCGTAGTACCGCCCCCTCACCTCGCTGATGGGGACAAGAGCGCCACCTTCGAGGAAACAAAATTACACGAAGTCGGCCTACCTCTTTCGAGAGGCTATGGAAGGCTTTATGAGCTTCGTTCTTACCCGCCGTACATAGGTATTGAGGTCAGCGTAAGCGTGCTAACCACGAAAACTTTACTCGGTGCGAGTGACCCCGAACGTCTTGTTGGTACTGCTGTTGGCTCACATACGCAGGCGACCTCCAGGCATATCCTCGGTATACTCCCACTGTTACTCTAGTGCTGTTTGCTGTATTGGGGAGGTTTATAGACTGTGCAAGCTCTACAATTGAACTAGTAACCAAACACGCATAGACGTGGTGGTTTTTGGATCGTGTTTAATCTGGGCAGGACTAAGACATCAGAAAACCAAGGTTTGGAGTCTTCCAACGTGCCCTGCGTTAGCACTCAGGGCTCTGCGCCATCGTGTCGGCCTGTAGCTCTTACGTACCTAAGCTGTTCCAAGATCTAAATGTACTGATGGGTTAATTGGTTTGCCATGACTTGCAAATAACGTCAGGGAATATGATGGAGGAAAGGAGACCACAGGAATGGTCACGAAGTGCTTCGTCTTGCTCTCTTGCTTGTGCTTCCTGATCTGTGGTGCCATCTGCAAGTCATTTTCTAAGAAATTGTCACCTCATGAATGAGTTTGACGTAAATATTTTTTCTGCACAAAGCTTCTTCTTGCATGTTTTCTTACTGGCGTGGCTAGCCAGCACACTTCGTACCTGGCCCACCGCCATTGGGAACGCCTCTGGTGCTTAGAACGGAATTATATCCCAGTGAAACCAAGCAGTTTCGACAACTTCGTCATCAACTGACACTCACCTCGCTTGCTATGCCGAGGGAAGCACTATAGCTGAGATTTCGCCAACTATCATAGTCTATCACCACATGAAAAGTGGCTCATTGTATATGCAGGCCGTGACCCATTTCTTTTTTTCGTCCGGGGGAGGGGAGGGGGCACTATTTCATATTTGTCGCATTGGTTGCTACATGACATAACGTTGAAGCTAAAATACACGTAAGCATAGAATCCCGTTTCATGTAGAGACTACAGCAGGGACTTGTGAAATACATCGTCCATGTGGGGTCGGTACCATTACCATTCTTTAGCTAATATTCAAGAAGGTTCCTTCTTGTTCCAGGGCATAAGCCCTAGTATTCTGGGTTATTCGTATAATAAACAACTCTTGCTGTAACAAAATATTTATTCATAGTTCATGCCTGTAAATGGAAGATGTCGTTGTCAAAGATGTGCGCAGAGTAAGAATGCGCAAATCCGATATACGAATTTTTGTTATTGTATAGTTCATACCTGCGGCGTCAAAGCTTTGACTAGTGCGTAGAAAATATTGGGTGTACTCATTCTGAGAGCAGAATGTCCTCGAACGAGAGCTCCTATTTGAAAACCCATTCCAAAGATGTATTTTATTCTGGAGTTTTACGTGCCAAAACCATGATATGTTTATTAGGCACGCCGTAGTGAGGGACTTCGGATTAATTTTCATCACTTGGGGTTCTCTAACGTGCGCCCAATGCATGGTACATGGCCGTTTTTTGCATTTAATCCCCATCGAGATGGGGCCGCCGTGGCCAGGGTTTCGATCCCGCGCCCTCGGGCTTAGTGTGGCAACGCCTTGGCCACTTTTGCCATGGCCTATTTCAAATGTTTTATGTTCTCGAACGTCAGAATATTGCGCCCATGCATGTTTTCATTCGCCCGTATGAACATATTACCGATACCCTTAAAAACATTCACTAGAAATGGTTTGAGGTGGTACATAAGTCACAAATAGCATGAGTCAAAAGCGCTTGTCCCTATCTGTTCTTCGTTCGCGCCTTATTTTTCACCCCAAACCGTTACTAGCCAGGTACAAACTAGCCCAACAGCATACGTTATTAAGCATCCTCGTTCGTGTGCGAGTACCGTACGTACGCCTTATTATTCTTTCCATCTTTCATGCCTGATTTTAGTTTGTAAATGCACCGCTTTCGAGCTTTCTTGTGCACGAATCCTCATGCTAGGTGCGTCGCGTGAGTAGCCGGTCCCTGACTCTTGACAATTATTGAAAATTTTGACCCATTGTTTTATTTCTCGTAAATTTCTTAGGGGGAAATTACGAACACCTCCCAGAAGCAGCATAATTAGATAATTCGCATTCGTATATGCACTGAACCAATTTCATTTAGTGTATTATGCTACAAAACAACAGATTGAAAACTAAGCAACGTGTGATTAACAGCACATGATCGCAGTATTGTTTTTGTCTCTCACCATTCTCTGTTTATCAGTCACTGAATATGTTGTCTTGATTTGAATGCGTAGCAGTGTGTCGTTTAGTTTTGTTATATTGAAAAAAGTCATGCAGAAGAATGAAGACAGAGGTTACCCAGTTTAGATAATGTAGCTGTAAAAAAAAAGAGAACAGAGAGAGAGAGAGAGAGAGAGAGAGAGAGAGAGAGAGAGAGGTTCAATTTCTGCAATTTGCTTAGTACGTACTTTGATGTTGAATAGCTTGTACTGTCTGCGGCAAACCTGCCATTTGTCAAACGAGCATGCATGTCATTCCACTTGGGAAAAGAGCATGCAAGTATAGGTTTTGCCTATACTTGGAATCTCCGGCTGAGAACAAAAAGGCTGAAAATAAGGAGCTCGTTCACTACCAACCGTAAACCGGATAACACTCTAGACATGTAGGCGCGTCTTCTGCCCCTCTACATTTTAGTACGCCACTAACGCGCGAAAATTTACGACGCACCTGAAACCAGCGAACGTTGAAGTCAGCCATCTACAATGGCACGTAATTTAAAGGACAACTGAAACTGATTACCACTGAAATTTGCAGGATCTGGGATCCTACGTGCCTACTAGCTGAGTAAAGGCAATTGTGATTACATATTTAAACGGGGTTTAGATTACAATGCGCGTGCGACAGTCGCTTAGACACATTATGAGCCATTCAATTCTTTTTTTTCCTTAGCTTCGCCACGCATTTGTTTTCGCACATCATTACTCCCACAATTTTTTTTTTATTCTGGCCGTCAGCGTATGAAAGCATAACAATAATAATTTTATTGTCACATTTCAGTGTTTTACCTGTGAGGAAGCCTTACTTTTTGAGGCATATGGCAAACATTCAGTATTGATACATTCCTAAATCACAAATAGATTCTGACGTCAGCTTGCCTATGGATACTGAAATATCGATGACAACATCATCCTATTTCGCAGAGGCGAACTTGGGGAGAAGCAGCTATTGCTTCTTGCGCTCGCAAGGCCATAATCTAGCGAGCATAACTGATCGTTAGTCCGGCCACAAGAGTAACCACAACTGAGAGCGTTTGCTATATTTTCCTCTTACACACGTACGTGTTCTCGGAATAAAATAGGCCCTGCTCGAGCTTTTCCGTCCAGTTCATTAACTTCGGCAATGTAGGAAGTCTGATGTCAGAAATGCTTGTTGCTTATTACTCAACTTGCTAAGACGCTGCATTAAATATGTTACGATGCTCCCATGCACTCTAAAATTCTTTGTGCGCATTAAGGGCCTCCGCTGACCGGCTTATCACGGTGCGAATATAAAAGAACACGCTTATGCAAATAATTTTGCCGGCAATTTTGCCGGAGAAAGATAGCTATAGCTAAGGTGGCTATCGGAGACTAGTGCTGTACTGAATGACGACAAAATAATTCCCACCATTGGAAAGACAAGGCATGTTCGGGAATTTTTTGTAGTCAATTATTGTCTCATCCTTTTGCGATGTTTTTCTTCACCAAAATATAGTGAAGCAAAATTGGTCAAGAACCTACTGCTGCGTTGCCAGAGTTATGATCCGGTATACGTGGACGGGCGTTTCAAGCATTGTTGGACTACACGGTGTATATACACATCAAAAGCGTAGAGGACGTGTCGGTGCTGAAATGCCTGAACTTTTCATTTCAGCATCGACAACACTTCTGTTACGACATATATTTTGGGGCAATTGCATCAGAGCGGATGGGAAGCTCGCCGACGATTTAAAATGTGGAGCAGAAGCGGTTTGATAACCCAAACAATAGAAACAGAAAGTAATGTACGCATGGGCACAACGAAGACTAAATCCGAAAGAACACTAGGTTGCTAAGTAGCCGCTTCTGAAGTGCGAGAAAACTCAACAAGATGACGAAAAAGGGAAACAACGCAACACAACCAGTGCTTTCGTCTCGCTGCACTGTCCCTCACTGAGAACTTGTCAGCTGTGCAACAATAACTAGCCCAATGTCGCGCACTGCAGCCAAACAGTAGGAGATGAATGACACGAATGAAAGTAATCAAGAACACAAGGAATTTGGATAAATAGAATAGTTCCAACGGAAGCAGTTTATCTTATATGTGCAGGGTCATAAAAAAAGAGAATAGCGCCATTTCTTTGCACGAAGGGTATATAGCACAAACTACAGCAGCGCGATCGTATATCTTATAGAAGATCAGTGCCACTGTAGCCATGATGGGATGGTATAAAAGAAAGAGTGCAGAACGCTTGGCCACGACTGGAGCTTTCAGCTGCAGGCCGGTGCGCGCAGAGGTTAACGTCGTCAATCGATTGACATTCCGGTATAGCGGCGGTTGGCAGCGCTGGCCGGTGAGAAGTTATGAATAACGGTCGCCGTGAGTCGCTCCTTAGTCGTCAGTCGCGGTCGGTCGCGCGACCTCTGTCAACGGCCGCTGTGAATGAGCCCTTACTCGGTGTGCCGCAATAAAATTACCACGGGGCCTGAAACGTTCTGCGTGTCGCCTTTCGCACTAAAATGCGAGCCGTCACTAAAACGAACTTGGAGACGCAAGAGCTTTAAAGCACTTCATGTGCTCCTGCTTTCAGCATGAAGTAGCCCTTCCCTGCACATTGTTAATAAATTACTGATTTCTCTTCCTCTTTATGTAGGGTAGTGAACCGGACGCTCGACTTGTTGGCCCCTCCAACTCTTCGGTTTCCTTGCTGTCTCTTTTTCTTTTGTTCCCATCCTTGCCTACAGTTGGCTCCGGCGCTGCCATTTTCGTAATCGGCTCGTCATTCGCAGAAATATAGGCTTCTAGTTCAGAGTAAGTTTATCTCTATACTTCGACAACCGGTGCTTCAGGTAGGTCGGCCGGGAACAACTGCCTCGCTCGTACGCCTCACTCGGTCTAGAAGACCTGTGCTGCAAACGCACGAAAGCTGACTTAACTTTCTTGTTTAACCTCGTGCATGGTCTCATTGATTACACAGAAATATTGGAAAACGCTAGTGTAAGGATTCCGCGCGAAATAACTTGGGTGTGAAGATCTTTTCTTGTATCTACTTCTGGCTGCTCAAAGAATCCCGCGGCCAGGATTCTGCAGGCCTACAACGAACACAAGTAAACAACTGACATGTTGCGCGAACATTCACACTTTCGGGGCTGCATTCTACTCCATTTGATGACCTCTATCCAGAAATGACGGTGTTCTTTTTGCATGCTCTTTGGTGGACTGTTGGTGTATGGCATGTGCACTCTTTGTTCTTGTTAGGTGATGCGTATGTGTCTGCCTTATTCCATGTCACGGTTACCGCGGGCTTGATGTCCAGACTTTCAGAAATCTTAATGTTTTTTTTAATGTTATATGTTATACTTTGTAGTGTTTCATTATGGTATTTTATATTATGCTATGTTATGGTTTGTTATGCTATCCTATGTAATGTTATGTTATGATGTGTTATGTTATGTATGCTATGTATTGTCAAGCACAATTTTATTGAATATGGCCCTTTCATTCCTGTTGATGAATATACCAGGTGTTATCTTTAGCTGCTCCAGATTTGCAAACATTGCCCGTGCCAAATAACATACAGTAGAATACAATAATTAGATGAAGTACTATTATAAGCCTCTAGATAAATTACTCGATGAGGCAGCCATTACTAATCGAAATGCGTAATTGAATAATTATTATAAGTAATAATCACATTCTAATTTATCGATTCTACTGTACATGCGGTAATTACATTCGCTATCAATTGTAGTTGGTGAGTTCGCGAGGCGTGTCCACTTGTAACGAATTAATATATGGAATGGTCTTCCGGACTGCACTGTAACAGCATAAAATGTTAACGAATTTTATACTCTATTAGAATTGTATTACAGGCAACGGGATAATTAAGAAATTGGTCATGCTTACTGTTATTTTGTGTATATTTGTTCATTCTCCCTGTAATTTGTGTTTGACAATGATGTATAAAGTTGTATTGTCGGTGTTGAAATTTATATTTTTATTTTTTTCCTCTCCTGTAATGGCCCTCAATTGAGGGCTACAGTATTCCTAAATACATAAATAAAGATTCTCAGGTCTACACCAGCTCGCAGACATTAATTTTCAGGGTGTCGGACAAAACGCATTGGCATTTCAGTTACTTTTATGATTCAATGCATAAAACAGCGTTCTCTTAAAAAAAAAACTCTAAACTGAAACTGAAGAAGAGTGAAATATTGCCGCAATTTTGCCGGCGCATATTCGGAAAGTGGTGCCATCCTCAGGATTCGTTCCCAGTCGATATGCCTTGCGATGTCACTACTTACAATTCGTAGAATAAGCTATGTGCCGCAAAGTAATTAGTAAAAAGCTAACCAGTGTGATAATGCTAATTATTCAATTTAGCGTTTTGATTTCTCGTAGAAGTAATAGACACCTCATCGGGTAATTTGGCTCAAAAGTGTTATTATGCTATTTGCCACAAGCATTTTTAAAAAGTTTGGTGCAGCTGAACAAAAAAAGCATCTTTACATGTGCATCCGTATGTTATACCATTCTCCCGTGGGCCAGTGCCAAGACCACCAAGTTGTTCCTTGACACGCTAATAATATTGACTGATTATTCATTATTATTATAATTGTTATTATTATCTTGATGACGGTTGATATTGCCACGCGTGTTTTACACGTTCATTCCGTAAACAGCATCATCAGATAGGGCGCCTATTGCCGCGCATGTTTTGCATGTTCGTGCCATAAACATCATCATCAGATAGGGCACCTATTGCTGCGCACGTTTTACATGTTCATTTCGTAATCAACATCATCAGATCTGGCGTCCATTTTGAACTGGTTGTGGGTAGAAGACGACGGGAACGACGTTGGTTATCGTGGCCATTTCAGTTAATGACTGTCTACTGAATCGTTTTGATCTTTCCTCGCATCAATTTATGCACCAAAATTATACATTTATAAATTTATTACGTGAACACATATGTAAAGTCTGACCGACTCTTGGCCAATCCCCGTGACTGGGTATGCGCTAAACGCATGAAGATCATCATCATCATCATCATAATCATCATCATCATCATCATCATCAGTAAGGGTGCCGTTCGCTACCGGTGAACTTCTCTGGCCCTTCCTCTCGCGGCAATATTTTCCTCAAATATATTTTTATCTTGATATTTTCATGACCTTGATATTTTTCGTAACTCGCTGTCATCGTTCCTATCCGAGCTTTACCTTGTTGTATCATAGCTTCATGCATTGTTAAAGTGCCCTTGCCCCCTTTTTCTCTTGTATTTACATTGCACTTTGTTGCATCTACTCTCTTCTTTTCCTATTTGTTCTTTTTATTCATTACTTTTTATTTATATTCCCTTGCAGTGTTTTTTGGTTTGATCTTGGATGTTAATGTGAGCGTGCGCCAGCACCCAGACGTTAGGGTTCTTCCTGAGCACGTTAAGTAAACCATAACGTTATTATTATTATTATTATTATTATTAGTATCCGCACCTTTTTTGTTCACCTGAATTGATTTGGTCACCTCGCCATACAATAATTACAAACTGATGCCTCAAGTAAGCCGTAGATGTGTGTGTGTATTGAAAAGGACCACACTACGCCCTCCCGGAAGTTGATATAGAGCGGTGAGCTAGAAATATATAAGAAATTATGCGCCTCCGGCACTCAGGAAAGACTTACTTATTCATGATAGAGTGTATAAGCGTGACTGAACGAGGACGTAGAGAGAAACTGATACACAGAGACAGCGCTTCACTTTCAACTATCGATCTTATTTTCGCACGCATCGATAAATATATACCGTACGAGCGGAAACAAACGCGATAGCAAAAAAGAACATTCAGCGGTGCATCTCGATGAACCGTACACGTGCGCAATGCATGGTGAAAACATATACTGCAGTGTTTACAAAGATAAACCGAGGAATCGCATCTCCTTTTCAGATAGCGACACTAATGGCTTGCTCACGCATCTCTTTGGCTGTCCCGTTTGTTCCCGCTCGTACGGTATATATTTATCGATACGTACGAAAATAAAATCTATAGTTGAAAGCGAAGCGCTGTCTCTGTGTATCTGTTTCTCACTACGTCCTCATTCAGTCGCGCTTACACACTCTACCATGAATGTTAACCAACTAGCCCGCCAACGTGTTTTAACTTACTTATTGTTGTTTCAACGTTGACTTTTTTTCCTCGTAACTGCTGCTACTGTTACATTTCTCGTAAGCATGTAATGATACTAATAAGGAAGGAGTGTTTTTTGTTACTGTTGGTGTTTATAGAGCATGTACGCCCATCGTCTTAAAGCGTCAACGTTTATTTTTGCACTTTGGACATACTATTTATTTATTTGTTTGTTTGTTTATTTGTTAGTTCTCATTCAATTCGTACCGTGGACACGAAGTCCATGCAGGCAGGACAAAAATAAATAAACGATAACCATGCACAAAACATGTGAACGCTAATAAGTTCAAAAGTGTAAATACAATTGTCACGAAGTTATTTGACGAAGTGATTGACCTAAGGGATTTATTTAATCATTTATTTATATATGCGGACTGCAGCTCTACCTTAAAGCTATAGCCGTAGTGAGAAAAACCAGAAAGCAATAAACAGATGTGTAGCAGATGCGCTGTGCTGTGAACGAGAAATTGAACGGTGGTGTGTGTGTTTGGACTTATCATCGTTTTATTATACGTGGTGAACACTTGCACCATTGTATAAGTACTACGCAGTGCTTATATTATTCGGGTAGTGGCATGAAAAGATGCCGGTGAATTCTCCGTCACGACGCTGTTATATATATTAGATTAATAATTATTTTTGTTCCTTTATTTCTTTCAACATTATCACTCATTACGTTATTTGTTACTGCATAACATAAAGATATCGAGTAGCCGATGTGTTCTTCACTTCTATCTTTCCAGAGTAATCGTTTTATAACAGCCGACTGAACAGCTTGCGGAGAAGCCGGCAATACCAATAGTCACCAACATCTCTAACTTCATCCGAATAAATCAGAGCCATAGCCAGATGGACCTTATTTCTGTCCCTCCGTCAAAGTAACTTTCGGTTAACCAGGAAAAACTTGGCAGCCTGTTTTTTTGTACTGTTGACCAATACATGTGCTGGAGCACTTAATATATTCAATCGGTGGCCACGAAGTCGCGATTTGGGGCCCCCGAAATGCGCCATTGGATGTTCGCCAGGGTGGGATAAATATTTCGACATCGTTATATCACGGTACCCGTCGGCAAAACAGCCCTATACATATTCGTTAATATGGACCGCTTATTTCGTAGCGCTTGCAGGTTCATTGCTCTTCTTTCAGAGCCATGGCATCGCGCGCCGCCAAATCAGAAACGAGTCCGCGTCAAGGAAGTTAGGAAGCCGTTCCTGAGATGGCGCTACTGCTCCAGGACTTTTGAAAGAACTAGTTTTGATATGTCCAGGGGTCTATTCGGCTGATATTTTTTACACTATCTTATCACGAAATGTTGCTTTGAAATTCGCATTCTCGCCTTCTCTTATCCGACACCTCTGGTTAATTTTGTTATGGGAAGTTTGCATATTCTCTTTCTTCACTTTTTCTGTATTAATAACTTTCCTTTACACTGGTCAGAAAAAGACAAAAAAAATCCTTCTGAGCGCGTAAAGAAAGTATCGTTTGTGTTAAAATGCGCAAGTTGTCTGACGTAATCAATCAGTAGGAGTGAATGTTACTAGATAATCTCCATCATGAATGTTGGATCTGGGACATCGCACCATAAAATTCGCACAACCAAAGACATTATCAAAGTTTGTTCGCACGCTCAAGTGACGTCTCAGACAATACGGCCTTGGCTTAACTTGCGTTCTCCGTTTGACTGTCGAAGCAAACAAGGCTATTATACCTGGACACGGGCTGTTCATTCCTTCCGAATATTGCGGTAACGTGAAAATAGCCACGTCGTCTCTGTTCGCTAATCACAGCCTGTCAAACACCGGGAACACCACGTGAGGTCATTGCTTCATCCCAACGCTTGATGCAATGGCCATTGAGTGGCAGGACTTTAGTGTCATAACATGGGATGAAATTTCAACACAGTTGTTTACTAGAAAGCGGCTATCAGCCTCAAAATCCTGCGTATCCGCGCGATGACAGATGGGCGCAGGCGCTCAGAAATATATCTAAAATCATGCGTCTGGTGAAAGCATTTTTTTTTATTATAGCTCTAAGAATATAAATACTGCTGAGCCGACAATTAATGTTTTACACGCACTAACAAGTAAAAAAAAACACTTACTTTTATGTAGTGCCAAATTTTCATGGACATATTTGCGTTTAGAATAACATGTAATTTATAATGAGATGGGAACAAACATATGACAAATGTACATGCTGGTGGTTAGCTGGTTGTATTTAGAGGAAAGCGTCAGTAATAGCATATGGTAAGTCATTGTGTTTCTGGAAAGAGCCCATTTTGTTTCGGAAGAAGACCATCAGAACGTACTCTTCCGAAGAATAAATGAATACTCGTATCTACACGCAAATACTGGGTGTTACGTGAATGTAGATTTCTCCAGAACATTGGTGTATCGGCATGTGCTCAAGAAAAGGAATCTGTAATCCCTCTTTTTGAAGGGTAATCGCCAGAAAGGCATAAACAGCAATGTTTTGTTCATCCAAGCTTGATATATATAACGAATTCCCTTTTTTTATTTTGCCTTTGTGCCATCTCTTTGAGGCAGGTAACGTCTCCATCAGATGTTCAGCCCAGAGATCAACGCATCCAGGCTTACAGGTGAAACGTCGGAAAATATCGTAATAAATCTATCTACAAGATTGGCTGATTGCATTGTGCTCAAATATTTTATTGTTTGATTGAAATGTTGAAGTGGAGACAGTGTTGTTTCGAAATGTCCGATGTTCTGAAATGTTCCAGCTCGTTGGCGAAAGTGCGAAAAAAGAACTGGCCTAGATTTGTGTTTCGGCGCGATGAACCACAGTAACCTTACACACACACACACACACACACACACACACACACACACACACACACACACACACACACACACACACACACACACACACACACACACACACACACACACACACACACACACGCACGCACGCACGCACGCACGCACACACACACACACAAACACACAAACACACACGCACGCACGCACGCACACACACACACACGCACACACACACACACACGCACACACGCACACACGCACACACACACACACACACACGCACACACACACACACGAACAAACACACACAAACTCACACACACGCATGTACGTACGTCCGTACGCACGCACGCACACACACACGCACGCACATGCGCACACGAACGCACGCACGCACGCATACTCACACATACACGCACAGACGCCCGCACGCACATTGGCCATACTAGACGGGGTGTTTATGCGTGCACTTACGAAGACAAAAATTCAGTGAAGAATGTGCACTGGCACTTAGCTGAACATAGCCGGGAATGCGAATGTTTTCCTTTCTCGGGTAACCCCGCCACCTTGCGCAGACATCGATGAAACACACGTGGGAGTTAACTGAGGCGTAATATGTTGAAGAAAAACAAGCTGCAGAAACTTATATAACCAAGCCGAGGTTTACTACGTCAAGGACTGAAATACAATTTCTAAATATATAACAAAAATGTTTACATTTTGTGCATCCTATCTGTACATCTTGCTTTTCTCACGTTGTCCCGACTCATGAGTATGAACGGCTTGCACTAGCTAAACTTTCAATTCTACTGGAATAAATTAACGAGTCATTAATACTGTAATATCTATAAGCCCACGGCAGCATTAAAAATAGAAATTACACATACTGTAAGCACTAATTTGTTCGAAACGGGAGCAAAGTAGAACACAACGTTTGCCTAAAATTACTGCTGCTATATTGAGACACAATACTGATACTGTTTTGGAAAATATCTAAAGTAGTGAAGACAATCAGTTCCTGTGTTGGTACATTTCGTGGCAAAGTACTTTTTCTGTAGTAATGCAGCGTTGGTACAACGGATCGTTCAATTATGATTACGCATTTTTGTGCCTCCGGAAGACAATCTCGACCAGTTCTTTTCGTCCTTACTCAGTGTACGACAATGCTTGTCACCGATAGGGCAAGAGTTAGAAACGTCATTCCCGTTTCTCAGAAATTCGGCGCAGAGTTTCTCCAAGCACATCTTGAAATCGCTCGTTGTCATTTAGAGCGAAAACACTTAATACAACTGTTGACCAACAAAGCGTTTAGCTTTGCTTTCTATTAGAAACATGCGACATGCCTCAGAAACCGGCGTGCGTTATTTTCTTTTCACCACAATTCCCCGTTCCCTCCCCACTCTCCGTATAGAAGGCCAACGAAACTTCGCTATACGGTACTTCTTTTTTTTATCGTTCGATGTCACGTAACTCTTCTTTGATCGCGTCACAGAGATGTATATCGCGAACGCGCGTGTCCGGTCGCATAAATGGGGAATTCTCGCGATAACCCGTTTCATCTGTCGCGAGAGTCGTTGTGTTTATTTCGTTTTCTCCCCGTGATCTAGTAACCGAACGTGTTCCGGAATCCAACTTTCGCGCACAGCATGCCCGTCGCCCTCGTAAATTTTCTCCTCTTTCCCCAAAAAAGAGGCACAGAGGTGTCGGTTCGCGCACTTTCTACACGGAAAGATGACGCGCGACGATAAGCTTTTGTCCTTACAAGGGCCGCCGCGGACGTGCTCAGATTGCTGATCCCGCAGCGAGTGGGTGGCTGGGTCGTGTAACGGTCGCCTCGAAGTTGGTGTAAATGGAGCCGCGTGAAACTTGATGCCTTTACGCTTCCCTGCTGTGGAGATTGAGATCAATGTCTCTATGGTTGTAGCTTTCGTTTGTTTTTGGTGCGAAATTATTTTCCAAAATAAAGAAACAAACAAACATAACAACATAACTTTGGTTGCGTCGCCGTTGGCCATACAGCAGAATGACCTAAGCGTAAGCAGTGACTTCGTGAACTTCGTGACCACAGAGACAATGTAGCAATGCCTTGTGCATCTGGAGATGCACTTGAAGGGAAAAACGGATGTTATGATTGGAAACGTTTAGTACATTAGACATTGCATTCTCAGATGATGTGACATGGCCGGAGTTCCGTTTGCACTTGAATCTTCAAAGACAATTCATATATATACACTACGACTACATACACATACACTACGACTCACATGCATGTGAGGAGAACATATCTAACTTGAAATAACAATAGACTTCAACTGGCTTAAAATAACAGTACTTATTTCTACACTACTTTCCAACTTAAAATAACAATACGCGCTTTTCAAGCTCTTTCAGCAGAAAACTGGACGCAGTGTAAGAGCAGGAAGCACCCAGACAGAAAAATACTTGTTATAAGAGTTATCTTTCCGGAGCACTTCAGCAAGATATTATAAGGATGTGACAGCGTCAGAGATCTCCTTAGCTCCACTGTCGAAATTCTTCCTTGAATCGATTTTAGTAATAGAGTCTTGTATGGAATGCAACCTCATTGTCATTCGCGTATATTTCACACTATGTATCGTGTTAATCGCCACAAAGTCAACGTAATGTTTTGGTAGTATAGGATGGGTGCGCAAGCCACAGAAAACTACAGAGGCACATGTTGCCATTACTTATGTCAGTAAATCGCACTTCAATTACTGTGGGAGCTATATACGTAAATACATGCTGCAGTCATAAACCTAGCAGCACTTGTAAGCTATGGGAACAAAAGACATAGAATTCTATCCAATGCTTCCATTGCACTGATGTACACAGTGACACAGAGCTTGAAAGTCTTGGCGTGCAACACGATAAGCGGTCAACGAAGATGGACGCTGACAAACACGTCAATAAATATCATGGTCCTTGATTCTCTTTCGTGCATTTATTGCATTGATCTACAAAGTAAATAATATATTTGTAAAAAAATTAACTCTTTCATCTGCACCTTAAACGTAGCCCTATAGATTATAATTAAGCGCAACACGCAACTCCAGGAGGAAGTAAGTATACCAGAAAAAAAAAAAGGAAAACAATGTAGGGATTACTGAATAGCGAAATCTTCCAATCGAATCGAACATTCGAGAAAAATGACATTCGACTATAAAACCGATTATTGTGAATTTAAAAAAAAAGAGAGAGAGAGGTCGCGGGACCGAATCCCGGCCACGGCGGCCGCATTTCGATGGGGGCGAAATGCGAAAACGCCAGTGTACTTAGATATAGGTGGACGTTAAAGAACCGCAGGTGGTCGAAATTCCCGGAGTCCTCCACTACGGCGTGCCTCTTAATCAGAAAGTGGTTTTGGCACGTCAAACCCCACAATTTAATTTAAAAAAAGACAGGGGGAGATGAAACACTCCGGGAATACTTTTTAGCAACAAAGGCCTTGCGTACGTTTTGCGATGCGGTTCATGCCATTAACAACACGACAGCAGGTAAACTGAGAATATTAATGAATGAGAAACAAAAGAAAGTGTAATCATATATGGTGCCCGATGACAATGGCAGTAATGAAGAAAAAAAAAGGCACAACACGCTCCAGATGCACGTAGTATACCGTAACGCTTCTTGCGCAGCGTGGTGCTTGCTGAAGGAGCTAAGAGCAATACTATGTTGTTTTGAAGGATTCGAAACGTGGTGAGATTGGCCAAATAATAAATCGCTTTATATGAATACAGACAGCGAGCTCATAGACTGCCTGCTTAGACACGCTAACTGAATGGGTGGTAACTACTGTGCATAACTGACCTCATCCATCTGTTCATTCGGTAACTGGACCGTCTGTGTAACAGTGGTGGTTGTGCTTCGCCAGAATCATTCCAACTAGTTTGCATTTGCATTGTGCTCTCGCCCTGTAGAGTGGAAAAACTGTTGAAGTCGGTAATAAATTCGCATCAAGAGAAAATTTGACAACTTCGAGCAGCGGCATCTTGACCCGAATACGAATCGAATAAGCGAAGGCTATTCGATTCGCATTATAAATTTTGAATATTTCCAAAGCCCTAAAACAAAGCAATCCACAAGAATGGCCCTAGAGAAAGCGTGTACCCGACGCAGAAATTTCAAACCCACGAATGACCGTTTAGGTCCAAGCCTTTTCTTTCCGCACCAACACAGAATTCATCTTTTACAATGGAGCACTCTGCCCAAGTATACAGCCTGCTGGCCGGCTTGTTCACGTGCGAAACTGCAAATTTCTCGTAGCTTTTGGCAGAAGAATAGGCTAGCTCTTCGTTGCAACCACATGCAAGTGTTACAACCCAGAGTATTCAAGCCATCGTTAATTTATTTCGCGTAGCGCCGACGGCCCGCACGTGGCAGCATCTTACGCAGTGCGCTGAAGTTCTTACGTAATGACTTTATATCCAACTCGTTCCATACTGCTTGTGTTTTTCGTTGGTTAGTGCTTGAATGTTGACTGTTTGCTTACGTAATAATGTGTTCTGTGGCGCTGGTCTCGAAACTGCATTCTACAAATGAACGCAAAGCGTAGCTCGCGCAATTTATTGCCACTAAAGTTGTTTCTGCATTTGCGCCAACACAGGATAGCGAGAGAGTTCACCCCTTGGGTGCTTACTCGTAAATTGCATCTTTCAACGCTTAACTTAGCTTCGCCCTTTGCAAGTGTCTTCTCTCTATACCCTCTTGTTGGGCACGGTTTTGCTCACGGCAACACCACGCAAAGTGCGGGGACGTCTCGGAGGAAAGAGCAGTCCGCCCAGACAGGGAGACAGCGCGTAGGCGCGAGCAGACGGCAGCGCGAAAAAAAAAGGAAAGTAAGAGAAAGAAAATCAAAAACAAGAGCGGATAAGCGAACGAGAGCGAGAGAAGAGACGAGAACGAAAGGTAAGCGCCGAGGCGTAGCGCGCGGGCCGAGTGCGTGCGTGCGCTCGCGCGCACAATTTATAGTAACGCCTTACGGGAAGTCTAGCAGGTAGTGGCGGCCGGCGACGCTCAATATTTCGGCCGTGAGCGGGGCGGCCGTTGCAGCAGAGCGGCTCTTACGCGCGCGACGTGCCTCGAATGCCAGCGGGCGATTCGAGCAGACTTATTATAACGCTCTTGCGAGCCCACTTTCACTGTCCGGTGCTCCGCTCCCCTCGGCGCCGCACCCCCCTCCCTTTCGCTCCTCAGCGCCAACGACTCCTTGCGTGGTGCGCACCGAATCGTCCCAGCAGTCGCCGGTGAAATTTGCGAGATTCTGTTTTGTGCGGTATGCGCGAGGCGTAGGTATATTCGGCCCTTCGACCGAAGAACAAAAGAAGTCGGGAATTAGTGTGGAAACGACAGAGAGAGAAAATAAGAAAGAAAGAAAGAATGCTCCTTCTCGGTAGACAAGACGCGCGAAGTCGATAATCCCACGCGCGTATATGCACGTCCACAAGTCTTATCATAAATGGCGACGGGGTTGTTCCCACTGTATCTTTCCAAAACGCGGAAAGGTTGAGAGCTGAAAATTTTTATCGGTGTTTGGACTGGTTTCCGGCTCCATAATCAGCAGACACTGCACGGATTTTTTCGTTATGGTTTGTTTCTTCTTTGCTGCTTTTGACGACTATCGGCATTATGCGTTAACCAACCAAGTTAATAAAAAATTACTTCAGCGTATGACTACAAGGAGATTCTGAAAGACACATCATAAGCATTTGTGGCGTTCTGTTACTTCCAAACAAAACGAGAACACGAGGAAACAGATTACGAGACGTACTCTACATTAGCCCATGTGTTGGTCACTGTCTTGATGCCTCGACACACATTGCCAGTTAATTAAGCGTAACAGGTGTTCTAGTTTCTTTCTTGCCGTTCTCGTTTCATTCTGGCGCGATAGCACGTTACTTCCGCATTAATATCAGCGCACAGAGCGATAGGTAATACGCAGTGTTGCAAGAAGTAGGTGGTCTGTTCTAATAGAACTGCAGGATAACCTGCTAAAGGGCCTTTGTAGTTTCGAAGGGCAATCAAAAGTGCCATATGAGTGTTTCAGTGCGACAAGCCATCCTTTATTCTTATTCTTATTACTATTGTTGATATCATTACATGAGCAGTTAGTGCAGCAGAGAATGGTGATAGCTCCTCTCTGCCACGTCGCAAAGTGCAAGCACTGTATCAGAGACGATAAAAAACTAGTGTCAAGATGTAGCACCCAACAAACATGGAGAGTTAGATAAGGAAATTAAATGCATTTTTACTGTTAGACACCGACAAACAAACACTAAGACGAAATATGATGAGATACTGACACAGTGACGTGCCAACTTAAGTGCGAAGTGGTTGAACTTTACAGGCAGTGGGCAAACGCATGATGCTTTTAAACTTTCTTAGATGTCTGAATTAAGCTGCGATCTTATACAGTTTGCACCGACAGCAGACACATTGCATTTAAACGCAAACGGATACCGCAAAATTAAATATCCCCTTATAGTGCAACTTTTCCACCAAATAGGCTAACATTCGATACATCTACTGAATAGTCCGCCAGAATGGTAATACACGTTTTCGACAGTGCTTCTGTCAAATTAACAGCTGTAAGGCTGCGGACTATCTGTGTCTAATAATTGCTAAGGAAACGTCCGCATTGGAGGAAGTTGAACGCATCCCCGCTTATAGCGTGCTTGCATTGCTATAATTTCGGCCATTCGCTGCCGCGGAGCATGGGCATTCGTGTCTGGTGCAAACTGCTGCACACAACGTCTTAACCTAATAAAACATCCGTGAGATTAGACACCGCTACAAGTGCTCGCGGTCATTTGCGCAGGCGCATCCATGCTAAGCAGCAAGAAAAAAAAAGCTCATGTATTCCACCTATGTGGTTACGGAGCGTTATTTCGGCACTTGGGGCGAAATAACTTTCCCGATGTTACTTCGTGACGTGACCTTGAAGCCACACCAGAGGTGAGTTACTGAAGACTCCGTGACACTTTAACCTTGTGTAACCATTCCGTGCGAATATTATGCTAAAAACGTACTCGTAGTTTTTGAGAAGCTATTAGAACAATTATTGTGGGGTTCTTTGTACGTCTGCATGCGCGTAAATATGCAACTGTGTGGGCAGAAAGTGAACTGTAGCACCGGCACACTGGATTCCATGCAAGCAAACATTCGTTTATATATAAAGAGTTGCAGTTATGGGAAAATTACAACGATTGGCCAACAGTGGCACATTTTTAGGGGGAAGCGAAAACAGTTTCCTTATTCAGTGTAGGCATTACGGTGAGACCGAAACCACTAGATGGAGTTGTAGAGAATTTTCATTTCGCATTGTATGTATTTCACGAATGGCGCCCTTATTTTTGCAGTAGACATAATCACCAAGTCAGCGCAGCAGTGAGTGATGCAGGGAAGCAGCTGCGCGCCAGGGGTCCGAGTGCAGCCAAGAATAGACACATGTTTAGAGAACGCAACTTCTCGCTGAATGGGCGTCACCTTCGCCGCGTGTACGCATGAATGAGTGACTCACCGGCAGGAGCACCGTTTAGGGCACCCACATCATTGGGGAAATGGTTACTCCTCGCTGCGCAGAAGCATATATGCTCGCTTTGTTTTCGTGGGACGCGTTTTACAATGCTACTGACGCCCGCCGCATTTACGTGTGGGCAGCGCTGACGGTGCAATTCTATAGTGTTACCGTCTCGCCGATCTGGGTCATCTCGCGTATACCAAACTACTTCATACCGCCCTACAGTGCAGCACTTGCATGTCCACTCCGACGTACACTGCTGTGCCTGTACCACGCATCGAGCAGTCGTCCCGAACACGAAGCGAGGTAAAAAACTGCAGGCCTCAGGGGTGGACGAAGCGCGAAACATTAGTAAAGCAATTACCGTAGTTCGCGACAAATTACTGAAGCCCAAGCGCACGCCCTGAATATCTACAGGCTGACAGTTTTTTTTCTATTCTTCTCTTTTGTAATGTAAGAGCGGAGATCGCCATTTGGTGTTTAGCACGATCATTTGACAATAGCCATGCGGTTTAGCTTCGTTATGCATGATGGACAAGTTGCCGCACAGTCACGCGGTCGCGATTTGTTCCTGGCCTACTGCACATTCTAGCAGCGTGTCACGGCACATTAGAAAGAAAAATAGTTAGGAAAGGAGGGCTGCGAACTCTAACGCTGTACATCAACTGTACGTCGGTGTGAAAGTTGCTTCTTATTTTATGTGAAATGGCGCCAGGAGCTTCCTCAGAGCAAAGAGACAAGAAAGAAAAATTCTCTAATAACGGCCAGGCCGGTGGGTAGGGTGGCACCTATGCAAGCGTTCGTTGTGCCCAAGCTCCACTTTGACAGCATTTCCTGCCAGCGGCGCGAGTTATATTCTGATGTGTATGCCACGACTGCTGGTCGTTCTTTCAAACGAATTTGTTCGTAAGGAGAAAGCAATATGTTTTGAGTAAAAATATTAAAGGTGCAGAAAAGATTTTAACTTCTCATTTTTAATTTAAATTTTTGGTAAGCGGCATTTGAATGTCGCTGACCAAGATAAGAGAGCAAAGTGGCTGCAACAGAAAGAAGCTAGATGCCCATGTCCTGAGGCATTGCGGAAATGGGCGTCAGTTCCTGACGCCATTCGCCAATATATCCCAGCTACTATTAGTAGTGTTTGTGGAGTGTCATGTGCAACTGGTCCTTGCAGAATCTACTAAACGTCTCACAACGTTCTTACAGTGAATCAAGAAAACGTAGCAATCGCCATGTTTTCTGCCGTATACTGCTGAATACAATGAACACATTACACTAGTCAAACTGTGGTCCCGCGAAGGATTTGCAAGCATCCAATTATGCTTAGATTGCACGTAAGCAAATATATACCTAGTCAGATTTTCCTATTACGCCATTCTCGATTGATAAGGGAATAAGGGTTCTTTCTGCCGAACACCAAGTCATGGTTTCGGCTGCCAGGGATCATATTTCAATGTGTGTGAAACTAAAAAAAAAAGCTCTTGCACGCAGCTGCGTCTACATCTTAAGGAACTCCATGTGACCGGACTAATACGCAGCCTCGCAATACGGCGTAACTCATAACTCACTGTTAAGTGTTGGAATGCAAAAAAAAAGGAAAAAAAAAACTTAACTCCATTTTTGTTTTCTTGTAACGCTCGTGGAAGAGCAGGAAGAAGTGGTAACGTAAGGCCCGAGGAACAGAGGAAGAAAAGAGGAAGAAGAGAGCAGCCGGTTTAATTATGGTTGAACAATAATGGCTACAACAAGAACAACAACAAACGTCATGTCACATTTTAAAACTTTTTATGTAAAGCTTATTTACGCATGACAGAGCTTGGCACAAAAAAAGAGAAAGAAACAGGCTTGTGAAGCTATTCTATTAACGTGTTCTCTGCACCTGCAATATTTTTGCACAAAACTTATTGCTTTCGTCTTACGTACAAAGTTTTTTGGAAGAATGACCAGCTGCCATGGCATACAAAGCAGCATATAACTCGTGCCGCTGGCAGGAAACGCGTTTAAACATGTTCTCTCATCATATGTACAACCCTGTCACGATATGGCGTATCCTGAAGTTTTCTGTTTCTTCTTAAAGGGGGGGGGGGGATGGAACAGGATGTCTGATAACAAAACGATTAAGCCTCAGATATCGCTGCAATGTGCTGCTTAAAAACAGGCACACATGCGGTGCATCTTACCCTGAACCAAATAGATAAACACACATTCATACAGTATTCTTATCCCCGTTTCGTGGTGGTCTGTACGACCTCGTTCGTCGAAGAAAGAAGGAAAATGGCTCCCACGCACGACGATTATTTCATAGCTACTTCCTTGTAACGTAGGTTTCACCACGAATAACAAGAATAGAGTGTACAGACATGTCTGCTTTTCTATATTGACATGAGATGTGGGTGCACGAATCCGGTGTTGGTTCCTCCTTGTCTCATGAATATTTAACGTTTTACACGTGTTCTGTACACTCATATATATCTCTGACACACGTCTAACTAGATATATTATTCTGCACCTCTGCCGTATAGATACAGATGTAACAGACTACATACATACATACATACATACATACATACATACATACATACATACATACATACATACATACATACATACATACATACATACATACATACATACATACATACATACATACATACATACATACATACATACATACATACGTACATACATACATACATACATACATTCACTGCTTAAGTACTTAACGTGCACTCTTTTGCATGACAGTCTTAAGATGGCAACATCCCCAAACACTACCAAATAAGATAGTGCTCCCACTTAACATACAGAGCAGAGAATGAAAATATTCACATGAAGAAGGCATTCTTAAATAAATGATCCTACTGTGTATCTACATTTGCTAAAAGCGCAAATTGTGCTGCTTTCCCCAACAAATTTTCTATTAGACATTTAAAACCATTTTTTTTTCAGTGTGCGAATGCTGTGTTAGAAGCTACTATACTCCTTTTAGTAACATTTAGAAAGCAGCAATGACGAAAGATAGAATAAAATTATTTATACAAAGGAGGGGAAAATTTGGCAACAACAAGGACTGATGCTTAATTTACATTGTTCGAATGGTAAAATTTTAGTCAAGTGAATACAAATAGATGAGGTAAACGACCTCCGAATATCGATTCGGACATCAAATATTCCCAATTTCAAAGTAGTCGAATAATAAATATCACCGCCGAAGAACTCCGTGCAGATGGTTAACCAGTGAAGCTGAAACGTGCGGCCCCGGTATTTATCACTGGGTTAATCCTGACGGTTCAATAAACGACGGCTTGCTAGGTGGCCGTATCCTCCGTACGCAGTTGCTGCTTCCGCTTAGCTGTATGGGCCTGCTCTTGTGCCTGCGCTGCAGCATCGGCACGGCGTAGACGAGATCGTTCCCGGTTCTGCGTGCGGCATTCCTGATCGAAAGGTGCCTGCTCCTCAGGAGTACGTATGACTCGTGGCCTACTCATTTCAAAGCCAGATAGGAACTGCTGCGCGCGCGCTCTGCGGTGACAGTGATCAACGACGTCACTACTGGCGCAGCCAATCGCGTGCCTCTCGGTCTCCTTTTTTTTTCGAGCACGTGCATGGGGTGGCGCCGGAGGAGTTTTCGTTGTACAGGCGACAGACGGACGGACGAATCGGCTAGCCACATACAGCTTCGCTGTAAAGGTTCTGTGGAGTCTGTTAGACAGCAAAACGTTTGTTTGCATATACCGTGTAATGGCGTTACCAAGTGCATGGCAGGTCAACTGAGAAGCTGGTACAGGAGAAAGAAAGGTCAGTGCGATCATATCTGTTTGGATAATGGCACTGACAGCACCTCGCAATGTTTTGAACGAATGCAAACGTCCGTCTGGTTAACCTCGCTGCCTTTCCTTGTTTCTCTCTCTCTTCCTCTCAAACATGGTTATCTTGGCCAAGTAATAAATTGCTTTGTCTGAATAGAGACAGCCAATTCATAGGCTGCTTACTGAATAACGAGACAGGCTTGTGAGACATGCTTATTCAACGGCTGGGTATTACTGTGCATATGTGACCTCTTCCATGTGTTTATTCAGAAACTGCATCGTTTATCCAACAAACGCGGTTATTCTGCACCATAAGCACTCATACGAGTCAACATTTACATCAGCCTTTCTCCCTCTATACTGCAAGAACTTTTGTGGTCCTTTAAAAATTCAAACGAAAGGAATATTCGACAACTTCGAATAGTGAATTCTCGAATCGAATACGAACCAAACAGTGAAGATTATTTCCACGATACGCAGTGCAAAGGCGCACAACCAAAAGCACAAATGCGTGTACAGGCCACGAACATTCTGGAAACAGTTGAAATATTTAGGACAAAAAAATTCAGCATAAATTTGAAATAAAAAAAGTCTGCTATGAGCTTACACACACCTTTTGCTTCCTTTAGGCAATGCAAAATTTTCAAAAATCATCAGTGGTAGATATCCTAATTGAAGCCGTTGAGCTGGAATACTCAAAGAGGCGTTCATTGCTGAATGAGAAATTAAAATGCATAACTAAAATCATCAATAATTCATGAATTCGTTTTTTAATTAATTACTTTGCGAGAAGTATTGCAATTTATCAACTGTAGCCGATGAGTTCTCAAGGCTTACCCGCTTGAAACGCATTTTCAAGAGCACATCAGTTGCGACATTCGTTCCCAAACTGTGCAACGAAATATATGGGCGTTCAGGTCACTTTTGTGCTTCAATGCATAGCACGGTGATTTGTTAGAAACGTAATTCGAGCCATAGTGGCATTTTACCGCATGTTTCACGGATCACAGGAAATCCGTGTGATCCTTGGAACTCCTTCTAAGGGGACGTGCCTTGCAAACGCACCGACCCCATTTATAAATTGCAACATGTGCAATAAAGTAAATAACTAAAAAGTTAATTAGTGATTTAGTGCTATTAGGCGATTGTGGATTTCGATTTCTCGTGCGAGTAATGAGCGCAGCTTCGAGTAATCCAGCGCAAGGACTACAATTATGGTATCGCCCGGGGGCGAATTAAAAAAAAATCTATGTGGATTAAAACAGAAAGAAACTTCCGTATACATACATTTCTTCCTTACGTGCTTTCGATAAAATTTAGTACGCCCTGCAGTTCGTCTCGAAATGACAGTGCTTCGAAGCCTATGCCGCACACGCGCGTAGATCTGGTGGACAGCTGGCCCTCATCGTTACGCAAGCGAGTGTAATTCCCAGCAATGGGGATCATTGTCACTGCCACATATTTCAACGACTGGCGACCATCGCACACTATAGCCGGAATATTCCGAGAAGACAGGTCAGCATCCATACAGCTTGAAAGGCCCAATGCTGCGGCGACGTCACCTGAGGGACGACGCGTATACTGTCTGCTGTTAAAGGAAGCCCCTGAACAGTAATAAAGCCAACGTAACGGGAACATTGCTTCTACGTTATCGGAAATAAGTGGATCATATAATAAACCGGACGTACTACTCACGTATGAAAAACAAAACTTCGAGACCGCACGCTTATCAGGAATGCTATTGCCGCGCATCCAACGCGTCAGGGGCTCATTGAAAAAAAGGAGTTCACCGTTGAGGAAAGTAAATTTCTTTTTTGGAGCGTACAGTGCCTTCTTATTCCGAGATTACACTGCTTCACTTCTTCCTCAGAGAGCTGGCTCTGCGGCCAGCTGTGCAAGACGCGCTAAAAACTCGCGGATGGCAAGGCGGAAGCCGGTGCTCTGGCCCGTCTTGATGCTCGCTTGTTTCGCTATCGGAACGCCTCAGCATTGATATGTTCTTCTGCACCGATATCGAGGAAAAGAAAGCTTTTCATGAGAAAGACGTTCGCGAAATTACACAGTGACACGGGCTTCCTTGAATCTACAGGAGACGGCCTAGCACGTCATCTATATACAAGCGTTTTCATCAACCCGCTTTATCCTTCGAACGTTGTCCGTGTGAGAAGGAAAAAAAAATCGTGCTTTCCTCCGAGAGTGCCAGCTTTGATACGAAAAAAATGCAAGCAACCATCGTTTCGGTATATGAGGAGCTCTATTGACGACTGATGCGAAAATATATACCGAAGTTACAAGTGATTTTAATTGGACACTCGTTGTACGGCAGAAAAAAAAAATAGACACGCTGCGTATCTTGCATATCGCTACGTGCCTGCGTGTAACGTGCAAGTTATATGCATATAAAGAAAAAGAGAGAGAACATAAAAAAATTGACTGATAAATCTTTACTTGGAAGAGGACTGGCTCGAACGCCAGTACAGGGGGTGCACGCGAAACTAGAAGGGAAAGGACATCCCCAACGACGGTCAATTTCCCTCCCCAAGGGCCAAGTCTCAGAGGAACTGCGGCGTTGTGTGAGGTTGACCATCGCTGTTGGGCAATGTTTAGTGTTTAAAAGTTCTAACGTTGCGGCTCGACGTGTTTCTGCCGGATGTCTTTGTAGCTGGGACACCCACACAACATGAGGAGGAGGAGGAGGAGGAAAAACTTTAATCTGGTCCTGTACAAGGTGTTGCCACCTGCCTGGCTAGTTCCATGTTGGGACCGGGAGGTCAAGCCTCCTAGCCCTATCACGGGCGTACTGGACAGCCAGGACTTGAGGGATATGATCAGGAGATCTGATCATTCCTAAAAACCGATTCCGGGAAATGCCAGGGCCGAGCGACCCACACTCCCAGAGCAGATGTTCAAGCGTGCATATCTCCTGTTTGCATGCTTTGCATATAATATTCATGTCTGCAATGTTATACCATTTCTTTATTTGTGCAGGTGAATAATAAGACTCTGTCTGTAATTGTCTAAGTGTAACTGCTTGTGCTCTGTTTAGCCTATAGTGAGGGGGTGGAAACTCCCTCCTTCCCATGTAGTAATGTTTTGTAATTTCATTGTATGTAATGAGCGTATCTCTATGTAAGTTCCACACACATGTGCTTCGTCGTCGGTCGAGAGCCTGTGTGGCCCGTCGAGCAAGCGACCATAGTTGTCGTGGCACAAGCGTCATACTACAGCAGCGTCGTACTACGGCCTGGTCGTAGCTGTTTGTGCAACCGCTGTAGCACAAGTACCGCTGAAGAAAGATTAGAAAAGCATGAATGGTGAAGTGACAAAGCCAAAAAATGGTATTGGGGTGCAGAAAACATTAATCATCACCGAACCATAACGTCAGGTCTACAACGCATCAAACCACACACAACTCCCCGGCAGGTTTGTTAAGGATGCAAGAAGGTTAGTGTACCGTAACTTTTCTTAAGCCCAGGAATTATCGTCCTATATCTGTGGATTAGATATCGTTTTCGCACTTCATTGTCATGAGGTGGTACGTGAACCCTGATTCTAAAATTCCGGCCTTTATTTTACTGAAACAGTCATGAGGAAGCGCAACGTGTTGAATTGTGGTTATTGAGAAGTGATTAAAGTCAATCTCATGCGAGAAGTTTAGAAGTATTCATTCACGCCGTAGTATGTTGTTTTTATTCGCGCGTTATTACAATCCATATTATTAGATGTATGGTACTTTGTCCTTTAGACAGTAGTGTGGAGTGCGGCTATTGCTTATCGCCTTTTTGTGTACGATGTATGTCTGTGATTATGTATTTTCATGTATTTACGATATCCCTAATAAAATGTGCTCTATCAAGTTGCCTACTGTCGTTGTATAATATACCCACCTAATGTGGTCTTGATAAAGATACTATAGCAGTATTGAAAATAAATAAATAAATAAATAAATAAATAAATAAATAAATAAATAAATAAATAAATAAATAAATAAATAAATAAGAAACTGGAGAAATTGCCGCATTGTTGCTGCGTTGTCTCTGTACCTCTCTGTACGCGCGCGCGTGCGTGTGTGTGCGTGTGTGTGTGTGTGTGTGTGTGTGTGTGTGTGTGTGTGCGTGCGTGCGTATGTGTGTGTGTATGCACGAGTGTATGCATGTGCGTATGCGTGTGTGCGCGTGTTTGTGTGTTCGTGGCCGAGAAATAGAGAAGGCGGGCGCCATACATGTCCTTTATATTAAACTGGCTCACGGTGCATGTCTGCGGGATGTGCTTTGTTGCAGTAGTATCTTCATGCCAAATCATGTTATCATTCATTCTTCAGTGAAGAATTTGTGTGCCGTGGAGGCGTAAGCGACAAAATAGCTTCGTATGAATTATTAATTAGGCATTAGTTATTAGTAATAATTATTAATTAGTCTTTCATCAGATTTGTAGCATGCAACGTAGAGGCAGCCCATAGTTATCGTCTAAGGCGTCCTTGAGCTTAAGGCCCGTGCCATGACCGATATTCGTAGTGTCCTTTAGGATATAGTATTGTTGCTCAGTACTTGCACATTCTCAGTTTTCCGGCACTTTTTCTTCTTAGGAAATGAACGCGCGCATAGTTTCTTGAAAGCTCTGTACAGGTGCGGATTGAGACGAGCAAAGATCGACATTTCAGCCGTATCCCGACATGTCGCTTAAAACGTTATCTTGAAGTCCTTGCAAAACTAACTGAACATCCCCTTCCACAGACTTTAAAAGCAAAAAGCGCTTTAGCATCATTACATAGCGGTGCGCGCAGTAGTGGCGACGTCAATGGATTGTCAATATCGGTCGATATGAACATCGCAAGGTAGGAGGAGCGTGCATAACGGCGTATCTTGCCTAAAGCGGGATGCCGATGGCATAAACGCATGGCGAGAAGCAGTCCTTTCACCTTGTCGAAGGCCGGCGAAACGGGCTCTGTGGTAACAACGGCTTCTGGCTCGGCCTCCGCTACCGGCAGCTCGCTAAGTTTAAACGCGGTTACGGCTGCACGAAGGGACAAAACTGGGCGCGCACAATACAGGCCTGCCATCTTCCTGGTATCAGCCGATGTTAGCCGCAGTCCATTCGGGGCCGCCTCGGGACCGAGAGTGACGAGGAAAACGGCTCATAGTAATCAACCCGGAAGGAAGGCGATGAGCGACCACGACTTCGGGCCGCCGTCACCGCCGGGGAGTGGACGGCGCATGGTCGGTTCGGACCGACGCGCTGTTCCGCGCATACTCCGTCCACCGCCTTCCTTTATCCTTCGCGCCGTTCTCTTTGTCCTCGGGTCTCGCCGCCGGTCAAACTCTACGTAAGGCAAACGAGCAACGCACGAAGCCGCCTCCGCTGACGACGATGACGACGACTTCGCAACACTCACACGCTGCGGTGCGTATACGGCGGCACGTGAATTCCTAAGCAGGACGCGCTTCTTGTCTTCTTTGCGCGTTCGTGCGCGAGGATTGTCGGCGCCGCGTCGCGTCGCGTCGCGTCCACCATTCTTTTATGTTATTTCTTTCCTTTCTTCTTTTTTTTCTTTCCGTGACGGGCGCGCGCTAACGTACGGGCTCGCGGACAGGAAATGCAATTTGCATCACGCACGAAACTCGCTGCGCTGCACGGCCATGCCGTTTTCACTTGTTTCGTTTCTTTCTTATTCTTTGCAGTCCCGTAGTGCTCTTTTCCGCATTGTTTCTCGCCTTCCTGCCACAGTCGCCAATCCGCACTGTGACACTCTATTTCGTAAGCTTTGCTTCGGCACATCGCTTTCGTTCCCTACCGTCTCACACTTTCCTCCCCACTTAAGATTACGGCCACCCAGCTAATCCACTCCCACCGTTTACCTTGCGAAGTAGGCCTGCTTCGAATCACCGTGGCAAGAAATAAAAAGAAAGGAAAAAAAAACAGACGCTCAACGCAAGAAGCAGCAGGCGGCAACGAAGCGAATAACGATATCGAGAAGTCGCAAGCATTAACGCAGCGTGTATAGATCGACTGGCGCTTATAGTATACCTCCGTGGCCCGGATTGGCAATTTTACGCCCTAGGTCTATTTACTTTCAAGCACGTACGCACAAAGCTAAGACAGCGACGTTAACTTTTGCTGAAGCTATGCGTATAGAAGGCACGGGTAGGCAGATTTGATCTGATTCTTTCGTCTTGCACCTGAGTTGCACTTCCCCACTTATTTCGCTTCTCATGCTTTATGTGTTTCTTCGCCACGTACATATCAATCGCATCAGTAGCTCTTTCTAATCGTTGCCAAGGCGCCGGTCCTTCCATGTATGTACTCTATGCTCTCGGAAAGCATTGCGAGTGAAAGACGTTAACGAGGGATATGAAAAACGAGGCGAGAGAAGAAAAACGAGAGAAAGAGGGCGAACCTGTAGGGAACCAAATTAAATGGACACCCCGGAAGTTTCAGCTTTCGAGAGCCTGGTCACGCTGTCTGGATTAGGACAGAGCGATGCGAAAAAAAAAGGGTGTGTGTGTGTGTCGGGGGGGGGAGGGGGGGGAGGCTACTACGCCCCGTGTCATCCGCACGCTACAGTAGACGATGTCTCCTCCATGTGGGGCAATGTGGGCTATGTGCTCCACTGTCGCGCGAAAGGCTACAACCTAGATAACTAACTTTCCATATGCACTGGTCTGCAATCTCCGAAGTGATCATCCGGTGAAGCCATAAACGCTCCGTGATTTAAAGCCACTCGCATTCTCCTGTTTGTCAAACTCTATTTTCTTGTTTTTATTCTAGTATCAGCGAAGCAGAAGAAGAAAGTGTGGAGAACTTCTTAAATAGGAAGCTGACGCTTCTTCGTGTTCTCTTTCTTCTTCTTGCCATTTCGCGTGTCCCACCTTTAACATATGTTCCAGTTCCTATTTGCAATGGCTGTTAGTACATTTTTTTTCTCAGCTGTTGCTCCGACTACATCGCGTGTACTGCCTCTGAATCACAGTTTCCACTTGTGCTTTCCGCTTAAGCACTTGCGCGCAACTTTTTATGCGAGATATATTTGTAAACAGTTGTGTGTGATCCGGCCTGCATGAGGACTCATGCTGGAGGGACAGCCCCATGTTCAGGCCCATGCTTCCAGTGCTAGCACTCGCTGCGGCGCTAGTGGGCATATTGATTTTGTGTTGTTTCGTGTTTCCATGTTGCTTTTTCTTCTTTTTATTCCCTGAATAGTGTATTCGGTATTATTAGTATTATTGCATAGCAGGGTTTAAAGAGTTCGAGCTTCTTAATGAATAAAAGAAAAAAAAAAGTGACTCGCCATCCCGGCATTGCGAAAGTAAATGTCCAGATGAGCTGTTGAAAACCACCACTCGAACTGCCGAGGGGGTATGTAATGCTTTATTGCTTTTGACTAATGGTAGCAATTAGAATTTAGAGTAACGGTAGTAATGAGAGTAATGTCAATTTTGACAGCGCACCGCTTCCCATAGCGGTGCTGCAACAACACTGAAATCAGTTGCTAGGCTGTTTCTTTCATATACGAAAGGCTAGGGACGTCACTCCTCCCGTAGCAAGCTGCCGTCGCCAGGACAGCTTGCGGAGCAGTAAGCTTTACGGCGAAGCGTATTCCGGCAGCGCTACATGCTTTGCATTGTTATCAGGAACTCCTTATCATCGATTATGTGGTTCGGATGATTGTCTTATGCTAATTCTGTATGGAAACGTATGCTGTTCTGTGTGTTGTAGGCGTGATTTCAAAGAATGTATGCACTCTTGGCTTCACTTTGCTGAGTGCTTGAAGCTACTGCTCCTGGTTTTGCATTGCCGCCGGGATCGGCCCACATTCTTGCTGACGGACGTAGGTACGAAAAATGCCGACCGACTACACGCTAACAGCATCGCCGTAAAAGAACATTATAACTTTTTGGCTGGCGTGGTGGGGATGGCAGTGTATTGTACCTACAAGCAGGCGATAGAGGTCAGTAACTGCTACTCCTGAGAGCATCTTGCATGGTTACTGGGGTTCACTTCCAGCAAAGCATCTCATCGTAAACTTCTTCATTGCACATGTGGTACACTTGATGATGGACTGCCAGGCAGGCTGACTGTGTCGCGTGGTGCCGACGAACAATGCAGCGTCTCTCAGAAACGTCTCCTTGTGTGTTGTAGCGAAATGTTATGCTAAACACAACTTACTGCAGGCTAACATGTGGAAGACCTCTGTTCTCTAGGTTCTAAAGAATAGCCTGCATTTCATCGCGGTTGCTCAGGCACGGCCACAGAGAGTGTTCTATGCGTCCTGTCTAAGTGCAGATCGCAGAATCAGTCTTGGTGCGTTAGTGCTACATCTTCACTTGTACACGGCTGCTGGATAAAGAAATGCTATGGAGAGAGTATATGATGTATAATTAGACAAATCAGCGCGAGAATATTGGAAAAAGAAAGGAAAACCTCGATGCAACCATAAAACGTTGGATGCCTGAGAATCCATAGTTTTCAGTCACGGTTTCAACTCGCCCAGATCGGCAGTTTCTTACTTTGAAAGAGACCGATAGCTACGCGTGACGTCATGCTCCACTAGTGGTCCGGGAAACTGAAAAATATGTAAAGTTTCCCCGTGAATTATTCATCGAATAGTGCTTCCTGATTATATGCCGCTTTCTTTTATTAACTGCATTTAAGGGTATGTTGGGGCCTATATGTAGCGTCAGTTGCTTCCTATTCTCTCTCTCTCTCTCGTATTTCTTTACATGCTAGTCGTACTCATAATGGTAATAACAGAAACAACGATCATAACGAAAAAAAGAAGTGCCGCTCTGGCCCGCCTGCTCTAACTGCCACATTTCATTTAAGGTAATCTGCTTCCCTGTTAGAAATCTGCGAACAACCTTTTTTTGGCGCAGTACGAACTTGCGATGAGCGGAACACATCCGGCTGCATGCATGCAGCACGCGCTAGGCGCTCGCTATTATATAGAACCTCCGGACATGCTTCATGAACAACGCCTATCACGTCTCCTTGTTTAGTCCGCAATTATGCAAAGCCACGCGGGCGCTGAACGCATCGCTCTGAAAGCATGAGTGCAGCCCTCGTTTCGGATACATTAAATTCCTCCGCGAGCCCAAAGCGGCCACATCGTTTCTGTCCCGTTCCCTCGGTGCTCGTCGATTAGTTCCCGCTCACTCGTATGTATATCGCACGCGCAGCGGATGGTGCAGTTTTCCTCGATGTGTATGCGTGCCTCCCGGCTTTCACGTGTCACAGGGCACGAACTAATTAAGAGCAATCCCTCGGGCCGCCGCGGGCATTCTCACATAGTTTATGCCCGTTTCCCTTCCGCCAAACTTACCGGCTTACCAGGCGAGATATATTACCTTCTCGGATAGCCTTTATTTATACCTCAAGCACGGCGAAGAAGTGAACTCGTGCGCCGCCGATACGCGACTCAGAAAACTTACGTACCGCACGAGAGGCTTGTTCGGCTGCTCAGTGCCTCACTCACCCTGACTGATATTAATAGGAAAATTGAAAAAAAAATAAGAGTCCTCGAGGCGACTGCTCGACGCGTTCTTTTACTGTATCACGTGCACATCGGCGAAGCAGAAGCGGCCCGAAGATGGTGAACGAGCGTGCAGGCGTTTTAGTTCTTTTTTTTTCCTTTCGGATTTTTACGCGGACTAGTACACGTGAAGCAATCTTCGCGGCAGCGGGAAACATGCGTCCATATAACAGATCGGTCTACCAATGAAAAAAAAAAAGACCATGGACCGACCTGCTCCGTTTTTTTATTTCTTTCTTTCCTGCGCGTGGCCCTTCTGGAACACATAGTAAACGAAAACCACCGCGCTGCCATCGGCCATCTTGCAGGAAATGGAATAACTCACCAATCTAACGCGAGATTGGCCCGCGGTCGCTCGGTGCAGCTTTTCGCTGTTATACGAGGCGCATGCACACGCCGAGTCGAAGCACTTGAAATACGTCCGGGCGGCCTAAATCCGGCGCTGCTTCGATGCAAATGGAGCCGCGGGGGAATGGGCGCCTTATAGGAAGGGGGCGTCGTTTTATGTTGCCTTACCTTTGTTTTTTATTGGTGACTTAGCTTTCATATTCATCGGTAGTTCCTATAGCAGCCTTGGTCGCGTTACTTGCTTTCTCTGAGCCGGTTATCGGCTTTGACACACGTTTAACTTTAACTAGACCTCATACCTTACCGTCAGCGCCTCGTAGCTCGACGAGAAGTCCGAAAGCTGTTTCTTTTATTGATTACCTCTTGTAAAAAAAAAAATATGTTGTGTGGTTTAAAATCCCGAAACTATAGTGCGAGCTATTACAAACACTTTAGTGGAGGACTCCGGATTAATTCCAACCACCCGGAGTTATTTAAAGGGAAAGCTCATTTGAGCTGGTAATTAAATCGCCCTGTCCCTGTTAATACCAAACAAGACACTCTGACTGTGAGAAGTTTCTTTGTAAGCAGGCCCTGACGTCATGGACTTTGACTCCGTCTTCGCCAGTGCTAGTTAACTTTTCATCGGTTAAGATCGACTGCATTGTATTCGAAGAAAGTCAGGCTGTTTCAAGAACAGTCACTGAGCCACAACGGCTGAAATATGAAGAATAACTTTAATCCGTGACATTCCACAGTGACGTGCCTGCGCTAGGATCTCGCCGTGAAATTCCAAAGATTAAGTGTCTACTTTTATTTTCTCTTCTAATAATCAACCTATTACCGCGAAATTAACGAAAATATAGCCTTGAAAAAAATAAATGATCAGCGTGAGCTTATTTAACGTGCCTCTTTACTGGCACACAAAGCATACGTGCGTCGCAGGGAAGCATGTCGGCCGACCATGACAACATGCGCGCCTTGAGGCAACAGGCCGCGCTCCGGTAGCGCAAAAGCCCGCGCCTTGTTAGCGGGCCGGCTTTTGCTCACTCTTCCTTTCACGGAGTCCTTCCTGTTCTCATTCCCACACACATAATGTGTGTGTGTCGCACCGCACCCGAGTTCAAATGGCGTTTTGTCGGCCAATTGGTATTCAGAAAAAACATTTGCCTTCCCGAGATGTTTAGCACCTCTCAAGGACATGCGCATATCGTCGTGAGGTCGGAAGAGAAAAGCACATTTGAGATACGTGCGTACGTGGTCCCAAAGCGACGTGGACACCCACAGCGTGATGCCACGCGGGATAACCTCCTTTCTGGGGCGCCTCGCTGCTTCGATTAGTCGTTTTGTCAGATCTCCAGCGGAGAAGATGTGTCTCCGGGCGAGCGGTAGGTCAAGAGACTCGCGGGGTATCGAAGCCTGTACACAGCACGGCACTCAGGGGCGTCGTTCGCGTGCTCAGCGGGGGCGCGCGCAGTTTGCGGGATACAGGAAGTTGTCGCTACTGTGTCGCTAACGCGGTAATAACTTTCCAATCGTCGGGCTCCCCGGGGTCTGGAAGGCATCGCGCTTCTGGACTGACACCTCCTACGGCGACGTCCGCGCTCGCTTCGACACCAGGAAGTGAACGTGCGAGGGAAGACTTGTCTCCTCGGTGTGCGTCTCACGTTTTTCACCCGCGGCCCCGTGGTCTGTGCCTGTGGTCGGCGCGCGCTTTCTCTAGTTCATTGTCACAAACTTCTGAGGAAACAAAGCTTACAAACCACGTGATACGCGTTGTCACTGTTCGTGTACGATGTCACTGTAGCACTTTTGTCACCTAGAGGCACGTGACATCTCACCTTGGTATCGAAGGTGGCTGCTATTTCATCTCCGCTTTATGCAACAATTTACGAATAGAAGGCGGTGACCAAGGATGTAGGGAATCATCGAACTAAGAACTTAAGCTTTGGTGAGTTAGTGGTTGATCTCCTAGTGTCGCTAAATAGGCGGGTATCCACTGCGTTTGGATTGGCTCGTCTAATCTGGGGAGCTGGTAAGGCAACATATAGAGTGATAGGTAAGGCGAGTGTACCTCTGCCCTTGTGGAATGATGGATGCTTCCTTTTTTTTTAATTACAGCGCATGTAGACGAGATAAGCTGCATAGGCTCTCAAATGGTTTTAAGCATCGGTTAGCAAAGTAACATTCAACGCTATCTCCGCAGTGTCGGAACAGGGCTCTCAAGTGTCAATCTGTACGTATACTGCAGTCAATCGCGCAAACTATTTCTTTGTTTTTATGGAGTTATCACTAGCTAACAAACGTCCTACAAATTGAATTAAAACACAAATGTCCCGAAAGGCTGCTTTCCCACCGAAGCTTTCAGGGATGCATGCGATGCCATTAAGAGCACGCCTGCACGTTTAATGTTTCAGCGGATGATAATCACTGTACAAGCCGTTTTAATCCACTCATATCGCGGGCTGTTGTCAAAGAGCGCTCGCTGCGGAAAATCTGCCGCGGCAAACTTGCAGCCCACGGCATCCTTAATTAGAAAGGCATTCCAGGCTACTGCAGGAAGGAACTGCCCATGGCCGGGAAGAAGCGTTTCAAAATAGCAACCACCCCTGAATAACGGCTTTCAGTGCCTAGATGGGAAGGTAGTCCAGCGGTATCAATGCGCGCTTACCTGTTTAAAAAAATGCTCTAACGCCGAGATCTTAAACAGCCACCCTGAAGGAACGTTTCATTTTTTGGCTGCGGCATTTGCGAAGAATTGTTTTACGATGGCAAGATAGTTAATCACTACTTCTGGGTCGAATTACCGGCTGATGCTTTCTTTAGAAAGCGATCTGCGGAAAACGATCAACTATTTTCGTATGTGCAACAGAGAGGGGGGCGGGAGAACAAACGAAAAACGCGGTCGTGGGAACCAAAGATGATTCGCTTAAATTAGTATAGGCGTAACTTACGACTATATTTTTAGTGGTCATCCGTTGAAACATCTCCTTTGGGACAATATCGGCATTCGGTCTCATATATCTGTGGTTGGCGAGATTGCTCTTGAACTTGAGGGGAACATAAGGTATTTTGAAAGCTTCTTAAACGCAGCAATAGACTGTACACAATAGAAACAACACGCTAAGGCGGTTACTCACAACTGAAATATTTATTGGGAGGGAGCACACATATAACAAAAAAAAGGGGGGGTTGCGCATTCAGAGCAGAACAGTGGTAAAAAGAAAAAGAACAATAGCAAATCCTGAGAAAGAAGGTGAAAATACATGCGGGCGAACTATCAAGAAAGGTCGATTCTTTGTCGTGGAGCATGACCGAAGTGGGGCTGACGCAGGGATTCCTTCTTTTTCTGGTGTCGTAGGTTTCTGCTAGTTCATTAGTTCGCTGATGGTTGCTGTCGAAAACAATCGCTGCTTCATTTAACATGGTGAAGCACATGCTTTCTCTTCAGTGAGAGGCCCGATGCGACGCCTCAGATGATGCATAGTTGACGTCTGATGCTCTCCTAGATGCACGCTGACGCAGCGACCAGATTGGCCCGCATGCACATTGCCACAGCTGGATGAAATCAAGTACACGATGCCTGTCGCATAAAAGGCAAACAATTTAGTGTGTTTGCTGTTACAATCTGGATGTTTTCTGTGCATACAGGAACAAATACGTGGAAGTTTACTTTTCGCTTAAGAAAGCACGTCAACTTCGAATCTGGAGCCTACGTGTTTTTCATTCATGTGATGTTCTATGTGAGTAGGCAATGACAGAAGTTTTTAATTTTTTACTATATGTGACCTTCGCTGTTGGGCTGCCTTCACTCGATGGCTTTGATTTCCTTCAAGGTGTTCACGCGAACGGATTTCATAACATTCCGTGGATAGCCAGTTTGTTCCAGCTTGGTGACTTGATTGTGGGATCCACACGTTCTCTTTTACAATGAAGTATAGAAAGTGGTTCTAAGCAATTAATTTTACCCGTTTCGAATGGCCCGACTTGTTAAGGATAGGCTTACTAGATGTAGTTGGTTGTGCCAACAGACGTGAAGCGGTTGAAAAATCAATTGTACTCAAGAAATTGTAACTGTTTATCTTAGGGCAATTCAAAAGGAAAGCAACTTCATGCCATTTTCACTGAAAACGTTTAAAGTGTTAACAACATTCCGGGATAGATTTTTTGAACTAGTGAACATTAGAAAATCATCCACATATATAAACGAATATTTACTGAAAGGTAACTTTCTAGCTCCGTATCAAGCCTACCTCAAGAATTCCACTTAAGATTCGCACAACAAACGATCCGACGCTAATGACAGAACGGTGAACATAAAGACCTGAGCCCCCCTCCCCCAAGACACAAACGTAGACTTCAAGTAAAACAAAGACCTAAAGAAAGCTTGCAAACGAAGTTCCACCCTTCAAGAAAAAGGAATGTTCGTCATTGTCAACCGTGGTACATTTCTTTATGTAGGCAATTAGTTCACCCCGGGTCATAGAATAGTGCAAAGTGAAAGTGATAGAATAGGGCAAATAGCGCAAAGAAGACGAGGTGTCTTCTTGTTAGAACGCTTCTATCTGTGTTGTCTCGTTTCTTGCGAAATCTTCGAAATTTCCTGGTGCCTCGGCTCCTGGCTTTGTGGCCATGAACGCGGAGCTATCCAGAGGCCCTCCTGGCCTGAGGTCATCAAGGCCGTCCCTCACGAGGAAGAGAGGAAGTGTGCTCAGTGACACCGGGGACACTGAGCTATACTCGATGTCAGATGAAGACTCATCGGATGATAGCTTCATCACTGTCCGCAGAAAGAGGGCCAGAAGGAGGACTGTCAACGCGAACATATCAACGCAAGCGAGCACGGTGAATCTGAGGTCAAGGCCTGAACGCTGGCCTCATGCCATCGTGTTCGTACCCGAGGAACCCTCAAGCAACCTCCGACTGCTGAACAGGCAAGAACTATCTGTTTTCTTGGAAGGGGTCGTGCCGAATGAAATTAAGAACATTCGGATAAATGCACGCAAAAATGTCCTCGCAATCGATGTTTCGAACGGGAGTGCGCTCGAAAAACTCAAGCAAATCTCGGAGCTAGGGCGCATCAAAGGGCATTTCTATATCCCGATGGATGATGCATCCACAGTAAGTGTCACTTATGACATCGATGTCGCCATTGCCAACGCGGACTTGCCTATCCTCGTCAAACCAGCAAGTGAGGGTGTTGTCATCACGCCTGTGAGCCGCCTTGGAACATCGCGCTGCGTCAAACTGATTTTCAAAGGAGATTACCTACCATAACACGTCAAAGTCGGTCACTTCCGACACCATGTTCGGCCCTTCGTACAATAGCCTCTTCAATGCCATGAGTGCTTTAGGCTTGGACATGTCAAGGGTGTCTGTCCAAACTCGATACTGTATTCCCGTTGTGCTGAACCTCACGCGGAGGAGACGTACCGGGCTACTGTCCTAAAGTGCGGCAACTGTAATGGTTCCCATGCTGCCTCGTCTAGGGACTGCCCTCGCATCAAGAAAGAGGTCGCTGTTCTCAAGCAAATGGTTCGGGACAATTCGACACACAGGGAGGCTGCTGCAACGATCCGGCGTCGGCGTCGCGTCACCGAACCTCCTCTGAAAAGGCGGAGCCGCGAAAGGAGCGGGCCCCTTCCATTGTAGCATCCACATTCTCCAATCAGGCCAAAAAAGGGCTGAACAGCACAAGAAAGTCGGATGAAAGGAATCTGTCTCAGGAAGAATGGCCTGCGCTTCGGAGCCAGCAATCTCCCACAGAACCACAGATTGTCAAGCTTACTCGGAAGCCTACTCCTGCCGCTGATGACACGTCCAAAGCAGATCGGCAAGTCATTTCAATGTTGCGTCCCCTCATGGATGTCATTCGAGTGATTCTGTCAAACCTTGGAACTACGTCTGCTCGAAGTGCACTGAAAGTACTGGATGCCTTAAGCCCAGTGCTTGATTCCCTCGAATAGAGACACGGCCAACCATCGCCCATCGTTTCGAGAAGTCAAGGCATTGTCAATCATCCAGTGGAACGCAAGAGAACTAAAATCACGCCTTTCAGACTTTCGTCAGTATATATACACGAATTTGTTCCCAATCATTGTCCTATGTGAGCCTAACGTGTCAAAACCAGTCAGATTCTCGGGATACGAAGCTGTTATATCCGCAACAACTGATGCATGCAGCAAAGTCATCGTTTTTCGTCGCGAACTGACCTATGTTCACCAGCCAATTCCGCCTCATGATAAGAATCAATACGTTTGCCTAACAATTAAAAAGGGCAAATTCATGTTTAGACTTGTAGCCGTTTATATGTAGCCTTCAAGTATTTATGACCCCAAACGATTAACGAACATCTTGTCCGTGTGCCCTGCTCCATATGTCATCACCGGATATATTAATGCGCACCATATAGCATGGGGAAGCACAAGGACAAATGCAAGAGGGCAAAGACTTGCAAACTTCGCCTACAAACACGGCCTTTCACTCCTGAATGATGGCAGCCCAACGTTTATACGAGGTGTGAATTATGGCAGCTGTGTTGACCTAGCATTTGTCTACAGCTCTTTCACAAGATATGTTAAACTGTTTTCGGATATCGAGACACAAGGGAGTGATCACATTCCTGCGCACCTTGCCATCAAAGGGATGTCCAGGCCCATCCCACGGAACGCCAATGGATTAATTGATCTTCCACCATGGAAGATGCTTGTCGAGAGGGCTTGTCCTCTGGATTAGAGGAAACAATCAAGTCTGACACGCCACGCGCACGCTCATGGTTTCGTCGACTCACACGGAATTGGATATAGAGTTGGAGCGACTTCGTGCACTCCGACGTCGTGCGGAGTGGCGTTACCGGCGTACGAAATCCATCGAAGACCTTAGGACAGCCAGACGACTACAAAAGAAACTTCAACGTCGCATGGATATTTTGGCATCTCGACGTTGCACAAGGTTTTGCCGGTCACTAGACCCCCGAAAGCCACTTTCCCAAATCTGGAGAACCACACTAGGTCTACGTTCCCTCCCTGAACAACGCTTCCCATTCAAAGCGCAGGCGCTCGTCCAGGGGCGGCTAGAGGCTGATGTTGCAGAAGACTTTTGTGCAAGGATCGCTGGCCAAGCAACCGGTCCAGGCTTTCCAGCCCCCAGTCGCATCTCTGTTTCACGTGACTGCCGCATGGATCTTCCTTTCATAATGGAGGAACTAGAAGCGGCTCTTGCGCTATGCAGGGCGCTCTTCATCCGCGTGGAACCTGAGTGACGGCGCACGGAGAGAACTCCTACATCTCTACAACTTATCTTGGCAGGATGGCATGGTTCCCGAAGAATGGAAGATAAGCCGCTTGGTACCTCTCCTGAAGCAAGGCAAGTCCCCACTTGAACTCACCTCATACCGCCCAATAGCCCTGGCCAGCTGTCTGGGAAAGATAATGGAAAAGATGATCCTTGCCCGCTTAGAGTGGTACCTGGAACACTACAACATGTTACCAAATTGCATGGCTGGTTTTCGTCGAGATCACTCTTCAGTAGACAGTGTTGTTGATCTCGCAACGTATGTCCAGCATTAAAAGTCACGCAAAAGATTATCTGCAGCTTTGTTCTTCGATGTCAAGGGGGCATACGATAACGGATCTCACGAGGCTATCCTCGATGCTGTTGAGATGGTTGGCCTAGGTGGTCGAGTTTTCCAATGGATTTCTCATTACCTTTTTATGAGATCGTTCTTTGTGTGTACCAGTGATGGTAAAACCGCACGACACTACACGTACCCAGGTGCTCCTCAAGGCGGTGTACTAAGCCCTACCCTATTTAACCTCACACTCATTGGTCTCGTTGATCATCTGCCAGCAGCGATCAAGGTATCAATGTACGCCGACGACATATGTATATGGACCTCAGGTGTGACACGTCCTCAGATACGTGCAAGACTTCAAAAAGCTGCTACTCTAACAGCTCTATACCTCCGCAACCAAGGTCTTGAAATCTCGTCAGACAAATGTGCACCGATGGCGTTCACTCATAAACCAATCATACCCTACGCCATCTCAATAAATGGCCAGATAATTTCTTATGGGAAAACTCACAAATTTCTTGGCATAATGATTGATAGAGATCTCTCATGGAGCCCGCACGTGACCTACATGAAACAGCGTCTGACAGCAATCTCCCAACTTTTCAAGTTTCTGAGCGGAAAGACTTGCGGAAGGTCAGTGCATGCAATGTTAGAATTGTACAGGGATCTTTTTCTGGGCTTCTTGAGATACAGTTTGCCCGTACTGACCAACACTTGCCAAACAAATCTTCGTGCTCTACAGGCTATTCAAGCTCGGGCTCTCAGGGTTTGTCCTGGTTTGCCAAAATGCACATCGACAGCAGCGACTATTGGGATTGCCCGGGACCAACCTATACAAACACACATTGCGGTGGAAGTGTTGAGAGTGCACATCAGGCACGTTGCCCATGCCCGTTCCCACCACCTGGCAACACTACCATCAGAAAGGCCGCAGGCATCATTTTGTACTACGATTTCGGAGTATTACACCTGCCTTCCATCAGACTTCACCCCCGCAACTAAGCCATCGATTCCTCCATGGTGTTTGGCTCGACCCGCAGTGCACCTCACCATACTAGGAATCAGGAAAAAATCTGAGCTGTCATCAACTGCTCTTAAACACCTAACTATGCTCCTTTTGCACGAGAGGTACGCCGAACACGTACATATTTATACTGGTGGATCGGCAACTCTCCAGTGTTCTTCTGGAGCCACGGTCTTCCCAGCGAAAGCCACCACCATCAGTTTCAAGACCTGTCACCCAATGACACCGATGGCTGCGGAACTTGCAGCTCTTCGCGCTGCACTTCGTCTCGTCAGGCAAGAACAACCTCGAAGATGGTCAATATTCAGTGACTCGAAGGCAGCACTGCAATCTTTGCTATCAGCCCTGCGGCGCGGACAGCACGAACTGCTATTTGAAATTAGAGAACTAATCCATACCTTGAGTGAGAAAGGACATCACGTAACATTTCAATGGCTTCCAAGTCACTGTGGAGTCATACGGAACGAACACGTCGATAACGCGGCTCGGCCGGCTCTTCAAGGGGACGAAGAGGAGCGGATACCGTTATCAAGAACACGTGCCGCTAGAAAACTTCGAATGCTCAGCCATGATATCACGTTCTCCTTGTAGGACGCAGGAAGTTTTCAAAACAACCGACTCCACAATCTTGACTCCTCTCTACGCATTTGCATTCCAGCTGGACTCTGCCGTCGCGAAGCAACCCTGCTTTGTCGAGTATGGCTAGGGGTGGCTTTCACCAAGTCTTTTGCTTTCTGAATCGGATGAACCAACGACGCCTTGTTTGATGACTGGGGTAACGAGGAGACTCTTCAACACCTTCCGTGTGACTGTCCTCACTATACTTTACAGAGACGATCACTTGCAATCGCGATTGCGCGCTTTTACCGAAGTCCTCTCACAGAGGAACTTATTTTAAGGTGCTGCCATCACAAGTCATTGCAGCAGAGGGAGACGAGGGCAACAAGTCGCCGCGCAACAACTGTCCATGACATCCAAGACGGTGCAAGCTGATGCCTCGTCCCAATAGACAAGTCACCCGCATAGGCAAAGAGTGCAACCGGAGGGCAGCCTGGTGGAATTATACTGTCAAAGGACAACCTCTGCAGAAGCGGTTCAAAACCGAGCACGTAGAGGGCAGGCGAGAGAGGATCGCCTGTCGTACACCCCGTCTCACAATGAATGCCTCCGAGACGCGATGCTGTATGAGAACAGCAGAAGTAGGACGAGAATACAAAGCTTGTACCATCTGACGAAAACCCACCCTAAAACCAGCCTCTTCTAAAATCTTTAACAGGTACCTATGACTAATTATATCGAAATACTTCTCCTGACCGAATGAGCACAGAATAGATGGAAGTTTCCTAGAATTTCCCCACAGGAGAAGGTCCTTGACTACTAACCCGTGAAGCTGAGCGGAACGTCCCTGGACACAACATCCCTGGTATGAACCCAAAGCAGTGTTGATTACTGGAGTGAGTCGCATACACATACACCTTGCTATAAGCTTGTAATCGCAGTTTAGAAGTACGATTGGACGCCATGCTCTTAAATCGGTGCTCCGCGACTCATCCTTATAAATGAGAGTGATTAGCCCCTTTCTTTGAGACTCCCTTCATTGAGTAGCCTGTTCACCAATGATATGAACGGCTTCCTTAACAGTGTTCAAAACTTCACATAAAATTCAACTGTCAGAGCATCGGATCCTGGACTGCGATTAAGCTTCATAAACTTCAAAGCCGAAAATAGTTCGTCCTCGGTTCGTCCAACTACGGTTGAGTCACAGACTTGCGGTGACTCAGCTGGTGAAACGAGTGGAAAGACAGCTAGAGTGGCAGCTGGTTCGGCATAAAAGTCGGGTAAAACTGCCTCGCCAGTGCAAGAGCTCCGTCTGGTGAAACGACTATGCTTCCACCACTTGGATCTACTAGGGAAGAGAGAGTTTTGCTCCTCCTTGAAAGATGTCTACGTAGGACATTTCTGCTGCACTACGCTTCCATTTCCCACTGCCCTGCTCGGTTTGTGGTTCTCAAGCCATCCCAGCGTCGCTGCAAGAGGATCCGAAGTTCCTTTCGGAGGGAGGCCAGTGCCGGAGCAACGCCAGGCCCTCAGGACAGTGGCCTCGAGAGCAGGAGGATCGCGTCGGAGACAATTTTAATCTCCTCGCACTGCACGTGCACTCGACGTTTGCCCCCAGACCTGAAGCACTCGCGCACACTGGCCTTCACTTCATCTCATTCTATGCCATCTAAGTATCTCTGTGGTGCAGTGATCAAAAGAGAATAGATGATACCTCTACATGCGCTTGCCTGCCTGTCCTTTAGGAGTTGTGGACTTAGACGCCACGGTCTCTCTCCTTGCGAGATTATGTTCGAATCGGCAGAATTAGGAAGCAGTAGTGGCTAAGCACAGAAGGAACCAACCATGAGGAATGCATACTGGAAGGTGGTGACGATGAGACGTAAACACGATTGATGCGGCTCTGCACGCCCCTTCCTGTCCAAGTCATTCCTGACTGTCCAGGGGGAAGCACGCGCCAAGGATCGACCAGTCCCAGCCCATCGACGAGCTCTCGCAGTACAGCATTTCCAGCCCTTTCTTTAAATTTTGTATTTCCTCTACGGGAGACGCGATCAAGCTGTTCTAACAGACAGTTGTAATCTGCCACGAGCATAAGTCGAGAGGTTCCTAGCAAATCTGGATCTAACGCAGCGAAGAACTCTCTCTGACCTCTAGCATTGTTTGGAGACAAGGTGCACTAGAAAGATTTGCCAACGTTTTGATAGCAGGACCTATCTTCGTCAAAGGCGGTCTCGTCAGCCTCCGCAGGTTAGTTTTAATGGGTTAGTGGGAGGAAGTCACGTGTGGTCGTTGTCGGTGGCGGCTGGCTGTAAAGGACACTGACAAAAAAAATGAGCGATGTTTCGATGGCTCTAGGTGTGGTTTCTAAGACGAGGGGACAAAAGCGGGAGAGTGGGAAGGTGGCATGAAAAAGAATTAGAGAAAGAGAAGGATATCGGACGGTGGCGTGTTGGGGGAGCGAGTGGTTAGGGAGCTTTGAGAGATGTCGTAGGCCGCGTGCGTTTGTGGTTTTTATCTGCACGATGGCCGTTTAGTCCTGTATGAATTGGTTGCTCAGTCTCTCCCATGGATTGTTTGTTTTTATGTTGTCCCACGAAGAACAAAATTAATGAATTCGAGTTTCACAAGGAGCTTTCAGAATTATCCCGACGGATGCGTATCAGATATTTTTTTTGCAGACACAAACGCACCATACACCGGGACGACACTACTTAGAGCCCAATCCACTTGAACTCCTGAACCAGAACAAGCCGTAGAACATGACATATATTGCAAAACTGTCCCTAAATCAATTATAAGCCAAAAGAAAACAGCTGAGCGACCTAAAAACATAACATCTTCAGAGAGTCGTATTAATACAAATCGTAGTTGCCAGAACATTGTCATAAGGAAGCAGATAAGGGTGTAATTCTAGCTATGCGGCCAATAGATAAGTGCAAGCGCGAGGTTTATAGACAGCTAAACAACCCCGAACGCTACCCTAAGCTAGACAACAATCCGACGTTACATACACACTGACGATTACGAACAGGATGAAATTACTTTAGGGCTAGATGAATCGATAACACCGTTAGAATTCAAATTGCTTAAACCAAGCAACAATACTGCAGGATGTTTCTACATCTTTCCAGAAATTAATAAAATTCCGCTCACTGAGCTATGCGCCGGTAATATCCCAGGGCGTCCGATAGTATCAAACAACACCCCGACAGAGAGCCTCTCCACATTTCCTAATTACGCCCTTGGTGACCTTCTCAAAATACTTCTGTCATCTGTACAAGATCAGCCCCCCCCCCCCCCCCCTGCCGCTTGCTCAAAATTATGGAGGACATTCATACCAAAGGTACACTAGCGCGAAACATAATTCTCGCAAGAGTAGACATCACGGCCCTGTACAAAAACATTCCAATCTCTTATGCTTTATCATCGATAAAAGAAACGCCATCCAAACAGTTTACAAAAAGTTTACTTGTCTCTCATTGAATTAGTTCTAACATAATTTTTTCGAATTTGTGGAAAATTACTACCTACAAATACATGAGACAAGCATAGGTAGACCTCTTGCGCCAACCTACGCGAGCATATTTATGGGGACTCTAGAAACAAATTTCTTATCTCACTACACACACAAGCCCCGCACATACCTACCACGACCATTCCTACCGCTCCATCCACTCCAGGCCCTTGTTGTCATTCCCGGTATAAAAAAGAAAACGGAGATGTAAGCTTTCACCCTCAAAGAAACCGTGCTTTCATTCGTGCATGAGAAGCACAGAGAACGCATCCACGTTTGCACGGGCTGCTCTGTCTCCGTCAAAAGTTCAGCTGGCGTAGTGGTAATTCCCGCAGAATCTCTCTCCGTCAAATTCAAGACATCTCACTTCATAGAATCGGCGGCTGCAAAACCCGCAGCTATCCGTGCTGCTCTGAAGTTTATTGGTCACAAATCATTAATGGTCATGGTCGACCTTCTGCGACTCGAAGGCAACTAACGTGTAATTAGTCGCAGACATCTGACTACTCCACCATCACGCAATCGACAAAGGGCACAACATCATTTACCAATTGATAACAGTTCACTGTGGAATTTCGGGAAATCACAGTGTGGATGACGCTGCCCGATTGGCGCACGATGGTGACCATATTTTACCATTACCACTGTCAAGAAGACATGCAGCCACAAATCTTCGCTCCCCCGCACGCGAACATTTTTTTCTTTTAAATACCCACACCGACACATCCCCAAGTGGCAGACGCCGGAACACCTTTCCGGCGCCTCGATCACACCGGGTCGCGCCACTTCTGTATGCCGCCGCGATGACGCCTACCTCGAAATACTGAGGCTAACGTCCATTGAAAGACAAAGCCGCTTCCATCCAACTACCCTTTCTATTGCCCCAGACTACGTGCCGCCGTCTTAACGCCTTCAAAATTACCCGACGAATTGCTGCTACGCTACTCAAGTCACTTTTTCAACTCATGTTTTTTTGTTACTCGCCCACTGAACGGCTGACCGGCTCTTCCAAAGCGACAAATGCACGCCGCCCACGACCCCTCTCAACTCTCCCTAACCTCTCGCTCCCCCAACACCCGACCGTCCTATGTCCTTCTCCTTCTCTAATTCCTTTTTTATGGTGCCTTCTCACTCTCCTGCTCTTGTCCTCTCGTCTTAGAAACCATTCCTAGAGACGTCCAGCAACAGCACTAATTTTCTTTTCTCTCCCTTCGCAGCCAGGCGCCACCGACAACGACCTCACGTTACGCCACCGCACAAACCCAATGAAACTAACCTGCAGTGGATGACGAAGCCGCTTTTGACGAAGATAGGTCCGGCAATAAAAACATTGGCCAGCCTTTCTGTGGCAGCCTGTCCCTATTTATAACCGCTGTATTAATGATATTTTACCGTGTTTTATCAAATACAGGTTGATGAGCTGCGGTGTCCTAAATCTCACAATCTTTACAGTGATGGTCGGATGGTGAAATAGACAAAAGACCCCATGATCTACTTACATACTACAAAGCTTCACGCGCTTCGTTTTAAGCACCTGAGAAAGAAGCACACTTTGTGCGCTGGCAAGAACATGTTGCCCCACACACAAGTTTATTCATAAGTTTGGACAATAGGACAATACACGCACAATATAGTGCGTGTATTGTTCGCATTCAACTTCTCATACAAAAATATAATCCAGAACTTTGTCACCGGAATGCCTTTACATGCATTTGTGTAAACGTACGCAGTCTAATTCATAAATGTGTGCAGAAATCAAATAAAGGTATACATTTTTTATCAAATAAAGTTGGTTCGCTATGTATTATGTATCATGTAGATTTATTTCTCACACCCATTTTGGGTTCACATGTAACACGGCGAGCATGTCCATTGCAGCTCGCACGTTAGAGAAACCTTACCGAATATACAAATAATCGCTCACATGGCCGAGTTTTGGAAGTTCTTCAAAAGGTGTGGTAATTACTGAGGCTGAGAGACCTCGTTCGGGCTCTCGCAGTGAGAATGGAAGTATTCTTGAATGTTGCATACGGATGGCCCATTAGAGCTACAGGATGGGTGCCAAGGGAGGAGCAGGATAATGCAATTAATAAATGAAGTGAAAAAACACGATTGACGAGAGCCCCTGCTTCTCCTTGCTTCCTTGTCAAGCCAGTGGCGCCAATACGTGGCGCCACTGCGATTTTCGATTTTCGTCACTTTCCCGATTACAATAGCTTTATTCTTGCTATGAATTAAATTTTTTTTATTACAGACACTTATCATTGTTGAATTTAGCTCCACATAATATTTTCCTTTAGTGTCTCTTTAATAAATCATGGAAATTGAAGGCGCTTTTCAAGGAAGCAATGACAATTCGCTCTGAAGAGATGACATAATTTCGTCGATGCTGGAGTGCATATATGCGGGTGAGAACAAAGGCGAGTATCTTCCTTCCTAGAATCACGAAATATGTATGGTCTGTCTTAGAAATTTCAGGAATGCAAGGCCGAGGAGAGAAATGTTAGAAAAATAACTGTTTTAAATAAAAAAAATTGATTGTGCTTTTACATCTTAGAGAGTATTGCGCCGATGTAAATATTAAGTCAGAAAAATAAACGCACCCTGGTGGATTTACGCAGCACAAGAAAGCACATTTTGTTACGTCGGCTCAGAACTCCTTCTCGAGAAAGCGCAAACATACCGGCTGAGGATCATACTGAATATTTGTAACGTAGACATCCCAGGACAGGCTTTTCGCTGTACTCACTTTTTTTTTCCAACATGAAGCAGGAAAAAAACGAGGAAACTGTCTTATTTGACAGGAAACACAAGGAGCGTTTCACGAACTTGCTTGGCTTCGCAATATCAAGCAGTTCTCACGTTTACCTTGACGTAAGCGTTGACCTTCGCCTTTAGTTCTAGGATGCAGACTCCTCCCTTGGAAAACGCACCTGAAGTAAAAGAAAACAGAAAGATCAAGGCCTCTCCATCGCAAACACTGATCCCACAGTCAGTGCACGGCCGTTTTGCTTGGTTGCTTGGATTATCACCGGTGGGGTCAGGGTGACTAAGAGCGTGCAGGGCTCGTAAGATGCCACTATTTTTGCCGGGACCAGCAAAAGGGTGTGCTTACTAGGCGGCGGACTAAATAAGAGCAGCCTCAGCTGCGTCCGCGAATGTGTCTGCCGAGTGCTTGAGTCAAGGTTCGTACCGTTCAATGGTCGAGGCTGTGCCCACAACAGGCGGGGTGTGGTGACGAGGCCATATCCGGTTGTGTTGCGCCGTGGTGTTCTATGCAAGTATAGTGGACTGGGAGCGGTTTCAAATGTTCTGCTCAGTGTAATAACGTCTAAAAAAGGACGTTGGATGCTTTCTTCCCGAGAGAAAAAAATAGACACGAAAGGACACTAGCAAACCAAGGACACAACACGGGAGTGGCGATGAACAATTTAGCTGCCGACGTAGGAGCATATGCGCACAGCAAAAGGAGAAAACAATTTGTTAGAGCAACTGGCATGTACACGCGACGCTCTAAAGACAAGAAAAAAAGAATACTCGAAAACTTGGCACTATTTGATTTCCCAACCAAACTAGGTTTCTGCTGAACTTGGGGCTGCCGAGTGCGATGGTACCACTAAAAGTAGTCACACATGGGTTAGAAAGTGTGCGGCCTTGAAAGGTGTATTACCGATGAAAGACGAGTACATTTCTAGAGCGGGTACTAAAAAGCAAGAAAATATTCAGCGTAGAAGGAACGCGACACAGCGCCACCCGCGACCGCAGCATCAAACCTTCAGACACCACTAAGCTCTCGAGCGACAGCATGTGCATCTCAAAGAACTCTACGGTGACGTTGGGCGACAAACACAATCAAAGAAAGCTCTTCGTTTTAGATGACAGAAAGAGCCGAAGAAATGAATTGGGTTTAGTAAAGGAATGACGTGCTTGAAAGTGTATATTCGTTGCAGTGAGGGTATTTAGTGTCGCTTGTTCTGTCGTTCCGCAATTCCCTAAGGGCAGAGACGGCAATCGGCACATTTTCAAGCGTAGTACGTATAATTTCACGTATGAGCTAGTTTCCAATAAAAACAACTTCTGTGGTAAAATATTGGTATTTCTACAATCGCATGCTCAACATTGGCATAGCAGTAAAGTGGTCTATAGATCTTTATGTGAAAACCATAATGGGAATAACAAACTCTCTATTCTGGAAGTACTTTCTTCAAGTGGTAGAAAGGTTGGTTTCAGGTGCGTATGTCTAAGACTATGGGTACATCACCTTGTCCATTGTAACACCCACCATACTGGTTGCTAGACTCCATCATAGTTGTAGGATGGTAGGGCAAACTACCAATTTTTTACTTGACATGAACTTGGGAGCATATCACACGAGCCGTTGGTAGTGTGCCAAAGTTTGGGAGCCTACATGCAAAACTGCGTTCGCATGTATGCCCCGTAGTCAAACTGACACCCGCATCTGTTTCTTTTCATTTATTTTATTTCTTTTGGGGGGGGGGGGAGATGGTCACTCAACCTTTGTGAAGCTAGCTTTTCGCAGTGAGAACTTCTGGTCTCTGCTCAGAGGAAATGTCAAGTTGGTCTTCTCTTTTTATATATTTTCTTTCTTTTTGAGGTACAGAGCGATGACTCTCTTGATTAAATGTGAAAACCGGCGCACACATAGAAGCGGGCCCATTTTGTTACTCACGCGTTGCTTAAGCAGCTCCATGCCTTCTATGGACAAAAAAAAATTCTGTTTGCCCCCGCTATCTCAATCTATGCAAATCTCTTGAAACCTTGCTACTTCTATACTAGGTATTTTGTTTTAAAGGGAAGTTTACTGCAATATAATGAACACTGGTCATGACGAGGGCCTACCTATGGCGGCGTTTTATACTAGATAACTTTGGAGCAACTTAAATAGTTGTCGAGAAGGCGCGGATGCTCTGTTGGAAATGCTCCCCGTACGAGATTAAGGTCAGCTCCCAAGCGGACGTTAATATACAAGAGCTCGGCGCTACCTTCACATAACACCCTAGACGTAAAGAGTAGCTTTCGGGCTACCTCCTCCAAAACATTCAAGACTCCAACAGACAGAGTAGCCAGTCATTGCGTGCAAACGCTATGTAATTGGCAACATAAAGAAATACTCTACATATTATCGCGGCACAGACATTGGTCATTTTGATTTTTATTATCCTTACATTATAGCGTAAGAACATGACACATACACGTCAGAAGAGGGAAGAAGAAAAAAACTCCGCTGAGGAATTAACTGTGAAATGGACACAACGCTCACTCGCGTTGTGAGGAGAAAAGAAAGAGAGAAAAGAAGGAGCACCGTAGAACACACCACATCTCGCACATACAGGTGAGGATTACATCAGATGAGATTATAGCCCGGTGGCTTTAAATCTTTGTAAGACTCCTTACAACTTGAAGTTTGACTATTGCGAAATAATTCAAAGGAGCAAAGGTTTAGGAAGGGCAAGTCTTCGGATCTTCCCTCAACACCACCGAGACTGCTTGAAGCTCTACATGATAAAAGCAAGTGCTGACGCTGTTCGCTTGCCTAAGTGAGTTGGGCATGAAGGTCTCAACGCACGTCCTTGAAGCAGCAGGTGGTCGACCATATTACCGAAGCTTACGCGTAAGTTTAGAAACTCCGAAGAAAACGTCTTCCTGTTCCCATTTGTTGCCCTTCGATTTTCTTTACACTTTTTCTGAACATGTTGTAAAGACACTTGTGCAAAGCTATAAGCAGAATGTTTTTTGGCAGTGGCCCAGAAAGTACTGCTTGTTCTGATACACGCGTTGTTATACGTTGTTTCTTTGCTTGAGTGACGAACATACACGTTGCCTCTAAGTATCTTGTCCGCATCTTTGCTTCAGAGACCCTTTAGGGTCTCACTTCGACGCCGCCACAGACTTCACTCTTTCAGGTACACTAGGAGCAAGCGTGGCAGTCATGACATCGACGCTCACACATGCATGGATCAGCTCCCTACACACAAGTACTCGCCGCAAAAGGCGCCGTAATGTATTCTGAATTAAACAGTCTCAAGGAATGAAAAGCCAAATTATGCCTTGTCCTTAGAATCGATCACAATCCAATCGTCTGCGATCACGGATTTCCGAAGGTTATAGGGCGTAGCTTCAGAATATTTAACGAAACAAAAAGAAAAACAACCACGACGACTGTCTTGAGATTGCCTTCATCTCATCGAAGCCTTGGGTGCACCCTGACAACACTGAAGACATCGGCGCCTCCTTCATCACTTCAGTGGCAGCCAATAATACTGCGCGACAGCATTGGTCTCGGCAAGGGTGCTTAGTAAGGCGAAAGTCATATGTTTCATTAGTCGACAATGAGTGAAAACGCGTTGACGACACGAAAAGTACAAAGACGCTATGAACCCTCGACCTTTGGTGAGAGTCGAACCCATGACCTTTGGCGTTAATTAAGGCTACGAACCTTCGACCTTTGGTGGGATTCTAACCAGGACTATTTGTAGGAGTTGAAGCCATGTGTTAATGAAGGCGAAGTTAATTAAGATAGAGTTAATTATGGTACTCGCATCCGGGATGTTTGGTGGGAGTCGAATCCACGACGTTTGGCGGTCACTAAGGTGCAGTTTATTAAGGCACTCGAACCCTTGACCTCTGTGTGGGAGTCGAGGCCTCGACCATTGGACTTAGGAGGGATCACAAAGCGAAGTACTCTAAGCGAATTAAGGGGGATGACTAAGCGAATTAAGAGGATGAGTAAGCGAATTAAGACAGATGACTAAGCGAAGTAGACTAACCAAATTAAAGGGGATGTGTATGTCTTGTTTCCGTCTTCAACGCATCAACACTTCGACTTTCGCCTTCAGGAGCCGAGAAATCTCTTTTCGTAGTATCAACTTCACAGCCTTTTATAAGGTTTGTTGAAGTTAAAGAAAAAGTTATAATCTAGTAACTGCAAGAAGCAAAGTTTTCTTAGGTGGGTAAAATTTTTAGAAATATTAGTGAAAATAGCAATACCAAGTTTGAGTTCGGTAACTCAGTAAGAAATAACGATATCACGATTCTGTAAACTTTACTTATAAGGATATTTAAAGCGGACAACATTGATGAAATATATACCTGTGTCAAATATACCGTTTATACACATAAGTAAAAATTTGCGATACCCTCTTAAGCACATCAACAGTTTCACGTAAGCTGCCTAGACTCAGATATCAAATTGATTAACTTGAGATGCTCTAACAGGTGCAGTTTGTAAAGCTGCGGTATCCGTTTTGCGTATACCGTTAGGATTTTTCAATTTGGTGCTTCAAAACATATTTTAAAAATCTTACCGATTTCCGACAATTTTTGTAAAAAGTATGGTGTAACAAATGCACTTTCTGCTTCCTAAAGTTACGAGAATTTACTTTTGTCTCTCAAATGCGACAAATTTAATTCAAATCTGTCCATCGCTTGTCTCATGAGAGAATTTCTGCGTTTTACGTGTATTTCAACATGGAAAACGAGCTATAGCTTTCTCTTAAGGCCCTAAACCACTCCTGGTCATAGGATGGCATACACTTAAACAGCCAGTTCCTTCCTAAAGCCCGTTTCACTGATACCTTGCACAATCATGGTGGCCTTTATCAAGTTCTCGCAGTTACTCAGAGAACAAACTGGTGCAAAAGGTGAATGTTTGCCGTTCTGCATCAAGGAAACGAGTCCGCAGGTCGGTGGGCAGGTATTGCAACTCTGCCGATTGCATTTGAGTAATAAGTTCTCAAGAAATATTTCTTTATTTAAACTTAGGGGCCCCAGGCTCTCTCGGCGGCACCAGCCCCGACCACTGGTAGTTATGTAGCAGGTTTTCACGACACGTTTTTAGCGAAATTTTGCGCACATAAGACTCAGAATAGATGATTAACTGCTATCCTTCTTGAATGTCAGTAAGTGTACTGGGAAGCATAATTCCCAAACACTGCAGCCCAAGACATCATAACCGGGTGGGCTTGCATTTCGTGCTTTTTTGTTATAAGGACCAAGTTTAGCGCCTTCTGCAAAAAAAAAGTGTAAAGGAAGACAGTGAAACATCTTTAAAACTATAGAAAATGAAGAAGTTGGGGGCAAGAAAAGAAAACGCAATTTTATAAACTGCCAACAATAGTTTTCGTGTAAGCTTTGTACTCCGAGGCTAAATTCCGTAGAGAAAATTCATAAGTAATAAATGAGCTCATTTTAAGCAAGTACACTTGGTGAAGACACAATGGTAGGCTTACCTGAGTTTATGAAACTTTAGCTACCACGCACCTCTTTGTGCACTCGCAGCTATGCCGGAAATGGATGTCTGATGTCTGCGCTTTGTCTTACCGGTCGTTGTTTAGGGAGCTAAGGCCAGAAACAAAATGACAGGATAATGCGTCCCATTTGCTCGCTGTCAGCTACGCTATGCGTGCTGCATGCAAATGAGCCTCGCCTTCACGTTTCTATCTTTCTTTGGTCGTCCAATGCCACGTCCAAGGACGCCTTTTGTCGGCAGTGCTGTCGAGTTCGTCAAACGTATACTGTTCCTTTTGCCTCTCGGGCTACGTAAAGAAAAGAGCCAGTTTACTTCTTTCCCATGGCGTTCTTTCTCGTTTTAAGTTGTCAATTTATTCACTTATGTATTCCCGATCGTCTTCCACTGATTAACGACACAGATTGTTCACACACACAAAAAGAAAATACAATGAGACCTAATTCGACAAATATACCGGCGTTATATTGGATGTCCCAGCAAGCGTTAGCCAAGTTGTCCAAGGAAAGAAAAATAAGGAAACAACACGAGGGGCAATATACCATCTTAAGATCTACCTCTGACGATTGAAAACTGTAGGTTTTCTAATCATGTTATGCAGCGTGTTTTCAAAGTCTTCTTTTTCTTTTTTCGCTGAACAGCTTTGCTAACGTAAGCCAGACCACGTTAAATATTTAAAAATAAATTATGGGGTTTTACGTGCCAAAACCATTTTCTGATTATGAGGCATGCCGTAGTTGAGGACTCCAGAAATTTCGATTACCTGGGGCTCTTTAATGTGCACCTAAATGTAAGTACACGGGTGTTTTCGCATTTCGCCCTCATCGAAATGCGGCCGCCGTGGCCGGTATTCGATCCCGCAACCTCGTGCTCAGCGGCCCAACACCATAGCCACTGAGCAACCACGGCGGGTAGGTATGTATTTCTGAACAATGGTTTTCCTCAGGGTACGAACGGAAGCGGAAAAGTTCAGTGCTTGTTGTGATAGATGAACAGTTGAACTACATTGTAGTGGGGTATTTGTGCACGCCAGCCTTAGACGGGGGATAGCTCCCGGAAGAAACGCGAAATAGAGATATTAAAAGCGAGTAACTTGAGAGAAAGCTTAAGTTTCGAGCCATTTCCAATTTTCTTATTCAAATACCTGCAAAGCGCAAAAATCAGAAAAGCTTTTATCAGACAACCAGCAGACCACATTGAATGAAACTTATTGCACTTGACCGAAAAAGTCAAGTGGCTCTAGACAACATAATTTTTATTTAAGGCTCCCAAGTTTTTACAGAAATCTCGAACAAGGGGTTGAAAAAGAAATGGAAGCGCGAAGTTTACAAATCTCTAACAATGCACCGAAAGGAGATATCGCAGTTCTTTAAAGTGCATCTGTTCGGACATCTAAGGCGAATAAGTTTTATACATGAATTCGCAGCTTACGGGAAATCCTTAGAATATTTGCAATGGTTTCTCAGAAGTCCTACTAAGAAATCAGTAGTATGTATAAGAACGGTTTACGAGGTCTGCTACAGAAATTCTGGTAGTAAGTTTTAAAAAAAGTCGTTTCACAAGCTTTAAGATACAATAATGTGATTCCCCTCGAAATATTCTCCATTAGGCACAATACGCAGGATCAAGGTCTTCTTCCATTACTGGAAGAACCCGAATCTTCTGTTCTACGCTTCAGCGGTGATTACGCCACCTCCGGGGCACCAAGTCGTGGTTGGGGGACAGAAAAAAGAAAGAAAGAAAGAAAACGCCATAGGGGGGTTGAATCCGGCGAGTAGGGAGAGTGGTTCCCCACAGTGATGAAAATGCGTGCCAAAACCTCAGGCTGTATTAATGACCAGCGCACAGGGCAAAATTCAGTGTCCCTGTTTCGGCAAAGTTGGTCGTACGCGGCACTAGCAAGCTCTCAGATGCATCCAAACCTCCAAGTAGAAAGGTGAATCGACCGCCTGACCTGAAGGTACAACGTCAATGTGCGCAATTCCATCGCAGTCAAAAAACACGATCATCACTGATTTTTGCTTTGTTCTTCGACGCTTTCTTTTTTTTTAGCCTTGGCTCATCTTTCTTTTTCCACTCCTTTGTCTGCTACATGCGTTCGTGGTCGCATTCACAAATCCAAGTTTCGTCACCTGCAACGACCTTTTGCAAAAATTCATCGTTGTCCTCTGAAGTTTTCCAATCAACTCAACATTCCTTTTGTCGCAACGTTTGCTCAGGAGTCACCAACCAGCCTGAGCACCACTGTGGGGCGAATATTCTTGATTTCGAAATTTGCTGTAGAAATACGGTGAACAACAAATTTTCTCAAACCAAGTGCTTATGATATCGTTCAAGCAGTCATTCGGCGGCCATTGAGCACCACAGAAGGCATGCGATCGATAATTTCATCTTCACACGTGGTGGATGGGTGTCCTGATCGTCCTTGGAGTCTCCGTGGCCTTGCAGGAAACGCTGGGCCCACATGAAGACAGTTCTTTCATTTATCCATCTTTTCCATTGGCCCTTTGCAACATTTCATGAATTTTACTCGGCCCATGATGGTGCCCAGATTGTACCCATACCGCTGTCAAGAACAGATGCAGCCACAAGTGTTCGCTCCCTCGCACGCGAGCTTACGCTAACTCTGTGGAACACCAGTGAATTCACGAACACACGTCTTCACAGATTGGATCCAAGTTTGCAACTCCGTTTTCCACCAGGGTTGCCACGAGCGGAAGCAACACTTCTGTGCCGCCTATGGCTCGGCGTGACATTCACGAACTCCTATTCCTTCCGTATTGGAATGGCCGACAGCCCTGCTTGCGACACCTGCGGCTGCGAAGAGACGATGGCGCACCTCCTCTGTTACTGTCCACGTTACAATGTGCAATGAAAAGTGCTCATGACCGCGCTCGAAAAACTGGACAATCGCTCCTTCACAGAGGAGAAAGTTCTAGGACACTGGTCCAGACGGGTTTTGGCATTCAAAGCCTTAAGGGCTTTGCTCAAGTTCTTAAGGACATGTGAATTGTGCCAACGCCTTTGACTATTGTTGCGCGTAACATCGCGTTACTGCGTGCATTTTTCTTGTTTTTCTTCTTCTCTCTTCCTTCTCCTTTTATTCCCTTTACCCCTTTCCCCAGCACAGGGAAGCCAGCCGGTATTTACACTGGCTAACCTCCCTGTCTTTCCTTTCCTTTTGTCTCTCTCTCTCATGAATTTTTCACCAGTCCTGCACAATTTAAAAAGAACTTTAAAATTGAACTGTTAGGTACAGTTTACAGAAATGTGATGTCGCTTTTCATTGCTGAGTTAGAGTTCGTAACTTGATATTTGTTTTTTTTTAATCGTGCCATTTCTAAAACTTTTTTAAAGATGTTGACGGACTAAATAGCAGATCTGCTTTCCGACACATTATACATATTAAACTTTGTTTTTATTGCAACAAACCTCACCAATTTGGTGCAGTGGTTGCCAATAAAAACAATTTCTCCATTCCCATGTGTGCATAGGTATGGGCTCTCGAGCTAGATCTTCTTCTTAAGATGGGATTGTTAAATGATGGGACGATGAACTTCACGGAAAATACAGTCACAAAGGTGTTACACTGAAGTGATTGTCAGGCTAATCGAAACTGAATTTTGTAACGATGATAAACAAAGTAATCATTTATTTTGGTTTTCATATTTATTTATGCAATTAATTATTTGAAAAATGCATGCGCTGCAGAACTTCAATGAACGAATATGTGAAGTTAATAATTTTTTACCATTACAAGCAAAGTAAACGCTTTGACTTGATGCCCGATAGTATTACACTGAGAAAAAAAAACACGCATATTTCATAAAACAAGCACTTATGAAACGAGGCAGTTAAAAATGAAAAATTTTCTTTTACATTTAGCATAATATATGGCATCTGCAAGGTAACGACGCATGCAGGAACTTTCGTTATATCGAGTAACCTTGTTACAGTATACCCGTTTTGAAGGTTACACATTTTCTCCTATTTTGTTTATTGCGAGAGATCTCGGGACTGAACAACAATAACAAAGTATGGCATTAATTTATTGTTGTATAGCGGAACTGGTTGCGGTGATAACCTGAACCACTTTTTGTACTCCAGGTTAACATTCACTGCGACTGTGACAGGGCCGGTGAGAACGAATCATTAGTGGACGCCATGACAGTGACCTGGGGACTTATTCTTATTGTTATTTTTTTAGGGCAGCGTTTTCTGAGGACTCATCATTTTGCCAATTTAGTTCCTTTTCGGATATGTCACATGTAGCAGATCTGCAAAACATTATCTATGTCACGTTGCTTTTGAACTAAAAAGATTAAAGAAGAAAATTGTTTCTGTAGAAACATGCAGCTGTTTCCATGTAGCTGTAATGCACTCGCTCCACCAAAAAATAACGTTAAACGCTGACACTGCACTTTTTTAGAAACATGCCGCACTTTCAGGCATACTGCAATGAACAAACAAGCGCTCACAGGAAGAAAAAATGTTTACGTAAGCAACCTTATAGTATGTGCGCTCCGGTCATCTGAGCACGATCATTGAATGCTTTACCGCTGACGTTTTCGAGGAACGTGACTGAAACTTGGCAGCCCGCGCACTCAGAGCGAGCCACTTCTTTCCTCTCTTGTATGCTGAACGTTTGAAGCAGGCTCCCGAAGCAGTGATGAAGTTTCCACTTGTTGTGGACACGAACTCCTGTAAGCACGGTCGCTTAGTCGTCCGTGTCCGTCGCTGGTCCCTTGTGGCGCCCGTATATGAGGTCGTGCAGCGAAGGCTTGGGCCGCAGGTTGTACAGTCCTCTGGACCCGTGAGCGCAGTACGGGTAGTCGCCGAGCTTGTTTCGCCGCCGGTAGTGACGGCCGAGCCAGCTGTCGCACAGCAGAAATGACGATCCGTTGGCCAGGTAACCCCATCGCAGAGGACGGTGCGGCATGCCGTACGGCGGCCAAGGTGTGGACGGCCGTGCATGGGCGCAAGCCCCGATCCTCCGCGCAGGCAACATCGCCAGCACCAGAACCAGCACGATCGGCAGCAGCAGCACCGGCGCGGCCGTGCCGAAGCGGCGAGATGAACAGGACATGTCCCTGTAAAGGCAAGGCGAAAAGCCAACGAATATGCTTTCAATGAACGCTAATAGCGGAACACTTCCAGAGAGTGGTTCGCTTCATTAAAGGAAGTAAACGCTTGAAGAGTAATAATTTCTTGCAGTGAGGATAGCGTTCCTTGTTTCTATGCGTAATTCCGTAAAGAACAGAGCCGTTAACCAGCACATCAGTAGCGCTAGTTCATGTGGCCACACATGAACTAGCGAAGGAAATATCGAAGGAAATAACGAAGGAAATATCCGCTAGTTCATGTGGCCACAAAATTTGATCCTGCAATAACATTAAACAGAAGGATGCCGCCTGCATTGGTTGCGGCGAACCTCACCACTACCACGACTCTTCTTTTGTTTTTGTTTTCTTTCTTACTTTTCCTTTATCTTTCTTTGAGGTGTACCGTCTCCAATGTTTGCAGAAGCTTGCAGAGACGTCGACATGCGTAGATCCCAAACATCGGCGCCTTGAGGCCCTTGACTAATTAGACAGGCAGCACACGACGATACTTAGTGACTAAAGTTCAGCTGAAGCCTACTGATGTTCTTTTACTTAAAGAAAAGATCGTTTATCCTGCGCCTTCATTCCACGCGAAATACAAGGCTTCCCAACATATACTTACATCCCAAGCGTCCACGTCGTTAGATACAGCTGGAGGACATGGTGAGAGCAAAGGTGAGAGCCCCATTGTGGTCCTCTCATTGCAACTGTGTTGCCTCATGTCGCCTTTTCAGACACGAAGATTACCGCTTATGCTTACATAAGCAGGCATGCTTCGAGGAGAAAAGTCATCAAGCTGTTGCTGCAAGCTTTTGCACTTGCAATATGTACACTTAACATTAGTCTGCTCTTGATGGCAAAATGCCATGCATGCGTAATACCAAGCCACGAAGCAACGCACACCGTAAATTGCTTGCATGGGCCTCTATGCGGTTGTGCTAGACGGAAAATTATTATTCCCCGGCGAACACGTTACAAAAGCGCAAATAATGTGGACCAGTGTGAGCCGCAGTATCAGCCTAGGACACAATATATATATATATATATATATATATATATATATATATATATATATATATATGTGTATATATAGTGTGTCCTAGGCTGATACTGCGGCTCACACTGGTCCACATTATTTGCGCTTTTGTAACGTGTTCGCCAGTATCAGCCTAGGACACAATATATATATATATATATATATATATATATATATATATATATATATATATATATATATATATATATATATATATATATATATATATATATATATATATATATATATATATATGTGTATATATATTGTGTCCTAGGCTGATACTGCGGCTCACACTGGTCCACATTATTTGCGCTTTTGTAACGTGTTCGCCGGGGAATAATAATTTTCCGTCTAGCACAACCGCATAGAGGCCCATATAGTCATATAATGAGAAGCCAACAAACACTGACACCAGTGTCAGTGTTTGTTGGCTTCTCATTATATGACTAATAAATATCGGGTCCCTCGGCTAACCCCCTTTCTTCTCGTTCATATATTGTACAAATAGAGCGTTGTGAATCACTGCTCCCAATTCCAATAAGACTGAGTGCACGGGGGAAAACATCGTGAAAGACCCGACACGCAGAACGAGCACTGACAAACAACTCTATGTTTATCGAAAAACATGAATTAAAGGACAACCATGTACGCATGCGCATCTGGTAAAAAAGGCCGTAAGCAGCCTTGTACATGAACCTGATCTAAAGGTTAAAAGAAGAAAGCTATCGCTTCAAATTAGGCCCTGTTTTGAAGCGAAGCGTTCTTGTCCGAGTCAAACCACATTTTGTCGCGCATCTGGTACTTGACTTTTTTTTCGCGGAGCAATGAGTAAAAGGATAGAAACCGCAGCTTGGGTAGACATTCGTACATGACTTCAGCCCGAAAGCTTTTGGCCCCGATGGACTGTTCGTAGAAGCACATAATTAATCATGGCATATGAGAAGCTGCTTTGCATCGAAAACCGTGCAACATTGCTCGGCCCTACTCTGCTCAAGGTGCTCACGGAACGCTCTATTCAATCCCACTGCACTCAAAAGGAGGGGTTCATGGGCGTGCAGTCATGTTCCGTGCGGCGAATTTTCCATCTTTCGGGGAATTTCGGTCCGCAATGTTGTACGGAAGGGAAAACTGTAACCTTTAGGATATTCTAGAAAATTTTAAGATTTGAAAAGTAAATATTAAAAGCCGTTTCAGTGCATGGGCCCGACTTTTAATCGGCCACTTCCAAGTTCTCCTGTAACAGCCTTCATTGTTGAAAAGCCCGTATGTTGTTTGGGTACAAAACGCGAACTGCACTTTGTTGCGTCAATATTTGATAAGGTTACTCAGAAACGGTCAAAAGCTGCAGGCCACCGCTAGAATCTACGTGAAAAATAAGTCGGGAATCCACCTTAGACAGTACCACGTTATATTGTGCTCCAACCGAAAGGGGAAATAAACGAATAAAGTGTATAATGTTTTTCCACATGGCCTTCCCGTTATCACGATTGTGAAGACCATCGTATATATAATAAATTATATGACAAGAAGCATACAAACAAAGACACCAAGGACTAAATAGGGGAAATAAGTGCTATTTACTAGTTGAATTAAAGTAATGATAAGTTATTGGAAAAAGGAAAATTGATGAATATACGGCTGGCTACTAGTGGGGAACGATCGCACGTCTTCGTTTCAAGCGCGCGATGCTCTTAACAACTGAGTTACCGCAGCGCCGTTTTTCCATCCACTTTCTGGAGTATTTATGTTTTTACTGCTAGAACTAACCCTGGGTGTGTCAGTCAGCGCGAGCACGCACAAGCCTTGGCGAATGATGTGGAACATCCTTACTGCCGCCGGTGGGACGAGCACGTCATGTTTTTGGGTGAAGGCAACTGGTCAATAAGCACACGCATGCTACCTGAAGGCGCATATATATATAGGGTCCATTATGAAACTAATGCGCATGATTTTATTATGACGCGACTGTTCGTGGCAGCACAGTAAATACGGGTGGGAAATCTGGCAATCTGGCGAGGGTTCTACCCTACACATGTCTACATTTCCTGTACATGGGATAGTGACCGAGGATCTGCAAATGCGCAACGTCTGCACGAAGCTTCTGCCGAAAGTGTTGATAGAAGATCAGAGAGAACTTCAAAGTTTTGCGCTGTCAAGAATTGTTGGATTTTATTCAATATCAGCCGGACTTTCTGAACTCTGTCAGAACGGGAGACGAATCCTGGTTGTTCGAGTACGGCCCAGAGTCGAAACGACAGAGAAGCAAGTGACGCACAAAACCCTCCCTCCGTCCCAGGAAAGCGCGAACGAGCAAGTCTCACATCAAAACGATGCTCATTGTTTTTTTTTCGAGCCCGAGGAATCGTCCATTTTCAGTTTGTGCCGCGAAACTGTCAACTCAGCCTTTTACCTGGAGGTGTTTAAGAGATGGAAATGCCGGGTCGCGCGCGTGAGGGCTGACATCAAAGACACGGTCAAGCTCTACCATGACAATGCCCCCAGCCACACGTCCTTTACCTTAATGGTTACCAACGTTCTGGCCCGGAACGACGCCCCGGTGGTCCCCCATCCGCCTTACAGTCCTGACTTGGCTCCTGGCGACCTTTTTCTTAGTTTCCCCGACTAAAGAGAGCGCTGAAAGGAAAGCATTGGGAGACCGTGTAAAACATCCAAAAGCATGTTACAGCGTTCCTGAGAGACATTCCCGTCGAGGACTTGCAGGGTGCCTTCCAGGCCTGGCAGACACGTCTCTGCAACTGTATTGATGCAGGGGGAGAGTATTTTGAAGAATTTTAACCATTTGAACTGGTCCGGTCAGTAAATGTGTTTTTCCCAGAAAATGCGCAGTACATTCATAATGGACATGTTTCACCAGTTTGCTCGGGAAGGACTCTTAGGCATTGTGCAGTGCGAAGCTTGCCTCCTGCAGGGTGCCAAAAACCGCAGCAAGCTCCTCCAAAACATAAGGCGTGCGAACGACTAGCCGCAGCAGTAGCAGCAGCAGCAGCCTTTTGTCAAAACAGATCAGGGCTTCACAAGCGCGAGCTCCGCTACGAGCGGAAAGATGGCGATCTGGCTACAAGGCATGGCCCAAGTATTCAATATAATAAATATAATAGATTTGTGTTTGTACGTGCAGGGAAATTTACGAGCATTCTCTTAGAACCATGGTGGGGTTCTAAGAGAATTTAAGGGAACATTGTCGCAAATAGGGAATTTCGGTGCTTAGGAATGGGAAGTGTCCTGCAAGGTACGGAATAACTTTTTACTTCTCAATAAGGCGATGAGCATACGTTAGTTGTTTACCACGAGGTAACCCCCCTCCCCCCTTCATCAGCGCCTATCCAGAAGTGAACGCAGGGTTGACACTGACTGTTGACGGGTCAACAAAAGACCCCTTTACCTGAACCTGACCTAGTTAATGAAAACCTAAACACCTAGGTGATGACAACCTGAACTAGTTGATGATGAAAAGGGTCGCGGTAGAATGCTACCGTGGGAATGGTTTCAATCTCGGATTCCCAGATTGCTACGCGTTTGCGCCATATGCGGGGACGAAGGTGGAACATAGGAGCCGGAGTACGGCGGAATGGTGCGATATCATGAGTGCAATTTTGTTACCAATTCGACGTTTGCAAGTGGCTGTGACGGAGTCATCAGGTTCCCTAGTCTAGTCTCCTAGGGAACACGACGGTATTAAAAGCGGAGATTTTCTGTGCACTGAGGTGGGCTGACGTGACCTGGTGTGAACTCAGACGTTCGATATGCTCTTACATGAAGAGGGTTCCGTATCCGGAGCCAGTGTTAATAATGTCAAATATACACTTTTCCTTCATTCCTGCTGTCGCACGTATTCGTCAATGGGCTTGGTGGATTCCTGGCCCAAATACCACCTCGAGCCGCAACAAACTGGTTGGCAACGGTGAGATCAGGAAGGCAGTCCACACGTTCTCCGATCAGCGAACCTGGAAACCTTCGCAAGCTCGAGGTGAAATGGGGACGGAAGAGAGACCTCTGTGGATCCGGCATCAGCAAACCCCCTCTTCGTGGCTCAGGGAGGCACAGCCGTCGCAGTAGTGGGGTGGAGTCTTGGACGACTCGAGGAAACTTGATGGAAGAGCAGCAGAAGGCAGTCCAACGTGGCTCCGGGAGACAAGACCTTCGCATGCTCGAGGTTTGGTGAGTGCTAGAGCGACTATGGAAGAGGATGAAAAGGAAGGAAGGAAAGGTAGGGGGAGGTCAACCAGACGCACGTCCTGTTTCGTACCCTACAGAGGGGAAGGGGTTTAAGGGAAGAAAGGAAAGGATAGAAAAGAGGGAGAGAAGAAAATACTATTGGTGTGAGTACATGCGGATGTCCATAACTTTATGCCTTTAATCAGTCACTGAGGCCAGTCGCTTTCATGAAACGTATTCGTCTAGATGGCACCTATTCGCCGACAGCAATAAACCTACCAAGAGTAATACCAGGCTAACGATCGAGAGGCTCGTTCATCTCCACACGAAAGAAGGCACGAGCCCGCGGGACTGCTGACGCCCTGGCAGACATCTACCTTCCACTACAGCGCAAATCTGTCGCGTGGGACGACCCGACACGCGATTACAAGGGGACACCTCAATGACCACGCCCAGGACCTCGATTGTGTTACACCTGGAGATGATTCCTCCGTCCCTGGTGTGCAGGTGAACGGGGAGGGTGCTAAGGGGCTGTGTCTCCCTGGGGCCTTGTTTGCACAGGAGGAGCTCTGGTTTGCTGGGGGGAGCTTTAATCCCTTGTTTGCAAGGAAAACGTCTGTGGTGTCCAGCGCTTGCTGTAGGTTCTGCTCCAGAGTGCGTAGCGGGCCGCTTGCGGACCAAATAGTGATGTCGTCCGGGTAAATCGCGTGCCCTACTCCCGAGACATTCGACAGTCTGTTGGAGCGATCGTGCATTGAGGGGTTGAAAAAGAGCGGCGAAAGCACTGATCCTTGCGGGGTGCCGATGTTGCCTAGCCTGTGGTTTCTACTTCTGATTTGTCCGAAGTTTTCTGTGGCCCTTCGCTTAGCCAAAACCGATCTTACAAAGTACTGGAAATTTACACCGAGATTTAACGTGGAGATTTCGTTGAGGATGTGTTCATTGCTGACCGTGCCGAAGGCTTTGGTTAAGTCGAGCGCCAGGATGCCTTTTACATCACCGGATTTGTTGTCTATGACGGCGCTCCTGATGAGTAGCAAAGCTGACGTCTTTGCGGATGAGATGGGCAATGCCCCTGGCATGTTTGAACTTGGGGTCCAGGGTCGGCCAGGACACCCTGTGCCCAGAGAATGACATCTTTTGAATTTTCCTTTCTGCCCCGCACTCTTGGAGGATGATGACGTGCAGATTTTCTTTACATGATGTGACGAATTACGCTAGGTTAGCTTCCTTTTTGTTGAATGAGTCACAGTTCCATTACCAGATCTAGAAATATTGCTGTGCGTTATTCATTGTACTGTTTCGGCATGCCCCCTTTCTTGCTGGGCTCACTTATTGGTCCTGGTGACTTGAGGGGTGCGGGCAGCACATGTAGGGGCCCAGAGAAGACATGGCCCCTGGGTCCCGAGTGGGGAATGTTTTAGTGGTTTTGGGAGGAGCGATTTGTCTTTCTAGGCAGTCGAGTCTGCCGCAGATTTGCGCGAGTGCCTCCTTAATTTCAGTAATTGCCGATAGAAATGTGTTGTACATGCTCTTCTTCTTGCCGCGCTTCTTGGCATTGTTGTCACTGACGGAGGCGTTAGAAAGAGCCTCGCTTTCATCAGACAGAAAATCATCCACGTCGGATGTGTCGTCATTGGTTTCGATGGCGACGGCCGTGCGTTTGTGTGTGCTATACGGCGGGATCACGGTCCCGGAGAGGTGTCGGTGTGTTGTTTGTGAAGATACGTCCTTCTAGCCTGGCTAGGTTAACCTGAGTTCAGCTAGTTTCTGTTTGAGTGATTTGTTTTCCCGCTCTGGTGTGTGTATTCGCGGGTGTTACACATGCTCTGGCTGTGCCTTGTCTTGCCTTGAAGTCGTCGATGCAGCGCCCGTGTTGCCGACCATGTCGGCCAAGGTCGTTTTCTTGCCGGGCCGGCTGGAGCTGGATCTCTACCATAGAAACACTAGCACGGAACGACTCCTCCAACTGGGGCTACACAACATGGCAACCGAACTCCTTGAGGCTCAGCGAACCGCCCAAATTAGTCGGCTCTCACTCACAAGCACGGCACCGAGATCTTACTAGAAGCAGGCTCTTCATGCCACCAGCGAAGTCGCAGCTATGCACAAACGCCAAGAGGGCAATAATAGTTGATCCAATACCAAGGAACACACATTCGACCCACAACGAAGGGCGAAGAAAAGCGAGAGCCAAGGCAATCCTCGACAAGATCAAACATAATGAAACGCAAGTCTTCTTCGTTGACGCGGCCAGATATTGGAAATTGAGGCGCCTACACGTTCTCCGTGGTGGACGCCCATGGCTCGCTCGTCAACGCAGCCATGGTAGTTACCAACTTCACTCATGAAGCAGAAGTGCCATCGCGGTGGCCCATCGAAGCTGCAAAGGAGCCTCATTCATTTGCTCGAACTCAAGATCAGCCATTAGAACCTTCTCGGAGGTCCTTGTCTCTTGGAAAGCAGCTACGGCTGTCAACAAAATCTTCTCCCAAGAAATGGGAGATTACAACGTCATGTCCCCACACATCACAAGGTCCCCGGCCCACATGGGCAACATTTCCGGACGTCCTGGCTGTAGTCCGAACGAACGGGCACACCAACTGAAGCGAGAACTAGCATTCCGCATCTGCGGTCCACCACCTCGCTTCGATCCAGCCTGGAGGGAGCTAGACAACACAGACCCGCTCCTGTAATACCGCGAAATCACCTCAAATTATAGTTTAGGACGAAGAACTTGTCGCCCTCTACAAGCAAACCTTAAAAAAAGCACAGGCTGTCACTTACAGACAGTTGCAGACTAGAACATATATCATACGAACGACACTAAGCCGGATCAATACAGACCTTTCTACTGAATGCCCACACTGCAGCCACGAATACAACTTCGAACTCATGCTCTGGCTGTGCCCTGCCAACGCGGGCACGGACTTTCCTGACCAGTCCTCCTGGGACCCAGCGCTCAGAAGCACAGAGCTCATCACTCTGCTCAAGGTTTCCAGAGTGCCCGTACCGTCTCCGAAGGACTCTGTCTACTGGCCCCGACCTGAGTGGAGCCACCGGATTGATTTATTTCTCCTCAGAACCTAAATAAAGTACTCACTCACTCACTCACTCACTCACTCACTCACTCACTCACTCACTCACTCACTCACTCACTCACTCACTCACTCACTCACTCACTCACTCACTCACTCACTCACTCACTCACTCACTCACTCACTCACTCACTCACTCACTCACTCACTCACTCACTCGCTCGCTCACTCACTCACTCACTCACTCACTCACTCACTCACTCAAGAAACGTAGCAGTGCCCGCGTCGCCTTGTAGGCCTGCGACGCATGGGGCCATGGTCCGAGAATCTTAGTCTCTGAAAATGATCTGTTATCTAATCCATTTTGTTGGATTCATTCTCACAGCGTTTGCAATAAATGCATGCCGCTCTTTGATAAGACTCAAGTGATTAATTCTAGCAGAGATAAGAGAGAGCGTTAAACACTTGAGGCCTTCCTTATTCACCGGGAAAAACAGGCTTGCGTCAGCAAACCTAACTTATCTTTGACAGCAAAGCAAATAAAATTCTTTCACAATAGGGTGCCATTGTGCATGCGCTTCAGGGATTGGTCATGTAGCACGCGTCTTTTTGCCTATATATTTGTGTCTTCCTGAGAATAAAGCCAGTTGATGTCTAGAGTTTGGTGTGTCTTTCTTGATTTTCCTGTCCGTGTCCTTTTTTACGCGCTAGTGCAGTGCGCCTTGATATGAATTTCCAGTACAGCCAGATAGCGGCCCATTATCTGCCGGGAAGCGGCTGCGAGCCCTCGGCCTCTCCCTCTCTCCTTGGATCCGCCCGTGCAAATCACCTGTGTTTTCTTTTTTCTTTGTGGGTGTTTGCCTACCTTCCAGCCAAACATGCTGCCTAATTTCTGCCGTGTACGGATGTAGGCGACAATCGCTCCTGAAGTAGCTTATTTCGATTAGGCCAAGGTTCAGGTTGTCGAGAAGACGAATCCGATGGGGATGTCATGAAGCAGTACCGACACTTTCGTCATCGGTCGCTTTCGCGCTGCGCGACTCATGGCTGTTCGCGTCTACTTACCGTGTATTAAAGAGGTCACAAAAGTGTTGACAGTCTCGTATGTTTTTTTTTAGTTACTGTACTGCAGTTCGGCCTGCGTAAAGGGTCAGTCGAGTTCTGAATTCGGTTTTACAGAGCATTTTTTGCTGCGAGTTCACGCGGATCGGTTGTGGATAAGACTGTGGAGATGTTGCTTCTGTTTCGTTTTGGTGGGTTCAGTGGCCAGGAGTGTGTGTAGGAGGTGCCAAGTCTCTCTTCATGCGCAGAGTCTTCTGTAGCTCGTCACAGAAAGCGTGTCATTTCTGCCTGATGAGGGGGTCCGCAGAGTATTGAGCCTCCTTGGTAAGGAGAGCGATGCATGTCATTAGCTTTCTGTTAAGCTTTTGTCGCTTCCATCGCTTCAGGAGGCCACTTCCGGCCTCCCAGAGATCGAGGAGGTGCGCTTCAACTGCGGGTGTATCGACCTCAAGTTGTATGATCTTGGTGTGGTGTTCTGTTGTGTCTAATACATTTTTGAGCCACTCGTCAGGGTCAGTTATGCTTGCTCCGAAATCTAGCTTGTTCCTAAATGATTTCCATTGGGTTAGCCTTGCTATTCCGGTCTTAGTCTGTCTACAGGGGTGTGCTACATCTAATTGGAGGATATGGTGATCGCTACCTAAAGTTTGCTGGGGGCGACTCCACTCTGCCCAGGGGACGTCCGCAGTAAAGGTAAGATCGGAGTTTGTGTCCCTGGAGATGCGCTGTTTCCGATTCTCGGGGTCTGGAGAGGATCATTCCAGACTGTGAGTCTGTGTTTCTGGGTGGCATCACGCACTCTAGCAGCCTTCCTTGTGGTAGTATGAAAGCCCCATGCCGTGTGCGAGGCGTTGAAGCCACCACTATGACGAGTTGGTGCCCATTTGTGCATTTTCTGATTTATCGTGCAAAGTGATCGAAGTACGGTAGCTGGTCGCAAGGTGGGCTGTACACGCTGGCCACGAATAGGCTTTTCTGCGTCTTTCATTCAGGTAAAACCTCGATTAAGGCGTGTTCTGTCTTGCTGTTCTCTACGTCGAGTTTTCGGGCTGTGAGAGTTTTCTTCACCAGTATGGCAGTGCGTCGGTTTGAGCATATGTGGCGTATCCTTGCAGTCGGACATTTTGCGTGTTCGTTTCCTGTAGTGCTATGACGTCGGGTTGATTCAGCTTGACAAATTTTTCCAGGTTGGCGTGTCAAGGGCGATATGATCGATAGTTCCATTGCCATATGCATATAGTTGAATGCAGGTTCTTTGCCTTGTGGTTAGGGGTCGGCGTCGTCGATAGGATTCGAATTCGCGTCATATCGCAGCCCTATCCAAGCTGAGTAGAATTACCAGCCCTGGTAAAGACCGGATCGTTAACAAACACCTACGCAACCTACCGCAACATACCACCTAGGCTCTCCTCCGTTACTACAACGAGAGCTGGGAGAAAGGGGAACTGCCTGCTGTATGGAAGCACTAGGAGATCACCATGATCCCCAAGCCCAACAAACCTCTCAGGTTGGAGAAAGTACACCCGATCTCCCTTACCTCAGGCGCGGGAAAGCTTTTCGAACATATTGTGCACGAAGGAATTACCCAATATATGGAAGACAACGGCCACCTACCAGACACCATGTTCGGCTTCATGCAGCACCTCTCAACGCAGGCCGTGCTCTTATAACTAATAGAAGGCCTCCTAAATCACCTAAACAATCGAAGCATATACTAAATAGTGGCAGTAGACGTCAAGGGAGCCTTTGATAACGTTAGCCACGACGTGATCCTCAGCAACACCGAAGGCACCGGCTGCGGCAATAGGACCTACGCGTATGTCAGAAACTTTCTGATGGACCGCATGGCAACAGTCGCGATCTACAACTTTCGCAGCGAAAGCTTCCTACTTGCAAACAGAGGCACCCCGCAAGGGTCGGTCATTTCACCGCTATTCTTTAATGTAGCTATGATCAAGCTACCCACACTCTTCGAGACCATACCAGATCTGCGTCACGCGATGTATGCTGATGACATCACGCTCTGGACCAGAGCTACGAACACTGGAACACAAGAAAGGAGCTTACAAGAAGCCGTCGCCACCATCGAAAGCTATCTCCGAAACTGCGGCTTCCGCTCCGCCCCCGAGAAGTCTGAGCAGCTTGGCCTGAAAGCTAGAACGAGAGGTCGGCCACCCAACTACGAAGGGCCTGACCCCCAACGTCACCCTCAACGGGACAACAATACCCAAAATCGACACTATAGGAACACTTGGACTCCACATTCACAAGGACGGATCGGGAGCTGCCAGCCTACCGATACTACAACGCACCCTTTCACAACTCACGCACCTCGTCAAGAGGATCTCAAGCCAAAGAAGTGCGCTCAAGGAGCAAGACACGCTAAGAATAATACAAGCACTGCTCACCAGCCGCATCACATACGGCACGCCGTACCTGGCTTTGAAGAACACTGAAATAGAAAAGCTCAACATCATGATAAGGAAGGCAATCAAAGTCGCCTTGCGACTCCCCGCCATGGCCTCCACTTCACGTCTCCTTAGGATGGGCGTCCACAACTCGTGGCAAGAGCTCTCCGAAGCGCTCAAGAACAGCCAAGTGGAACGACTCAAGCTCACGCCCACAGGGAGATCAGTACTCCGAAACCTGAACTACAGCGAGACGTACGTCGCTGACACGGACAAGAAAGAGCGAATCGCACCGGTCGTTCGAGAGTGCATTTGCATCGCACCTGTCCCACGCAACATGCATCCCATGTACTACAAGAGTAGAAGACAGGCTAGAGCCAACGCCATCGAACGAAGTTTCAAGCACGGCCCGAATGCCCACTACACCGACGTGGCCAAGTATCCGCATAGAAATGCGTACGCTCTCAGCGTCGTAGACTCCCGAGGATGCGAGTTAGCTTCGCCAAACGTCAAGGCACGTAACCCGGAAGCGGCTGAAGAAGCGGCAATCGCTCTCGCCACCACTACATGCACAGACGCTGCGGTTGTATTCACCGACTCTCAGGCCGCCTGTAGAAACTTCTCGAGGGGCCGCATCTCGGCCGAAGCACTCAAGATGCTCCCAAAAGACGAAACACTCCATTCCCGTACACCTGCGTAACGTGGGTGCACGGACACGAGGGACTAGAGGGGAACTTATGGGTCCACGCCGCTGCCCGCAAGCACGTCTGCAGGATTCCCCTCTCCCCACGCGCTCTCCGACCCACGACAGAAGAGGTGGCCGCCGTACCCACCAATTATTTGGCCATATTGCAACCCTACAGGCTCGAGCGTCGAGTGTGCCCTCCACCGCACCCTAAACTCGGCAGAGAAGAAAGCACGATCGTTAGACGCCTGCAAAGTTACACGTACACTCACGGAGCGATAATTCATCGCCTCCACCCGACGCTCCACGGCTACCACTGCCCATACTGCAACGTACCCGACACTCTGGCACACTTTCTCGTGGAATGCCCGTGGGAGGAAGGCAGCTAAATGCAACCGCAAACTGAAGCAAAACGAGCAAAAGAAGCAAACAGCCTATTCGAAACGTGGGAGGCCAAGCTCGCCCTCGGGGATCTGGACGACCAACGACAACTCGTCGCCAGGGCCAAGAGGGCAGTCGAAGCCAGAGGGTTCCTGGGCTAAATAGCCTCCCCACCTTAGGGTGATACCGGGCCTCGGGACAGTGTCTCGAATAATAAACATTTATATATCTCCCTCTCTTACTGTACTATATGACACCACGTCGAGGCGTGGCTTCTAAATGTTATCCCGCCAATCCATCTAATTAGTGAAATGCCAGAACTTTTTTCTGTACTGCATTATTCTAATATATCGCTCATTGTAGAGGTAGCTGATAAATATATGAAATAGTCATAGTATTGTGACGTCTTTAGCGTTTCACAGTTGAACACCGTGGAGAACCGCAATAAATCTGCACTTACACCCGGGGAACAACAGCCAGACAATTCTTTTCTGCTCAACGCCCTTAGTTGTAGATGATGATCATATGAACTTTTCAGGGCTACAAAATGTGTAAAAGTAGTTCAGCATCATTACCTCGACAGCTTAGAAGCCTAGGATCTTCGGAAGTCTTCGGATCTTCCCTCAACACCACCGAGACTGCTTGAAGCTGTACATGATAAAAGCAAGTGCTGACGCTGTTCGCTTGCCTAAGTGAGTTGGGCATGAAGGTCTCAACGCACGTCCTTGAAGCAGCAGGTGGTCGACCATATTACCGAAGCTTACGCGTAAGTTTAGAAACTCCGAAGAAAACGTCTTCCTGTTCCCATTTGTTGCCCTTAGATTTTCTTTATACTTTTTCTGAACATGTTGTAAAGACACTTGTGCAAAGCTATAAGCAGAATGTTTTTTGGCAGTGGCCCAGAAAGTACTGCTTGTTCTGATACACGCGTTGTTATACGTTGTTTCTTTGCTTGAGTGACGAACATACACGTTGCCTCTAAGTATCTTGTCCGCATCTTTGCTTCAGAGACCCTTTAGGGTCTCACTTCGACGCCGCCACAGACTTCACTCTTTCAGGTACACTAGGAGCAAGCGTGGCAGTCATGACATCGACGCTCACACATGCATGGATCAGCTCCCTACACACAAGTACTCGCCGCAAAAGGCGCCGTAATGTATTCTGGATTAAACAGTCTCAAGGAATGAAAAGCCAAATTATGCCTTGTCCTTAGAATCGATCACAATCCAGTCGTCTGCGATCACGGATTTCCGAAGGTTATAGGGCGTAGCTTCAGAATATTTAACGAAACAAAAAGGAAAACAACCACGGCGACTGTCTTGAGATTGCCTTCATCTCATCGAAGCCTTGGGTGCACCCTGACAACACTGAAGACATCGGCGTCTCCTTCATCACTTCAGTGGCAGCCAATAATACTGCGCGACAGCATTGGTCTCAGCAAGGGTGCTTAGTAAGGCGAAAGTCATATGTTTCATTAGTCGATAATGAGTGAAAACGCGTTGACGACACGAAAAGTACAAAGACGCTATGAACCCTCGACCTTTGGTGAGAGTCGAACTCATGACTTTTGGCGTTAATTAAGGCTACGAACCTTCGACCTTTGGTGGGATTCTAACCAGGACTATTTGTAGGAGTTGAAGTCATGTGTTAATGAAGGCGAAGTTAATTAAGATAGAGTTAATTATGGCACTCGCATCCGGTACGTTTGGTGGGAGTCGAATCCACGACGTTTGGCGGTCACTAAGGTGCCGTTTATTAAGGCACTCGAACCCTTGACCTCTGTGTGGGAGTGTATAACTTAGCAGGGATGACAAAGCGAAGCACTCTAAGCGAATTAAGGGGGATGACTAAGCGAATTAAGAGGATGAGTAAGCGAATTAAGACAGATGACTAAGCGAAGTAGACTAACCAAATTAAAGGGGATGTGTATGTCTTGTTTCCGTCTTCAACGCATCAACACTTCGACTTTCGCCTTCAGGAGCCGAGAAATCTCTTTTCGTAGTATCAACTTCACAGCCTTTTATAAGGTTTGTTGAAGTTAAAGAAAAAGTTATAATCTAGTAACTGCAAGAAGCAAAGTTTTCTTAGGTGGGTAAAATTTTTAGAAATATTAGTGAAAATAGTAATACCAAGTTTGAGCTCGGTAACTCAGTAAGAAATAACTATATCACGATTCTGTAAACTTTACTTATAAGGATATTTAAAGCGGACAACATTGATGAAATATATACCTGTGTCAAATATACCGTTTATACACATAAGTAAAAATTTGCGATACCCTCTTAAGCACAGCAACAGTTTCACGTAACCTGCCTAGACTCAGATATCAAATTGATTAACTTGAGATGCTCTAACAGGTGCAGTTTGTAAAGCTGCGGTATCCGTTTTGCGTATACCGTTACGAATATTTCAATTTGGTGCTTCAAAACATATTTTAAAAATCTTAGCGATTTCCGGCCATTTTTGTAAAAAGTATGGTGTAACAAATGCACTTTCTGCTTCCTAAAGTTACGAGAATTTACTTTTTTCTCTCAAATGCGACAAATTTAATTCAAATCTGTCCATCGCTTGTCTCATGAGGGAATTTCTGCGTTTTACGTGTATTTCAACATGGAAAACGAGCTATAGCTTTCTCTTAAGGCCCTAAACCACTCCTGGTCATAGGATGGCATACACTTAAACAGCCAGTTCCTTCCTCAAGCCCGTTTCACTGATACCTTGCACAATCATGGTGGCCTTTATCAAGTTCTCGCAGTTACTCAGAGAACAAACTGGTGCAAAAGGTGAATGTTTGCCGCTCTGCATCAAGGAAACGAGTCCGCAGGTCGGTGGGCAGGTATTGCAACTCTGCCGATTTCATTTGAGTAATAAGTTCTCAAGAAATATTTCTTTAAGGTAAACTTAGGGGCCCCAGGCTCTCTCGGAGGCACCAGCCCCGAGCACTGGTAGTTATGTAGCAGGTTTTCACGACACCGTTTTAGCGAAATGTTGTGCACATAAGACTCAGAGTAGATGATTTAACTGCTCTCCAACTTGAATGTCAGTAAGTGTACTGAGAAGCATAATTCCCAAACACAATATAACCGGGTGGGCTTACATTTCATGCTTTTTTGTTATAAGGACCGAGTTTGGCGCCTTCTGAAAAAAAAGTGTAAAATAAGACAGTGAAACAGTTTTAAAACTATAGAAAAGGAAGAAGTTGGGGGCAATAAAAGAAAACGCAATCTTATGAAGCGGTCTGCGCTGGACGCATGAAAGAAGACGAAGGAAGGTGCTAGGGGAGAAGTGAGAAGGAAGAAGTTGGAATAAAATGGCGGACGACACCCGTCTCACTTAGATGATGTCATTTCTGTTGCCGTTCTAGTTAGGAACGCTACATTTTGGCGCAGCCGACAGTTTTCGAAGACCAGCGATGCGGGTGACGTTTTTCGTCGACCAGGCGTCATCAGAGTCTGTTGTGTTCACCCGATACCAAGTGCACGGTGAGCCAGCGACGGACCTTCCTCTTGAAGTTAGTTCTACCACGCTGATCAACGTGGTACTGCAACAAGCTGCAATCAGCCGCCAAGCCCTCGTGCAAACAGGATCGGTGACAGTGAATCTACAACTGCAGACACTGAGCGAACTCGTTCTGGAACCCATACGACGTGGCACCCTCAAAGAGGACACGCCTGCCGGGAAGGTGAGCCTAGACTTGAGTGTTATGGAACTGCAAAGGAACATTATACAACAGATCGAAATAATGAGAACTTTCGTCCAAGCGCTTAGTCGAGAGCAGTCAGCACGAAGTATTGTTGAACCAGATGTTTTTGAAGGAAAATCGCAAAATGCACACTACTGGCTGTGTTTTTTCGAGTACGCCTGTGACAAGAATCTGTGGCACTCCGACGACACAAAGATTTTGCATATGCGCCACTATTTGGGCGGTATAGCCAGAAAATGGTATGACGTGCAACTCATGGATTATGGAACAACATGTTGGGAACTGTGGAAAAGCAACTTTTTAGGGGCTTTCGAAGGCAACGCAGTAGAAAGATGGGATGCGGCACTGCGGTTCAGTTATACAGGTGGCTCTCTGCTTGAGTACTGTCTTGAGAAGCGTCGCCTGTTGTATTCTGCAGAACCGAAGCTGTCGTCTTCTGCTGTTGTAGCTTTGATAACGCAAGGGTTGTGTATCGAGATCCGTAGTCATGTCCAGCTCAAAGGTCCAAGAACGTTTGATGACCTTCTGAACTTTCTACAGACCTCAGTGCCAAGAATTACATCGAGAAGACAGCCAGATGGTAGAACAGAGCAACTTGATTCCAATGTAGAGTCGTTGCCGTCAACTGAATGTGAACACAGCTTCATAAACAAATCTCTGGGAAGCGTAAATCATGACTGTGAGGATGGTGAAGAACCAATTACCGCAGTTCACGGCAACCTACTTCCACATAACCTGTCTACCGTGCATCACAAGCCCCAGAAAAAGAGCTTCAGTGAGACAGTATATTTGGTGTCGTCAAGCTTATTGTACGCCCCCATTAAGGTAGATGGCATTGAAGTGAAGGCTCTCGTTGACAGTGGAGCTTCGGTATCTATTATCAACAAGACTCGAGTGGATGCCAGTCGTCTGCACGCTGGTAGAACATTGCGTGTCCAAGCCTACGATGGGTCAGTGACCATGCATAGCGAATGGGTAACCCTGGCTATTGAATTTCAAGGAAATGCTATTACCAGTGACGTATTGGCCATTCCCAATGTCACCTACGATTTTCTTTTGTCCCGTCCAGACATGAAAAAACTTAAGATGAACCTCTATTGGGATGACAAGGTAATGGCCGAAGACACGATAAGAACCGAAGACCCTGGTGAAGAACCTAGTGTATCAAGGCTAATTTTTCACCACGAAGACATCAAGACTAAGTACCCAGAGCTTATATGCATAGGAAGCTACCCTCCAGCAATGAAATCCCATGTCGTTCCTTTCGAGCTCGCAGATAAAACAGTGGTTCGTAGAACCCCCTATAATATGTCCAGAGATAAAAAGGTGTGGCTGAAAAAGGAGTTGCAAGAAATGTTAGACGCAGGTATCATCCGGCCTTCTGTATCCCCATTTGCTTCTCCTATCACTATTGCACCTAAAGAAGACGGGACATTCCGCCTCTGCACAGACTACCGGGCTCTCAATCGTCAAACTGAATTGATACCTTATCCAATGCCGAGAATCGACGACATCATTGACGAAACCGGTGGTTGCCATTGGTTTTCACGAATAGATCTCTGCAAGGGCTTTTGGCAGATTCCACTAAGTGAAGAAACGAAGAAGTACACCGCGTTCATAACCCCATTTGACTTGTTTGAGTACAACCGCCTACCATTTGGTTGGAAAAACTCCCCTGCGTGGTTTCAGAAGATTATGACGGACATTCTGAAACCTTACCTGGGCACATTTTGCAATGTGTACATCGACGACATCATCATCTACTCAAAGACAAAGGACGAACACCGTAGTCATCTTTCAAAAGTTCTTCATGCCCTCAGTCTTGCCCAACTCAAAGTCAACTTCAAGAAAAGTGCGTTCTTTCAAGATACCGTAGTATTTCTTGGCAGGGTGTTTGATGGACAGACTAAAAGCACCAAGCAAGAATCGGTAGAGAGAATCTCCAAGCTGGTAAAGCCTTATGATGTGCACTCCCTGCGCGTTCTTCTTGGCCTTGCAGGACACTTCCGGGCGTTTATCAAAGACTACGCACTGCGAACAAGGTGCCTCACACGTTTAACTCAGAAAGACGTGCCTTTTCATTGGGACGAGAAGTGCGAAGCTGTCTATCGTGAGCTTGTAAAACTAATATCGTCGGACCCCATCTTGCGAATACCGGATTTTTCCTTGCCTTTCGTGCTGAACACGGACGCATCACATTATGCTACCGGTGCAGTTCTATACCAGAAGCCATCCAAACAAGCTGATCAAACCAAACACTACGTCGTGGGGTACTACAGCTATACCCTGAAACCCGCCGAAATCAATTACTGTACCACAGAAAAGGAAGCTCTGGCCGTCTTAAAAGCTGTGCAGTACTTTCGTACTTACCTGGAAGGTGCCAAATTCATACTTTTCACGGACCATCAAGCATTGACTCAACTTCTGAGCATGGCCCAGCCAAGAGGCCGCATTGCTAGATGGGTGAACTATCTGCAACAATTTGATTTCGTAATTTCGCACCGTCCTGGCCCACTCCTCACTGACGCTGACGCACTATCAAGATTACTTGTACAGGAATCAAGCAATAATCCAGATACAATCAATCATATTAAGCTATGGGAAGGTACAGAAGAGCTCCAGTTTATCAATGGAAGGTATCACGTACCACCAACTATGATTCCAAGGATTCTTCATCTATACCACGACACCCCTGAATCGGGTGGACATGATGGCTTCTGGCGCACTTATAAGAAATTGCTCATGAGATTCACATGGCCGGGCATGAAAAACGACATCAGCCATTACATCCGCACATGCCACCTCTGCCAGGTGAACAAAGTTAAATTCAAGCAATCGACAGACGTTATGACAAACCCTGAATATTCAAGCATCCCGTTCGAAGTAATTCATTTGGACTTCGCGGAGCTCAAAAAGAAGGGGGAAGGAGTCAAGCGAACGCAAGCTTTCTTGCTCTCCATAGATGAGTGCACACGGACGATTGCGGCTAAAGCTGGCAAAGAAGACGCAAACAGCGTAATAGACCTCCTCAAAGCTGAGTGTTTTAAACACACAAAGACGCTCGTCTGCGACAACGGGCCGGCTTTTCGGAGTGCCAAATTATCAAAGTGGGCCCAGGAGCACGGCATCATGATAAAGTATTCTTCTCCATACCACCCGGCAGCAAACGGCCTAGCGGAACGTGCCATACGAGACATCAAACAGTATCTGAAGATGTATCCAGACTTTGCCGGTGGCTGGAAGTGCTGTCTCGAGGCCGCTGTGAAGCATCACAACAGATCATACACCACGAGTTTAGGCTGCAGCCCTCATTTTGTAACTTCAGGTACAGCGCCCATACTTCCTGCAGATCGTGAGCTAGGTCTCCTAGAGAACCTCGAACTTGCGGAAGTAAGGAAAACTGTCAAAGAACAGGAGATCTACAGGCGCCGCATGAAGCGAAACTTTGATAAAAGGCACAGTAGCGAGATACCGGACATACAGCCTGGAGACTATGTCCTTGTAAGGAAAGGAGCTGTGCCCTCAAATTCAAAATATTGCGGACCATTTCAAGTTATTAAGACTGCATGCCAGCATGGAATATTGAAGAATGTCTGGTACGCCGGAGCCTCGGGCCAAACGGAGTGCGCCGCTATTGGAAACGTATTCAAGTATTACCCCAGGAGGTGTAATTAAAAGAAATCCGGAAGAGTGAAGCGGTCTGCGCTGGACGCATGAAAGAAGACGAAGGAAGGTGCTAGGGGAGAAGTGAGAAGGAAGAAGTTGGAATAAAATGGCGGACGACACCCGTCTCACTTAGATGATGTCATTTCTGTTGCCGTTCTAGTTAGGAACGCTACATCTTATAAATTGGCTACAATAGTTTTCGCGTAAGCTTTGTACTCTGAGGCTAAATTCTGTAGAGAAAATTCATAAGTAATAAATGACCTGATTTTCAGCAAGTACACTTGGTGAAGACACAATGGTATGCTTACCTGAGTTTATGAAACTTTAGCCACCACGCACCTCTTTGCGCACTCGCAGCTATGCCAGAAATGGATGTGTGATGTGTGCGCTTTCTCTTACCTGTCGTTGTCTAAGGACCTAAGACCACAAACAAAATGAGAGGATAATGCGTCCCATTTTCTCGCTGTCAGCTACGCTATGCGTGCTGCATGCAAATGAGCCTCGCCTGCACGTTTCTATCTTTCTTTGGTCTTCCAATGCCACGTCCAAGGGCGCCTTTTGTCAGCAATGCTGTCGAGTTCGTCAAACGTATACTGTTCCTTTTGCCTCTCGGGCTACGTAAAGAAAAGAGCCAGTTTACTTCTTTCCCATGGCGTTCTTTCTCGTTTTAAGTTGTCAATTTATTCACTTATGTATTCCCGATCGTCTTCCACTGATTAACGACACAAATTGTTCACACACACAAAAAAAAAGACAATGAGACCTAATTCGACAAATATAGCGGCGTTATATTGGATGTCCCAGCAAGCGTTAGCCAAGTTGTCCAAGGAAAGAAAAATAAGGAAACAACACATGGGGCAAGATACCATCTTAAGATCTACCTCTGACGATTGAAAACTGTAGATTTTCTAATCATGTTATTCAGCGTGTTTTCAAAGTCTTCTTTTTCTTTTTTCGCTGAACAGCTTTGCTAACGTAAGCCAGACCACGTTAAATATTTAAAAATAAATTATGGGGTTTTACGTGCCAAAACCATTTTCTGATTATGAGGCATGCCGTAGTTGAGGACTCCAGAAATTTCGATTGCCTGGGGCTCTTTAATGTGCACCTAAATGTAAGTACACGGGTGTTTTCGCATTTCGCCCTCATCGAAATGCGGCCGCCGTGGCCGGTATTCGATCCCGCGACCTCGTGCTCAGCAGCCCAACACCATAGCCACTGAGCAACCACGGCGGGTAGGTATGCATTTCTGAACAATGGTTTTCCTCAGGGTACGAACGGAAGCGGAAAAGTTCAGTGCTTGTTGTGATAGATGAACAGTTGAGCTACATTGTACGTAGTGTGGTATTTGTCCACGCCAACCTTAGACGGGTGGCAGCTCCCGGAAGAAACGCGAAATAGAGGTATCAAAAGCGAGTAATTTGAGAGAAAGCTTAAGTTTGGAGCCAACTCTGATTTTCTTGTTCAAATACCTGCAAAACGCAAAAATAAGAAAAGCTTTTATCAGACAACCAGCAGACCACATTGAATGAAGCTTATTGCACTTGACCGAAAAAGTTAAGTGGCTCTAGACAACATAATTTTTATTTAAGGCTCCCAAGTTTTTCCAGGAATCTCGAACAAGGGGTTGAAAAAGAAATTGAAGTGCGAAGTTTACACATCTCTAACAATGCACTGAGAGGAAATATCACAGTTCTTTAAAGTGCATTTGTTCGGACACCTAAGGTGAATAAATTTGATACATTAATTTACAGCTTACGTGAAATCGTTAGAATATTTACGAGGGTTTCTCAGAAGTCCTACTAAGAAATCAGTAGTATGTATAAGAACGGTTTACGAGATCCGCTCCAGAAATTTGTGTAGTATGTTTAAAAAAAAATTGTTTCACAAACTTTAGGATAAATTAATGTGATCCCCTCCGAAATATTTTCCATTAGGCACAATACGCAATTAGGGTTCTTCCATTACTGAAAGAATCCTAATCTTCTGTCAAACGCTTCAGCGGCGATTACGCCACCTCCTGAGCACCAAGTTGTGGTTGGGGGAGACAAAAAAAAAGAAAGAAAGAAAACGCCCTAGGGGCGTTAAATCCGGTGAGTAGGGAGAGTGTTTCAGAAGAGTGATGAAATTGCGTGCCAAAAACTCGGGCGCTATTATTGACCAGCACGCAGGGCGAAATTCAGTGTCCCTTTTCCGACAAAGTTGGTCGCACGCGGTACTAACAAGCTCTCAGATGCCTTCAAACCTCGAGGTAGAAAGATCAATCGACCGCCTGATCTTAAGGTACAAAGTCAATGTGCGCAATTTCATCGCAGTCGGAAAACACGATCAACATCACTGATTTTTACCTTGTTCTTCGACGCGTTCCAAAGATGCCGCTCGAGTCCAAGGACTTGGCGCCGTCACCTGAGGCCACCACAGCAAGAACTGCCACACTATTCTTTTATAAAGTTTCTTCTTCTTTTTTTAATCCTTGGCTCAGCTTTCTTTTTCCCCTCCTTCGTCTGCTACTTACGTTCGTTGTCGCCTTCATAATTCCAAGTTTCGCCGCCTGCGACGAGCCCTTGCAAAAGACCGTCGCTGTCCTCTGAACTTTTCCAATCAACGCAACATTCTTTTTGTTGCAACGTTTGCTCAGGAGTCACCAACCAGCTTGAGCATCATTGTGGGGCGAATATTTTTTTATTTCAAAAGCTGCTGTAAAAATACAGTGAACAAAGAAATTTCTCAAACCAAGTGCTTCTGATATCGTTCAAGCAGTCATTCGGCGGCCACTGAGCCCCAGAGAAGACATGCGATCGATATTTTCATCTTCACGCGAGGTATATGGGTGTCCTGATCGTCCTTGAGGTCTCCGTGGCCTTCCAGGAAACGCTGGACTCGCCTGAAGACGGTTCTTTCATTTAGCCAAACTTTCCATGGGCCCTTTGCAACATTTCATGAATTTTACACCAATCCTGCACAATTTAAGAAGAACTTTAAAATTGAACTATTAGGTACAGTTTAGAGAAATGTGATGTCGCTTTTCATTGCTGAGTTAGAGTTTGTAACTTGATATTAGTTTTTTTTTAATCGTGCCATTTCCAAAAAATTTTATGAGGACGTTGACGGCCTAAATAGAAGATCTGCTTTCCGACTCATTATAGATATTAACCTTTGTTTTTATTGCAACAAACCTAATCAATTTGGTGCTGTGGTTGCCAATAAAAACAATTTCTCCATTCGCATATATGTATAGGTATGGGCTCCCGAGCTAAATCTTCTTAAGATGGGATTGTTAAATGATAAGATGATGAACTTCGCGGAAAATACAGTCAGAAAAGTATTACCCCGAAGTGATTGTCAGGCTAATCGAAACTGAATTTTGTAACAATGATAAGCAAAGTAATTATTTATTTTGGTTTTGATATTTATTTATGCAATTAATAATTTGAAAATTGCAGGCGCTTCAGAACTTAAATGAACGAATATGTGAAGTTATTAATTTTTTAGTATTACAAACAAAGTAAACGCTTTGACTTGACGCCCGATAGTATAACATTGAGAAAAAAAAAACACGCATATTTCATAAAACAAGCACTCACGAAAGGTGACAGTTAAAAATGAAAAGTTTTGTAATACATTTAGCATAATATATGGCATCTACAAGGTAAGGACGCATGCAGGAACTTTGGTATATCGAGTAACTTTGTTACAGTATACACGTTTTGAATGTTACACATTTCCTCCTACGTTGTTTATTTCGAGAGATCTCGGAACTGAACAACAATAACAAAGTATGGCATTAATTTATTGTTGTTCCTTATATGTATAGCCGAACTGGTTGCGGGGATAACCTGAACCACTTTTTGTACTCCAGGTTAACATTCACTGCGACTGTGACAGGGCCGGTGAGAACGAATCATTAGTGGACGCCATGACAGTGACCTGGGGACTTATTGTTATTATTATTTTTTTAGGACAGCGTTTTCTGAGGACTCACCATTTTACAAACTTAGACCGTTTTGGATATGTCATATGTAGCAGATCTGTAACACATTACCTATGTCGCATTCCTTTTGAACTAAAAATACTAAAGAAGAAAATTGTTTCTGTAGTTACAAGCAGCTGTTTCCATCTAGCTGTAATGCACTTGCTCCACCAAAAGGGTAACATTCAACGCTGACACTGCGCTTTTTTTACAAGCATGCCGCACTTTCAGGCATGCTGCAATGAACAAACAAGTGCTCACAGGAAAAAAAATGTTTACTTAAGCAACCTTGTAGTGTGGGCACTCCGGTCATCTGAGCAAGATCAATGAATGCTTTCCCGCTGACGTTTTCAAGGAACGTAGCTCAAACTTGGCAGCCCGTGCACTTGGAGCGAGTCAATTTTTTCCTCTCTTGTATGCTGAACGTTTGCATAAGGCTCCCGAAACAGTGACGAAGCTTCCACTTGTTGCAGACACGAACTCCTGTAAGCACGGCCGCTTAGTCGTCCGTGTCCGTCGCTGGTCCCTTGTGGCGCCCGTATATGAGGTCGTGCAGCGAAGGCTTGGGCCGCAGGTTGTACAGTCCTCTGGACCCGTGAGCGCAGTACGGGTAGTCGCCGAGCTTGTTTCGCCGCCGGTAGTGACGGCCGAGCCAGCTGTCGCACAGCAGAAATGACGATCCGTAGGCCAGGTAACCCCATCGCAGAGGATGGTGCGGCATGCCGTACGGCGGCCAAGGTGTGGACGGCCGTGCATGGGCGCAAGCCCCGCTCCTCCGCGCAGGCAACATCGCCAGCACAAGAACCAGCATGATCGGAAGCAGCAGGACCGGTGCGGCCGTGCCGAAATGGCGAGATGAACAGGACATGTCCCTGTAAAGGCAAGGAAAAAAGCCAACGAATATGTTTTCAATGAACGCTAATAGCGGAAGACTTCCAGAGAGAGAGAAGTGGTTCTTGAGGGGAAGGAGAAAACGCTAGCGCTATTTTCTGCAACCCATGCGGGAGCACGGCTCAGCGCCAGAGAGCGGTTCGCTTCATTAAAGGAAGTGAACATTTGAAGAGGAATAATTTCTTGCAGTGAGGATAGCGTTCGTTGTTTCAATGCGTAATTCCGTAAAGAACAGAGCCGTTAACTAGCACATCAGTAGCGCTAGTCGTTCATGTGTGTGGCCACACATGAACTAGCGAGGGAAATGTCTAAGGAAATAACGAAGGAAATATCCGCTAGTTCATGTGGCCACAAAAT